>NC_053169.1:90357046-91557046 GCF_016835505.1 Polypterus senegalus | reverse complement strand
TTTATTTATATTAATATACACACACACACATATATATTATATATATGCACATATACACACACACTATATATATATATATATATATATATATATATATATATACACACACACACATGCACATATACATTCACACATACACAACGATATGCATGTACACACACACATATATATTATATATATTTATATATACACACATACTATATTATATATATATATATATATATATATATATATATATATACATTCACACATACACAACGATATGCATGTACACACACACATATATATTATATATATTTATATATACACACATACTATATTATATATATATATATATACACACACACGCACATATACATTCACACATACACAACGATATGCATGTACACACACACATATATCTAAACACACTCGCACAGACATGTATATTTCAAGAAATGTCTTTCTAACCAAGTCTAATTTTTCCACTTTTCATATTTTGCAGACAGTAATAACTTCACGCATCGACTTCAGACAGACAACCAAATCCTTATTGTCATTTTCACCCCAAATTTTCAAGACTCTGTGGGGGGTGAGCTCTCCAGTTTCAAGCACAGGCCTCACACAAAAGGTCTGGCCTGCTCTTGCATTAGTAATGGGCGGTTGCGAAAGCCGAGCCACGCAGAGTCTGCAGCTGCCGCCACAGCATGGCCCTGCCCGCCACTTCCCAGACCGGCAGCAGCAACCACTGCGGCAGTGTTTACAAATGAAACAGCCGGCAACCTGCCTAGTGCATCGTCTGGCTTCGGACAGCAGATGAGACAGGGGATACAGGTTTTCATAAATGGGTGTGGGAGTGTTGGGAGAAGGGAATTTAAATGGCAAATTAAACAAGTTTAAATTTTTTTTAAAAAACCTGCATGCAGACGGTACACCCACCTTCCCTTTCTCCCTGTGTTGCCCCCACCCACAATCCAGCAGCTCTGTATAGTGTCTCAAGTTCTAGCCATTATGCTGTTCGACATCTGCACTGTTTATGCGTCTCTTTTTTTCCCAAACAACCTCTTGAACACCCTGCTGGAGCTGTCATTTTTTTTTTTATTCTTTCCTAGCTGGCAGATGGTAAGTCAACAATCGGCATCAACAGCAGCAATGCCTCATCACCCAATTGCTTGCAAATACCCTCCCTCCGCTATCCACCATATCCCCCACCCCGAACCAATAATAACCTCTTTGTTTGTCTCCCACAATACAGCTGCTTAAACCATTTTGGTATGAGGCCTATGTATTTAAAATAAAAAACTCCCTTCTGTCGAGTCTGGTTAAAAAAAAAAAAACACACACCACGACATGCTGCAGCATTAAACAGGCCAAAGCACAGCTGCACATGGTTCTAGACGCTCTGAATGGCTCCTCCCTTACACAAAAGCCCCAAGAATTGAAAAGAGGGGTTCTGTCTGAGGCCGACAAGGTAATTAATGCTACTGCTACAACAACTGGCCAAGCCGCTGCCACTGTCTGGCTCAGGGCGGCACAATGCAAGAAAAAGATACAGACGGGAGTTTGACTGACAAATGGAGAAGGCTCTTCCACTTCCTCGTTACTCATTTGGTAACAACAATAACACAAATTGGAAGAAGACCTTCGCTGGTATAAAAGTTGCCAGCTGCACACCATCTTGAGTCCTTGTCAGTAGTAGCCTTGTGGAAAAATGGAGGTCAAGGATTTCAATTTCCAACCCCTTTCAACTTCTTGTGTGGTGCTGAGGTAGGCAGCTCAACCTGCCGGCATTCCACTGTTGGCATGGGTGCTTCAGAAAGATGTCGCCTTTAAAAAAGTGTGACTAATCAGACTTAACATACTAATGGAGTAACTTCTCTTGCACCATCCCTTCAAATCACTGCTGGTAACTAAACAGTGAATATTCTTTTTCTTTCGGCGGCTCCCATTTAGGGGTTGCCACAGTGGATCATCTTTTTCCATAAAACAATGAATATTAAATAGTAAAAATAAACAGGCTTAATACTGCTGCTCAGCCGGTTAACTTTAAGCTTCCTATCCCCTCATCTCAAACACTCATGAGAAACAGATCTCTCTTATTATATAAACAAAATCATGTGACGAGACGAGACGTTTTTGAAGATTTTTTCCAAGTCCTGCGAGATGAGACTTTGGCCATGAGATTCTTTCAAGTCCTGCCCTCCTCTCAACCATTTTCAACCTCGCACACGGTCCTCTCACCTCTCATTCGTGTGAATGCTTTTGACAGACACAGTTTCTGCTCTCTCAGCTCTTATACATTTTTACGTTTTCCTCACTTTAAGTCCCCAAATAAAGAAGACGTATTATGTCCAAATCTTATTGAAGAATTACATCACGAAGGGTTATCAAAAGTAAAAATGAGTACACAGGCAATTCTAGCCCAGAGAAACTATGAAGTCAAATGAATTAACGGCAAAACTGTCGATTGGTTACACGGCAAATTGGTTAAATGTGTGTCAATAGACTGTGCTGAAACAGTTGGTGGTGATGGTGCGGAAGATGAAAACATCAATTTACAATATCATGAAGATGATCTACAACCGTTAACACCATCTGGTCTTACAATACATGAATTACTGTAGAAAGAAGGATGTATCCAAGAAAGGTAATATAGTACATCTTCTGCAGATAACATTACACAACAAAGGAGATCTTGATATGCCATTCGTATTAAAACGTTAACAGTTTCCTGTTAGAATTGCTTTTGCAAAGACAATTAACAAATCTCAGAGCCAAACATCGAAAAAGAGAAAGAAACGAAATTCACTCACGGGCAGTTATACGTTGCGTTGTCACGTTGAAAGTCCAAACACAGAATCAAAATTCAATGCGATATAGACGAAATTTTAATTCAAAAAATAATTTTTACTAAAGTTTCACAGTAAATATATACTGCTGCTGGATTATGTGAATTTCCCCTTGGGATTAATAAAGTATCTATCTATCTAAATGCGTAAGTTTAAAAAGTATTTTCATGTTAACTTCAAAGCCAAACAGAACAAAATCGTATTATGTAACAAATAACTCTAACGCAACATGAAACAATTTAATTTCAATTTATTGCATTTTACTCATTTTCCATCCATCCATTCTCCAACCCACTATATCCTAACTACAGGGTCACAGGGGTCTGCAGGAGCCAATCCCAGCCAACACAGGGCGCAAGGCAGGGAACAAATCCTGGGCAGGGTGCCAGCCCATCTCAGGACACACTCACACAGCACACACCAGGGACAATTTAGGATCACCAATACACCTAACCTGCATGTCTTTGGACTGTGGGGTCAAACCCACACAGACACGGGGAGAACATGCAAACTCCACGCAGGGAGGACCCGGGAAGCGAACCTGGGTTTCCTTATTGCGAGGCAGCATTAGTGATTTTCAATGTGGTTAATTGCTCGCTGTAATGTAAAACAGTTCTACAATTCCCACAAAAATAAAAATCTGTTTAACTCTTTCAGGGCTGATGTTGACTTTTGTCAAAATTCAGGAGTAGAGGAAGATAATCAGCTATAAACTGTAACAAAACTCACCCTTATGTTTTAGTTTGACTCTCTTTGCTAGAAGGAAAGTTACACAGCCTTGATGATTGAATCTCGATTCCCTACACATGCACGAGTAGCGAAGAGTATACAACCTCTAAAATGGCACCGGCATCTGGCGAGAGACCAAAGCGAATGTGCAAAGCAAAATACTCCATGGACGTTTTACATAATTTTGTTGAATAGGACTCTGACCTGTCGGACTCAGAGTTTGATGCAAGTGATCTGGAGATGGATATCAAAAACGAAAGTGAGGTACCAGCATCATCTCGATCGGTCCCCAGCTGATCGTGGTGCTGAACACTTTCGTGTAGCGTTTGCCTGGGAGGACCACCACTTATGATGACAAGAGGTACAAACCATATTGCGTCACACTGCAACCGTCACCACCACCCACCTGCTGTGCGAAGACAGCCAGGCAGCTAGCCCACCGTGCATTCCTGTTGACCAACGCGGTGCCCCCACACAGCCACTGCCTCCAGAGATGCTAAACATGCACCAACAGGAGCCACAGCACATAGCAACTGACGTTTTATCTTGACTTATGTGTGAGACCATTGCTTTGTGTGCTTTCCATAAAACTGAGTTTTTTGGAAAAAATATTGAGCCCTTAAAGAGTTAAATTGCACATCCGCATCCCCATACACGAGCGACAGAACCACAAAGAGGCTGTGTGTGTGTGTGTGTGTGTGTGTGTGTGTGTGTGTAGGGCAAATGACAAAAAACCAGAATGCTTTTGACATTGTCCATCACGGTAAAGTCCAACTTAAAATAAAAAGCTATATGGCATTTGCAAACATTTAATTGGGAAGGGGGCTTGTATTGTGCCTGAGGAGGGCAACCCTGCAGACTGAAACTGACGGAATCAATCTTAAGGAAACGTTGCATGTGTAATAAAAGCTGAACCAGCTTAAAAGCCAGGCTTCAAAAACTTTAATCTGGAAGGATGGTTTTAAGTGCATCACTCCATAAAGGCGGACTGGAAGTTCATGGATGGTTGCGAGCAAATTACTTCTGGGCCAACTTAAAACCTTAAATAACTTTAAGGCCTTTCAAATGTTTCATTATGAAAAAAAAGGGTTGTAAGGTTGTGGGGCAAAACCAAAACGCTCAGCCAATAAGAACAAATTACTTCACATTAAGCCGTTCCTCATACGGGTTTGTGTAGGAGTCATCTACTCAGGTCAGCAGCAGTAGGAATCTGTTTATATCAGCACCCAACAAAAAATGCAAACCAAATATCGTCTTTAATGAGAACTTAGTGCGACTCCAAATAACTCGACCTTAAGAGGGAAGTACTGTCCGGGCAACCATTAGAACCCTCTCTGTATAATTAAGGAGCCTTGCGATGGGGAATCACGATAAGGGATTTAAGGAGAGGTGGTGTGAATTTCCCCTTGGGATTAATAAAGTATCTATCTAGTCGTTCTACCAGAACAAAAAGGGTACAAGAAACATCTTGAGATGATAATATGACAATGACGATGAAGAGAAGGAGGAGAAGGTGAATAATTCCAAGAATGGTGACATGAAAGCAAAGAAAGTGACAGAGAAGAAGTGTAGCATTTCAGTCAACAACTAGAAAAGGCTCTGCATTTAAAAAAAATAAATGAATGCACATCAGTATTTGCTGTCTTACCCGTTATACTAGGTGTGCTACCCATCTAAGATGGGTTGAAATCTAATTAACGTAGACCTCATGTCTTTTTTTTTAATTATTTGATACATGGGTTCTACGTTTGGCCTGTCGTAACAATGCACACCCAACCTCTTTCCTTCTTTAGGTAGAGCTGTCCATTTTCACCACTTCCTCTTGGCGTCACTCACTGAACTGTCCACTCCTATACAGTTGAAGTGTTTTGTTGGGGAAATGTGCCGTTGGTCGCTACTGCATTGGCCTGGTTAAGTGACTCAATCTTAGTCATGTTGAGGCTTTGTGTCTCGATTATTCATCAACTGTCCACCATGTACAGTTATCAGGCATTAGTACTACAGCTACAGACCTTGTTCACGTGGCCCGAGCATTACTGGCGTATGGCTTTGGATAACAGAATAGCCCAGTAATACCAATTTTCTTATTTGGTATTTTTATCACCATTTTTTTTTCCTACATTTTCCCTAATTTTACATTTTTCTTCCTTACCCTAGTAAGTGGCCAGACACACAAATACTTAGCCACACACAGACACTTGTCCTTAGGGTGGATGGACACCCGAACACCACCTGGTACTTCAGCTAGCAATTTACAGTATTATATGGTGCACTTCACGTTTGTGTGACTCACATAACCGCAATGCCAAAGACAAAGCTGCCTTCAATTACAAAGAAAAAAAAAACACAAACTAAACTATAAAAACTTGTCATGTGCTGATTTTGATATAACATTCTCCTTCATGCAAATATCAAATTGTTTAATTCAATTTGAATTCTCAGCCAAGCTAGAAAAACGTAAATCATTCACTTGCACTGCGCTTCTCAGGTTTAATTTATGCAAGGTCAGGTACAGATTCCCACCCAATTGAAGAACTTCCTGCCACCAAAGCAGGGGCTCACTTGTCAAGAGACACCAATGGGCCTCGAGTGCAGTCTCAACAGCTGGGACGGGACGTGCAAATTCATGTGCACTGGCCCAATTGGCTCAAACGCGCCACACATTTCAAAGTTCAGCGGCACCAGAAATATTTCCGCATGAACACGCACACAAGCGTTTTCAAAAGGTTCCCATTTTTCCCCTCCTTTAATGCCCAGCGGAGCAGACAGTGGACAGGCTCAGCTGAGCAGAGATACAGACAGGCCTTCCATTGATGAGTAGATTATAACACAAAATCAAAATTGGGACCACCAGCAGACACGTCTGACTCAGAAAAGAAACCCCTGAAGAAAAGTGCCGAATCCCATCAAGTGACATGCAAATGTGGAGCATTGTCAATGAGTGTGTACACCATGGAAACGAGTCGGGGATGGCGCATTTGCTGGAAGCCAGAGGACGATTGTTATGGCCAGCTGTGGCTCGTACACAACTTTTCTTTGGTGCGTGTGGGAAATTGGGACTAGCTTCCCTTGGCCTGCTATGCACAATACGTCACAATGTCAAGCCGGATTCTCTTAACCCACCAGCTCCCCTCCTCCACCCCACACACAAACCCCACCATTGTTGCTTCTGCTTTTTTAAAGGATGTTGAAAAGAAGAGTGGAATCTCATCCAGAATTTCATCGCCTGCAATCTGCTGTGCGCCGTTCAAGTCCTCCTGCTGCTTGGCCCCACGGGCTCAGGGCATGGGGATTTCAATGCGGCTGTCCTGATGCCCCTCTCAGCTAAACCCCCAACCTATTGTGAGGGATTCAGCGTGTGCACCCGCCAGCAGCAGGGGTCGCTGTTGTATGCTGCACAGAGCAGCAGTAGCCCACGAGACACCCCTTGGGTAGATAGATGCACTCATCCACGGACTGTTTAAGAGATCTGTTCGCACCACCTGAATAGAACTGCAAATCAATGAGGCTACTGTTAATTGTTAATTGATTACTAAACACTGACGGGATACAAAATAATAAAATAATGCAAGTATCAGGTAAGAAAGTGGACAGTAAAAACATCTAAAGCAAACCCCCACAAAAAAAAAAAAAAAAAAAGGAGTGCAGTACCTTCAAGACTCAGAATAAGACTTCAGCTGACAGAGCTATACGAGAGAAGGCATCACTCTAAGCTCAGTCCGCGAATGAAACCATTCAAATCTTGATTAATGGAATAAGTTGCAAACTGTCAACAGTGGCTAACCAAAGTCGGAGCAAATTTTATTGTCATCTCAACCATGCACAAGTATACAGAGAGACGAAATTGCGAAGCTCAGGGTCCACAGTGTAACAACATGACGTGCAAATGAAAAATTAAAATTAGAATTAAAATTGAAATTTTAAATTAAAAACACAGACAAGACATTGTGCAAAAGACAAGACAAACAAGTAGCAGCAAATATTGACGTGTAGTAAGCAATATGAACATTAATGCAATGTATGGTATTATGCAATGTAGGTACATAAATATAGTCAATAAATATGTAATATAATAAAGAACAGATATAGATAATACAGCACAGTGTGAGGTAGTACAGAAATGGCAGCATGACTCAGTATATAATAGTTGTTTACGACGTGTAAACAATGACAGGTCAGCAGAAGGATATCAAAGCATGTCCTGTGATAGACTGACGGGGACAGACCAAGACTACCAGTGGACCTGACTAAGAGCAAAGTGGGCTTAGAAAACAGCTGCGTGGCTAAGAAATCAATTTCCCAAAGGAGGACCCTTGAAATATCAGCGCACACATCACACATCAGGCTGACACAGAACTCAATACAGGTGCATTTTACTGTGGAAGGTTGTTCCAATGTTCTTCCATGTCAGAATTATGAAGGCCCATGTGCTCCTGGGAATCTTCAATACTGTAGAAATATCCATCAACCAAAGACCACCAAACACAATTGATTTGGTGGATCTTTCATTTTGCCAACTAAAATTAATCATTGAGGCAACAACACTGGATAGAGAGAGAGGTTAGGAGCAAGAGCTGATACAGCGCATTGCCGCACCCACCACATGACAAATCAACGCAGGATCCCCGAGTGCAGCCATGTGACGGGTGACACCTCAGCACCACACTAGTTAATGGTGGCTGGAGTGCCAATTCTGCCACCAACCCCCAGGTTTTTTCCAGCAGGTTGGAGAGCCTACATGCAGGGCTGGATGCAGATTAACGTCATTCCCAGGATGAAGCAATTGCAGGTTAAGGGCCTTGCTCAGGGGCCCAACGGAGTAAAGTCACTTCTGACATTTATGGGATTCGAACCGGGAACCTTCCAATTGACAGCACAGATCCCTAGCCTCAGAGCCACCACTCCACACTGGACAGAGAGAGATAGATAGCTGTAAGCCTTTCATTTGTGTACTGTCTTTCCTGTCTATCTGTCATTTTTCAAATCTACTTGCCTACCTACTCTATCTGTCCTTTTATTGGATTATTTTCCTATCCATCTATTAGGAGGCTGCAAAGGAAGAAACTCAAGCAGATATATAGGAAAGGCACTATATAATTGATATCTCCGTTCTTTCTACCTAACGCACTACATAAGAGATGGAGAGACGAATACATTTGAGATGCATTAGAAGAGACAGACAGATAGGAAAGTCACATTAGGCAGATATTAAACACTCTGTGTGATACAAAGACAAACGCAATAGGCAGTACGAGTCAGACAGACAGACCATTCAAAACGTATTCAGATCCCTTCACTTTTCTCACATTTTTTTACATTGCAGTCTAGTGCTAAAAAACAATTAACGCCTAATACCTCTCAATGACAAACTGAAAACAGGACTTTAGAAAATTCAATCCATTTTTTTTCTAATTTATTAAAAATGAAAAACTGGAAATCCCACATCCACACAAGCATTTGGGCCGATTGCTATGACACTTGAAATCTGGACGAGGTGCATTCCTGTTTTATTGATCCTGATGTTGAGATGTTTCTACAGTTTCTCTGGAGTCCACCAGTGGCCAGTTCAGCTGATTGGACATGATTAGGAAAGGCACACACCTCTCTGTAGAGGGTCCCAGAGCTGAGCAAAAACCAAGCCATGGGGCCAAAGAAATTGCCTGCAGAGCTTTGAGACAGGTTTGTGTTGAGGAACCAGGAGGTTCCCAGGAGCACGGTGGTCTTCACAGTTCTTAAATGGAAGAATACTAGAACAACCATGTCTTTTACTAAATGGGGCCACCCAGTAAAACTGAGCAGTCATGGAATGACCTTAGTGTGAGAAGTGACCAAACCCACTACCAATGGTTCTGCAGCTGAGCTTCAGGGAGCATGTGTGGAGATTAGTTGGGAGAAACCTCCTCAAAGACAGCACAGATCTGGGCTGTGTCACAGGATGTCCAGATAGAGCCTTCCCACAGTTAAGGTCACATGAAAGCCTGCTTGGAGTTTGCAAAAAGGCACCTAAAGTGCACTCATATTGTGAGGAACAAAATTCTCTGGTCTGATTAAACCAAGATTGAACTCTTTAATTTTAAGTGTCATGCTTGAAGGAAGGCAGGCACCATTCATTATATGTGCAGTGCCATTCCAACGGTGAAGTATGGTGGTGGCATCAGACTGTAGGGATGGTTTTCGGTGGCAGGGACTGGAATGCTAATCAGGGACGAGAGAAAGCTGAATGGAGGAAAGTAGAGATATATCCTTAATGAACCTAAAAGGACCTCCAATAGGACAAGGACCCTAAGAACAAAGGAAAGACAACACAGGAGAGGCTTAGGGAAAATTCTGGGAATATCCTTGAGTGGTCCAGACACAGCCCAGACTTTAACCCATCAGAACATCTCTTGGCAGACCAGAAAAGAGCTGTACAGCAACAGTCTCCATCCAATTTGCCCAAGCTTAAGAAGATCTGCAGAGAAGAGCAGCAGAAAATCCCCACCTCTGGGTGTGTGACGCTTGTGAAATTAAACCCAGGCTGGAACTGCTGACACAGAGGATTCAACAAAGTACAGAGTAAAGGGTCTGAATACTTGTGTCAGTGGGAAACTTCCATTTTTACTATTTTGTTTACGAAGCATAGGGAAGGAATTGTAATCGTCCAAAAGTTCCATTTCGAGATTTTAATTATTTTAGACCTCCCTGAGTCAGAATACAGCATTTTTGGAATCATCTCTCTCTCTCTCTATATATCTATCTATATATATATATATATATATACACATACACCTATCTATCTATATATATCTATATATACAGTATATATACATATATCTATCTATATCTCTATATATATATGTATATGTGTGTATATATATATATATATATATATATATATATATATATATATATATATATATATATATATATGTGTATCTCTCTCTCTCTATATATATATCTATATCTATATATCTCTATATCTATCTATCTCTGTATATCTATCTATATCTATATATATATCTATATATATATATCTATATATGTATGTGTGTGTGTGTGTGTAAACACGATAACTCGAGTACACTTTCACTTCGGTCAACCAAAGTTTGTATACAAGTATTAAGTGCAAAACGTAGATTTCTATCAACTTTCCCTTAACCGGAAGTGGTACTTTACCTTTTATTCATGAAGCTGTAGAGACCGATTTATTCAACTTTACTTTTATAATAATTGTTTAATATATTATTCATTTGATTTGATTTGTTGTTTACACCCATCACCTGCATGTTCTCTCTCACCACATCCATAAACCTTCTCATAGGCCTTCCTCTGTTCCTCTTGCCTGGCAGCTCTATCCTTAGCACCCTTCTCTCAACATACCCAGCATCTCTCCTCTGCACATGTCCAAACCAATGCAATCTCGCCTCTCTGACTTTGTCTCCCAACCGTCCAACTTGAGCTGACCCTCTAATGTCCTCATTTTTAATCCTGTCCATCCTCATCACACCCAATGCAAATCTTAACATCTTTAACTCTGCCACCTCCAGCTCTGTCTCCTGCTTTTCTGGTCAGTGCCACCGTCTCCAACCCATATAACACAGCTGGTCTCAATACCGTCCTGTAGACCATCCCTTTCACTCTTGTAGATATCCGTCTGTCACAAATCTTTAATGTACATAATATAAAAATGTAATCATTGTCTTGCGGTTTACTCCTTAAATATCCATCCCGTATCGGAGTATACGAGAAAGTTGAGGGGAGACCACTTCTGATTTTTTTTTAATTTACTAGAATTGTTTTTTGCTTTGTCATTGTGAGGTATTCAGTGTTACTTGACGAAATAAAAAAAAAAAAAAAAATGAATTTAAACGATTTTAGCACAAGACTGCAATGCTACAAAAGGTGGGAAAACTGAAGGGTCCTGAATTCTTCCTGAATGCACTGTTATCTATCTATCTATTTATCTCATGCCTACCTTTGTATTCTATCGCGCGTTTCACAGCTGTCTAATATAATGACTTTCCTATCTGTCCACCTGTTTTAAAGATTATCATAAATATTTGCCTCTCAGTCTACTTATTATGCAGTGCCTTTAATACTTCTACTCTTTCTATCTAGGCAGACAAACGCGGTCTTTCTCATCAAAGTCATTTAGACATTTGATTGATCCCCAAAGGCAAACCTGAGCATTTCAGTAGCTGACACAGATTAGCAGCAGTCAGACAGATAGAAAAGGTACACTCAAATCTAAAAACAACAAGATAAATAAAATGTTCCAAATTGAAATTGCCACTGTTATCTAATCCAACCACAAGATGGCATCTGTAAAATAAAAGTAAAGCAAAAAAAATGAGGAAGACCACCTCGGATTGCACTCTCTCGAGTGTGGTAGTAGAAATAGCCTCAGGGTGGAATTGAAGTGCTAGGCTCATGCACAAGATGTGAGACATTGGTGAAAATTGAAAAAAATCAATTGAAAAAAAATAATTTATGAAGAGTTATATTCAACTAATGGGAATCAACATAATTCAATTAAATATTCATTTATTGAGATAATGTATATATATAAAAAAAAAAAAAAACACTTTTCAGTACTGACCTCTAACCTAATATGTTTCACATGCAATTCAATATGGAGTACACTTGGGGGGTTTCACATGGCAAAGCCTAAGCTATTGGACCACACTTTCCAAGAAAAAGGAAAAACTACTATAAAGAACTATTATCTTCATTACACCTCTCCTGAAGAAGGGGCCCGAGTTGCCTTGAAAACTTGCATATTGTAATCTTTTTTGTTAGCCAATCAAAAGGTGTCATTTTTCTTGACTTCTCACTACATTCATAATGGCTAACACGGTACAACACCCTACCACTTGACATTAACTTAAACTTGCTGAATCATTTTAGGGTGGCATGGTGGTACATTGGTTAGCACTGCTGTTTCGTAGCTCCGGACCGCTGGGTTCAAATCATGGCCAGTCACCGTCTGTGTGGAGTATGCATGCTCTCCAGAACTGTAAGCAAGTTTCTATGGAGAAAGATCGCTGTCAAAAATAACTCGTAATAATTTAAGGCAAATTTACATTTGACACTTATCAATTACGCTGAAAGTCACGCTTGTTTCTGAAAATTATGAGTACAATTCTCAAGCATGGACAAACTGTCAAACTACGCCACTGGAAACACAAGGCATTCTCTATAGAAGAAGAAACCATCGATTTTTGTTACTACGCATGTGCCTCAAAGTTAGGAAGACCGAGTTATTTTTGACAGTGATCGTACTTCATACTTAGCCCCCTCAGACTGGCTTCAAAGGGCAAAACACAAAAAATAAGTGAAAACTGACACAATTAAATTAATTAAACCCTACGGAAGAAAAAAAAAAGTGTATGTTAAGAATAAAGTCTGTACAGTATATATGGAGTAGGATCACTGTCAGAAATAACTCCGTCTTTCCACTTTTGAGGCACATGCGTAGTAACAAAAAACGATTGTTTTTTCTTCTATAGAGAATACCTTGTGCGTCCAGATATATTTTTGACAGTTTGTTCACGCTTGAGAAATGTAGTTGTAATTTTCAGAAGCAAACGTAACTTTCGGAAACCCAAGCGCAAGCGTAATTTTCAGAAGCGTAATTCTCACTTGTGAAATGTAAATTTCACTTTAATGACTACAAGTTATTTTTGACAGCGATCTTACTCCATAAGTTTCCAGCCTTGACAGAGTGAAGTGTGCGTCTTAGGCTAAGACTCTAAACGGATTAGGAATAAGCACGTATGGGCATGTGCGACTGTGCCTGTGATGGACCAGCCCCATGTCCAGTCCTGTCTCCTGTGTTGTGTCCGATGCTGCCATGAAAGGCTCTGATTAATGTGAAAATGGAACACAGATAATTCATGGATGCATTCTAGGTGAACAGAACTGGATGACATTTTTTTTCCCTAAGGTGAATTAATTGTTTGAGATGATTCTCTCCAGAACAGAAAATATAGCCAGGCAAGTCACACAGATGGACAGACCTAAATGAGCCAATTTAGTAAAAGGAAAAGAAAAGAATCACCACACACTTTACTGCCATCTATTATCCATAGCTTTCAGGTGTTCTGACAGCCTGCGCGTTCTGTAGGTCCAGACGGTCATAAAATTCTATCTGCCAAACTGGCAACCTTGAACATATTCCGAATACCAGTCCCAGAATCTTTACAACTGTGAGAACAGGTTATTACAGCCAACATGCCAAAATGTACAACAAGGCGACAAAATAATCGGGTTAAGAACCAGCTGTGCTTTCGGAAAATGCACCCAGAGACAGAAACGAACGGTCAGGCAAAAACCAAGAGGCAAGATGCAAGAGGATCATGGTCACGAGCAGCAGCCAAAGTAGGACATATAAAAAAAAAAAAAGGGAACATGGAGCTAAACATGGAGAAACAAACAGAAAGGGCAAGTATATAGAGGTCTGGAGGTGCATGAGAGAGACAGGAGTATACGAGGACTGTCCAGGATATGCATGAGGGAGGGAGGACTTGAGCTTAAAGCAGTGTTGGGGTAACAGGCAAGATTCCAGTTACAGTAGGCCTGCACCGGTGGGATCTTCCCGAAGTCCTGAACTCCTATACCTGGTTATGGGTGTGTTCAGATCTCCCCCCGTTCAGACTTTGTGCTGACGACATTGGGTTGTGTAGCACCAGACAAGAGGAAGTGAAGAGGAAGTTGGAAGAATGGAGAAGGGCTTTGTGAAATGGAGGATTGAAGATAAGTAGGAAGAAGAAGACAGAATTTCTGAGATTTAATGATGATAAGGATTCAGAGTTAGCTTGCACGTAGAGCCATTGAAAAGAGTAGATGAGTTTAAATATCTAGGGATCAGTGGTAGCCCAAGATGGAAATTGAGATGCAGAAATAACCCACAGAGTGCAGTGTGGTTGGAACAATTAGAAAAAGGTATCGGGATGTGTTGTGTGATTGAAAAATTAAGACAAAGGTTAAAGGTCAGGTTTCTAAGACAGTAGCAAGGCCAGCAATGATGTATGGAGCTGAGACATGGACAGGAAAGAGAGTGCAGAAAAAGAAGTTAGATGTGCAGAAATGAGAAGGTTGAGATGGATGTGTGGACTTAGAAAAAAAAGGACAGAATAAGAAATGAGACAACCAGAGGTACAAAAAAAGTGTGAGAGACATCTAAGAAAGTACAAGAAAGTAGGCTGAAGTGGTATGGACGGGTGATGAGGACAAAGAATACGTTGGCAAAAGAATGAAAGTACAGGGGAAGAGAAAGCGAGGGAGGGCAAAGCGGCCGTGGATGGATAAAGACAAAGATTTAAAGCCATCTCTTAATCACTTGCCTATTTAGTCACAGATCACCTCTTCTACTTTTTCACATTCAATTATGTGTTCTTTCAACTCATTGTGTAAGGTGTTTTCTCAGAATTAATATTACTGTACTTTAATTGTGGTCAATACTGGATTCTTTAGGATTACAAATACAACGCCAAGTTTATTTGCATCTAAAGCATCTCATAGGTAGAGGGATTTACTGCGTGAGCTACCAGGTGGGTTCGATTTTTCTTCTGTATCTAAAAAAGGCAAATGGGGAAAAAGCAGAGGAGAAAATGGTGCATTTTATAATAAATAGTAAAAGCTGGCTCGGTTCTGGTGTCTAGGTGGGAATCTTTGGGGGCAAAATCAGACTCAGATGCTGGCTATAGCAAACATAGTGTTCGAGTGTGTGACACACTGGTCAACCTGAGCAGCATAGAGTGACTTCTACCAGAGTACTCTATGGCAGTAGTGCTCCACCTTTTTGGCCTTCAGGCCCCAGTTTTATCCATTATTGTTCAGTGATGACCTTTTATGAGCAGTCACTTGATTTTCCACTGAATGACACACCCTAACAAATCACAGTAAATACATAATCTGTAATGTGCACTATATTGAAATACTGACTAATTACGCACAGTACTCATTCCGAAATAGCTAAACAAACATGTGTTTAATACAGAATCAAATTTAGGGTTTGTTTGGTTTTTTTTTTAATGGGTAACCCGGGCTTGTCCAAGTTTCACAAGAAATCCGGGGTGAGTGAAGGGAGTGCAGAGAGGATTATGTCTAGTTTTATGGCGACTGGCTCGTCTAATATTTCGGAGCACATATCTGTTGCACAAGGGAACATGAGATGTTCTGAAATCGTGTGCATTTTCTTAAATGTGGTAATTTAAACTCTTTTAGGGTGGATGTCAACTTTTTTTGACAGCAGGGCTTGAGGGGCAGAGGGCGATAGTCAGCTTTAAATGTCGAGAAAACTCACTGTTACCTTACAGGTAGACACTCTTTGCTAGGAGGACTGTTAGAACCCAACGTCGAAAACCTGTATATGTGTGAGTAACGTAGCGTAGACTGGCATTGATAACCGGAAAAAGAGCAAAGCATATATGCAAAGCAAAATACCGTATGCGCATTGTTTATACAGTGGAACCTCGGTTCACGAACGTCTCGGTACACGTACAACTTGGTTTAACGACCAAAAACTTTGTCAAACTTTTGCCTTGGTTCACGACCACACACTCTGTATACGAACAAGCCAGTTTCCCATTAGGTTTGTACATGTTCAGTCTCTCCCTGTGCATTTCCTGTGCAGCGAGCAAGACAGAGAGAGAGCGACACACACACACAGGCGCGCGAGAGAGACACATACACAGATGAATGTGAAACAGAGGCACACACACACAAACAGGCGCGAGACAGAGGCACACACACACAGGCGTGCGAGACAGAGGTGCGTGCACACACACACAGGCGCTCCAGGCTCACGAGAGAGAGAGAGAGCGAACGAGCGAGAGAGGGAGGGCTGGACGCATGAGGTAGAAAAGGCTTGTTTTTATTTTCAGTTCTGTTTGCAGCGATCGGTTCGTAGCGTGCATTGTGGCAATGTTACTTTTCTTGGTGGTTTATTAAATTACGGATTTTTCAAATGTTAATTTTTTTCCCTGTGCTTAAAACTCATAAAAAAAAAAAAAAAAAAGTGTTTTTAGTGAGCGGTTCCTAGCACTATAGCGTGAATTATTGCAGTGTTAGTTTTCTCTGTTGTTCAAGGGTTTCTCAGTGTTATTCAATGGTTTTACATTTAGTTTACTATTACGCTGTGCATTCTATGGTGTAATTAACTATATTTGTGCTTAAAAACTAAAAAAATATATATTTACATACAGTTCATACGGTCTGGAATGGATTAATTGTATTTACATACAATCCTATGGTGGAAATTGCTTCGGTTCACGACCAAATCGGCTTACGACCAGAGTTTTGGAACGAGTTATGGTCATGAACCGAGGTTCCACTGTATATATATATTATATATATTTTTTTTGGTGTGTATTATTGCTGAATCAGACTCTGACTTATTGAACATCGTTTTTGTTGCAAGAGATTTGAAAATCAAAAACAAAAGAAGGGTAGCTGTTTTTTTTCTTTTTTACAAAGTGCATTTCAGCTTATGAGTGATGAGAAAACAATAAGTATGTGAATTTACATACCGTAGATGTTTATGGAAAATAAAACAGACATTTTTCATAAATAAGTGCTTTATGTCGATTTACGTTGTGAAACCATTGCTTTGTGTGCTTTTTAGAAAACAGAGTTGCTTGAAAAAAAATGTTCAGCCCTGGGAGAAAAGGTGGAAAATAATTAGCCCTGAAAGAGTTAAAGTGCAGAGAGTTGATGCCCCGAGTGCCTACTGGCATGTTGTGCAAAACACACTAGAATGTTTTTTGAGAATCCTCAAGATTTTCACTTACAAAAGATGAAAACAACTTGTTTCTGCAAGTAGCAAGCTTTCCTTCCAACTGTCTTTATAGTTTGGTAGGCTTGGTAGCACCACACCACAGATAGCACACAACGGGCACGCTTTGCTGTAAAGGTAATTCTGTAAAAGTGGGTTGCATTTTCTTTTAACATTGCTGATTTCGGATGAATCTTGTAAGCTGATATAGAATTGGAAAAGCTCAGAGTAGGGGATGCTACGGAGCATTTGAGGAATTAACTGTTTGCTGGCTTTCTTAACAAACTGCGTGTAGAGCAGGCTGACGTCTGCTCAGAACTCGACTTAAGGCAGTTGTTTCAATTCTTTAGTATGCAGGAGCAAAAAAGTTCCCTTTGGCTGGGTGCAGAACTGAAATCTGACATGAGCAGCCCCTTAAAGCATTAAAGCCCTGGCTGATGTCATTTGGTTCTATTATTATTATTATTATTTTATTTTTTTTAAGCTAATGTCCCACATGTCAGTTAAGGACCACTCATCTAGGGAGCTGTACTTGGCGTCTTTATCTTCCATCTACAATCAGACTTTATGTCACACATCCCCGGGCAGGTGTTTTACTGTCACTTTAGTATTTAACTTTTCAATAGATTGTTGATATAATTATATCATTCTTTCAACTAACTTCAGACTTGTGAGTACAAAATGCATACTTTTATTATCTGCTGATATATGTATTATCTTCCTTTGATTGAGCGTTCCTCATTTTTTCACAGCTTATATTAGAGTTGGGTTTCATAGAAACTGAAGGAAGCGGCTCAGTTCATGCACTCCTGGGGTTTATTTCAATTGGGTCTTGTGGTTAATTCCAACTTTGTCCACTAGGTGACAGACGTGAAAGGATTAAAACACAAAAACTACAAGAGGGAGAAGGGAGCCCTTCAGGAATCTGGCACCGAGTTAGTCAAGCTTTACTGAAGAGGAGAAGACAAGCTCTCGTCCTAAAAATGTGGTAAAAATCAAGATGCAACAAAACTGCTAGTGTGAAAAATTGCCTTATGTTTGCTGTTAAAATTGTTTTTAATTATTGCTCTACATTATTATTTTTTTTTCCCCCCAGAAAGATAGGACGACACTTCATTCCCCAAATACAGACACTCAGATGAGCAGGAAGTCTTCCACAGCAGCTAATGCAAGGGACTTTAAACTCCAAAGTTGTCGGCTGAATTCTCACCTGTGACTCACTGAGTGACCTTCGACAAGTCACTGTGTAGACACTTGGAATGTATCCTGACCTTCTAGGTCCCCTAAACATATAACAAATAAACTCTGCAGATTTGGCGTTTATCTCTTTGCATGATCACAGGGCCTTTTGTCATGATTCAGATGCATTGCTGCACAAAGTTATCTTTTTAACTGAAAGGCTAGAACAATACTACAGTCCTCAAGTGGCATTTTTTTTGGCAAGGTCACCATTTCAATTCACAATGAAACAAAAGCAATGCCAGTCAACTTCTATGTGGAAAAATTCTCCCAGTGATTACTGCTACAGTAAGTGAGGGGAGACCCAACAAAAACTGGACTGTCGATATACCGAACATGATACAAGATAATACAGTAAGCGGCAAGAAAGACACACGTGGGAAGAGCACAATTAAGACTACTGCCCACAGAGTTACACGCTTACTTAAACGTATACACATGTTGTTTACATACACATATTTACAAATATATATAGTAAACATGCATGTTCATATATACAAGGGTGATTCAAAAAGTTTCCGCACTTTTATATTTTTTTTGGAAATGGTGAAGGCAGGAGGAGTAGTGATTGGTCATGTCTAAGAGGGTCATGTGACTAGTTCTGTCTGACAATCTGGCTGCCCTTGCAGTTTGGTACAAGACTTGTCATCCTGCAGTGAAGATGGCTGCGAAACTTCTAAATTGCACCAAAGAGGAACAGAATTCTGTTATTCATGCTTTTTGTGAGCAGAAGGTGTGCCAGGAGCTCAAATTCATCTTCGCTTGTGTGCTCAGTATGCGGACAAAGTTCTCTCTCATAGAGTCGTCCATGAGTGGATTGAAATGGTCGAAAATGGCAGTACTACTGTGACAGTTATGTAGAGCGCTCCGGACATCCAGCTACATCCACGACCATGAGGAGTGAAGAAAGAAAGCAGCAGTGCATTGGTGGCTATGCGCTCAACCAGAAACATTTTTTGCTGATCCATTAAAAAGTTAGTACATGCTGGGAAAATTGCATCGCAAAGGAAGGGGATTTATTAGAAAAGTGATGTCATTTGTTTTTGAAATTCTTAAACTTCGTATATATGGAAATGTGTATGTATGGACAGTATACAAAGAGTTCCACAACAAAAAGCTATACAGTATATATCCATTGTAGCCTAACTGAGAAAAATGATATCTTTGCTGTGACCAAACGGAATTGACAAATGCATACATACACTCAGTACAGCATTTATAGAGTGTGTACTGCATATACATACACACACACACACACACAGTATGCACATATAAAATAAGAAAACCTGAAGAAAGTTGAAAACACTGCGGTGGGCTGGCGCCCTGCCCAGGGTTTGCTTCCTGCCTTGCGCCCTGTGTTGGCTGGGATTGGCTCCGGCAGAACCCCCGTGACCCGTAGTTAGGATGTAGCAGGTTGGATAATGGATGGAAGTTGAAAACAAAGTGCAGCAATAGCGGATTCAAAAATCGAACATCACGTTTAGGTTTTCTATATGTAGTCTAACTAGCTGTGAGTGGACTGTGGGACAAAAAAAATAAATAAATTAACCCAAAGACACCCTAGCAGTTTTACTATATTTCTGAACTTGCAGAGGCATCAGCTAAATCTTAAGAATTACCAGGGGCAGAGGATGTGGACATATCTGTACTTGCTGCCCTCACTGGCTTTCGTAAGAAGACACTGGCAATACCAGATCTTGGAGTCCTATTAATCTTTGCCTCGAGAAAATACCTCCAGACAATTATTTAGTGAAAACATGAATCAATAAATCAATCAGCATTTATTTATATAGCACATATTCATACAAAAAAATGTAGCTCAAAGTGCTTTACAAAATGAATAGAAAAATAGAAGACACAATAAAAAATAAACATAAGTCAACATTAATTAACATAGAATAAGAGTAAGGTCCGATGGCCAGAGAAGACAGAAAAAAACAAAAAAAAAAAAAACTCCAAATGCTGGAGAAAAAAAATAAAATCTGTAGGGGTTCCAGACCACGAGACGCCCAGTCCCCTCTGGGCAATCTACCTAACATAAGTCAAACAGTCCTCTTTGTATTTAGGTTTTCATGGAAGGACCTGATGATGATGGTCACATAGACTTCTGGCTTTCAGTCCATCAGTATGAAGTCTTGCCCTCCATTGCTGAGGTGTTTCACTTGCATGTTGTTGAGAAGTGGTGATTGCACGTTTTGACGTTGTGTCTCTTCATTTTGTGTCATTAGCATGATGTCTTTGTTGCACACACGCACGTCTTTAGCAGTGAGTATTATGCAAGTACTGAAAAAATGTAAAAGTGCATGGAGGCGCCATCTAGTGGCTGTGCTTGAGTGTGAGCACAGCGGACTGCTCCACACACACACACACACACACACACACACACACAGGTCTTTCGTTTATATATGTCTCATAGAGGACATGGATGTTCCGCTACCCAGCCAGCAGGCCCTCCTAATGAATGGCTTCCCAAGCTGGGAATAGTGGGTAATCCCACTCTTGGTTCGGTTGATATAATAATGGAAGCAGCAAAGGGGGACTACCTCCTGTGAGCCTTGTGGTCTTGGAAAATACAACTGGGTGGTAGCATTCCTCTGGTGGGACTCCCATGTGCACACCTGCAGGACTGCATGGAGCTTGTTGCAGTCCTGATGGACGCCGCTGCCGGGTTCATTGGGTGCAGCAAGTGAGACCTGCTTGGAGGAGTCTCCCCTATTTCTTTTCTAAGAAGGTTCAATTTGACCCACCGGTACAATATTATGACACTGGAAGTACTCCTGGGTCCTGCAGAAAGGAAGCTGCTCCACATCACCTGGGTGAGTTGGAGTTGGGCGAGCAGGAGAAAAGGAAAGTATTCTAACAAAGGAGCCCATTTTAAAAAAAGTTATCTAGCGTATTTGAACAGGAGACGGTTGTCTGTGTAGTTGTTTCTAGGGTTTAAGGGGGATAAGAGACACCCCCAGTTGTCACGATATACTGTATATTTACATACATTGATATGACATTTCCAAGATTCTGTGTTAATATTAACATTATCGTTCATTATGTACTTCAAACAATAGATGGCATTTGTTATATATATATATATATATATATATATATATATATATATATATGTGTGATATATAAACTACACAGCATACTCAATGTTTCCACCAAAAGCAACTGTGCCATGGCCATTTCTATATACAGTAATCCCTCCTCGATTGCGTTCCAGAACACTGAAGCGCGAAAGGTGAAAATCCGCGAAGTAAAAAGCATACATTTATATTGTTATTTTTATATTGTCACGCTTCGGTTACAGATTTGCACAGAAGCACAGGAGGTTGTAGAGACAGGGACTTTAAAACACTGCAAACAAACATTTGTCTCTTTTTCAAAAGTTTAAACTGTGCTCCATGACAAGACAGAGATGACAGTTCCATCTCACAATTAAAAGAATGCAAACATATCTTCCTCTTTAAAGGAGTGTGCGTCAGGAGCAGAGAATGTCAGAGAGAGAGAGAAGCAAACAATCAAAAATCAATAGGGCTGTTCGAGCTTTTAAGTATGCGAAGCACCGCCGGACAAAGCAGCTGCAAGGAAGGGTGCAACGTGAAGGTAGTCTTTCAGCATTTTTTAGAGGAGCGTCCGTATCCTCTAGGCCAGTGTGCGAACAGCCCCTCCGTCAGGAGCAGAGAATGTCAGAGAGAGACAGAGAGAGAAAAGCAAAAAACAATCAAAAATCAATAGGTGCTGTTCGGGCTTTTAAGTGTGCGAAGCACCGTGAGGGAAGCATATCGTATATCATTGAGGAGTTTTATTTAATACGTAATATGTGCTCTGATTGGGTAGCTTCTCAGCCATCTGCCAATAGCGTCCCTTGTATGAAATCAACTGGGCAAACCAACTGAGGAAGCATGTACCATAAATTAAAAGACTCATTGTCCGCAGAAATCCGTGAACCAGCGAAAAATCTGTGATATATATTTAGATATGCTTATATTTAAAATCCGCAATGGAGTGAAGCCGCAAAACTCGAAGCGCGATATAGCGAGGGATCACTGTAATCTACACGGAGACCTTTTAACCAAGTAAAATTTTAAGAACTGAGCCTACCTAGGAATGTCCAGTACTATGTAGATATTAAAAAAATAAAATGAAAAATTGAAAAAAAAAAAATAATAATAAAGGTGTTTAGGGGGCTTGCCCAGTCATTCCTTTATGACAAATGGCACATGCAGCCCAGTCTCAAGTCAGCTTCTGAAAGGCTGGTAGTAGAGACCACCGAAGCGATGTATCGAGAGGCTCATTGAAACCTCCAGTTTTTGATTTACACCCAGATGAACAGAAGCCAGTGACCTTCTCTCAACGCCGGCGTGTCATCCCGAAGGTGAAAGACGTTTCCAAAGCCGACTTGCTTTATAAAGTAAGGGATGCTGACAACTCGAAGAGTTATGCCGACACCGCGAGCAGACACGAGCTGTACGTTTCCAGCGCACCAGTCTTTACTCGATTCTTTGACAGCCCAGGTGTTCTCAGACATTTCACGGGCGCATCATTATTATTATTATTTGTTTTATTTTTTTAAATAGTTGCCGATTATCAGTTCTTCATAATCAAATTTCCAGCCTCACATTTCTACAGACACTTCCACAGCCCACCCCCACCCAGTTCCATTAAGAGCAGCAGTAATGAGGAGGATGAGAGCAGCTAATTTAAAAACTTGGACACCGCAAGAGCACCATATGGTGAGCGTTTATCCCTTCTGAAATCCTTGCTAACCGTCACTTACATGATTAGTACAAGATTTTACAACTGTTGTTTTTCCTAAACAAATTATTAACATGGATTTACATATATCTAGGAGAAATACGATTTAAACTAAAAGAACCATCCAGGCTGCATTCCTATCTCTCAAATCCCACAGCGAGAATGCTAATTGCGCACTGAAACATTAGGCACCTTAAAACTCCAAAAAGACTGTTAAGATGTTAGCCTAGACAACTGTTTTAATTCTTTCAAGACGTCAGACTCTCCAAGTTAGCTCTTTTAATCTTCAGTATAAAAGCGTAACGAGACAGATTCTTAGCAACACAGGTTTTTTTTTTTTTGTTGCTGTTGTTCTGCTTCACCTTTCAGAATATCACAAATTGAAAACACTTTCCACCAATGCCTTGCCTCTAGGAGTCTGGATTTCTTTTAACTAAAAGTGACAAAAATGCTTGCTGCTCTGTCCGCTCTCTGTTCCTCAGTGGTCAACAGACCACTTGAACCTTTGATTTTAAGCAGCACTCCCTCTCCCTGACCAGAGGATTGAGATTTCTTCTTTTGTGCTGCAGGTTTTTACTCTTTGCACAGGTGGCACGACTGTGCAGTCACACAGAGAAACAACTGGGAGGCTTTAGCAACCCCTTTACCTTTAGAGGCAAGTCAGCAGCCATTGAAACAGCAGCAACTGGGCACAGCTTTGGATTACAGCTGGCCAGAAAGTAGCGTGGGGACGCCAGCTGCTTTTGAACATATACAGGGCTAGCATTACCTCAAGAAGACGCCTTCCCTATTCTTTCCTTTTTTTATGTTTTCAAATTAACATTCACTGCTACGTGTGCCTTCATTTGCAGTGTTTTTGATTCATCATTTCTCTTGTCAGGAAGATACTGGTCAGATTTTCACCCAAGAGTTAACCTTGGACAATGAATAGGGATCACCCAAAATGCTAACACTTTCTCCATTAACATTTTTTTTATTTTATAATAAAATTCCTGCAAGGGTTGCAACGCATTTAAAGAAGTGACTTCCACAGCAGCTGCTTAAATGAATACCAAATGAAAAGGCAGAAACCATGGTATAGATCAGAGGTCCTCAATCCCAGTCCTGGAGAGCCGCAGTGGCTGCAGGTTTTTGTTCTGACCTGGTTGCTTAATTAGAAAGCAATTCTTGCCAATAAAGCACTAACAAGCTATGAAATTAAATTAACTCTGCTATGTTAGGTCATTCGCATATCCTAGATTTTCTTTCCCTTTCTATCATGCAAATGATTTGAAGGCTAAAATGGACGAGTAATTCTCAGTCCTTCACTTTTTTCTCTTCGTTTTTCTTCCAAGTATTTAATTAAACCCAATAGTGCAGATAAATACACACAGGTGTAAATGTAAATAAGCTAAATGGAGAAATGCTGCTCTCTCTTGTCATTTGCATGTTATTGTTAATAAGGAGCAATTAAAATAGCTGTTTAAGACAAAATTAAGCAATAAGGGCTCAAAATCACTAAAGTGAAGCAGAAGTGTTACTTTAGCAATAAGTGCTTTTTATTAAGCAACTGGGTTGGAGCAAAAACCTGCAGCCACTGTGGCTCTCCAGGACCGGGATTGAGGACCCCTGGTATAGATAGATACTATCTGATAGATAGACAAATTTAAAGGTCATGTCACATTACACGACTTTTACATCGATTTTCAGTCATAGCCTTCTTTTATATAATCTTAGTGAGTCATAGGCAGTTGGTGGCGTGTGCCCGTGAAGCAAGACGTGTAACGTGACATGCCGAGTGACGCAGTGCAACCAGTCTATGACTCTCTTCAATACCATCAAACAAGTTTGATTTCGTCTTTAGTCGTAGGGGTGGGCTCTGTGTGAATGAGAGAGAGACGACAACCAATGAATGCTCATTCACAATTAGCCAACAACCAATGAATGCTGATTTGCAATTCTAACCAATACAAGGAACACGGGGGCTCAGGACTTCACAAACAAAACAGAAGCTTGTCTGTCTGATGTCTTGTGTTTTACGTACCACAACAGAATGGGGGGAAAAAAAGAAAAATTACAGATATTTATATATACAGGGGTGGGCACAAGTAGGTTTCCAGTTCTTTGTGTGGAAAAAGACATGCAGGTTATGATTATTACAGTAGCTTTATTAACTCAAAAGAATGTCTCAATGGCACAGTGCACTGAGGTTCGATCTCTTCAGTGTTCAAACTGCCGGTCTTGCATTACTCACAAATGTAAACCTATCTTTGCCCACCCCTGTATATGCCATTATATATTGCAGAAACAAAAGACCCCCATGGAGTTATGTTTTTACATTTTCTACACAAACAGTACATTCATAGTTATTATTCTCACGTGTACCAATCAACATGCAGGAGATCACCACTACATATTTATTTGTGTTTTTATTTTATTTCAACTGTCTATTTAATTATTTATCACCCCCGGAGGTAGTAGAAAATGAGAGGAATAAAACAAAAGTGAGTGCCGTTATGAATGAATGCCAACAAATCATTCAGCAGAAGTGTGTCAAGAAGCGCTACTGGGGCTCCTTTAATACCAACAGGAACAGGCCTGCATACACCTCACTGGGCCACATGACAGCCAACTCTAAAGTTTTTAATTTTCTTCTTTGCTTGGACCAAAACGTACAAGTATTTTTATTTATTTCCTTACTTACTTGCCTATTTATGTATCCATTTATTTAAAGAGCTTCTGTAATAAGCCAAATTTCCCCAGTGGACAAATACGTGTCTATCTATCTGTACTGATTCACGTTCCTATTTTCTTGGTAATTGCAATTCTATTTTTTGTACTTCTTGTAAAACACTTGAAGCTATACTTCTCAAGAATATACTACATGTATTAATGTTGTTATCAGTACACTACAGGAATTCCAAAAGGGAACACATGCAAGCAGGTGAACTTTACCCAGAAGGCTTCTCAGAAAGCAATCAAGCTGGGGTATCTGACTTTTTTTTTCCTTAAACGTTACAAATTACTACGTTTTTGTAATGACAGTAAAGAGTCTAATAAATGTGTTACGCTAATGTGCAATTCTAAAGCTGCCCCATATGAGTGAATGCGGGTAAAAACGTGTGCCAGTGTTTTCCCTTCAATAGGACGGTGTGCCCTGTCCGGTGTTTCTCCACGGGCAGCAAGTCACTTCTGTCACTTACAGTCCAGCTTATCACTTGCTCCGAATGTCTCAGCTGAAGTACTTGTAGCACCTGAACTAGTCTCAAAAATGGATGCTGTTGCCACAACATTCCGTTTCTAATTAGATTGGATTGCGGTTAATTTTTACATGAAAAATAAACTCGCTGTTATCAGTGTATCTTCATGAGGACTTTAAACACTCCTCCAGAAGAGACCTGAGCCAAGTAATCATGCAGCTGAGGGCTGGATTTCCATTTTGTAAAACTCCTTGCTGTTGTCAGGTTGGATCCCAACTCATGTCAGGTTTTAATATGAAGCAGAAGAAGGATGGAAGCATGAAGACGGCCTGTGATGTTTGCCGTACCCCTTTGCATTTCTCAAAGATGCCTCTATTCTGAACAGGCATGTTTTGAATGCAGAAACACAATAACACCAAAATCTGTATGTAAAAAGTATATTATTTATATATGAGATATATATGATACAGTATATATGCTATAAAAGGAGCCTGCGGCCACTACTCCGGGCACCAGAGTCGGGAGGAGGAAGACAAAGCTGCCCAGCAGGAGTGGAGGAGAAAGACGAGTGATTTTTGTGGCGTTTTTCTTTTGTGTGTGTTTTGGGGACTGTGTAGGGCCAGTGGGACACGTGCCTGAAGAAAATAAAGTCTTTTTTGCTCATTTTACCCGTTACGGGATATTCTGCCTGGCCCCGATGACGTCACTTCCAGTCCTGGGCATAATGACATCACTTCTGGTTCTGGCCCCAAAGATGACTTTACTTCCTCCGCGCTGCCTTAAAACCGCCATCTTGGTGCCAAGCAAGTCAGTTCTGTTCTGGACTCTGATCTAAACACTTCAAATTGCTATTATTTACTCCATTTCTAGCCAGGATATAATATACGGGTGGCTGCCCCAAACCTTTCTGTGGCTTTTTGTCAATTTTGTGACAAAATATATATATGTGTGTGTGTGTGTGTATAAATATATTCAGAGATGCTTTAGCTATGGTAACAGTGGGGATGGCATGGTCATTTTGCCAGTTTGCTAAACTGGCATAACTTGAAAACACATTGGAAATAGCTGCTATTAAAAAAACCATAAAACTAAATAAAAAAAAAAAAACCTGAAAAACAACATGCAAAAAATAAAAGTAAAATAAAAATATTTTATTTTTTAGCCAAATTTCACTTGCTGTTCCATGAAAAATGCTTCATCATCATCATTCTGAACATCCAAACCTAATGATTAAGCCTCCTACTTCTCAGACTCCTTAGCTGATTACTTACAGAAGATAATTCAGGTAACTCGAATTCTGTTTGTGCAGCACTGAAATGCAGACCGACAAGAGCATCCATGTGTCTTCCTCACTGCCGACGCCACTATCAGGCAGCGATAAGTTGGATTAATGAAGTGACAGCTGCCCAGACGCCCACAGACAACCGCTCAACCTGGACTGTGGCGGCGGCAACAGTGGGGGTGAGGGTGTTAGTGGGGACTCGAGGAGGCTGGGGGCTGTGTGCGACAAGCACAAATTCAGTAAATCTGCAGCTGACTAAACACCACACTTCCATTGCAGAATGTTCCCTCATATTAATTATCAAAGAGCGCCCCCCAAAAATAGAGCCATCTGCTGTACAGAAACGCAAGGTTTGGCACAGCACACTGCAAACACAACAAGAGCAAAAAACTTTTATTCTAGATGGTGCCCTTCTGTAGTGTACAATACACCCAATGTTTCACAGGGCTAGCAGAACGCTTTCCAGACGTCTGGAACTCAGTCCAAGTCCAACCTTGTACTTCACAGTCCACAATTTCATCTGTTCGGTCACAATACCAATCGATTTTAACTTTCTATAGGGACAGTTTGGCCAGTGGCACCTAACACACCTCTGTTAACACAGCTGCACATTTACTTCCCGACTTACAGTAAGTGAGCATTGGCAGGCACACAAAATCACTGCTGATCCCCTTATCTGTTCCAGCTTTCAAAAAGTCTTTGGGATTAGGAAGAAAAATCTACGCCTTGAGTCACTGGTGAATGAGGACGGAGAATTCAGACACAAAGACTCAAAGCACTCCAGCTGACGGCCACATTAAATGAGCAGTCGTGTCATCCACAGAGCTGCCGCTACTCGGAACTAAAGTTCAGCACCAAACTACAAAAAGGAATGTCCAACTGAGCCGAGAGTTTTAAGCAGCTGGCACTCTGTGCAGTTTTCTTGTGATGCCAATGCCAGTTCCCAGAGAGTGTTATGCAGTTCTGTACTTTAACGGTGTAACAAGTTGTAGGAAAGATCTCTCCTCACACAACTCTGTGCCACACAAAGTGATTTAATTGGCAATCATGACAAAATTGACACAGGATGGGTTAAAAAACACAACAGTGCCAACTGCATATGTGAAAATCTTTACAAAAAGACAAGCTACCGAAGTGTGGAAAAACAGTTTTAGAAACTGCTGATCTACTGGGATTTCCACACACACAAACATCTCTAGGGCTTGCAGAGAATGGTCCGAAAAATAGAAAATATCCAGAGAGCGGTTGATGCCAGAGGTCAGAGGAGAATGGCCAGACTGGGTCGAGCTGATAGAAAGGCAACAGGAACTCAAACAAGCACTTGTTACGACTGAGGTGTGCAGAAGAGCAGCTCTGAACGCACAGCACATTGAACTTGGAAAGCAGGTGGGCTACAGCAGCAGGAGACCACACCGGGTGCCACGGCTCAGAATGGGCAACTGAGGCTGCAATTCACATGGACTCAATGAAATTGGAAAACAGGAATGGTCTGATGAGTCTCGTTTTCTGCTGTGACGTTCAGATGGTAGAGTCAGAATTTAGCATCAACAACATGAAATCATGGATCCATCTTGCCTTGTATCAATGGTTCAGGCTGCTGGTGGTGGTGTAATGGTGTGGGGGATATTCTTCTTGGCACACTTTGAGCCCCTTAGTACCAACTGAGTATCGTTTAAATGCCACAGCCTACCTGAGCATTGTTGCTGACCATGTCCATCCCATTATGACCGAAGTGTACCATCTTCTAATGGCTACATCCAGCAGGATAACGCGCCACGTCTCAAAGCTCAGATCATCTCAGACTGGTTTCTTGAACATGACAAGGAGTTCACTGGACTCAAATGGCCTCCACAGTCACCAGATCTCAATCCAATAGAGCACCATTGGGATGTGAAGGAATAGAAGATTTGCATCATGGACGTGCATTTGATAAATCTGCAGCAGCTGCGTGATGCTATCATGTCAATATGGACCAATCTCCCCGAGGAATGTTTCCAGCACCCTTGTTGAGTCTACGTCCTCGAAAAATTACAGCAGTTCTGAAAGCAAAAGGGGATCCAACACGTTACTAACAAAGTGTACCTAATAAAGTGGCCCAGTGAGTGTATATTTACCTGAATATGTTAAAAAAAACAACTACAACGCGTAAGTGCATGATGGTTACCAGTGCAGGTAAGAGACAGAAGGGAAGTACACACAGAAACAAGGATACAGATGCTCAGACAGACATAGATGGGCAGACAGTTAGCTAATCTCTGGGCAGGGGGCCGAGCCTGACACTTCGAGTCTTGGGTTATATGCTAACCCTCACGATAAACGTCCTTATTTTATTTAAATGTTTTTACATGTTCTGTCGTGCACCAGACTGTCCGTAATTATGTATTCACCGATGATTTTCAGCAACTGCTACCTTATGCACAGTAGCTAGAAGGGCTGGGGAGAAAACCTGCCACTGCGGCAGCATCGCTGTGAAGAACAAATCGCTGTACAGATCCGTTTCGATCAGGCTGCTAATCCCTTGGGCAAAGAGGATATGTAAACAGGGTTCCTCCACATCAAGGTGCTTTGACAACAACAATCATCTGCAGAAGCACATGCTGAACAACAAACAGGTGTTTTATTTCACAACTCTTTCCCATTTGATGCGTTCAAGCACATGGGCTCAGCGTAAACTGCTAAAGGAGTTCTTTGAAAGCAGCTGCAGCCGCTATAATTAGCTGGGCCGCTGCTCGGGCTGCTCCAACATCACTGTGTGAAGTTGCTTTGGATATGCAATTATCTGAGGCCGCTGTGAGAAATAAAACAAGGGAATGAATAACGTTGGGCAAACCAGACGACAGCTTAAGAGTTCTTTGTCTGCAGCGGGCCCCACACCCGTGGAATTCCCAGGCTGTGTCACCACCCTAGTCATTAGTGTCAAGAGAAAAATATTCATTAACCAGATCAATCCCAAAACATTTATTTATTTCAAATTTCTGGCAATTCAATCTTAGTGCACGAAGAAACAAATTAAAATGAAGCTGAATGACAATACGGGGTAGCGCAGTGGTTCTCTTATGGGCTCAAATTTTTGCTCTCAATGGCCTAATTCAACCCGTTAACATCATTCTAATTTTGCTTGCCAGCTTTTTCTTTCGAACGGTCAAGACGAGAACAAGCCATTCAGCTCGCCAGTCCTATCAACTTAATTCTTCCAAGATGACATCAAGTCTGAAGGTCCCTAAAATCCTCCTGTCTACCACAATACTTGGTAGCTTATTCCACATGTCTATGGTTCTCTGTGTCCTGCTGGTCCCGGCATTGTCTAGGAGAAGTCAACTTGTATTCCCGGTTTGCACAGGTATTATGGTTCTAATCCTCACATTCCAAAGACAGCTGTATTGGGTTAACTGGTAATTCTAGAATCTCCCTGTAGGAGATTGTACGTATGAAGGAGAGGGCCTGTCAATGGACTGCCCACCAATCCAGAGCTGGTCCCGGCATTGCACACATTGCTGAGCAGCATTAAGCAGGTCCATAAATTATTGGACATACACCAAGCACCTTCCTCGTATCTCCGCACCACATACAAAACACAAGTCTGCTCTCTCTACAGCTTATGATGGGTGCCCATACACAGCTTTGGTTGTGTGAATGCAGGGATCTAATCATCTGTCGGGAATCCACTCAACCGAGAAATTTTGAAAACAAACATGTCTTCTTCACGACTTCAAGAATTTGTATGCAGAAATCAACACATGTAACTCGCTAGGCTTTAGAATGACTACAACCTCTTTAAGGGTGTACTCACACTAGGCACGTTTGGTCCGTACCATGTTTAAGTGCAATTGTTCCCACTTCTCCAGGCGCAGAGCCTTGTCGTTAATTAAACCTGTTCTTTAATTCTATGGCTTGCTGCTGCTCTCATTGTGCAATAGTAGACATCTACAAAAGTGTTCATTTTCTCTTTTCTAAGAGCTCTGTTAAAACATTTTGGAGACCTGAGCAGATCAGCATTCCTGAGACCTTCACCTTTCTTGATTCTCTGATATTATACGATTGACGCAGTTTGCTGGTAATGTTTTCGTTCATTTTCTATCTCACTATTGTTTGGTAGCTAATTAATGAAAAAGAAATAATTAAGGTGTCTGAGTCTTCAAGAGCAAGTCAGTTACAATTAATTCAAAAGAAGTTAAATAGCAGTAAAAACAGATCACTAATTAAGAAAAGGGTTAGAATGAAAACCTGCAGCCTTCTAGGTCTGGAGTTGGAGACCCCTGAACTAGACTTTGTGGGGTTACATGCAGACAAATGTACTCGGGCACAGAACAAATTGCCAGTGTGAGTACACCATAAGTTTAGAAAAGTTTTGGTTCTGTGGCTAAGGATCTGGAAGGATTGTCAGTTCAAGTCCCGTTACTGCCCAGAAGGGATCCTACTCCATTGGGCCTTTCAGCAAGGAAGCTTAAACTAAAAATTGCTCCAGGGGTATCGTACAATGGCGGACCCTGCACTCTGATCCCCAAAGGTCATGCGAAAAGAGAAATTCCCTTCAGGGAATTAATAAAAGTATACCAAAAAAAAAAAAAAAGAGAGAGAGAAAGACAGAGAGATACAGAGAGGGTTAATTTGGTTAACCGTGTATTACTTCCAGCTACTTCTCAAAATCAGGTCATGCCTCCACACTACTCAGCCTAAGAAGTCTCCATTCTCCATGAAACAAGAGATTAAAATTGGTCTCTCGACTATGACTAAACCACATGGGGTAAATAACAAAATCTAAAAAAATATATATCATTTTTGGGAGGAGTATTTCTTTAAAGTTTTGTATTACCAATCAGCCAAGGAACAATCATTTGCATTAGATTTACATTCATTTGCTAAGCAGATGCTTTTATTCAAAGCAACTCACAAAACAGGTGAACATAATCAAGTAAACATCAGTCTGGAGGACTGTTTAGGAACAAGTGTTACAGGACGAGGTGACAAAATTGACCACCACCAGCGAAGAGCCCAGAACAAAATACGTGAGAGTCGGACTTGTTTGGTTACAAATCCTAAAAAAAAGGCGCTATCAGTCTAAAGACTCGTTTGGTGAATTTCTGTGTAACACTTCTTAAAGACAGTGAGGGAGTCAGAGTTTGGCATGGAGGTGGGCAGCTTATTCCACCAGCTAGGAGCTACACATGAAACGAGTCTGGATTTAAAAAGAAGCAGAGCTGGCAACCAGCAGAACTGAGTGGGTGAGATGGAGCATAGGTGACCTGCCAGATGTCTCCATATATTAATATTAATATATTGTGAAGGATGGCACACATGGGTGGGCATCCAGGCCGGGATGCGGCATGGTTCCTTAATTGGATTGGGGGGGGGGCAGCCCTACAATGGCACAAGAAACAGGGTGAAGATTGTCCTGCCTCAGTCAGAAGATGCCAATACAGCAGTGGGTACAGGTACAGAGTTAGACCAAGGAACAATACTCAGCCAGGAGGCCAGTGTGGTGGGGAGACAACCTGGCAGGATTGCATGCTATCCCAACACGCTAGGTGGCAGACTTCATGGCCAACAATACCTGTACTTACACCCACACCACAGGGCAGTCTAGGAACAGTAGTCCAGTGGTACATCCTTGTTGCGTTCTGGGGGGTGCCGCAGGGATTCATCATCTCTACATTTTAGGGCTTCCGATTGACCCGGATGTACTTCCGTTGGGCTATGCCCTAGCACCATAAGTACGCCCGGGTCCAAGATAAAAGAGAACGCTCAACCTCATCCAGGCGAGTTAAGAGTCGGGTGAAACAATGACAAAGCTTGCCTGGAGGAGATGGAGGAGAGAGGAAAATAAACGAGTACAATTGTGTTGTGTTTATGTCACTTCTGGAGCCTTTGTGTAAGGTAGTTGTAAGAATAAACCTTTTCTTTAAACTGGGACCTGTGTCTGTGAGGTTGTGTTGGAGGTTTGGGGTGCTGCAAAGCTCACTGGTGGTCACACTGTGTTAAGTTTTTCTCTGGTTTGTCCGATTTCCTCCCCAACACATGGATTTTAGAATAGAATTATGTTGATTTATGTCCCTTTTGAAGCCTTTGTGTAAGGTATTCTCTGCAAATAAGCCTTTTATTTACACTGGAACAGAGTTTGTGTCTGAGGTTTGGGGCACTGCATCGCCCCCTGGTGGTCACAATATATATCTATACTAATAAAAGGCAAAGCCCTCACTCACTCACTCACTCACTCACTCACTCATCACTAATTCTCCAACTTCCCGTGTGGGTGGAAGGCTGAAATTTGGCAGGTTCATTCCTTACAGCTTCCTTACAAAAGTTGGGCAGGTTTTATATCGAAATTCTACGCGTAATGGTCATAACTGGAAGCAGTTTTTCCCCATTTACTGTAATGGAGATGAGCGTCAACGCCGTGGGGGCGGAGTTTCGTGTGACATCATCACGCCTCCCACGTAATCACGCAGTACATAGAAAACCAGGAAGACCTCAAAAAGCGCTGAAGAAAACATGCATTATATAATTGAGAATGCAGCGAAACAATAAGAAGCGAGCGAGTGACATATACAACCATATTGATGAGTTCTGCTACTTGAAACAAAGCACGATGTAAACCTACACTTTAAATTAAGTTCATAGACAGGCTGCGCTGGCGTTTGTAATTTAGTGCCTGCCCATATAAGGCCGTCCGTCAGCGGCAATCCAATAGCAAACTGCCACGGGTAAATATTCACGGGTGAAGGACTGTGCTTATGGAGAGGAAGATGAGATGGTCAGGGTGGTGTTTGACACAAACTCAGCGAAACTGCGAGAGAAAGTTTTAAGTGCCAGGACTAAGGTAACATTAAATACAGCCATGGACATAGCACGAGATGGCACCAGCACAGCTGGGAACCTTCGATGCATGTACACCGAGTGGCTCACGTGAACTGGCGCGAGTGCACAGATAAAAGCAACAGTTCCAAAGAGCTGAACAAAACCGAATTACACAATTGAAAAGGCAGCAAAAATATGAAGCGTCTCATACATACAAGCATATTCATAAATCCAACTACTGCGGAAACAAAGCACACGTTGGAAAAAGTCAATGTCCCGCTAAAGGAAGACAGTGTAAAAAAAACCCGTGCATGCAGTGTGTCAGGTCTCAGATAAAGAAGAAGACGAGCTGTTTATTGATGCAGTAAGAAACGAATCGATGAATGAAACCTGTCATCTTTACAACGATTGACAAACACGGAATGTAACTTGAACACAACACATCCTACAAATACGAACCTGATTGAAAGAAATAATGATAATCAAATCCTTGATGACAGCAACACTCAGTAACACTCACAAAACAAATACTGTATATTGACAGTCATGTTACGTTATTTTTAAAATGTTCCCTTTTCTTTTCTAGCTTTTTAACACACTACTTCTCGCTATGATACGCGGGTATATATATATATATATATATAACCCGATCTACATACTCGAATAATGGATACTTTATTCGCCATCAGTGATTGTTTTGGTAAAGCCATACTCAGTGTATTCATTAGATGAGCGGTAAAAAGTAAGGGCAAGGGAGGATGACTTATTGAGGCATGCAGGCTGTAGTGCGTCAACTCTATCTGAATTGCGATCACATTTGAAAAAATATATCTTTTCAAGTTCTATTTAGTCCATATGTGTCAAACTCAAGGGCGCGGGCCACATCCGGCCCGGTGTAATTATATCCGCCCCGAGATCATTTTATATACTGTATTATTGTTATTAAAGCCGGGTATATGAAGCGCTGGTAACACAATAAACTACAGATCCCATAATGCAGCGCTTCAGCTGCCTTGCCGAACAGTTACGCGTTAATCAAGTCTACCTTAAGATGCTGCAAGTTATTGCGAAGCTAGCTCACACGATGCTGAAGAGAAAAGTTGATTCTGAAAATAGAGCCTTTAAAACCGATGGGAGGCTGAGTATATGTTTACTGAACCCGTGTGTCTCATTTGTGGAGCTAATGTGGCTGTAATTACAGAATTTAATCTAAGACGGCACTATAAAACAAAACATCAGGGTAACCTGAAAGACCTGAATGCAATGCAGAAGATACAGAAAGCAGAAGAATTAAATAAGAATCTGACACTTCAGCGGACGTTTTACCGTGCACAATCACAAAGTGATTTCAATGAGCTGCTTTTATGGGAGACACAACCACTTGCCCCACTTTCCCTATTACCAAGTAATGTTAAACCAAGTCGTCACTACGGTGTTCCCAAATCGCACTTTGCTGATAAACTGAGCGCACTGAGTTTGCACGGCGCTTTGGTGACTTTGAAGAACAAAAAGTCCGTCTACATGCGGCTCGAACCTTGTGCATGTTTGGTAGCACATATCTGTGTGAGAAGCTCTTCTCAGTGATAAAGACTAACAAAACAGCACACAGGAGTCACCTCACTGATGAGCACCTGCAATCCATCCTGAGAATCTCCACAACACAGAACCTCACACAAACAGAAACGAACCTGTGGCCAAAAAAAGATGCCAGGCGTCCAGCTCTAAAATGACATATGAGCAAAGACAACTGAATGATTTGATTTGTTATTGCTGAAAGGAACACATTTTATTTATATTTCCAGGTTTTGTTATGCAGCATGTTCATATTTGAATTTGTATAATTTTGACAGGATATATTTTTATGGAGAGCAAAATCTTTTGGGATATTTAAAATCTAAGTTTATTTTTATAAAATATAAAATTACATAAGAGTAAAGAAATTTGAATGTTTGTTCTTTTAACGTTTACTTTATTTCTAACTTGTATAATTTAGACAGGATATATTTTTATGGAGAGCAAAATATTATAAGTTGTTTAAGGTTTGAGTTGATTTATTCAAGAATAATATTCCTGTCTGTTTTACCATTCCTACCAAAGATATTTCTGTCGACTAAATAAAAATTCCTTCTATTTAAAATTTAAATAGAACTTGAACAAATCGATAGTTCATAATATCCACGCAGACTTGCACGTAAGAGCGGGAGTCATCCGTTTTAACAAGCAGCGTATTGCACTGATACGAAATAGCTGTGTGTGTATATATGTAGATATGTATGTATATGTATATATATGTTTATATATGTATTTGTGTGTATATATGTGTGTGTATGTATGTGTGTGTGTATCTATTTATGTGTGTGTGTATATGTATGTGTATATATGTAGATATATATATGTATGTATATATGTGTATATTTATTTATATATATATATATATATATATATATATATGACAACAACACTCATCACTCACAACAGTGACAAAACAATTACATTGACAATCATGTTACGTTATTTTCAAAATGTTTCCTTTTCTTTTTCATTGCTTCTTTAACACACTACTTCTCCGCTGCGAAGCGCGGGTATTTTGCTAGTTATATATATATTCTGATGTAAATGCAAAACACAAATTGTTATAGTTTGAAGACAAATTGTACATAAGTTGGTTTTGGTTCGGACAAATAACCCAAGGAAAGCCAGTGTCCATTACATGTTAATATAATTGAATTCTGCATTAAATCAGTGTTTCCTAAAACTTTATTTTTGAACTGAGACCATCTGTGGTGACATTGTAATTCCTTTCTTCCAAACGGCAAAAGAACATTCGGGCTGGTGTTGGGACCAATCAAAGGCAAGATGCTTTCTGAGTCGTCAGTGTTTGTGCTCCATGGTATGAATGATCCATTAGCCTCGCGATGCAAGACCTGATTCTCAAACGAGAACACATGTCTGGAGACAACCAATTAAAAAGTGTGTAGTGATTAGCGGTGAAATCCTGCCCTGCAAAGGCTTCACCCACAGGGCTTCTTCCTAAAACACCGGTCCCCAATTCCTCCAGTTCTGTGCATTGTAAACCACTTCCGGGGTTTCAAGGGGAGAGCAAATGACAAATAAAAAGTTAATCTGCTGTTAGCCATTCAGGAGCTCAGTTATACAAGGTAACTGAACTTGTAATGAGTGCTGCGACAGACAAACACACTCACACACGTGGACCACAGCAGCTACTGGGCTCCACAAGTTTGAAATGTACCTCTATCTGCTACAACATTTTTCATCACTTTTATTACTCCACCAATAGATGACATAAGAAAAGCAAATAGAGTTTGGATAGGCACTGTGGTCTATGGATATAGAGCATGTTAAAACACTGCAGCTATTTTGTCATGGCATGTTTGCATTTCCAATTAGACAGTAATGCTGAATTTCTTTAGTTATTCATTTATATGTTCAGTCCGAAATGTTGTACATCTTCATCTGTGCATCTATTGGTGTTGTTGGGCAGATTTGTTGATTCAGGTGTTTTGAGCACTGAAATCTGCATCTCCTGTGGCTCTCTGTTATCAGCTCTCTTAACAGCACACTTTCTGACAGAAGGAGACGCACCATTTACTTCAAATCCATATTTTGCAGTTCATATTTTCTTGAATATAGCTGTCAATTCTTTCAAGCTTACATCAACTCCTACACTCCCGTTGTTGCACTGAACAATAGAGAGCACACACAGCACCTGTGACAACGCATCATTCATGTTTACCGTCGAATGCCAATGTACAGGGTGGTTCAGATCTAATTATGCAGATCCAGATCATCTGGATGACTCTGATTTATGCGGGGACGATTCCAGTTCGGTGCAAAGACGATCCTTCATGTCGTCAGTTCACACACTTTTTTGGGTGATTTTCTATGTAATAAACTTAATAAGTTATAGCGTAATGAAAATTGCATAATAAGATCTGGACCACCCTATATAATCTAATGTTATTGCATTAGGTATTTTACTTTTAAACAATGTTTATTTTTAAGGCACAAAATGTGCACTTTGCACACATAACACACATTTATATGTCTAACCGGACAGATTTTGAGACCGTGGACAGTTCGTCACAATCAGAAGCTTGCTCTCAGCCTGGCCCACTTAACGGGAGCACCTCTCATCTGTCCACTTCAAAATCCCTGCGCCCCTACTTTGAGCGCCGCCTTTACGAGGCGTTGGATTGGTTTACAAATGTGACACTCACTTAGGCGGCGAATTGCTGTCACCCAGTTTTAAGCAAAATTTACTCTTGGTTGTCTCCTGTCATACATATTACAGTACAAGTCTGGCTGAATTCAGCGTGACTAACAGTTCATTGGTGGGAGAGTGCTGTTAGCAAATCAATTTAGGGAACCTCTTCTTTTGATTTTGATATAAGTTGTTATATTTTCAGGGTGTATGTGTATTTGCTAAATGGTCCTATTTGGGGAGTGCAGTATTGAAATTCACAACTCTCTTACTTGCCACAGAAATCTTTACAGGATTTGAGCGAGCAGCAATAAATTATACAAACCAATAAAACATAAAACTACATTCCAGGCCAGGTAGGTCTTTTTCATGGAGGCAAATAAAGGAAATTTGTAATAAGATGTGGCAGTGCTCATAAAAAGTGAGTTTGACAGTACTGAAGAAGGCTGATGAGCAAAAACTGTTAATTGTAACCTTTATGTATTCTCACACTTGTGTAAAAAAATGTGTTTACTTCAATTCAGGGAGTAAAACGAGCATAATTAGAGAAAGTGGGAATCCTTTACTTGCATAGCTTACATTATGAGGCTCCAATGTACAGTATGTCTGCTCTCGGATAAGAGATATACTGTAGCTTAAGAAAGACGGGCAAGATGACACCTTCAATAATTACAGCAACAAAAATAAAAAGCATCCAAAACTTACAGCAAAATCAATAGACACTAGGGTGAACATGTCTGTGGGATTTGTCCCTTTCACCACAACGTACAAGTGAGCTTTAACTCTTTCAGGGCTGATGTCAACTTTTGTCAAAAGGAGGAGTTGACGATGGTAATCAACTGTAAACTGTGACAAAACCAACCGTTATCTTTTAGTTGGACTCTCGTTGCTAGAAGGAAAGTTAGCTTCATTGGTTTGACCGAGATTTCCTGCACTTGTGCGAGTAGCACGGTGCAAACATTGGCAAAAATGGCACTGACATAATGGAGAGAGATCAAAGCGAATGCATAAAGCAAAATACTGCATGGATGAAGTTTTGCCTATTATCTCTGAACTGGACGAGGACTTGCCGGACTCCAATTTTGATACAAGTGATCGAAAATGAATGTGAGGTTCCAGCTTCAACTGACTGGTCCCCAGCAAATCGTGGTGCTGAACAGGTTCATGTTGTTGACTGGGAGGACTGCCACTTAACAATGATAAGAGGTAGAAACCAGATTGCAATGCACTGCGACCACGACTCCTGCTGTTGCTGCTGCCCCATCCACGCAAAGACAACCTGGCAGCAAGCCTGCCGCAGCATGCAGCAACAGACATTTAATGTTGATTTCTGTGTGAAAACATTGCTTTTCAGAAACTGTGTATTGGGAAAAAATATTCAGCCCTCAAATAGTTAAACAATCATACACTGGAGGTTATACTTCTGTCTAATTAAATACCGTAACAGGAATTTAAGGGCAGAAGTCAATTCGAATACACCACATACATTAGTCCTGAAAGATGAATTTAAGAACTTTGAGGTTATAGAAAATCATCTCCACTTAACTTGTAAAACAGCACTTTTTTTTTTTTAATTTTAAACTAATTTTCCACTACTTGCTCGTTATAGATATTTAGCAGTCGGGATCCACACTTGCACAAGGGGCACTGTATTCGCATGTTGAGTTCAATGCGAGTTTGCACAGACAGCTGCTAGTCAAGTCCTGTAAAATTTAAACCTGAGAGACTAACCAGTGCCTTTCAAGAGATGCTCAATGTTATGATGCTGTACACCTGTTTCAGTTTCTATATTGTAATTCTATATTATTAATTCTGTCACAATTTTTGTTGAGTTGCCACCATTACAGAGCAACATTGGTTGCTAAGAACCATATTCCATATTTCCAGAGCCACTGGAATTACTATACTCACCACAACTGTTATAAATGAACATGTGTTCAAAGTGTTTCATTGCTATTTTTGAATGATCAAGTTTAATATTTTCATATACTTTATGTGAGGTGCCAAGGAGGTGTTCTATTAACCTCCTTGGTGTTAACCCCAAGACTCTCTTGGGCTCAGAATTCTATGTAAATACAACTAATTTTAAATGTCTCTTCGGACTATTACAGCGATATCCCAAGTACAGTGTTCTTAAAAATAATGCCCAGGACAATATTCTGCTGCCAACTAGTGGATAAAATAATATTACGCTGCAAAAACAGTAAATCATTTTTCAAAACCCTTTTTACTCTCATAAATATTCATGAGTGAGGTTGAACCTTCAACCAACACACAATGGGCAGTGTTAGAACAAACTGTAACGGAACCATTAGTTAGTGATGACAATGAGATCATCAGATGTTGACACAGATAGTGAAACTAATGCATACAGCACTGTACGACCGGACCGCCCGCCATGATGTGCCTGGTGAACTCAGTTCACTGGGGCACAAGTAGGTGCCTAGCAAAAAGGCAAAATGATTGCGATCAAGCAGAAGGATGGGAAAGACGTTCGCCTTCTAAGCACTGTTCGCAATGCAGCAACTGTTGTTCATTAGGGGAAATGTGGAAGTCACTGAGCCTTGCACTGTGTTGTTGCCTACAATTTTATATATACTGTATATATATACTGTATATATATATATATATATATATATATATATATATATATAAATATAAATAATTATATATTACATATTATATATATATATATAATTATGGATCAGGCACTGACATTCTTCCCACTGATGCACACACAACAGAAAAAAATATAACAACAGGGTACAAAGAAGCATGTATCCACTGTCCAGACATCAAGTGGTGTTCTCGTGTCTGTCTCAAAACTTATCATTTGAAGGATGTGTACTAAATATCCTTCTGTACAGCGGTGGACACCCGGCATACCTTTACTACTGTATTTATGTTGACATTTTGGTATTTCTAGGTTTCTATTGCACATAACGTTTTTTTCTTGTTAAAAAACCTTCAACGTTTTCGGCTCATTCTTCTGGGGTAAACATAATGCTAAGGAGGTTAAATGTGCTTATGATTCTTGTTCTTTATGGGTGAAGTCACCTCACGACTCCCGAGTCTATCCCCTGGCTATATGAAGTTCGTGGAGAAGACTCAGGAGCCGGAGATCATTCATTTATAGTGAAGTGAACCCTGTATGTAGGTGCTGTGGATTTACTGTTGTTCTTTTTTTATTACTATTATTATGTTCTGGGATTATTCTTCTGGATTGCGGATTTGGACTTGTTTGCAGTAGATTGCCTTTTAAGCAAATCCTTTTGCCTTTTTCATGCTCTCTTTATTTAGCATGTTGGTCCGATTTGCAGTTTTTTGTTAATAAACCCTTCATTCATAAAGATTCTTTGTTTGCCCTTTTTATACAAGCCGACAGTTTACAGTCATTCCTCTCTCTTGTTGGGCTTCTGTTATATTTTTCAATTTTTTTTTTTCGAGGCTTAATAGCCTTTTTGTGCCTGTAAAGCCTAAGGCAGGCCAATGGAGCTGGGATTATACCCACTGGGGTGAGGCCTTTGTAGGCAGGCTAAGGGATCTTGGCCTGGTCAGTGAAGCCTTTTTTGTGCAGAAGACTCCGCTTCATAGCTAACACTGTATTAAAAGAGGTGCATCAAAAACATCCTTATCTGAGTCTGCAGATATCTCCAAAAAAGCAATTTTTTTGTGTGTGGCTTAAGTTCTTGTGCTTTAAATTGTCTGGCTTCTGAATCTTTGTTTCGTCTCCTTACTACAATTCTTTGATTAGCATTTTGACAGCGTCGAACAATGGGACAGATCTCTCTTTGACTTCGATTTATGTTTCCTCTCCTGGTGATCCCCATTTCTCAATTAGCCTTTCATATGACAGGGAATAGCAGTAAACAAATATTAAAAAGATACTGTGTGTAACCTTTTTCAAATTTAGAATTTTGTATTTGCAGAAGACACCAGACACTAAGTTGCTGACGATGTGATAGCTCAAACTCATCACTAGGTAAAGCCATTCACATTCATTTTACATACAAGAAGATGTGTGAAGAAGAAGGCAGAAAGCTAGAGAGACATTCAAACAACTTTCATTACATTTACAAAATACAAAACCCATTAGAAATTTAGGAGAGAAGATAAGGCTCTGCATTCGACATAAGCTCATTAAAGCCACTATGTCCAGTCCACCACATTAACACAAGGGTAAATTTGCACCTCATCACTGTTAAAATTTTACTGAGACCCAAACTGTTACGATTTATCTCAGAAAGTGGCCAACCAGTGGACGCCAAGAGGAGATACACCAGAAGGCAGGCTAGCTTTGGCCCACACCAGGCCAAAATTCACTTCAAAAACCAAAGTTTAATAAATACACTACAATATGTCCCAAAAAACACTCAAAATGCTACATAAGGGAGAGGATCACTCTCAACCCCTGGCTTGTACACATGAAGGCAAAAAAAAAAAAAAACATAATAAAAGGATTTATTGGAGGAATAGAAATAATACAACAAAATAGTTCACAGGACCAAAAGGTAAGCAAAATGGACTTGTGTAACAAGCAAATGAGTCCCAATAAGAAATTCACAAGAAAATCCAAGTAGCAGCAGCAGATAATTGTCAAGAGCAAAGAAAATACAATACTTGCAAATTCCATCAAAACCCACCCAAGTGCATTCAAAATGAACCACACTGGACTTCAATTCCCAGCCTGCCTTTATAGGGCTAGGGGCGGCCCTTTAAAGGTGATGGATCAGTGGATGGCCACGCCTCTTGGGGAATCCAGCCACAAAACACACTTAGATACTACAATGCAACTAAACAGAAAAAATGAATAGTTAATACATTAGACAATAAAGAAACCTGAATAAAGAAGCAATTTACAGTAGATATAAGCCGGGGAGGAATTCTTGCTTGACCATAATACAAACAAATATTCATTTAATTTAAAAAGCTTAGTTGTCAATTTGACAACAGCATTCAAAAAGAAACATTATGTGAGAACTGCAAATTTGACATCAGTACCTTCGTAAGAGTCTATCAATTAAGTTTTTATTTGTTATAGATACTAAATCAACTTGGTGATGCACACAGTGATGTCCAGGATCTCACAAATATCGGATTCAGCTGCTCTGAGGTGGCCGCACCTCCATCTCACAAAAAAGGTTAAGACTACATTTATTTAAAACCTTTCTAAGGAAGGTGGATCCAAAACATTTTCTACTGTGTTCACCCACCAACATATTCAAAGACTGCCCAACTCCTATCCCTTTGCAATTTCAGGGATAGAGTGGGCTTTATTTAAAAAGCCCATTCAGAAAAATGTGCCTGCATTCCTCCACAGATTCTTCCTTATTCAGAGAACAGTACAGTATGTCAGTCAAACTGGCCAGGTTGTCTCCCATTATACAAGATGGGCAGCTAAAAAAGGTACAAAGAAAGAGAGAGAGGCATGTTTCACCTTAAACATCAGAAAAGGCAAGTGGGAGACATTCAGGCCAAATGCCTTCCTCACATCATCCTGAAATCCTGTTGTGGATCAAATCAAGATGAAATGTATTAGCTCAAACTGTGGATATAAAAGCATTATGTCAGTATATGACGCACTCCCTTGCTCCAAGGCTCAGAATTCAAAATTATAATTAGGGCAATGAATGGCAGGGAACCCTGGGAATCTTCCTCTGAGATCACATGCTTATTGTGACTGGCTTTCCGCTGTCTCCTAATGGAGAAACGATATTGACATATCCTCTTCTAGGTGTGAACTGCAGGCTTTTTAAATTAAGTGTTAAATGGCTGTTTGCTTAGCAGGCTAATCGCAGGAAGCCAGAGAGAGGAAATGAGAAATGGGTCTCGTACTCTAGAGCTTTGACCCCTCCCCAGCCACCCCCTTTCTTCTTCGCTCTCCCTAATTAGTGAGATATGCACTTAGCAGTGAGGGGGCAACCTCAGGACACAGCAGTTACAAGATTAACTTATTAAACTGCAAACGCAAGAGTCCAAATACACTGAGGGCTCAGGAGCCGCCTCTGGAGGAAAGATTTATGGGTTTTAAGGGAATGGAATGCGTCTTTGCTGTACGATTTCTGTACTGAAAGTGAACATGGAGAGTTTTGCCAATGGAACATCTCAGATAACTGTAGAGTACACCACAGAGTGGGAAAAGTTGTTCAGCCAAACCACGTTACTGAAACGGGACCTTTCTTTATTCTTTTAAATAATCGATTTCCAAAAGACTGCATATACAGTATAAGTAAACTTTAGTTGGGTAATCGAGTTTATAGCTGATATCAGCTAGAGTAGAGGTGTCGAACTCCAGGCCCGGAGGGCCACAGTGGCTGCAGGTTCTGATTGTAACCCTTTTCCTAATCAGTAACCAGTTCTCACTGCTAATTAACTTCGTTTCCCTTTGTTTTCACAGCCTTGTCTTTAACACTTTCAGGGCTGATGTCGACGTTTATCGAAATTCAGGGGTAGAGGGCAGTAATCTTCTGTAAACTGCAACAAAACTCGCCCTTAGATTTTTGTTTGACTCTCTTTGCTAAAAGGAAAACGACATAGCTTTGTTCATTCAACGTTGATTCCCTACGCGTGCATGAGTAGAGAAGAGCAAATAACATTTAAAATGGCATCAACATGTGGCGAGAGACCAATGCGAATGTGCAAAGCAAAATACTCCATGGACATTTAATGTAATTTCGTTGTATAGGACTCTTACTTGTCCGACTCCGAGTTTAATGCAAGTCATCTGGAGATGGAGATCGAAAATGAAAGTGAGGTACCAGCCTCATCTGATTGTTCTCCAGCTGATTGGGGTGCTGAACACTTTCGTGTAGCTGATGTGCCTACAGCAGCAGTCGCCAGGGAGGACTACCACTTATGATAACAAAAAGGTACAAACCATATTGCGTCACACCGCCACTGCCGCCCACCTGCTGTGTGAAGACAGCCAGCCCGCTATTCATTCCTGCTGACCATCAAGGCGCCCCTGCGCAGCCATTGCTGCCAGAGATGCCGAACATGTGCCAACAGCAGCCACAGCACACAACAGCAGACATTTTATGTTGATTTATGAGTGAAATCCATTGCTTTGTGTGCTTTCGGAAAATTTATTTTTTTGGAAAAAAATATTCAGCCCTCAAAGAGTTAAGGATTCAGTCCTCTGAATGTATTCCTTTCTTCATTAAATGATAGCCAAACAGAAATGAGATGTAAAATGAGCCAATGAATGACCAGCCAAATTGGGATTTCAAACTCCAACCAATCTCTTAATGAGAAGCCAATTCTTGCTGTTAATTAAACTCGTCGTTTAATTCCATGGCTTGTTGCTGCTCTCATTCTGCCATAGCAGACATTTCCAAAACTATTCATTTTTCTGTTTTTTCTAAGAACAACATCAAAATGTTTTGGTGACCTGAGAGATCAACCTTACTGGAGACCACCTTCACCTTTCTTCATTTCCTGATATTGTGTGATGGGCACAGGTGAGCTGGTCATGTGGTGACTTGTTTTGTGTCTCATTATTGTTCGGCCGCTAATTAAGGAAAAAGAAACAACTAAGGGGCCTTAAAATTAAGGCAAAAGAAGTTAATTAGAAGCAAAAACTGTTCACTAATGAAGCAGATGGTTAGAATGAAAACCTGCAGCCATTGTGATCCTCCAGGACCGGAGTTCGACATCCGTGAGCTAAAGAATTCCCAAGCACGAACGTCCCGAATAATAACTCAAAATTCCCACTTAAGGGAAACCCCAACTAGTAGTAAAAGTGCCGCAAAGAATAAATAAGTTAGGTATAGTTTTAACAGAAAGTTCAGTTACAACTAAAATAAGCTCAGAGGAGTACAAAGCCAAGCGGGTTGCGTAAAAAGACAAGGCAACTCCAAAGAAAAGTCAAAAATCAAGGAAATCAGAAAAAGCACAGAATAAAAACAAGAGAACTCGCCACACCACGAGCGCATTGACAATGAACTGCAAGCGACTGTGGGCTTTCCTCGGCTTTTACTGGACAGTGATGGGCAGCTATATAAATGCAAAGAATTATTACTATTATAGGTAGCCCCGTCTCTTGGGGGAACCACCCACAAAACACACGTCACATTGTAAAAAGCTGCATAAACATAAAGAAACTAAACATTTAACAATGAAATGAACCCTGGCTGTAATATAACAATAGCAAAAGGATCTATACAAATGTATTTGACAAAGGGCCTTTAGTACTAGGGTGTTGAACTGTGGTAGCCCTTATGGACGTAGTGAGAAGTCAAGCAAAGTGAACCTTTTTATTTGTTTGACTTCTTCTCGCTATATACGGCCTTTAAAAAGCAAAACACCATGTCAAAGCACTTTATAAGTACAGAGACACACACCAAAGACTTACTCGTATGCAGTGCATTAGGAACGCAGTTTGTTTTTGTTCAGGTTCACACTAAGAGTCCGACGTAGGCAATTGAGCCCACTACCTTATGGTTTTATAGTTCTACACTACACAAAGAAACGGACAGGCTGAGCTCTTCTTTAATCCAATAATATCCAATTTGTAGTACTTATGCCATAAATACAAAAAAACCTAACAACTTTCTTGAAGGCTCCAAGTGCATAAAAAAAAAACTGACAAAGAAACCCTCTTTAGACCAAAGGGTATGAGAGATAAGGCTGATAAACTGCACAAGGTCCCCTCTAACCAAAATGAATTACAAGTTTGTTACATACTTGGCAGCACGCTACATGATGCTAATTATACTGTATGTTGTCACAGTCATACAGTTGAAAATCCTTTTTAAAAAAAAAATACAACTGCCAACTGCAACTACTGCTGAAAGGTTAGTAAATCTGAAGAACAACCTTTCATTTATTAACTAAAACCACTTCTTATAATTAAAGAAGGTCCCGACAGAGTGACAGCCTATCCTAGGTTAAGGCAGAAATCAACTCTAAGTATGGCATTTGTCTAGCCACCCTCATTCCCACTGCAGGAGGCTGAGAATAGCACTAAACACTATGCCACAAAGCTACCAGTATGAAACACAGAGCTGTCAAGGGTCAAAGCAGGATGGAGCAGTAGGATGGATCAAGAGAAAGCAGGGTGGTGAAAACTAGACAATAATGAAGGAAGAGCACTTGCACATTCAAGGGAGGTTTTTATGGAATTCAAGAAACAGCAACGAGTGCCTGCTTCACCAGCTGCCCAAATCTGCCACCCCCCCATAAACACCTGCGTCTGCACACAGAGGGAAGCGACCTGCGGCTAGAACACCTCGTGCTGTTCTCTCAATGCCAGCTGCCTTCCAGCGTTCTGAGTAAGTCGAAGTGCACTGTTAGGTATAACAGAATAATAAAACAGGAGGTGATCTACCTCACAAGTTTGCAGGGGTTAAATAAACAAACAGCCGGGTTCTTAAAATCTGAGGAGCGTCAGAGCCGTTGTGGACAACCTCCATGGGCTTACAGGTCAGTGTTGAAGGGACTTCAAATGACACAATTTTGGATTCCTGGAAAGAATGGAGATTTTCAAAAACCACAGAAGCTAACTCTCCAATGAGTGTGTGCTGCTCCTACTCCTCTTTATGCCATCAGGCTCACGTAAAACCAAGGAGGGGAAAAGAAAACCTTCAACATCTGTGTTTCTGGAGGTTGCTTCTCCCTTCTCAGCAGGCCACAATGAGGTGTTTCTTGTTTGCTGATAATCTCAGCTTCTATGCCTGACAGTTTTTGTTGTATTCCATTTACAATTCCTGCTGGCGCTGGCCGATTGGTGCCAATGGACGCCTACTAATGTACATTTCAACCTGGGCCCACGTGGGAGCCTTTTGGTGAGGATAAGAGGTGCCATCCGTATTTCAAAGAGGTGATGTCCATGGTCACACCTTCAAAAGGGAAGCAAACTACTTTAAATTTACTATGGCATGTGTCCTTGATGCACAAAATGAAGACTGGCTGGTTGGTTTTAGTGTAACACCTCATGCTGCCTGAACAGGCTTCAGCAAACACTCAAAGTACAATGAAATTCTTCAGCCAGCGTCACATTACACGGCTTCAACATGACTCGATGGCTGCAGTGGCTGATCTTGGCACCAGACCACATCAGATTACACAGCTAGGAATTGTAAATCATTAGCAAATTCTACAACTCTGTTATGATTTTTCCAGAACAGTCGGACACCTCCAAAGTATGGTGAGCATGCTCGTTTTTCTGCTGCCTGACAGAGCGGTGCTGTATGAATGCTTTCCATATGTGTTGAGTTCAGGCCTTTTCCTTTTCTTTTTGTTTTGTGTCATAAGACACAAGACATCAAACAAACAGACGAGCCTCCCTTGTGTTTGTGATGTCCAAACTTCCTGTGTTCTTTCAGCCTCGTAGCAGCATTACACACATGGTACAGTGGAACCTCGGGTCACGAACGTCTACATAGAGTTTGTATGGTCTGGAACGGATTAATTGTATTTACATATAATTCTATGAGGGAAATTACTACGGGTCACTTTTCTGGCGGAGTGCGCTATGGTTATCAGATCTCATGCACACAAAGCCCACCCCTGCAACTTCAGACAAAATCGTGGCGAGTCGCAGCCTGGTTAGAGTTAGTCCCTGGGTATGTCATATTGCATGACCGCCTCCAACTTGATACGATTACATAAGTGAAGTCGTCAACTGAAGATCGCTGGGAAAGTCATGTAATGTGACGTGCTCAACAACATGTCACCATTGTTTTATTACAAATCAGACAGCTGGACTGACCACTTCGGAATAACGGCATTGAAAAGTTAATTAAGTAAGTGCAGGACTGCTTGGTTAAACTGGCACAGAGACCAGGACTGGTTCCTCCATATCCTGCATAGTTCCTGGGGCACGGTCTGTAATCCTGCGACTCTTTACTGGAAAAAGGCAGATGAAGTAAATGGATGGATGGAGGGTTCTGTCATTGTCTTACAGGCTAGCAGCCCATTTCTAGTGAGAAGGATGAACGATCTGGCAGGTTTCGGGTCATAATAGGGAACTAAAGATTCAAGACGTGCCTTGCAGTGCAGCTCGGGGTGTCCAGTACAGGACACCACAGTGGATCAACTGTGCGCAAAGATGCTAAACCCAAGTGCACCCCGAGATGTCTTTCAACACAACTTGCGTGAAATCTCGTTGTCAGCTTCATTTTCACATTAATGCATTCTGCTTTGACATATTTGACAATTGCACAACATCAGATGTAAACATAGAACGATGTTCACAATATGATGCGAGGCAGGTTCTCGGATTGATATATGACAGGACGTTTTAAACACGAACGGTGAGCGGCATGGCCACCGCATAAGCCTGTGCTTAGCTTTTTCGTCTGCCAGGTGATTTACAGGGACAGGAACTGTATATGATGATGTAAGGCTCCAAGTTAACAGGAAGGAAATTCTATTTTTAATCATGCAACTTCCACTTAATGTCCAAATGTTCGCAGAGAGCTTCAGTGCAATCGTGTCGCTTTATAAAGATGAGGAACCAAATTTACGACCTTGACTTTACAATACTGGAATTAAATACTAGAATACATGCGCTTCAGTATGAACTATAATTCTTATCTGTCTTCAGCACATTTATGGCTTAAACTCAAAGTGACAAAGACGGTCTGAAAAAACAAACTGATTTACAAAAACAAAATTAAAATAAATGACTTGTAAAAGGTTTAATCATAGTGAAAGGACCTATAGAACGTAACAGCGGTTTTCATTAACTTTGTGATTGCATACATTTTGAAATGCAGTATAGAAAGGTACATTACTTTTGAAAGGTATTTCAACTATGAAAAATACGACATAAAATAATTACGTATTGTTTTTCTAACAGGAGGCAAAGCGGCACAGTAATTTCTGCTGCTGTCTCACCGCTCCACAATCTTGGGGATGCATCCTGGTGCAGGACGGCCTCTGCCTACTTTACCCATCCTTCTCATGGCTGCTTGGGTTTTCTTCCAAAATCCCAAAGACATGCATGTTACATTAGTCAGCAACTCTAAAGTGGATCCCATATGAGTGAGTGTGGGTGTGTGGACCACTGGGCACATGGCAATGCAGGTCTGAATATTCTAATGTGCTTTATGAGTTCTGAAGATGAGGTGTAAGATGAAACGTACCAGTTTCTGTCAAGGTGCTAATTCTCACTCCAAAGGCTGTTCTACGGGATAAAGGTTTCTTTTTAGTAAAACAACCATGGACAGTATAAGTATATAAAATAAATGCTGCACATTATGATTAAGCTAATAAAAATGGCACTGCATGCAATGAAGAAGTTGTGTCTTGTGCTGCGAGTGTGCTCACTATGACTGGTAGCATGTATGCTGATATAATAAATAAATGGGAGTAGGGGGCAGAGGTCAACAGTAAAGCATTTCTGGCAGTGGAATTCGTCTTCCCTGGTGACCTTATCCTGGGAAACTAATTATAAAAACATTACTGTGTCCCACTCATTCAGTTTACATTTCGGGCCTATCAGGTGTTCCTGTTTGCCACCACTGTAATCATAATGCCCTAGGAACATTTTTTACATGCTTTGGAACTTTCCTTCTCTTTATCCCTCCATTCTGATCCTCTGTAGGCAACTCTCGTTCAACAATTGTTACTTCTGACATTCCTCTGTCCCACCACAACTTTTTTTCCTCTTCTTGATCTCTCTCTCTCAGTCAGTGGAGGATCCAATCTGTCAGCACCATTGCTCTATCTCAACTGTTCTTTTCACAAACCTATTAACCCCTGAATTCTCCAAGCTGAAGATCAACAAGTCAACCAGCATGAACATCGAAAATGGAACTCTTCATTAAGACGGTGAGTCATTGGATTTCTGGTGCCCAGTGACATGGAGATGTTTGCACCTGTATCTCGCGGCTGCACAGGATCCAATTAACCTCTCGCTGTTTTGTCTTCTTTAAAAACTCTCTTCACAGAGTTAGGGTGGGTGCCGGCGAGTGCAGTTTCTTTCATTTTCTCCAGCTTCCAGGACATTTATACCAAGCAGTGTTGAACCAGGGCAAAGAAAAATATATAAAAGACACAGGCCATCCCAACAACAGCATCTGCTTTGTGCTGTGGTCAGTGATGCTGCCACTGACTGAGGGACCAGTTCAGCAAGACTGAGGAGGAGCTTTTGTCCACAGTCCATCTGCATCTTGATTAAGGAAAGCGTCTAAACTATATGATGCTCTATGGTTAGTTCTCTTATATTGTAATTTATTGTTTACATATTTTTATAATTTTAATATAATGCACGCTATTGCTGTCATTTAACAATGATTTTTAATGATATTACCACTGAACATTCTACTTAAACACAGAGTCTCTGAGTTTAGCAGCTAAGCATTTCCCTACATGTTCTACTGTGTGTATAACTTTATGTAATTTGATTTGATTTGTTATTCTGATAGTAAAGGTGTTTAGTTTTTCCCTTTCTTCCACTAAGTTGAACACAAACAAATTGTCTGCGCTTTGTCTTTTCCATCCACATTTCAAAGACGTGTAAGGTTACATGCCAGCACTCGAGTACACCCATGTTGTTGTCCTTCCCTGGCAGCGCCCTCCATCAGCAACCAGGGTCACACTTCCGGACACCCAACTCCCAAGCACCCCTATGGGTGTCCCAACTGGGCTGCTGTACGAGGACCTCTGCCACCTGCTATAGGGGAGCTGGAACAGTTCGCAACTCCCTGCTTTCACTGCAACAACATACAAGTCCAGCCGGGAACAAAGTTATTTCTTCATCCAGTCAGCCAATCCATCTGTCTTTCTGTTCTGATCTCCCATCCAGGTAAGAAACTGTCCTCCTTCCCTTGCCAGGATTCCTGTTCTCCTCCTGCGTTTACTTTACATTTTACTTACATTAAATTTCATCAGCTACAAATCTGTCCAAGCCTGTCTTCCGTCATAAACTTAGTATTTTCAGTAATGCGGTTTTCAAAAATCCCAGCAAAGACGTTCGCTAAATAAAGAATACAGACTACTTGTCTAACGTACTACTTTACAGGTTTTAATGTAAAAGGGACTATGCACGTTAAAGACTGTGACAGCGTTCTCTAGAACAGGTGCTCTTTTTATGGTGTGCTATAATAGGCTATATAACATACATGACATTGTCAAACCACTCATATCTATATTACTAAACGAAGGTTGTATATATGCACGGATGCCAGACGCCAGGAGCAAGCCGTGCACAATACAACTGCCACTCGAACGTGAACACCGCATATACAACCTTTGTTTAGTAATGTAGATCTCCAAGACGGGATCCGCCGCAATGGTCACTTCAGCATGCGAATCCGCCGCCGTCACCATCAGGGAAGTAGGTGGCACCAAAAGCGAAAGCGCCTCAGCACCCCAGAGTCAGTAGGTGGCGCCCAAACAACACAACCAGTAGGGATTTACCTATCTGAGCCTGTATTTGTAGATGGACAACTTTATGTTGCCTTTTCAAGAGTCCGGCGTTCGTGTGACGTTAAAATGAAGGTTTTAACTACTTCAGACCAGGCAGAGCTAATTCAAGGACAGCAAACCATCTTTACCAAAAATGTTGTTTATAAGGAAATTTTTGATGAACTACTTTCCAATTTACTTCATTTAAACCTTTGCATTCCGATATTGTTTTTTTACTTATGAGCGCATATTTAAATGATATAACAATTAAATTTCAATTTTAGTTTTAATAAATTGGTTCATTTTACTACAAATATATTCAATTAATTAAATGAAAACTTTCCCAGGACGCTCCCCCCCTCCATGATTTGTCATCCCTCCAAAGATCGGACGGAACAGAAAGTGATGGCCATTCTTGGAGTTCCGATTCTGTTTACTGGTCATTTCAGAATTGAAGGGGGTTTACCCTGGAATTGACAGACAATATATAAAATAAATACCGACGGCATCTGCAATACACTTTATGACCATGGTCTTTTTGCGAGACCATGGTCATAAAAACTCAATAAAAACTATTTAAAATACCGAGTTAATCAGATCCAAAATAGCAAATCTTATCTCTCTTTGGGAGTTTCCACTTACAGTTTGCCAACTTCTAAAGAACAGCAAATACAGCATGAAAGCTGACAAACGCCAACCCAGGAACTCGGCCTACATTTGTACTCTATAATCCTTATGAGAGTTTGTGTTATATAAATGACCACGATGGAAAATACCAAAAAAGGTTATTGTCTTCCAGGCTGGGGGGCTGTTCACTTGGTTTAGCAAGAACATAAAACAACATTCATGAGATACTGTACCAGTGTAAGATTATCATCATTCAAAACGTCAATGTTTAATTGACTGTGAACGAAAAGAAACATCCAGTTGCTTCAAGCTGTTGCAGCAGGACTTTTTGCTTCTTTATCTGGGAAGAAGAAGGCATGTGGTTAAAAAAAAAACCTCACTAGACTAGTGGAAGCAACGGCTGCCTCATTTTGTGTTTCCTTTAATCATATCACACTACTTCTAAACCCTTCGTAGGCTCACAAGGGCTTCAAGCAACATTCCCAACATACTGCAGTTCCAACTAGATTTGATTGTTGGGAGGGCTTTCAAGTCGATGTATTTAATCTAACGAGATTGCATTCAAAAATATTCAGAGCAGCAGTCACTGTATCTAGCAATCTGGCTTAATGATCAAAAACAATAAAAATCAGTGCTGAAGCAGAGCAGCACAGAATGGGACGTTACAGGGTTCCCATGCCAAACAGCCGCTCAAAGCAAGGCCCCCTTTTCTCATCACACACTGAAGTAAAAGAGGATATCGCAGCTAAACTGGAAGGCCATGCTGACTGTAACTGGGGAGCCACAGGCTCAAACGCCACTTCAGACTTTGATTTAGTCACATAGCCTCATAGGGCATCAGTTACACTTGGCATTTCAAACTTTGGGATGGTGATGACTATGAAAGGCGCCATCTGACTACAGATTGCTTTCTAAAATAAAGCACTATGAAAGGAAGCACGCAAGATACTTCCTTCTAGAGCACTTTGGGTTAATGCTGCTTATGTAAGCGGTTGCAAAAAGACCGATTTCTATATAAAGTCTCCTGATGAAATGCGGTATGTGAATTAACAAGTTACTTCCTTGTAAAGAATGCTGGGATATGACATATAAAAGATGCTTAACTCTGTTAGTAAAATAATTAAAAAAAATTAAAAATCCATCCATTTTCAGACCTGCTGAGTTCAGTTTAGAGTCATGGGGAACAAAAGGCTATCCTAGCAACATGAGATGCAAGATAGAAAGGACAGGAAGCTCATCCATCTCATTTATAGATGGCAATTAACCTAACACGAACGGAATGTGGGAAGACGACAAGAGGTCTCAGAGGAAAACCCACGCAAACAGAAGGAGAGAACGTGCAGACTTTTCAGAAATGCAATAAGAACAAATCTTAGCACCCTCCGCTGGTAAGATGTAAGTAATCAAGAAGCAGCAAGTGAAATGGTAATTTCAAAAATGAGTAAGGGTATAAAGAATACACTCTAATGCTACGACACTACAAAAACCAAGGGCGCCACCGACACTACCTGGATGGACCAACTTGTTGGGCTCACACTACAAACACCTTTCCAAAGATCTAAAACTATAATTGCATTGAGTAATATTCTTCTGAGGACTTGTTGGACAATTCCTGCTCTTAGTTATGGTGGTTTTGGCCCCAGTATCTTGAAAATTAGAGAGGCAGCCCAGATCTAAAGGAATGACGCTGAAGACGGAAATTATGGAGGAATTCCTTCACAAATATTTGATAGCCTTTGTACAGTTTGATGCTTTTGTTGTGTTGTGCTTCCAAACGATACTTCTACCAGTGAAAAAATCAATTATTGGAAGAGTAACGTGAGAAGTGGAACAAGAAGTCAAGCAAAATGACACCTTTTATTGGCATCTAAAGAGATTACAGCATATGATATGATTATAAGTGATTATTATAGACTAGGCTGACCTGCCTTTTAAGGCGACCGACTTTTAAGTTGACCACTTCTTAAGGCAATTCAATATGTAGATCAATTTGATATTTTATACAAACTCATTAATTTGGTTATATTGCATTTGAGCGGTATTACTTTAATACTCGTAGTTTCTGTTATTTTTGGGATGAAATTTAAACTTTTTTCTACATTGAGGTCGCCTTTTGAACCCCCCTGATATTTACTACGCGGTGAGGCATTTGTACTCCATCAACATTAATTATTTCCAGTGACATAATTTTGTCTATTTTTCCAGCGCCTCGCGCACAAAAGCAAGGGAACGATGGGAGCACCAGAACTCTGCTCACATCATGTCGCCTACCGCAAGCTGCAAGTAGTAAGTCTGTGATAAGCAGAATAGCGCCACGCTTTCCACTCACGGACGGAAGGACAATCCCGACCGCTTTTATATAGTAAGAAAGAAGAAGAAGATATCGCACAGTCTGGAGTCGAAAATCATCTTTTACCTGGAAAAACGAAACTACAAATCCCATCGTGCATTGCAAAATGGACGGGCGTGTATGAAACTCCGTGCCTCACGGGATGGAAGGACACCCGACCGCTTTTATATAGAAGGATATATCATTATTATAAATTAGCTGTGTAGGCCCATGTTGTAAAAAGCCCGGGCTCCTAGAAACTATTGAAATCGTCAGAAAAAAAAATTGAAAAGCAGAGTCAGCAGTTTCGTTTTGCGGCCGTGCTCGCCCCCCTTGTCTATCAGCGGTTAAGTGAATTTCTCTCTCCTCGGAGGTTTCGTTTTGCCGATGTGCTCGCCTCGCTTGTGTATTAGCAGCTAAGCAAGTTTGTCTTTTGTCAGCCGTTTCACTTTGTCGATGGAGTCGCTTTCTTTCAGCTTCATGCTATAGCCTCGGACTCGTTTCTTCTTCCGACTTGTTAACTTGGGACCGCCTTACCAGCTCTTTGAACTTCATGCTGTAGCCTCGCACTTCCGGGCCGGACAGACAGACACACACACACTTCCACGCATAGAGATTTATATACAAGATAATATGTGATTATTAGCCAATAAAAGGTGTCATTTTGCTTGACGTCTCATTGCATTCATGATGCCTAACACGGTACGACACCTTACTATAGCAGTTAGAATTGGAATAAATGTGATCCACTGATGGCTACCTAACAGGAAGTAGATTCATGCATCAATGTGTCAGGCCCAAATTTTCTGGAAAGAGCTCATTGATTATACTAGTGAAAACTACAAAAAATATTTTAATAGTAACCAGGAGAAAAGACACCGAATGAGCCGATGAAAAAGGAGAAAATAGGGATGTCTGTTACACTGTTAACAAAGCCAAAACAAAAAAAAAATAAAAATCAAGCAGAAGTCGAAAACAAGCAAAAGATTTAGGAATAAAAAAATAAATAAATCAGGAGTGGTCCCCCCAGACTTTCTCATATACTCAGATATGGTGATGGATATTTGAGGAGTAAACCGCAAGACAATGATTACATTTTTATATTATGTAGATTAAAGAACCATCAACAACAAATCAAATTAATAATATACTGAACAGTTATTATAAAAGTAAAGTTGAATAAATGAGAATCTGCAGCTGCATGAATAAAAGTAAAGTACCACTTCTGGTTAGCAGAAATAGGTACAAAACGTAGATTTCTATCAACTTTTGGGCTAATACTTTGATTCAAAATTTGGTTGCCCAAAGTGAAAGCGTACTCAAGTTCTTGTGTTTATACACACACACACACACACACACACACACACAGACATAATTCCAAAATGGTATTTTTGGACTCAGGGAGGTCTAAACGTCGAGATTCATCAAAATCTAATTTTGGACGATTCCAATACTCTCCTATACTTTGTATAAGAGAAAGTAAAATGTTTTGTAAACTTGGATAGGAAACGTTTCCTTTGATGACCTTTTAAACCTGTTACAACCTCTGAGGGCTCAAGGCTAACAATGCAGGACGACAACAAAACGGCTGTGATGAAAATCAAGTCAAGATATGTGCTTTGATTTGTCACACCATCCATACTCAGAATTGCAGTGGCATGAATTAACATTGGCCAGGACAGTGGTGCAAATAACCACAATGGCAGCCAAAATGACCCAAATAAATTAGCAAAACCTAAAGTAAGCTCCAGTCAAAGAAACTAACATCTGAGTCAGAATCAAGGACTAAAGAAGCACCTAAAGGAGTGCTGAGACTTGCACAAAGATAAAGAAAAAAGAACACAAAAAAATTAAACAAAGAGCCTAATCATAACATAACTGATGCTGTTAAAACAATGAAGAGTTTTAAAATGGAAGAAATCTTCTATATTATGAGAACCTGTTATGACTGTTGGCAGTAAAAGCTGGCTTCCTCTTCCAATGTTGTGGAATTATGGATCTGATGTTAAGCACATCTTATTATTTTCATGCAGACCCAGAAAAAGTGATGATGAGAATGAAGTGCTGTACCACCCTGCCACAGATGTTCTAAAGAAAAAAAACGCAAGTTTTATAATAAAGTTACCCACGCCAACCCAAGTGCCCACAACAACATGAATATTATTAACCCAACAATTTGTGAACTTGCATTTTCTAGCTACTAATACAGGCACAGCCTGTTCCTGTGACTGAGTGCTCGTTTCCCAGGCCCCAGCTCCTAAATTGGGGCAAGAGTTTTCCACCCGTGACAATGAAGATTGATAATGATAATGTCGAGATACACCCCCCCAAAAAAAGAAACTCTGTCCCAACTTCAGCAAGGAAGGCACAGAGACAGAGAGAGTCCATGAATGGAAACTACAGAATAAGCAACCGGTGCTAAAAGAACACCAAAACACTGCTGTTCAAAATTCAGCACTTTGGGGTTACAAGAGTTTAAATGCCAAAAAGGCACAATGCCAGCAAACTTTCTCCCATATGATTTTTTTCCGTAATTTCCACTTGTTGACTTCTGAAGCAAGCTGCTATACAGAAAACAGGAAACGCACCCAGACACACTACAGAAAAGAAAAACTGTTTGTTGTAACTGCTTAGTGGCACCACTGATTTCAACATTTGCATTCCAATAGTGGCACTCTAGCCTTCGCACAATGAAAGTTGTCCTTTCAGAGGGGGTAGCAAGCCGGCACAGTAAAGGCTGCTGCTTCAACCAAACAGAGCAAGGCTTTGTCTAATCCTGAAGAAATGCTTGGCTTTGCATTGTGCCGGGTTGCAGCCTACGGTCTGAATGCCAATTAGCAAGCTGGCCTTGTTGTCAGACAAGCCAGCGACTAAAAAGGTCGGCGCAGGGTCAGCAAACTGTCTGGGCCACACTTAGAAACATTAGGAGCCGCGGACTGCGGCCAACAATACATCCTCTTCCTTCAGAGGCAAGCGGAGATGTCATTGAGAAAACAGTGCAGCCAGCCTCATTCACAGCTGCGCTTCCTCTTCCCTTTTGTCAGCTCTACCCTCTGCACCCCACAAAAAAAAAAATAATAATAAAAGAAATGAACACCTCTTAATAATAACTGCTGCTCAGGTGAGCAAAAATGGGAGATTAAAAACTAACAAGTCGCTCATATGTTTTTTTGAATCTTATAAATAGGCAAACTGCTAAAAGGTCTGAGCACATCTTACTGCTGCCTGCAAGAATGTTATTGAGAGCAGCAGCTCTCTTATTATCCAAGGCAGTAAGAAGTTCTTGAGGCGTTAATTTATGATCATTTCTATATTTTTCTGGAGCTACTGTAAAGTTGGGGGCAAATCAAATAGTAGATCTGTTTCCACCATGTCTTAATCCCATCGAGGAGTACAGAATGAATGAACTTCAAGACTAACGGACAACTGAGAAGACTACGGCAGTATGTTGAACTTTTCTGTTAAATGTACCTGTAAATCGGGAGCTGTAAGCACAATACTAGCATAATTTAAAACGGTGACAACACAAAACATCTCCAGCTCCAGGCTTTGCAACTCCAAGTAGTGTTAATGAAAAAGGAAAACTTGTGAAGGCTCTTTGTCTGTGTGTTTCAGTCACAAGAAAACATTAAACCGCACTTCCACTACAATACTGCGCTCATATCACACAAAATATACATTTTTCCTTTGGAAACTGACACCAGATGTGTTTTACGAAGCAGAAAACGTTCTACGTCTTGAAAATTTAGTATTTCTTCTGAAAAAATCTGTCTTGAGTGCAAACCTGCAGCATCTCATGGATAAAGTCTGACGGCAAACTGACAAAAATATAAGCAGGTCATTCAGAGCAACAAAACATATTAATAATGGATAGCCATTCTGATTTTGCTTCGTAAATCTTTCAAGCAGGAAAAATAATAAACAATGAATAGAAAAGCATGCTTGGGTCAAAATTTAAAATGCACGGGGCACCAACTTATTACCTGCACTAGGACAGATTGAGTGCTTTTCTCAACCAGCACTGCTAAGCTGTGCCTGAAGCTCCTGTGCTGTGAGGCGCCTGTGATCACGCAATCTGGTCACCCTCAGAAACTCATCTTCTGATTGGCTTGTGACCCTGGCTCTGCCAGATCTCTTCCAATCAGAGTTTCTTCCAGTTTCCAGTTGCCTTTGCCTTGTGTAGGACACACCACTGGACTCTCTGACACTTTGATTTTTTTGTTTCTGCAATTTCTCTAAATGAAAGGCCTACACTTCTAAGGGTAGTAATGCTCTGTCTCAATTCATTTGTGAATTGTCGTTTTCTTGCAATTATCACTGGAATATTGTCCAAGTGGTATCTCAGAGGGTGTAGTAGTACAGTCTGTTACAACTGTGCTTTAAGATACACAGAGGGTTTATAAGTAATCAACAGAAGTTGGGATACCTGTGCAAATTGTTTGATTCAACTTGCAAGGCTTCATTTACTTTAATTGTTGTAAAACATCAGTAGGTTGTAACCTATTCTGAAATTTTGTTTTTTTCTTCTCCTTCAGTTTTTGCTAACCTAAACTTTAAATTTACTGCTTACCTTTTTACCATTTAGGTCACTCATTGCATTTCAACTGATCAAATTTAAAGAAAAACTGAGGTGTTCTAAAACTTGTTAACGGTAGTGCAAACTTAAGCTTAAAACTGAGTGGGTACAACCAGACGACTCACTGAGTGTCACATTTCTAAACCAATCCAATGCCTAAAGAAGGTTTACTTATCTCGGCAGTGACTTTCATGTCTCTGGTGACTATTCCCATGAAGTCAGTAGACAGATTGGAAAAGCATGGGGGGGGGGTCATGAAGTTGCTGGAAAGGGGTGTGTGGCGCTCCTGATATCTCTGCAAAATGACGAAGGTCCAAGTCTTTAGAGTCCTGGTGCTTCCTGTCTTGCTACATGGTTGCGAGACATGGACGCTATCCAGTGACCTGAGACAAAGACTGGACTCCTTCATGTGCGTCTCTTTGGAGAATCCTTGGGTGCCACTGGTTTGACTTTGTGTCGTTCATGGAGTCCCAAATGTGAGACAGCATCAGTTACGGCACTACGGCCATGTGGCATGATTCCCTGAGGGTGATCTGGCTCATTGTTGGGGACCCAAGTGGCTGGGCCAGGCCAAGGGGACGCCCATGTAACACCTGGCTGCGGAAGATAGAGGGACCTTTCTGGAGTGTCTACCTTGGGTGTTTGCCTACCAGGATTTCAAGCTGTTTCGACGTGTGGTAGATGTGGCAACGCACTATACCAGTGACAGCGCATGCTCCCCAACCTGACCTGACCTGTCATGTCTTTAAGTATCATTTGCCTTCTGCCTAAAACCCCAGCAGTGGTTTAAAACACACAGACAGGAGAAATTGAGTGCAGGTGTCTTAGGATGAAGCCCTGTGGACGTAGCCTTTGCAGCGCAGGATTTTGCTGCTATTCACTATACACTTTTAATGGGTTGTCCCCAGATGTGTGTTCTTGTTTAAGAAGCACATCTGGCCCAGCGAGACAACATGTTCCAAGAAACCCTGAACACGATTTGATCGTTTTCAGAGCAATGATTGTCTGTGTGCCAAGATACGAATGTGTGCCCGACAAATCAAAAATAACTCACTCAATACAAAACTGATCTCACAAGGCCATTTGCCATGTAAATGCATTTTCAAGACTTAACAGGGCTGTGAGGTCGGTACACAAAACCTTCGACTGCCAGAAGGGCAATCTCCTGTTCCAGGGAAGTTCCATTTGAGCCACTTCTTAGTGACAATACAGGTATGCTAGAAGCACTCCATCTCCCCCAGGTAGGTCGGAGTTGGGAGTGGAGTCAGGCAGTGCTCACCTGGGAGTAGTGGTCATGAAAAAGAAATAAATAAATAAAATGACCTCATTGTATCGTGTTGTACTGTGGAAGAACAACAATAAACATCCATCCAATCATTATCCAACCCACTTCATCCTAACTACAGGGTCACGGGGGTCTGCTGGAGCCAATCCCAGCCAACACAGGGCACAAGGCAGGAACCAATCCTGGGCAGGGTGCCAACCCACCGCAGAACAATAAACATTCTGTTTAAAAATATTTATTTCAACCTGGGACCTGTGTGGGGTGAAGTTGTGTCTGGGAATTGGGGCGTTACTATACCCCCTTCGGGTCAGTCACAGCTCATTAATGATTAATGTTCCCCTAAACTTCATGACCTTTAGTCAAACTTTCAGACAATTTCTACTTTTCATACTGATGAGAATTTTTTTTTTTTTTTTTTTGTTTTTACAAAAATATTTTCATTTTTCCGTTCATCCAGACTTGGCAGCCATCATCTTTTGCTCACAATGGGGTTTGAACAACGGACATACTGGATTAGTGCAGGCCATTAAATAAGAAGAGTGACGTCAGATGAATTAATTGATTGTTTTTACACCAGTGATTTGAAACAGGATGGATGTGTGGCTCCCTGCGGATCAGAATCTGCTCTTCTCTCATTCCCAGCACTCTTTTTTTTTTTTAATTTTTAATTTTAACTAAACAGAGACTTACAGACACACGAGGAGTCCTGTGCTGTCATTTCAAGCTCCAAATTCACTGAAGTTATCAACACGTCCGTTGACAAGGCCAACATGATGCCATACCACCCAGCACATCACTGTGCAACATCAAACAACAAATCCATGCCAGTGTGTCTTATGTTTCCTGGAATGTCAGTTGAATGACACTCAGATTTGTAAGAACAAATCAAAATAAGCAATAAATATTTTATAAAATGAAGCTACACGGCCTGGGCAGAAGAGTATCAACAGCAGACACAGTGCATGCAGAGAGAAGGACAACAGCAGCCATACCTCCTGTGCTTCAGAAGAGGCCATCCACCTGAAGGTAAGCATGTTCAGGCCTGGCCAGTACTTGGATGGGAGACTATCTAGGAGAAGATTAGTTTCCTGAAGGACGAGGTTTTTATGAGACCAGCAGGGGGTTCCTAGCCTGTAATCTGAATGAGGAACCCAATGCCCCAGTGCAGTGATGGGAACACTTCGCTGTAAAAAAATGACACCGTCCTTCGGATGAGACGTAAAACTGAGGTCCTGACTCTCGGTGGCCATTAAAGATCCCTAGGCATCTTTCAAAAAGAGCTGGGTGTATCCCAATGCCCAGGCTAAATTGTCCATTACGGTCTAGTCATTCTGGCCCCCTAATCATTCATTAATTAATCAATCAACACACCACATTTAATGTCATATTAGCACATCCAAACAGTAAAAGCTGTAGGGACCGCCAGGACTCCCATTGCTGGCATACCTCCCGCTATACTCTGTTGCCCTTTCACACTTAGTGTCTGGTTTTTGGGCAGCACAGTGGCATAGTGCTTACCACTGATACCTCTGTGGTAAAGTGAGGTCTGCAGCTGATTGGCATCTTTTTAAATAAATAATCGCCTCACTTACGTCTTGGTAAGAGGGGGGTGTGGTAGCATGGCGAGAGCAGCTCCAGGGAGCAATGCAAGAGCAGACGGCCCTACACTAAGTGCACAGGTGTGACCCTAATAAGCACCGGGAACTGCTAATCAACAGAGCTGTGCCACATCCCCATTTTAAAAGGTGCGAGGAGGAAAGGATCGTAAAGAAAAGACAGAATGAAGGCTACTGAGAGAAGGCGGCAGGAGGTGAAAAGAACTGGTGTGGGTGTGAGCGAACGAAACAGAGAAGGGTTGCAGTAGAGAAGAGCCCCTGAGAAGGAGTGTGTGACCGTTTGGTGGCGACAGTCAGAAGTGGTCGTGGGACTGACTGAGAGTTTGTGCGGCCCGCTGCAGAAGACCGGGAAGGCAGCGGGGGTCAAGGAGGCTTCCGAGGAGAGCCTTAGCGTGAGTGCCATGGCCATTGGAGACCAGAGTCAGTCCAGCGAGACAGCCTGTCTGTAGCCAAGGGGAGGCAGGCAGCCAGACCTGTTGATGGTCAGCTGCACCTGTCGGTAAGGTGACTCCTCTGCTGCAAGGCCCATGCGGGATAAGCAGAGGTGATGCCAGTGGTAAAAGAAGGCAGCACCGGGCTTTTAGAAAGGACCATTTCTGCCAGTGGATTTTAACTGGAAGCAACACTGGATGAGGTGGCCATCCATCATAAGGTCCATTCACACACCTACACGAACTGCATCTGTGGAGGAGGAAATCAGACGAACCAGAGAAAAACTAAACACAGTGTGACCACCAGTGGGCTTTGCAGCACCACACACCTCAGACACAACCACACAGATACAAGTCTCGGTTTAAAGAAAAGGTTTATTCTTACAACTAACTTACAAAAAGGTTCCAGAAGTGACATAAACACAGTAGAATTCTTGTTCTCTCTCTTTTTCTTCTCCTTCTAACCTCCCAGATGAGCTTTGTCCTTTTCGACCCGACTCGCACTCCCTGGATTAGGTCGGGGGTACTTCTGTGCTAAGGCACTGCCCGGTGGAAGCACTTCCGGGTCAAATGGACGTTCCACAAAGTAAGGATTGCGCATCTCTGTAGCACCCCCTGGTGGCACCCACAGACTCTGACAAGGCTGCCCTATCGGACTACGGTTCCCAGCATGCCATGTGGGTGTCCATCCAGGTAGCGTCACCCAGGCACGCTGCCACCTTGCATATTGGGGGAGCATATATTCCTAACAGGTGGTCTCCTCCTGTTCTTGCATCATACTGGCCTCTTGTTATTGTTTCTTGCCCTACCCCTGCCAGGATGCTTGCCCATGTGTGCCGTCCATCAAAACAGACACATGGAGAACACGCAGACTCTACATAGTCAGTGACCAAGTATGGATTTAAACTCAGATGCTGGATTTGTTATTTTTAATTCCAAAGTAATATTCAGTTTTGGCATAAGTGAGTTGAGGTACATTTGACTTCTTTCATCAGATTTGCTTTAGCAAAAGCATATTATTTATGGCTCCTTCCTGCCCTCTCCAAACACCTTCCACATGTGTTGCATTCGCACTTTGGCTGGGAGAGAAATAGCCCCTAATCACTGAGAATTTCCAGCTCCTGAGCTACGTATTCCCTGGCTGCTTCCTCTACCTTTTAATTTGCCAGTAGCTTGTTTTTGTACAAGTATAGGATTCCCCTTTTGCTTTGAGTCTTAGCGGCAACAAAGCAGACACAAACAACCACCGTGGCCTCCTAGGGAAGTGGGAATAAAACATCAAGCTTCATAAAGTGTCTAATTACAAGAGCTTCGACATCAACATCAACATTTTAAACAGCTACGACTGCAAAACAATGGCAGTTACATCAGACATGTTTCTTATCAATCAAAAACAAAACAATTGCAGTTACATCAGATGGAAATTACATAAGAGTAGTCAAATAACGAACACAAACGCTCCCTAGTGATGATTCAGTGGCATGCCAAAGTTTGGGCACCCTTGCTTAAAATGCCTGTTACTGTGAATAGTACACAGCAATAACAATACACTAATCTGGCAAAAACTTTAACTTTATGCCTTTTGATGATCAGTTCATCTTCTGCTCACTTAACTACTCGCATTTATTAATTCAGATGTAAAGGGCTGTATTGGCAGACCAGGGTGGTGGTCCCCCTCTTTAAGAAGGGGGACCGGAGGGTGTGTTCCAGCTACAGAGGGATCACACTCCTTATCCTCCCTGGAAAAGTCTATTCGGGGGTTCTGGAGAGGAGGGTCCGTCGGATAGTCGAACCTCGGATTCAGGAGGAACAGTGTGGTTTTCGTTCTGGTCGCGGAACAGTGGACCAGCTCTTCACCCTTAGCAGAGTCCTGGAGGGTGCATGGGAGTTTGCCCAACCAGTCTACATGTATTTTTGTGGACTTGGAAAAGGCGTTCGACCGTGTCGTGGGAATCCTGTGGGGGGTGCTCCGGGAGTATGGGGTACCGGACCCCCCGATAAGAGCTGTTCGGTCCCTGTACAACCGGTGTCAGAGCTTGGTCCGCATTGACGGCAGTAAGTCAAACCTGTTTCCAGTGAGAGTTGGACTCCGCCAGGGCTGCCCTTTGTCTCCGATTCTGTTCATAACTTTTATGGACAGAATTTCTAGATGCAGCCAGGATGTTGAGGGGGTCCGGTTTGGTGGACTCAGGATTGGGTCACTGCAGATGATGTTGTCCTGTTTGCTTCATCAGGCCGTGATCTTCAGCTCTCTCTGGATCGGTTCGCAGCTGAGTGTGAAGTGGCTGGGATGAGAATCAGCACCTCTAAATCCGAGACCATGGTCCTCAGCCGGAAAAGGGTGGAGTGCCCTCTCTGGTTTGGGAGTGAAATCCTACCCCAAGTGGAGGAGTTCAAGTATCTCGGGGTCTTGTTCACGAGTGAGGGAAGAATGGAGCGTGAGATCGACAGGCGGATCGGTGCGGCATCCACAGTGATGCGGGCTCTGCATCGGTCTGTCATGGTGAAAAAAGAGCTGAGCCGTAAGCCAAAGCTCTCAATTTACCAGTCGATCTACGCTCCTACCCTCACCTATGGTCATGAGCTATGGGTAGTGACCGAAAGAATGAGATCACGAATACAAGCGGCTGAAATGAGTTTCCTCCGCAGGGTGTCTGGACTTTCCCTTAAAGATAGGATGAGAAGCTCAGTCATCTGGGAGGGGCTCAGAGTAGAGCCGCTGCTCCTCCGGTGGCTCGGGCATCTGATCAGGATGCCTCCTGGACGCCTCCCTGGTGAGGTGTTCCGGGCACATCCAACCGAGAGGAGGCCCCGGGGAAGACCCAGGACACGCTGGAGAGACTGTCTCCCAGGTGGCTTGGGAACGCCTCGGGATTCTCCGGGAAGAGCTGGAAGAAGTGGCCGGGGAGAGGGAAGTCTGGGCCTCTCTGCTTAAGCTGCTGCCCCATGAGCCGATCTCAGATAAGCGGAAGAGGGAGGATGGATGGATGGATGGATGGATGGATGGATGGATGGATGGTAAAGGGCTGTGGAGATGCTGGCACCTCACAACACTCGGACCAGGGCTTTTGTGCTCTGGCTTCTCTTGTGGGATTCCCTCACAGTGCAACATCCAAAAACGTCTAAGAGTCAGGCTGGAGTCACAAGCTGAACTAATGCCAAAGGGGACATTTCACATCACTGCAAGATGTCTATAGAGAACTAGGGGAATAGATAAAGGAGAAGTATTTGAGCAGATGTTAAGAAAATGGGGAGGGTGTAATGTCTTGCTCTTCTAAATGAAAAAACCCCCAGCAACGTACAAGCAGAAAGGTGATAATGATATATATACAGTATATATTTTTTTATTAACATGGAGACCAGGACCTAAATCTTTTAAATGAGGAATTCCCCACTCCTTAAAGGCCGAGGAGGTCATCCATTCCATTTATCTTAAGAGATTACAGATAAACGGTAGAAAACATACTCCTTTAAATCACAACCCAAAATAATCAAAGCAAACCGCGGATAGGATTTCACTTATGGGTTACCTAACTGATCCCGTTTGGGTTACAGACTCCACGTTCAAAGTTCAAGGAGCTCCCAGACGTTCAGGATTCTTACAGGGACGGTGAAAACTAGGACGAAATGCAGAGGAGCTTAATTACTCAGACAATCCCAAAAGCCTTCTAAACGAAAAACAAACTCAAGAGATTGCAAATAAAGTCGATTTTGTTTTTTGTCACTAGGGTACAGTTGTTGTGTGTGTCTGTGCTGAGCTGCTCAGACAAATTTCACCATCAAAGCTGACATTGAATTGGATTAAATAAATTGGCTCAAAAACATAAGGTGATTAACAATCCAGTTATCACTCATTTAACAGTGCAGAATATTAAAAAAAGAGACAGCATCTAGTTTCACTCCTCTGTGTAAAAATAAATAAATAAATAAAAATTGTAGTGGCTTTGTAACTATATGGCTGACTCATAACAACAATATCCAAAAGAATAAACACTTGAAATTGTGATATAAATAATTACGTGATCATGTTTGAACAGCACAGTACAGCTACCAATGACCGTAATAGAAGAGTACAATGAAATATCTACTTCTGCACGGTCAGCCAGCACTATTTAAATTGGTAGGCAACGTTTTAGAGTCACACCGACAGAAACACAAACCCAGCCTTGACCTGGTGCACACACCCTCACTCACAGAGCAAAGTTATTGGCCAAATGAATCGATAATTAATAATGAAATATATTAATTAAATGAAGAAAAAAAAATGCAATATAACAAAACCGCATATTCAATTGGCTCTCCCCGAATACCTAATGGCAATTATAATACGGCTCAAAAACAATAAACACTAATGACAAAGTCCAAAACACAATCTGGTGCTGCAAAGGTAGCGGACGATAGATGGTGAGTGCAAAATCCTGTGAACGGCTCACTGCAAGTAATGTCAAGTTTGTCCTACCAGTTTCCTGATGTAGCGTGGGATGAGGCGATTGGGAGCGCACCCTCTGATGAAGTCGTGTCCAGTCTGTACAAACTCACACCAACAGGCAAGACAAGACAGACCATACAGCACATCCAGACAGGAACAGTAATCAGTGATAATACTCCAAATGTGTGAAACAGTGTTTTAACCGTCAGACAAACTATCGTGATCTTTCAACATGTTGGCACTACCCTTTTTAAGAGTGCGCTGGCTCAATCTTCCTCCCGCCAGCCCCAGCACCCACTGAATTTGTCGAATAGCATTAAACCACCGGGACTGCTGGGAGATGTAGCACAGTCTAAGTAGTGCCGCTACAATGTAATCACCTAGGATGCAGGATCTGAAATCAGAAGAAGCATTTCAGAGAACTGTTTGGATGAAGTCGCTTTGAAAAATCTTACCAGTAAATACGTGTCTTCATTTTAGGGTACAAACGAGCGGCGTTACTTTGTGACAGAAATACAAAGACAAGCAAAGATTTAAAGTGATTACAACAACAGGGAATCCCTTCGGTGACTGAAACGAAAACAAGCTATACATTGTCATCCATTTTTAAATAACAGAAAAAGGAAGAGAAACAAAGTTCCAAATTCCGCAGGTCACTTGCAAGAGCTGAACTGAAAAACCATACACCGTTAAGATGATCTTATATAAAAACTATCACATACAAGAAAATGGGTTTCCACCAGGGTCTAAACTTCTAGATTAGTGCCTCAGAAGCCCCCTGAAGTCTGAGACAGTTAACTATCTAGATGTGGGGACTGTGGATTTCTGAGTCATTTCTATCACTTTCCATTGTACAGCATTGGTCACTATTGACGTCTATCATATCATAAACTGTTTTTCTTCCTATTCTGCATGAAAACATTAGATCATTTTTTTTTCCCAGCTATTACCAAAATCTACGGGGGATAACAACATGATAAAACATTTTTGGATGGAGTATTTATTTAAACTAACTAAACCAATCCACAGATATATGCATTTGGAATTAAACAAAAAAAAAGTTTTGTGTTGCGTGCAAGGATGGGGAAAAACACAAAAGAGGCACATTATTTAAACAATGGATGCACAGGGAAACAGAAGACAGCATTAAAAATATCCCACAGAGTTAGCAGAACCCCAACAATATGGCATATCATTATCATGAAACAAAGCAGGACTGAAAAGCAATATATTTCAACACAGCTTCAAGAACATACATCAGTAGTCTCAGATGGCTACTGCCAATTTTAAAACAAGCTTTAAAAATATAAAATGAATTATAAAAACCAAAGGGCAAACCTCCTAAGCAAATCACTTGAACATGATACTAAACAAAAATAAAAAAAATGAGGACACAGACCCGTTAAAATCATTTTACGCACTTCTCAAAAATCTATTTTAAACTGCTCCGATGGAAACATGGGATATTATGGTTCAATTCCAAAAGTCAAATAATTGTTGATAAATATGCATAACTGATAGGTGTGCGAGAGTAGAAGGTGCAAAAAAAAAGCCCGCTCCCTGTGGGTTTTGGAGCTTTCATGTCAGGCAAGTCAGATTCTCTGCCAACCTTCCCAAGACACCTTGGATTGTAGGCCTCTGGGCATCTCGTTCGTAAAAGGAAACACACAAGGTGTTCTCAAATAAACATATGTTCTACCAGATACAGTATGTCAACTGCACCTCCAAACATGTCACCTGCTTGCAATGAAATTGTTCTCCACAACTTTGTTAGTGTTTTGACGTACAACAGAATCAGTTCAGACAATAGGTCTCTTAAAATTCTTGAATCTATTTAATAAAAATGCAACAAATTTAATGTGCAACTGTTTTTTGCTTTTGCCTACTTAAATATTTATCTTGGTCTAAGTAATGTTGCTGTTTTGCTTTAACTGTACTGTTCGGACCTCTAAACAAAGACCCTTTGTATCCCCCTGTAAGGATTTCCACTATGGAGGAATATTTCGGACAAAATGAAATAAATAAATAAATGCGTAAATAAATAAAAGTACTGTGAAATGTGAGCATAAATAAATAAATGTGTCATGAAATGAGAGCCTTAATAAATAAATGTGTCACGAAATATGTTTTTCGTTGCTTATTTATTTATTTCATTTTGTCCGTAACATTCCTGCAAACCGTCATGAAATACGGCTTGAAATAAAACTGTCACTTTCACTCGTCAAAGTTGAGAGGGTGGGCTCTAACACGCCCTCTAGTTACTGATTGGTGAATCGATAGCACACGAATTAATTAGACAAATGCTTACTACTGTCGATGAAATGGATTCTGCCGAAGATATTACGTATTTCAGAGAGAGAATTGAAGATTTATCGGAAGAAATTACAATGTTTCTTTAAGGTGTTCTATTGACTCAGCTGGAATGTCAAAGGATGGACGTCCAGAGCAGGGTACTGCATCACCTGAACTGGAGTGTAGTAGAGTCTGTTCCACCTGTTCTTCGATAATTTCAAAAACAGTTTCATCTATATCGGAGTCTAAAAGGGCCGCCAACATTGTAATTTCTTCCGATAAATCTTGTCAGTCAGCCGTACATCAGCACATGGCTGTACTTGGATCTCTGGCAGTTTAGATGTCCTCTTCCTATTTAATTCTTTAAAAACCGATTAGTCCATACATTTTAAGTAGACCTTACAGTGCTCTTTAACAACTGCATCAATGGACGCACAAGCATGTAACTTAATTGTCTTATACCCTGACTGGATGCCAAGCATGGGTGGCATTGTCGCAGTCCTCTTGATGTCTTTCAATGCTATTTACTTTGTAATCCCCTTTGTTATTTCACACTTATTGATTTCTAGCAATCTTTGCAGTGGAATCACATGTGAATGGCTATATCCAAAATATATATTGAAAGCATGATTGTGCATTTTTTTAATTTAAAAAATATGGGCAGGGGTTGAATTATGGTTTGTGAAGTTTGATGTTATTGTATGGAATGTTGTTTTCCTCAAATAATATCAATAACATTAAACTAAAAAAATATCAATACCTTCCCCAAAATATTAAATATGCAACTTCTGAACAAAAAAAACCAATTGTCTTTCTTAATTTTCTTTTATGTGCAACTAGTGTGACTGTTATTCAGAAAAATTTTTTTTTTTATTCAACCCATCTTTATTTTTAGCAAAATGCACCACCATAAAAGTGCTCTATAAATCTAATCCGTTTACAATTGAATATAAGAGTAGAATAAGGTACATAGAAACAGTGAGAGGCAAAACTACAGATTAGGGTACAAAGTGATAGATTAAAAAAAAACATGCACTGTAGAGGCCGAAGGCTTCCGGGCAAAATGAATACTATACAATGATGTGTGACATATACCGACAACTTTATATACTGCACCAGTAAGTCCGGACATCTCGCCACACGCCTGATATTGTGCTGCTCTTTTGGCAAGTTGTGCTATTTTAACATTTCAGACTTCACTCTAATTACAGCAAAACCCACAGGCTTCAAAGCCCAGAGGCTGCTGAAAAAAGAAAAAAAAAAAACGAACAGCTTACTTTGTTTTTGTATTTAGTGGGCAGCTCAAGCCACAAAACCTGTTTTCAACTTTCAATATTTCATCATTTTACCACACTTCATACTTGTAATGCAAGAAGTGATGAATTCCAGCACCCTGACTGTCCTTTCAGGAAAACTAAGACAGCAGTGCACGAGGTGCGCCAACTACCCTCCAAAACTCCCAGAAAAATGAAGGCAGGCGGTTCACAAAAAAACAGGGAAGTCTATTACATTAGTTCTTTAATAGTGGTGCTGTATTCATTGATAAACAAGGGTCAATAAATCTGCTAAAATTGGTGTATGGCTAATTTATGCAACTTATATCTAAAGTTTTAGTTTGTGATTTTTAAATAATTCAATATAGAAATAAATATTACATTAAGAATAAAAAGCCAAGGAAAAGCAACCCCAAAATTCTCAAACCACACTTCCGCTTGAAAAAACATGAGACAAATCTGAAGAAACCTGGTTAAACGTACACTTGATCACGGGGAGTGTCTTTTCCCAATAAAATTCTGGTTAAGGGTGTGCCAGATGGCAAGCTCATAGCCACATCTTTAAAAAAGACAACGTGCGGAGGACGCCATCAATAGATTTATCAATAGAGTGACAAATCAAACATACCAAGTGTGTACAAAAAGAAAAAGATCAAAAAAATGTGGATAATTTAACTCTTTCAGGGCTAATGTCGACTTTTGTCAAAAGGAGGAGTTGAAGGTAATCAACTGCAAACTTTGACAAAACCAATCGTTGTGTTTAAGTTGGACTCTTGTTGCTAGACAGAAAGTTAGATTCATCGGTTTGACCAAGTTTTCCTGTGCTTACGTGAGTAGGAAGATGCAAACAACGGCAAAAATGGCACTGACATTTGGTGAGAGATCAAAGCGAACGTGTAAAGCAAAATACTCTGTGGATGACATTTTTGCCTATTATCTCTGAACTGGACTATGACTTGTCAGACTCAGATTTGGAAGTGATTGCAAACGAGTGTGAGCTTCAGATGATTGGTCCTCAGCTACTCGCTGTACTGACAATGTTCACCAGGGAGGACTGCCACTTAACAATGATAAGAGGTAGAAACCAGATTGCAATGCACCACAGCTTTGTCCCAGCCACACAAAGACAGCCTGGCAGCAAGCCTGCTGCACACTTTTGGCAAACTGGCAGTCACAGCATGCAGCAACAGATGTTAGATGTTGATTTCTGTGTGAAACCATTGCTTTTCAGAAACTATGTTTCAGCCCTCAAAGAGTTAAGGAGAGACTGAGCGATTCAAAATGTTGAACACAACTTATATAGAGACCAGTAACGGCACACTGCTGTAACGAGAACGTGCAGTGAAGACACTTGACATGAGCTTTCCTAGTTTTCAGACTCTCCGTAGGTTTGCTCAGAGGTTGATGCGCTTGCTGCTCTTCTTTTCTCCACCCTAGCGGCCCGCTTCTTCTCTTCTTTCTTTGGCATCTTTTCGCGTTAAAACTCATTAAATCAAATGTTGCGATTACTTAGTACGTTTTTCTTAATTTTTCACTTAAGCTGGCACTTAAGTCTCCAATCTACCTCAAGAATGATTTCATATATTAAGAGGTAGGGGAAGTGACAATGAAGGTGGTAGGGATTGAGAACAGCGCCTGGCGCCACCCTGCTGGCAGATGCCAAGAGTTGATTTTACAATAAAATAAAACGTGGAATAACCTTGGAGGTCAATCGTCACCCTGAAAGCGGATAGTAGACATCACGTAGTGTATGTGTACCAAATTTCAGGGTTGCGAGCTACAGGTGATTTAAAATCCTGGACAGACAAACGGACAGCCATGGTAGCGCATTAATATATATATATATATATATATATATATATATATATATATATATATATATATAGATAATATTTTCTCAAAGTCTCTAAAAGAAGAATGTCAACAGCAATGATTTCATGACAGTTTTTTGTTTTTTTTAATTCCTCTGGGTTTGCTCACTGCAGTTCGGTATTCTACTCCTTCCTATACTTTATATGAGTTGTTGAAAGGTAGAAAGGTTTTGACTAGAACAGGTTAACAGAGCCCAGCACACTTCGATTGTTCATCTCTACTCCCCTACATCTTTAAAAACATAACCAAACACTGCCTGCTTCGCTCCTATTAAATACATGAACTACAGAGCAGGTGGTACAGTAGCTGGAGGAAACAAAGGACCCAGTCACACGTGGGTTAGTTTAAGGAGACGCATAGCACAAACGTACAGTGCCCTCCATAATGTTTGGGACAAAGACATTTTTCGTTTCTCTCTTCCTCTGCTTCACAGTTTACAATTACAAATCAACAATTCAGACATCGTGGTTAAAGTGCATATTACAGACTTTTATTTAAGGGGATTTGCACACATTTCAGTCACACATTTTTTCTACAAGGGGACTAGTGGTGTCACCGGTGTTTGTGATTCCACAGATGTGCTTACATTACTTCATTGGTGCAGCCATAAGATACCTCAGCTTGCTTCTACCTACAGACTGATTACCTTGAGGACAAGAGCTGTGCCAATGAAAGTCAAAGAAGCCACTATGAGGCAGAAAAACAAGAATAAAACAACCGGTGAAACCTTAAGGTTGACCGAAATCCACTTCCTGAAATATCACGAAAAAGAAAAAAAAACACTAGTGGGCTCAGGAATCACAAAGGGACTGGTAGACCACCACTGCTGATGACTGAAGAATCCTCACTATGGTCAGGAAAAAGCCCCAAACACCTGTCCGACAGATCATACACAGTCTTTAGGGGGCCGATGTGGACGTGTCAGAGACGACTATCAGTAGAAGAATTCATGAACAGAAACACCGAGGAGGCCACACTGAAAGATGTAAACCACAAAAATAGGATGGATAGATTACATTTTGGGAAAAAGGACTTCAGAGAGCCTGCAGAATTCTGGAGAAAGGTCTTGTGGTCAGACAAGACAAAGGTGAACCTGATCAGAGTGCTGGGAAGAGTAAAGTGTGGAGACGACAAGGAACTGCCCGAGATCCAAGCATATCGTCTCATCTGGTGTGGTGAGGGTGTTGTGGCTTGGGCATGTATGGTTGCCACAGGTCCTGGCACACTGTTCTTCACTGAGCTGACGGCTGTGACACAATGAATTCTGAGGTTTGGAGAAACATCTGATCTGCTCAAATTCCAACAAATGCTTCCAAACTCACTGGATGACACTTCATTCTACAACATGATAATGACCAGACATTGTGCTGAGGCAAAGCAAAACAATTGAAAATCCTTTGATTGGCCAAGCCAGTCACCCGACTTCATTTCCACTGGGCAGGCCTTCCATATGCTGAAGAGAAAACTTAAGGGCCTGAAAAAGGCAAGAGGTGAAGGTGGCAGCATTAGAGGCTTGGCAGAGCATCACCAGAGAAGACCTTCAGCACCTGGTGATGTCTATGATTTGCAAACAAGCAGTCATTACATGCAAGAGATATGCGACAAAGTCCTAAATATGACAACGGCTTTAACAGACCCGCCATTGCTGTGTCCCAAACATTCTGCTGCCCTGAAGTGGGGAGACCACATAGAAAAAGTGGTATGTCTGCAAATGTCTGCAAATCCCCTTAAATGAAAGTCTGAAATTTACACTTCAATCACAAATTTAAAACTGTGGAGCAGTGGGGTACATCAAGGAAAAATGTGTCTTTCTGACAAACTTTATGGAGGGCACTGGGTGTGATGAGCACTGGGATATATGCTGGGATTTATAAACTGGATTTTTGTGTTAGGAGAGAACTGAAAGCTTTACATTTTTTCTTTTCTGATTGACTACTCTTAAAATAACATCCTGCTAGGAAGTCACATGCACTCAGACAGAAAAGAAAGGCCCTTGAATTTTGAGCTTTATTTAAGATTAACCCTGGATTTTCACAAGAAATCTTCTCTTAAAAGAATATGGGAAGGAAATATACAGGATAATGCAATGCATACATGATGTGACAATCTTAGGTTCACCAGACAGAGCAAAAACGAAACAGAGAGGCCGGTTTCACAGTAAACATCCTCTGTTTACAATTGCCATTGAAGTTTTATGGTTGTCATGTTTTTTCTTAAGTGCAAGCACCTTATCGGGTTAGTAATAAAAACCACAAGGGCAAATCAGTCACAACATGTTTACCTTCTGGTGTTTTTCAATTCATGTTGAAAAAGGAAGAGGAATCACCTGCTGCTGCCCTCAGTCCTCCAATAGTAGTCAGTTTGATGATGCACACCGAGCACTTCGGACCAGACAGAAGTGAAACTTATTTATCTGTGGTCACGTTGTGTTTATACCAACAACTATAGCAGTGCTTAGTTCACAGAAAATACACACAAACTTCCCTAAACGGTGTAAGATCTTTTCTTCAATGCATGTGAAACGAGTTCAGGGCAGCTAAGTCGATCTGCTGTCAGAGAAAGGCACAAAGTTAGTAAGAATTCACGCCAGGGCAAATTGTTTGGGATGCAAATAAAATGGTAACAACAAAATACACATGCATACCCTACAAACAGATAAAAACAACAGAACATCCATCCATTTCCTATCCATGGGAGATCAAACATGCACACATCAGGGGCCAGTTTAACATGGCCATTAACATGGCCATTCCACCTAACCTAAAAAACTGTGGGAGGAGACCAACGCAGACATGGGGAGAACACGCAAGCTCCACACAGGGAGGACACAGGGCATGAACCCTGGTCTCCTTACTGTGAGACAGTCAAGCTATTTCTGCGCGCCTCCATGCTGCCCAAAATGTAACACAGTTATGTTAAAAGGGGGAGTCAATACTCCATCAAATGAACCTCTGCCTCCTGGATGTTTTTTTCCCCCTCCAACTTTTAAAACATACGAGTGGACCACAGAAGTGCTGTGGGAATGGCCTATCAACTTAACAGCATTGGGTTTAACTATGTAATAATCAGGAATATATTATATATATATATTCATAGCATCCGTAGTCTGAGTCTCGATCCGACTGTATGGGTGGTTACCTACCAGGTATAATTAATATCTATATCTAGCTCTTATATCTATATATATATATCTCTATATATATATATATCTCTATATATATATATATATATATATATCTCTATATATATATATATATATCTCTATATATATATATATATATATAAATATATATATATATATATATATATATATATATATATACACACATATATATATATACATATACATATATATATATATATATATATATATATATACATATACATACATATACATATATATATATATATATATATATATATATACACCAAATGAATTTTTTCCATAAGAAATAAAGGGAAAATGATTAATCCATTCCCATGAAAAAAAATCCTATTGTTATTGGCATATTATACATTGATGGTGTTGAATAAAATAATTTAAACACTGCTTAATACTAAAATACATAAATACAAAAGCAATTAGATGAAATAGATGAAAATTTAACATCACTTTACTTTTTAATAATGTCTTTGTTTTTCACAATCGTAGATCCCGTTGTTCTCGGCATACGGTGTGCAGCAGCCATGTCCCGGATACGCATGCCACCTTCATACTTTTAAACAATCAATTCAAATTTATGCAAAAAAACACAAAATCACGTGAAAATTCACAGAGAGTTATAGCACGGGTTGTTCACTGAATGCTAGCAACTGCCGTACTGATGCTCGTGGGCAGTCGTGGCTTTGTCTCGAGAGAGGTAAACAAGGGTAGTGTAGTGCTCTCTAGATTGAAGTAGTGACACACTCAGAATAACATTTCGAATGCTGTTTATTTTGAACCATGTTTAACCAACTCTCCATACAGCGTGACTTCTAAACCACACCCCTCCCTCCGGCAGTCATGCATCTCAAAAGACGCAGACCATAGCAATCAACACCCGAACATAAAGCAATGGACAAAAGCATCATTGAACAATCATATACAACAGGTAGCACGCGGGTTTGTTCACTGAATGCTAGCAACTGCCGTACTGACGCTCGTGGGCAGTCGTGGCTTTGTCTCGAGAGAGAGAGGTAAACGATTGTAGCACGCAAGTCGTATTCCAAACAAAGGCCGTATACCAAGCAAAATTTTTCATGTCCAAACAGGACGTTTACCAAGGTATCACTGTATATATAAAAAATTATATATTATACATACACACACACTAGCAGGGGCACATGACCAAGGAAACACAAATACTAATGCAAACCCAGATCATCTAATGGAGTGGCTTTTCTGCCTGCTTCATCTCAGTTTGTCTGTCTATCTCCTCAGCAGCTTGGTTTCTCTATCGACCTTCCAGTTTAGCAAAAAGTTCCAACTTACCCTCTTAATGTTACACTTAACTTGATCCTGGAAAGGAGTGGCATTTTAACACCACCAGTGTCTTAACCTCTGGTGTCAGGGCCATACCAAGAACAATCTGTACAGGAACATTTTAACAGCATGCCTGCTGGAAGGTGGATACAGGGCCAGTGTAAAGTCGTCAAGGAAGCCGAGACTGAGAGGACATGCAGACTCTGCTCAGACAGTCCTTAAAGCTACGAGACACTTAACTATTTTCTATATGTACACTGTATATACAGTACTAGATATACGGTAGTTATGCCGCTTCTGTTATATACTTTATAAATACATACTGAACACACATGCATTTATATAGGACAGACAGAATATAACTATACACATACTAATTTATAGGTCAAGGCCATGGAAAGCTCAACACAAACCTAACACAGATGGACTTCTAGTGCATCTCAGGACACACTCAAATATAGACCACCATGCTCGTCCTGAGGAAAGTGCCAGAATGCTCTGCTTAAGAAGCTTACCAGAACGTATATTTGAGGATGACCACATATAATGCTTTTTGCTTTCATCATTATGGCCAGCATCCATACCAACGTGATTCAGCAGAGGTTATCCAGGCCAGTACTTGGATGGGAGACCATCTAGGAAAAAGCTTGGGTTGCAGATGGAAAAGGTGTTGGTGAGGCCAGCAGGGGCCGCTTACCCCGTGATCTGTGTGTTAATACCAATGCCGCAGTCCAGTGACAGGGACACTGTCCTGTAAATATAACGCTACATTTTGGATGAGATGTAAAGCTGAGGTCCTGACTCTCTGTGGTCACTAAAGGTCCCTGGGCATCCTTTGTAAAGAGTAGGGTGTATCCCAATGTCCTGGCTAAGTTGCCCACCAAGGCCTAGTCATTCTGGCCCCCTAATCATCCCTTGTCTCTAACTCTCTCTCTCACTACTTCACTACATAACAGCTAATGTGTGCCGAGTGGGCTGGTGCAATAATGGCTGCCGTGGGTGCTACACATTAGTGGTGGTTGAAGTGGTTCCCCAGAGGGAATCCCCACTCACTAAAGCACTAGGAGTAGGCAGAAAAGCGCAATATTATTGTAAAGACAGAGGTTTGGAGCATGCGTTGATACAGCACATTGCCGCACACACCACATGAGAAATCAACTCGGGATCCCAGATTAGGACTCAAGTGCAGCCATGCAACAGGTGACACCTCGGCACCACACCAGCTCAGATGGAATGGAACCAGTGGGAGGTTTTTTTTTTTTTTTTTTATGGTGGCTGCAGTGCCAAGTCTGTTTTTTCCTGCAGGTTGGAGAACCTGTTTGCAGATTAACGTCAGACCCAGGACGGAGCAATTGCAGGTCAAGGGCCTTGCTCAACGGCCCGATGGAGTAGAGTCACTTTTGGCATTTACGGGATTTGAACCGGCAACCTCCAGATTAACAGTGCAGATCCCTAACCTCAGAGCCACCACTCAGAATTATTATTCTTCTTATGTTTGTGTATTAATCAAACATATTTGTATCAGTGTATAGATCACTGGCCTTCTTTATTGGTGTGCTTTAAAACTCCTACAAAGTACATTGTCAAAGAGACACAAACTGAAAATAATGAAAAAGCAGAAAATTTTGCTCAGCGCAAGCAAACAATGATAGATAGATAGATAGATAGATAGAGAGATAGAGAGATAGAGAGGATAATAGATAGGATACTTTATTAATCCCAAGAACAACCCGGGAATCTTATTTTCTCCTTTTAAGATATTATCTGTATTATATATTCTTCTAAGATAAAATTAGCAGTCATCTGTGAAGGTGCAATCCACTATCCAATACTGAACCCTGATGATATTCTGCATAATGACCTTGTTATGTACTGCATGTGACAGCAGCAAACATCCAAACAATTGTCAAGAAAGGAGAAACTTATTCTGATTGGGAATGCTGGCTCTTTAGCACAGAATAATCTTTAGCGATGCGCTTCACACCCATGCACTTGATATTGACGTTTTTGCCTCGGCCACCTCTGCAGCACTAGATAGCTGATGCAGCCCACTAAATTCAACAAGATGTTCTATTATTTTCCCACTCTACCATAACTAACAGCTGCTATTGTGTGAAGTACTTGAAAGGAGGCAGGCAGTTTAAAAGCAGATGCATTAGGAAACATCCGGCCATGAAGCACACCCCTTCTGTCCCCCTCTGCATCTACAGTTCATAGCTAGTGTGTGTGGATTTGCCAAAATTAAACAATAGACCAATATCTGGAGCTTTTATCCTGATTAGACATCATCATAAAAACACCACCCGGCCCTTTGTTGCTGCCAGGTTGCCACTTGATATCTAAGTGAATACACTTCACAATCACAGAGCTAGGGATATGCTATGTTTCTAAGTAGCTGTTGCAGGGTCAATTAGGGACATTCAGGGGAAGTCAGAATTCACCAGCAATGTGCTAAAAGCTTCCGCAACGATCACTCACTCAGCTTCATAGTCAGCAAGGAGGCAAATTAGAAAGGGCCAGTCCTTATGGAAAGATAACTACAAATATAAACTGACACAGATTTCTCCAACTTGGCTGGAGGAACAAATTAATAGATATAACAGACAAATGATGGGGTGGGGAGGTAGGGTTTATACAATAAAATGAAATGATGAACAAACCAATAAAAGCTTTGTGCAGTAATGCAGCCTGATGGTTATCAGCCAATGAGAAACAGCTAAAAGGGCTGAGCCAAAAGCTGCAAAATACAAAGTGTGTCAATGAGCTCTCGGATTTCATCCATCCACTATTTAAAGCCGTTAAATCCAATGGCCAGGACCGATCTTAAAAACAGGTGCTTCTTCTTTTGGGTTGGATAACTTTATTTATTCAATAAATTACACCAAATGTGTATTTTCTTCAGTCACATGGCACAGGCAGCAGTTAAGGTCTAGTAATATTTACTGCATCACTGTGGTCTGCTTATGAGGTATCATTATGTCATATTTTATACACATATAACCATCATATTTTATACAGATGTAATGCAGAAAAATGTACATATGTTAACACATCTATATATCTATATATCTATATATATATATATATATATCTATATCTAAATATCTATCTATATATCTATCTATATATCTATATATCTATAAATCAATATATCTATATATATATATATATATATCTATATCTATATATATCTATATCTATATATATATATATATATATATACACACATACACTTATGCACATATACACACATACACGTGTACACGTACACACATGTATATGTATATACACGTATACATATAAACTCAAAACCAGAAAAATTGATCATAAAATCAGACCCAGACTTATACACTTGTTCAAAAATGAAACAACATCTTTTAGCCTCCTCCAATCTCGCACCAGTTTCTCAGATGCATCGAATTTTGTTGCAGCAGTGCAGTTTCCAATTTCTTTCACTACTTCAACACCATTTAAACAGCTTCATATTTTCTTCTGATTGAATGCTCCATCGTAAATAAGCGAAGCTCTTTCGATAAAGGTGTATGTGGGTGCGAGATACAAAAAAAACACAAATCTGTGCAAACGTCGCTTCGGAATAGTTTGGGTCTTACCGTAAGTTTACGTAGGCACAATACACACACAAAAAAAAAAAAAGGCAGTATGCTCCATGGTTATTCTCTCAGGTGGGCATATCATAATCTCTTGGACCAATAGCGTGAGTTTTCTGCAACATATATGAGCAACATTATAAAATACCAGAAATTATACTGTAAAATGAAGTCCTGACTTATCTGAGAGTATATATCTTTACTGTGTGTGTATATATATATATATATAATATATATATATATAATATATATAATATATATAATATATAATATAATATATATAATATATAATATATAATATTATATATATATATATATATAATATAATATAATATTATATATATATATATAATATAATATAATATATATATATATATATATATATATATATATATATATATATATATATATATATATATATATATATATATAAATAAAGTACATCTATCTATCCTTAGCAATACAGACTTTAATATTGAGCTGTAGGTACAGGTTCTGATATTTACAAGCCATAATTTTATGAATCGATTATTCATTCAAATATTTGTCCAACTAATTGATTATTAAAAAATGATTTGTTGCAGCCTTAGTTGTGCTATATCCTTCATTAATGGAATACGAAATCTGGCAAAACATTTTATTATTTCCAGATAAATCAATCTGAAAACTAGTTTTTAGTTTTGTCTACTAGATTTCACTTTCAGATATGCTTAGGGATCTGGTACTCCAATGGAGATAACCTTTTTGATCAGTTTGCATTTCTTACCCTTGGTGTGGTAAAGGCTGAATTTGTATTACTAGCACTTTAAACAGTAAAACATTAAATTGTTTCTTCTGCAGTTCAAGTGCAGCAAACTCTTATTCCCAGCACCTGACCACATACTGCTTCCTGAGGGCTGAGTGGTATACCCTTACTGACCTGCCCTCCAGCACTCAGTATGTGTGGCCTCCTACTCGCCAGTATAACGAGAGCTGGGGGACGTGGCCAAAAGGCTCCTCCACTGACCGGATCCCGCACGCGGAGGCCAGCACCCCTAAAGGGACACTCCAAATGTAGAGCTGCTCTTCAGCCTCTGCAAGCACAGCTCAGCAGTTTTGACCTTCTTAACCTTTATCCTCTTTTTTTTTTTTGACAGAATAGCAAAAATATAATATATATTTATTTTATACAGTGGCTGTAGTATGTTTAAAAACAAATAACAATGAAGAAAAATTATCTACCTGCCTGGTTGACTCTGTTAAAAATAAAAATAAAAAAAACTGACCTCTATTATCTGTGTACCAAAGAAAGCAAACACGGGCTCTATGAACGATTACTGACCAGTAGCATTTACTTCCAGTGTGATTAAATGCTTTGACAGACTGGGGCTGGGACACTTTAAACTCTATTCATTATAATTTGGAGCAGGTGCAGTTCATGTATTGCCACAACCCGTTTACAGACGAAACCATATGCCATGCACTTAATACCATCCTGAGGCACCAAGAAAGAAACTGCTATGCCAGCACATGGTTTACAGATTATGTTTTATTTAATATTGTTGTACCATTAAAGTAAACCACCAATCTCTTAATACATGGAACTTAGTATCACCCACTGCAACTGGAATTTTAGACTTGCAAACTGGCAAACTCAGGCAAGTGTGGATTGGCAGCATTGATCACCACATAAAATCTGCATGGTGTTGTGCTGAGGCTCCTTGCTGCACTGCTGTTCATCATTGACTCTGCGGCCACAAAAAACTAACTCCACTACTAATAATTGGCAATGAACATGAAGTCTGCAGATGACACAATGGCACAGGGTCTCCTCAGCAATGGGGATGAGTCAGCTTACAGAATGGACATGAACCAGTCTGCCAATTGTCACAAGAGTAACAGTCTGTCTTGACAAGGTCAAAGAGAAGGTTGACGACATCTGGAAGGCCCATGCTGTTTGCACAAAAACGCACAATGTGCAGTAGAACTGGTCGTGAGCACCAAATTCCTTGTTGTGCACTTACTTGGTCAATTAACACCACATCCACAGCCAAGAAGGTGCAGCAGCACCTCTACTTCCTTGAGCAGCTGAAGAGGACAAGGCTACCTCCTTCATTCTCACTGCATTCTACAGGGACACCTTGAAGAGCATTCTGGTCAGCTGCATCACTGTCTGGTTTGTGAACTGCAGTGTCTCTGACCATGAGGTTCTACAACAGACTACAGTGGAATAGATAATCGGGATCTCTCTGCCCTCCGTTAAAGACAACTTTATAAAGCTTTGTGTCTGCAATGTCTACAGCATTGTGAAGGATGGCTTCCACCTTTCTCACGGTCTCTTTATCCCACTTCCACCTGGCACAGGGTACTGATGCATCTGAGCCAACTTCTGCAATATCTTCTACCCTCGTGACCCTGTGCTGCCCCCCAGGCCCTCAAATCTGTTCCTAGTAGCTCATTTATATGCATTATATTCATTACACTTGCTACTACTTTTGTTTTTTATTATTGTAAACTGAGTGTCATTATGAACAATGCTGCACATCCTCTGTCTAACACACTAAGTACTTTTAGCCAACAATTTATTCAGCAAAAATGTGTCAAGAATACAACTGGGGACAAATAAAGTTCTGTCTATTCACTTATGTATTCATTATTTATTTACAGTATAGTATATTTCTTTACCTTTCTTTCAACTGTCCGGTGTTCATGTATATGTTGCACCCTGGTCTTAGGGAACGTTACTTTGTGCCACTGTATGCCACAATGCTGTGTATGGACAGCGTGACAATAAAGCCACTTAACTTGAAATGACAAAGGATTTAACAGCTTACCATCTAACATTGTCCTATTTTACACAATCGTGTGTTCATCTTGAAGTATCTATTTAAATACCATCTATGGAAAGAAATGGATGAGAGGAAAAAAACTGAACGACTTATCCAGTGCACAAATCATTTACATAATAATTTGGGGGAATAAATCTATATTACACTGTAAGAATTAATGAATATGGAAAAATGAAAGCACCAACAAGTCAAAAAACTAAACAACAAATCCCATAATTGGCAAGCAATGGGGTTGAGACAAGAAACTGCAGAGTTCTAGAGTGGGCCATCCCAAAAAAACTGAGTGATCATGCAAGAAGATGACTAGTGATGGATGCCAGTAAGAGTAGCTGAGACTGTGCAAATAACAACTATATGTGGTATAGAATTTTAATCAAATATTTTTAATTAATACATAATCATTTTCACAATTTAATATAAGTCAAGTCAAGTTGGGGAGCATGCACTGGTATAGTGTGTTGCCGCACCCACTACACGACGAAACAACTCAGGATTCCGGTTGACAACCCTCCAGGCAGACACATGGTCCAGTCCCACTCTCCAGAAATGACCATCTATCTGCCGCAGCCAGGTGTTGGCCTGGTCCAGCTACTCCGGTCCTCAACAATGGGGATCTTATGAGCTAGATCACCCTCGGGGAGACGTGCCACATGACCATAGTGCCGTAACTGATGCTCCCTCACAATGCAGGTCATGTGCCTCATGCGGGACTCCATGTGCAACACAAAGTCAAACCAATGGTACCCAATCATTTTCCGGAGAGAGACAGTACCAAAGGAGTCCAGTCTTCGTCTCAGGTCACTGGATAGCATCCATGCCTCACAACCATATACGTAGCAAGACAGGAAGCACCAGGACTCTAAAGACTTGGACAGTTGTCCATTTGCAGAGATATCAGGAGCGCCACACACCCCTTTCCAGTGACCTCATGACCCCCCCATGCTCTCCCTATCCGTCTACTGACTTCATAGGAAGAGTCAGCAGAAACATGGATGTCACTGCCGAGGTAAGCAAACCTCTCGACGAGGGCGACACTCTCTAAGCAGACAGACACACTGCTGATGGCTGTGCCCAAGAGATCATTAAAGGATAAACCACTAAATATAAGCATATACTTAAACGAAGTTGTAACAATAGATTATTAAAAGCATAAGGAAAAGAACTGAAGATAACTAAAGAGTTAACTAAACATAGCTTAAAGCTTGGGCGGGCACGAGGCTTTTGCCTTACCTAGAGAAGCCACCAAGATAGTTGTGAAGGTTAAAATAAAGCAGATGTGTAATGAACACCCCCTTAAAAATGAGGACAAACTAGTGAGAAGGCCAAACACCCCTATTATGAAGCAGTGATAAGATCAATGGGAAAACCCGTAGGGCACCTCTATTAACGAAGCAATGTTCAGAATAATGGAAGAATCGACATGTATGTGAAGTTACTGGTGGCTGTAGTTGATTGGCTAAGATGATATAATTCTTATTAAGTACTAGCAAAATACCCGCGCTTCGCAGTGGCGAAGTACTGCCTTAAAATTTTTATGAAAAAAATTAAACCTTTTTAAACTGAGGGAAAATATACCAATAATTATTTGTTAAGGATCTCTTTGTATACCACATTGGGAGTTCGGCCCTCCGGTTGTAATATGACCAAGCTGTTCGCTGAGCTAACTCTTGAGCATGTAACGTACAGTTGGCCATGTGAACAGTAATCTTGCTTCAGATCTCACAGCTTGAATTGCTGCTGTCATAATCGGTTTGAGTTTCATGGTTTGTTTCAATTATGACGGTATTTGCAGGACTTGTGTTGAAGTGACATTCGGCATCTGTCAAGCGTTGTAAGTATACAACCGGTTTCATCAATAACTTCACATCCAGCTATTGAGAGTTTAAACATTCATAAACATCAAAGTGTCCACTACCCAAATCGTCACCTGTGAATCTAAGATGTTTAAGAGGCACTGGCAGTTGTCGAAAGGTGTAAAATATTTGGCCATTTCGGTACACTTGAAAGCGACAACCGAACAATTCAGCGGCAGCCATCAACTCACATGCAGAACCATAGGTGAAGGGCTTAAGCATTTCACTCTTCTAGTGCTCCTGTGTAGTCTAATTATCTCCTGTACCGTCATCAGTCCACACCTTGAACCTGTCCCAGTCATTCAATACATATAAGACACAATGTTCCTCCAGATATCAAAAGTGAGCCTGATATGGCCGTGCAATATGTAACAAAGAGAATGGAAAAGGTAGGTGCCATCTCCGGGCATGGAAACCACTCGGTTAGTGACAGTTCTTTGATCGATGGCGATCACCTCGATAGACATGTTAATGGGGGTACGGTTAGAACAATAAAGGAAATGGGTACCTGAACAATGTAAAGTAAGTCTAAAATACCTAAATATTAACTATAATCGTAATAAACGAACAATAAAACAGCGGAGAAGCCGTGGATTAAATAAAAAGGCTGTAGGTAGCAGCAGGGAGACGTGAATCCCGTGGCGAAGCAAGAAAGAGAATGTAGAGACTGGAGCGACGGACGGCCTTATATAGGCAGGCAGCCAACAACATGGGAGGCGTTGGGATGGGGGATCCAACGCTGCCTCACACGGTGACCGAGCTGCAGGCTATGGACGTATATATGTACGTAAGTAGGATTCAGTTAGCGTTGGGAACCCGTGCACCAAATTTCTTGAAGATGGGCCCATAAGTAACAAAGACCTTTGGAAAGTTCAATATGGCAGCCGACAGTGGCATCATACTACCGAAATAAGTATGAACATTGGTTTCGGTTAGCGCATGGAAGCCGCCTACCAATTTTCGTGAAGATGGGGCCATAAATAAGAAAGTTCAACATGGTGAATGTTGTCAACCGTTATGACCGTTACGCGTAGAATTTCGAAATGAAACCTGCCCAACTTTTGTAAGGAAGCTGTAAGGAATGAGCCTGCCAAATTTCAGCCTTCTACCTACACGGGAAGTTGGAGAATTAGTGATGAGTCCGTGAGGGCTTTGCCTTTTATTAGTATAGATAGATTAGATGATGTGATGTATTAGATAAGGTAATGGTAATAAATAAAGTATAAAAGGGAATGAGCTGTTTTCTTGATTGCTCACTCCACAGACTGAGACTTTTTTGTGCATATCAATGTGCAAATAAAGAACCATTTTGCATTTTTCATCTGGTCGCTGTGAATAACATTTTCGAAAACAGAGGAAAGTTTTTCCCACAGCAGGGAGAGTGGGAAAGAGAGAAAAACACCCAGGACATCTTGGCTAGAGTCTGATCATAAGCTAAATAGCTACGGGCCCCATAGATTGTATTAGGTTATCACATGCTTTTATCCAAAATGAGTTCAAATCAAAACTTGCCCAAAAACAAACACTTTTAAGGCATAGACAATGCAGTGAGATGATTCCAAACAAATTTGGAATGCTGCTTTATATTGCACAGTTCAAGTTCAGGAAAGTGAAAATCACAGGTCTTGACAAAGAGCCTTAAATTCTTAAGTGCAAAGGTGATGGTGTAGGCTCTTCTTGCTGTTTGCCACATCCTGAAAACAAGTAAATGGTTTAAAACAAACAAATAAATAAATAAAGGCACACTGAGTTTGAGTGGAAGCTTGCCATTAGGTTTCGCCACCAAAGGCTTATGCCGCTTATTCTTTTGCTTATTTACTCAAAGCTGCCTTGGCTGAGCAAACAAGCTTACTTGGGCTTAGCTTGCATTGTTCTATAAGTGAAACGTCCAGGCTTTCTGCACCTAAGAGCTTATTAGCAGACTACAGCCAATAAAAACAAAGCGACATCCAGCTGGGGCAGGGATAGGGGTGACCTCAATCTCTTACTAGATTTCGCTCATTTAGTCTTACTTTACGTAGCACCTTTCACACTGAGCACCAGTGGAAAAATAAAGACAAAGAATACAATACAAAGCAATGTGTTGAGGTCATGAGTACATTTTAAGAAGTAAGTTAGAATGAAATACTTTTACTTATTTTAAATCCCTCCTAAGTCAGGGAGAGTGGACTAATGACCTCAGGAGAGTATAACACAGTAATGAAACAATAGAAAATCATAAATCCATCGGCCTCCTTTGAAGGGTTTAGCAGCAAAGCTGCTCCAGTAGTGCACACTGTCTCGTCTGAAAAGCTCCCTCCTTTTCATCCACAGAGTGCCAGAAGGTTGCAGCCCAAATCATATCAATCCATCTATCTATCTTTTAACTCACTTGTCCAGTTCAGGGGTGACATGGTAGACAATTCTAAAGCCAGCCACTGTCTGTGCGGAGTTTCAAAATTCTCCTAACTGCTTGAACGTTTTCCAGTTTGGGGAGCACCGAGTACAAGGCAGGGACAATTCTGCTCCAAAGCTGTGGAATGATCACCCTTAGGCTATTCAAACTGCAACTTAGTCATCTTTAGGCATCCTTTCAAGACGCACCTTTTCATTAAATATTTTGGAACTACTTAGTGTCTCTTTCACAGAATAGCTGCTGTTGTACTGACACAGTTTAAGGAATTGTTTTTTGTCTTAGTCTAGTTGTAGGTATAATTATATAGTAGTAGTGCGACACCCTCTCTTGCTCTGCTTTTATCTTATTCTCTGATGCTTTTAATGCCTAACTTAAATTACAATACATTATCTTGTATCCACTGTAACTTGCTTTGTACGTTGTCTTGAAGAATAAAGGTCATGTCATGTCAGTTTCTAACCTGCTTAATCCAGACCAGGGTTGTAGGGAGTGCTGGAATCTATCCCATATAGCATAGGGTGTAAGGCAGGGACAAACTGTAGACAGGGTGTCAATCCATCGCAGGGCGAGTACACACACACACACGGGCCTATTTAGTGTTGCCAATTGACCTAACCTGTATGTCCATTGAAACTAGGAGGAAATTAGAGCACGTAGAGAAAGCCCATGCAGATATGGAGAGAACACAGGGAGGATTCGGGATGTGAACCCTGGTCTCCTTACAGTGAGATACCACTGAGCCACCATGCCTCCCTTGGACAAAGGGGTCTACCAATAAAGAATAATAATATTACTACTCAAACCGGTTTGGGGTCACAGTGGGAAGAAAAATATATATGAGCAGTACCAGGCACAAGACAAGAACAACCCTGTAGAGGGTGCCAGTCAATTACTGGGCCCACTCATGTACAAGCTCCTAACAACAGTCACACTGGGGAAACTTACGTAATATATTACTTTTATACACACACACACACACACAGAGGTCAGGTCAGGATGTTTAGCATGCGTTGGTACAGCACATTGCCGCACCCACCACATGATGAAACAACAACTCGGGATCCTGGTTGGCAACCCAGGCAGACACACAGTCCAGTCCCCCCCCCCATCCGGGAATGACCGTCTATCTGCTGCAGCCAAGTGTTACATGGGCATCCCCTTGGCCTGGCCCAGCCACTTGGGTCCTCAACAATGAGCCGGATCACCCTCAGGAAATTGCGCCATGTGGTTATAGTGTTGTAATTGACACTCCATCACAATGCAAGTAATGTGCCTCATTCGGGACTCCATGAGCAACTGCTCATTCGAAACAAAGTCAAACCAGCGGTACCCAAGGATTCTCTGAGGAGACACAGTATACACACACACACACACATATATATGTATATATGGAGATATGTATATAAATGCTAAGGGTTGTGTCTGACTGCCACGTGATTTCTCATGAACCACTAAGGCTGGAACCCTGATCTTGCTCTAAATCAAAAACTTAAAAAGTGATATGTGCTGGTAGAGCAAAAAATGTGGCTACCGGCAACCTTTATGAAACTGCTCAACATGGCGACATGCCAGAAACGAAATGAACAGCAGCGACATTTGCTGAGGGTGAAGCGCATGTGCCGTGGTAGCCTGCTGGTACTCACAAGCTACTAGGGGTAGAACCTTGATTTTAGAAGAACCAGAGGTCCACACGTTTCCTAGTTTTTATAAATCCAAATATAGTTATCCATAGTTATATAAACAAATCCAAATAAAACAACATTAAAACGAATTTTTGTGTGGAAATGGTTTCTCTCATACAGGGTATCGTTTTAAAAAAAAAAAGACATTTCAGACTAGTACAGCATGTCAATGTGTACTTTGGCAAGTACTTATAACATGCAAGAATAACATGGTTTTTAAAAGTAGCAAGAACACACTTGTTAACAAAATTTCAAGAAAGGGAATCTGCTGAGTAATCACAACTGTGTGGCTGGTGAAGCACTTGAAATTTTAACTCTCAAGACCTCATATAATATTACAAGATTATTGTTTCCCTTACAATATTTGGTCATTTTCCACCCAAAGCTCAGGTCCATATGTCCACCTGCGGGCCATATATACATACACACACATACAGTATTAACTGTCCCCCGCAGCTCCGCCTGTCTAGTAGTGAAAGTTACATTTTTAAAAAAATGTAATAATTTGTATTGAAAAGAATTTATATTGATAGCTTTCGCATCTGAGGGCCTCCTGATATACAATATTTTTGGTTTTGCTATCAGGGTTGAGAACGTAGCTGTGATCTCTTTGCCGAAAATGTAAAAAGTTGACAAGGTATCTCTGACCAAACGGAAGGTAGGTACGCTCCAAAGTCAAATGTTGACACTGTATCTGATCGTGTTCAGCTCTGACGGGACAGCGTACCTCCGTGTGGGGAGAAAAGCACGTACTGTGATATCTCTGCCAATGAGCAGGTACCCACTAAAACACAGATAGCTTTGATTTCTCTCTCTCAAAAACGTCAAATGTTACTCTTTAACAACCTCTAGATGATAATGTCTGCTGAACAACCAGGTATCGCTAGCTAAGCGGAGGCAAAGTGTGCTCCAACATGTGGCGAGAGGTAGAGCAACTCAAATGGAGTTGACGTGGGATTGAGGAGGGCTCTGCCCGGCTCCCTACACCAGGGGTATCGCCTCCCCTCCCCTCGGCCCACTGCATGTCTCTCTCGGGTTCATGCAAATAAATCATTGCCACAAGCAAACTATTATTCTTAGTGCAATGAGAGAAGTCGTAAAAATCAACCAAAATGTTCAAGGAAATTATAGGAAAAAAAAACCCAATCTAAATTTGTTAAGCAGTCCTCTTGTGGAAAGTGGACAGACAGACTATTTACAGTTAGGTCCATAAATATTTGGACAGAGACAACTTTTTTCTCATTTTGGTTCTGTACATCACCACAATGAATTTTAAATGAAACAACTCAGATGCAGTTGAAGTGCAGACTTTCAGCTTTAATTCAGTGGGTTGAACAAAACGATTGCATAAAAATGTGAGGCAACTAAAGCATTTTTTAACACAATCCCTTCATTTCAGGGGCTCAAAAGTAATTGGACAATTGACTCAAAGGCTATTTCATGGGCAGGTGTGTTCAAGTCCGTCGTTATGTCTTATCAATTAAGCAGATAAAAGGCCTGGAGTTGATTTGAGGTGTGGTGCTTGCATGTGGAAGATTTTGCTGTGAACAGACAACATGCGGTCAAAGGAGCTCTCCATGCAGGTGAAAGAAGCCATCCTTAAGCTGCGAAAACAGAAAAAACCCATCCGAGAAATTGCTACAAAATTACGAGTGGCAAAATCTACAGTTTGGTACATCCTGAGAAAGAAAGCAAGCACTGGTGAACTCAGCAACGCAAAAAGACCTGGACGCCCACGGAAGACAACAGTGGTGGATGATCGCAGAATCATTTCCATGGTGAACAGAAACCTCTTCACAATAGCCAACCAAGTGAACAACACTCTCCAGGGCTTGGTCGGTGTATCGATATCCAAGTCTACCATAAAGAGAAGACTGCATGAAAGTAAATACAGAGGGTGCACTGCAAGGTGCAAGCCACTCATAAGCCTCAAGAATAGAAAGGCTAGATTGGACTTTGCTAAAGAACATCTAAAAAAGCCAGCACAGTTCTGGAAAAACATTCTTTGGACAGATGAAACCAAGATCAACCTCTACCAGAATGATGGCAAGAAAAAAGTATGGAGAAGGCGTGGAACAGCTCATTATCCAAAGCATACCACATCATCTGTAAAACACGGAGTCAGGCAGTGTGATGGCTTGGCGTGCATGGCTGCCAGTGGCACTGGGACACTAGTGTTTATTGATGATGTGACACAGGACAGAAGCAGCCGAATGAATTCTGAGGTGTTCAGAGACATACTGTCTGCTCAAATCCAGCTAAATGAGTCAAATTGATTGGGCGGGCGTTTCATGATACAGATGGACAATGACCCAAAACATACAGCCAAAGCAACCCAGGAGTTTATTAAAGCAAAGAAGTGGAAAATTCTTGAATGGCCAAGTCAGTCACCTGATCTTAACCCAATTGAGCAGGCATTTCACTTGTTGAAGACTAAACTTTGGACAGAAAGGCCCACAAACAAACAGCAACTGAAAGTAAAGGCTGGCAGAGCATTAAAAAGGAGGAAACCCAGCATCTGGTGATGTCCAGGAGTTCAAGACTTCAGGCTCATTGCCAGCAAAGTGTTTTCAACCAAGTATTAGAAATGAACATTTTAGTTCCAGTTATTTAATTTGTCCAATTACTTTTGAGCCCCTGAAATGAAGGGATTGTGTTAAAGAAATGCTTTAGTTGCCTCACATTTTTATGCAATCGTTTTGTTCACCCGACTGAATTAAAGCTGAAAGTCTGCACTTCTACTGCATCTGAGTTGTTTCATTTAAAATTCATTGTGGTAATGTACAGAAGTAAAATTAGAAAAAAGTTGTCCCCGTCCAAATATTTACGGACCTAACTGTATATATATATGCAAGACCAAAAAAGACTTTGAATCAACTCACACCCTGAAATGAATGGACTGGGAAACGGAGTCCAAATCTTAGCGCCATTGATGCTGGTGTTGATCCGAGGACATTATTTTAACATTGTAATGAATAATTTTTCAGTGGTATTTTGTGTGAACTACTGGAAGTACGCATATTAACAGGGTTAAATATTTAGTACAGCAGAAATACTGTATATCATCAAACAGTCATTTCTTTAAATAAAAAAAAAAAACTTTTACACTTTTAAGTATGCGCTGTCAAGACTGCGACTGTCCTATAGGGTTCATGGGGATTCAGCTCAAGTGTGCCCAGGGTAAGTGTGTGGATTGAACCGGGATAAATATAATAAATACTGACCATCTAAACAGGCAGTGACCTTCAAGTCACCCGACAACAGCCCAATTGTCTCAGAATTACAGGTCGATAAACTCCTCACCACTCTACTCGAGACCCCAACTCTTCAAATATCGCTTGTCTCTTATTTTACAAAATTAATTTGTGACGTAATTACTAAAGTAAATGCCATCTGGCCAAAGTTGCTTTTAACGTTCTATTTCACTTTGCTAACAGACAGCAGTATTTTAAACTCTAAAGAAAACCATGAACAAAGATCTACAGCGCCACTATCAATGCGTTTGACAGAGCGTAGTGATGGTTTCATAACTGAAGCTTGATTTAAACTCAGAACTGCTCAGTTGTGTCATCACCTTGGTATCCTCAACCACACGGCCTGCACGTGCAGGTGATTTAATCATTTTGTCTCCTGCACAGTTGCTGATTCTAGTCCTCCACGCAGACTTCTTTCGGCTGCTCCTGTTAGGGGTTGCCACAGTGGATCATCTTTTTCCATATCTTCCTGTCCCCTCCACATAGACTGATCAACTGAAACAAACTTTCTAGGGAACTTTTCTTCCTGATTTAAACAGCGTGGGAAATTAATGATACAAAGAGACAATGGCACAAAAGACCACATAAAAACAAAAAGAGGCAAAAGAAAGTATGATAATTAGTGTTGCCCAATTTATGCAAACCCTACAAGTCATTACAATATGATAAAAGGCCATCAGTCTACTCAAAATGATTCTATAGGTTCATAAAAATGCTATGCTGAAAAATGACCACCTGCACAAATGTTTTACAAAAAGCAGGTATCTTAATGATGTTGCTTATTTTCTTTTTCAATATTAAAGTATTAAATCTTCAATAATTTCTCTGCCAGCTGTGGTCTTACATCTGGGCCCTTTAGATGCTTTTCTATTTTTGCAGGATAAACCGCACATAATTAGCATGTGTTTCTCTTTCCTCCCATCTCCCCGCAGGTACTATAAAAGGAAAGAAATGGAGGATTATGGCTGGCGGAATTCCCTCTCGGTTTTTTCCTCCACAAATCACAATCTTTACACAAATATTAGCTTATACTTCCTTGGAGAGATTTTATCTGATAAAAAAATATAATCCCATCACCAATTAATTCTCTAGCCTGGGCAGGTTTTATTGGAATCAATTGGGAGAAACTCACCTTTTTAAAACGCACTAAACATTTAGACAATCTGTGAATGATAGGCATCAAGGCATAGTAACAGAGGCCAGAAGCAGCCAGTCCAGGCAGTGCCAGAATATCCTAAGGGAGGCACTTCAGAACTCTAAACAGGCTAACTTTGTTTTACAAAAAACACACTACCTTTAGATTTAGAAAACTTTACACATCATGAAACAAAACATCTCCATTAAACAGAAGCGGAGGGACTACAATATGATGAGACAAATAGGTTCATAGGGCTATTAGTGTCACATGTACAGAGTATTGTGAAATTGTTATTTGCATGTGACAATCAACATGCAACACACACTGCCATTCTCTAAATACAATGAATGGCCTCTTGCTACCCTTTATTAAATATTGCTGTTCAATTCAATTGAATTTACATAACATTCTCAAACTTGCTTAATCCAATTCAGGGTCATATGCGTCATGGGGACAAGCTCTAGACAGTGCACTAGTCAACTGCAGACTAAAATTTATTTATATAAAGTGTCACACATGCGTGCCTTGGGGACAGCTTAAAGGTTCTGGTGGTGGTAATTCAATGCCAATCCACAAGATGGAGGTGTATACTAATGCCTCTTCTTTTCCTACCTTTAAAGACCAAATGATTGACAGCCCAACCACCTCTAGTGTCTGTCCTCTGAACCCGCCTCTTCCTACCTGGCCTGCACTTAACAGGCAGTGCTGTCATCCTTGTCAGTCTAATCCAAGACTCATGTCCTAAGGGTAATTATTTTGGCTTTTATAATATACTAGCCGCCCCCTGTGGCTCCGCCCACGTAGTAGTGAAACAGGACAGTGAGGAGGGCCCCATCTGGCTCCCTACTCCTGATGTCACGCTTCCCCCTCCCCTCGGCCCACAGCCTCGGTCTCAGATTAGCATGAATATCACTCCTGCAGGTGAACTATGAGGTGACTTAGCGCAATGAGAGAAGTCACAAGATCAACTGGAATGTTCAAGCAAATTCTAGAAAAAAAAACAAACAATCTAAATCCATTAAGTAGTTCTCTCGTTCGTTAGCTTAGTGGAGGTAAGGTACACACCCCGAGGCTGGAGCATGAGTCAGACGGTCCCTGCCCCCCTCCCCTAGGCCCGCTGGATGTCTATCAGATTAGCGCAAATAAATTGGAACCTACCGAACTGATACACTGAGCAATGAGAGAAGTCGCAAAATCAACTGGAATGTTCAAGCAAATTATAGAAAAAAAGCCGCTCTAAACCCATTAAGTAGTTCTCTTGTGACAGACATACAGATGCTGTATTTATATATATATATATATATATATATATATATATATATATATATATAACATACATACATATAGAGCGATGGGGTCGCGGTGTCACCCCAAACCGTCGTTATTTGTTTAGTCTTTTTTTACAGTGGCGTAGTCGGCAGGATTACAACGATTCGCGAGATGAGCTAGTCTTCAACTGTTCTTTTCCCGGTTTTCTGTGGTGGCGATCTGCACCATCATCACCTAACCAAAGCACCGTGATGTTCCTACACTGATGCATTAAAGGCCAGAAGTCTGCATGACCATCATCATCAAGTCCTTCCAAGAGAACCTTAAATACAAAGAGGACGGTTTCATTTATGTTAGGTAGAACGCCTAGAGGGGACTGGGCGGTTTCGTGGCCTGGAACCCCTGCAGATTTTATTTTTTTCTCCAGCCGTCTGGAGTTTGTTTTTTGTTTTTTCTGTCCTCCCTGGCCATCGGACCTTACTCTCATTCTATGTTAATTAGTGTTGTCTTATTCTAATTCTTACTTTGTCTTTTTTTTCTCTTTCTTCATCATGTAAAGCACTTTGAGCTACATTATGTGTATGAAAATGTGTTATAGAAATAAAGGTTGTTGTTGTTTGGAGTTCAGTTCCTAATCCCCTACATCCTTTTTTACATAACATTCATGTGCTGTGTAGATTAAGCCACAGGTCTGAACACTGCTTACAGTAGAGAATATTCACAGAATAAAAAATGCAGGAGATGTGTGTGTGTGTGTGTGTGTGTATAGATATATATATATAATCTCACTTTCTTGTCTATTAATGTGTATAATTCGAGTTCATGTTTAAGCTTCATAGGTAGGAAAAAAAACATTTGAATGATCACTGACTCTTCAAAGAAGCAGACAGGTACACTTGCTACCTTGCTGTAATATATCTGAAAGCATATTTTAAAATGAATTTCTAGAAAAATTTACATTTAACAAGTTGTCATCATTTCAACAGATATTTAACAGAACAATTCAACAAAGCTGTACCCAACTTGTAAGCCTAACAGAAAATGTTTCTGCCTAGAAACTTGGCTCCATGGCCAAAAGCAGACAGCATTTCATTAAGGGATGGACAAAAACATTTTCAGCAGAGCAAGACAGAGTGGATCTCTGGTTAAATGTTGTCATTCCTCTTTATAGTCAAGCTGGCAGAGGACCGTGCGTCATGGTTTTGGAATATTATGGGAATCTCATAATGCTGTGTGACTGAAAGGGGAGAACATCTTATTGCTTCTTTATAAAAAGACACTACAGAGATAACAAATGAATCTGCCAACCTCTCAAAGTGACCCAGCTAAATTGGTTACATTACTTAAAGCAACAGGCAGCATGTCGTTTATTACATTTAACACATAATCCATCCAATCAAGCATGGATTAACATCAGAGGGAGAGACCAGAATGTGCTAAACGTACACCACATATTATTATCTTATATTTTATTGATTTTAATTTGAAACAGATAACATTCCATACAGTCAAGACAAATTTAACAAATCAAAGCAAAATTCAACTCTCACCCAAATGAAAGAGACAGAAGTCAGCATCCGCAGCTACTCTATAAAAGGAGCAAGAAAAGAAGCGTATCCTTTTGCCCAAAATGGAAGCTTATTCTAAAATGTTATTGATTAGATCCTGCCAGATTTTTAAAAAGTTCTGAACAGATCATCTAAGTGAGAATTAGATTTTTTCCAATTTCAAACAGTATAGAACATCAGCAATTACAGTTTGTCTTTCTCCACTTTAAGCCCACCTTGGAGTCCACCAAACACAACTGTTAATAGATTAGGAGGGATTGGGACACCAAGGCTGTCTGACAGGCAGGCAAAAAATGTTGTCCAGAATGTTGTTAATTTGGTGCAAACCATAAATTCATATTAAATAGACTGTATGGATTGGTGGTATGAATTGAATTGTCAGTTTTGTCCAATTTAGAGGTGAATATTCATTTTTACAGAAAGATCACGGAGAAAATGCAGGTGGTTTTAAGATTCTGTCTTTCAATGTGGTGTCATATAGGCACATAAGAAGACTAGCTCTTTGTTTTAGTGCCATAACTAATGATAATTCACTCACATTATAATTAAAGCTATGTAGAACAAGTGAATACATTTTCGGTTTAAGTTCACTAGAAAGACATTTTGTCTAGACTTGCCAGATTTCAGCTTGTGCTTCATGAGACTTGCTGATCTTCTGATGACTTCAATCACATTTTATAATCAACTAGCTGTGCTACCCATCTAAAGTAGCTTGAAATCTAAGTAATCGACACATGTAGTGCACAGTGCAATGTCTCTGTTATATGCCACTTGGTATGGGATTTGAAAAAAGTAGTGCACGTATTTGTGATGTGCCATCTACTAGAATGACAAATGCAATGCATTTTATTACTAAAAATGTTTGTGATGCACCATCTTTTAGAATGACAGAGACATAGCAACTGGACAGACACAGAGACACGTATCCTTTTATTAAGGTAGATACATGACCCCCCCCCAAACCAATTTAATAACATTGCTAAAATGAGACAATACCATAAGAATACATTTCCCAGGAAATGCTCCATTTCTTCATCAGGTACGTAAAAAGTTTTTTTTTTAACATTAATTCATTAATTGCATTTACATAGCACTTGTGTCACTACTCAAAGTGTTCTACATAGTGAGTGGGGTGCCACCTCAACCAGTACTAATGTTCAACATCCACCTAGATGATGCGGTGGCAGCCATTTTGCATCAGTACACTCACCACACATTAGGTGGTGAAGCAGTGACAGAGAAAGGGAGTGATTAGGGGGCCAGAATGACCAAGCAGAGAAGGGCAATTCAGCCTGGACAACAGAAAATGTCTTACTGTTTTATGAAGGATGCCCAGGGGTCTTTAATGACCACAGAGATTCAGGACCTCATCCCATGGAAGGCCCCATTTGTACAGCACAGTGTCACTGTCACTGCACTGGGGCATTGGGATCCACGGTCAGACCACAGGGTAGGAACCCCCTGCTGGCCTCACCAACATTACATGCAAACATGTCACAAACCGTCCCTTTATATCACTAGAATGTGCCCTTTGAATTTTTATTCAGGAACAGAAGCAGATTGACAAGTCCTCATTTACTTCAGTCTAAATACAGTGTGCACATCTACCATGTACGAGCAAAGTGGATGGTTGTCATTTCATACTTAATCAGCTGCCACAAATGTGGTGTATGTGCACTTCCACCGCTCCTTGAAAGCACCAGAAGGCAGTTACGCATGAACATGGACCTGCATATGCAGAAGGTATGAGCTGAGAAGATGGGCTCTCACTTCAGTGTACATAACACACTGACTGCGACTAATGAGTGAAACGTGCTACTAAAGCCCGGTTCATGGCGTTGGATGAATTAACAGCCACAATGTTTAGTGGTTGTGCTATCATAAACACAGGCAGTCACTTTGCCTTCCAGTCTCCCAGGCAGCAGTTGGCTTTGTGGTCATTTTTTTTTTTTTTGGCTGGAAACTGTTGTCTGTAGAACTATCAATTTCATCTGTCAGAGTTGTAGCTATTTAGTGGCACAGTTTTGTGTTACAACTTTAGGTTACTTGCACAACCCAGAAGTGATAGATTTTCAGCTCTTGTCTCTTTTTCTGTATCACAGGTGACTACCACATGACGGAGAGCGGTATCCCTAGCTGAAGATGGCCGATCAGCTGCCGAAAGTCTTTGCCATCAACCACACATGTTTTGTTCTACTGTATCATTGTACCTACCCCTCTGTGTGATTTAATCTGACTAGCAGTTCCTGGTGCTTTAACCTGCCAGAGTTGCCAATGTGGTGGACTACTGCTGCTTTTATATTTCACAGCAGCATCAGACAGTTTACAGAAACCTTTTGACTCCCTAAACTACATTTAGCACTTTTCATTTTCACTTGAAGGCGTCTGTTCCATTTCTATACAGCAATTTGACGTGTAGCTGAAATCCAGCCTCGTGTTTCTATTTAAATGGACACTGTCCGCAGACAAACTGTGTCAGGTATGGCAAATGCAGAAAGTCAACTGGCTTTCCTGACACAAATTTTAAGCAAATCACATAATCGATAAGATGATTCGGTTTAAACACTCGATGCAAATTAATCACACACCACTTAATTGGTAACATGTGTGGAGGACTGCCGGCTTTTCATGCCGGTCCTCACCCCCAGGCTGCCAGGAGGAGCCCTCCCGACAGCAGGATAGTGCCCCGAGGTCCAGCAGGGCCTCATGGACTTTGTAGTATTTATACACAGCCCTGCTGGATACCTTGGGGGCCACCAGGAGTCGCTGTGGGGGGGCTTACGGGCTCTTTTGTGCCGTATGACCGGGAGTACGTCACGGTCATGTGACAGGAAGGAACGACGTGCTCCCGGGTTGAAAAAAAGGACTATTTGCCCTGACCCGGAAGGAAAAAGAAACTGTGGACTGTTGGGACAGGAACACCTCCGGGTCAGTGGCTCTAAAAGGACGATGCCTCAGTCCAGACACTGAGCTGAGCTGGGAGGTAGGAGGGCGAAGTGTCTGGGCGAGGAGGAAAGAGAATAGTGTTGTTATTTGTAATTTATGAGTGTAGAGTGGAGGGTATTTGTGCACTGTATAATAATAAAAAGAAGAGTTATTATACTTTCACCTGGTGTTCAGAGTGGTACCTGAGGGTGTTAGAGGTGGACCACGCCTCTATCTGCTACACATGTCAAAACACTAAGTCACTTTTCTCCACACTACAAGTACCAGAAAAATGAAACCCTGTCACCCACATCTATTCAGCTTCTCTTTTTTCACAAACTTTATCTTACACACTTAACCTAAAATCTCTGGCTCTGCGGAAACTTTACCACCCATTAAGGATTCACCTCCAGGCTACATCTAAGAAAGAGTGAGATGTATGTAGGTGTTTGATGTCTCAGCACCATCAGGTTCCAATGGTCTTCAGAAGTTCTAGAAATTACTCTGCCTGTGATCCCTGACCAGCACACTTCAAAGCTCAGGAAATCCTCTCTTTCTTCTGGACAGTCCAGTTTTGAATTTTCAAAGTGTAATGTCTCTGTTGTCACATGGTGGCCTCCTCCCAATTCTCTAGAGCGTCCTTCTCACTATGTGTTCTAGGAGCACCCACTTATGGGCCACCATATGCAAAAGTGAGAAGTAACTCCCCTTAGGGGGTCCCTGCAAACACAGAGATATAGATTTGCTGTCTTTCACTTTCTCTGTCAGGCCCAACTTTTAACATGTGCCACCCTGGTGCCACTTTTGCCAACTTGTCAGTCAGCAACTCACTCAGTCTGACCCACCCTGCCTGTCAAGACTTGCCAGGAACACGCAAAATGTGCAAGAATTGATGCGGAGGCCTCAAAAACGGAGCAACTCATTGAACAGAAAAGACTGAATGCCAAGCTCTTGAGTGCCAGACAAGGGGTACACCCAAAAAAGTTGATCAGGATGTAAAAAGGAAATTCTTTGGCAATGTCTGACCCCCAACTGTTATCTATTTATCCTAACTACTTTCCCAATTTCTTACATGTGCTCATGCACAATAACCCATAAAGTGCCTGTGTTTGTAATGCTTTAGGTGTTAGGCCAGGTTTATACTTCACGCGACGCATGCTGCAGCGGACTCTCCTGCTACGCAAGCATTTTACTGTTTATACTTGCGCACATACTTTACGTAAATCTGGAGGAATCCACCAGGTGGCAGTGCGAGATATCATCACAGTGAAAACAGGTTCGGCTTCGCTGTGTTGTGAATTGCCTGGAACACCTTATCGCAATATCTCTGAAAAGGATGTTTAAATGATCAGATCCATCAATCCAAGGATGTGTCCATTCCAGTAAGCATTAGGCACGAGGCAGAAACAATCCCTGGACGGGGCCTCGCCTCATCGCAGGCACTCACTCACACACACACTAGCGTCATTTTAGCGGCACCAAATCCCCAAATCTGCATATCTTTGGAAGGAAACTGGAGCACACGGTGGAAACTCAGCAGGAAAACATGCAAACTCCAGACAGGGAATACCAGCGACGTGAGTCCCTGCGAAACAGCAGTGCTACCGTTCTGCCAGCGTGTCACTCCCATGTGTGTAATTATTAACAGTTAACATTATTTAAATAAAATTAACGATTTATCTGTAAAATGTAACATACATACTTTAATGCATTTCATCATGAAAGTGATATCAAATATAAATCTAAGGATTCTAAATGTGCAGAGAGTTACAATATCATGCATTTAATGTGTCCTGTGTGGTGACCTACTGCTGTTTGCCGCTGCTATCAGGACCGGATGGAAGCCCTAGAAAAAAAGACGATATGTGAGATTTTTAAAATGTATCGTGTCATTACGATCGGGAATATGCAACGGCTGAATATAAAAGCACCACAAATACATCTGTATGTTGGCATTTTGCGTCACCACATCGAACAATTCATTAAACATCAACGTGTGCACACCGATCTCGTAGGATCCGCAAAGCGGTTTTCTGTCACATGTAGATAGTAAACAGAGACTCTGACATTACATTCCAACTTTTAGCATGCTTTTTAGCGCCCCCTGACTTTTTGGTGTTAGTGCAACTCTAATTTCTGAGGACCTGCTCAGAGGACGCGTCAAATTAATGCTGGGAACGCGTGGCAGCCATGATGTGTACACGTTCTGAGCGTGAAGTATAAATGAGCCCTTGGGAGTCTCAGCTTGTAACATGAATCAGTCACTTTAGCGTTTTTCACGTGTCAGACCGACAACACAATAAAAGATGGAACAACTACGTTCTAGTACACCACCCACTTTAAAAGCGAAGGGCAGAGAATGATCAAACATGATGAACTTCTAAAAACTAACAGAGAAATTAAAAAATATCTTGCAGTTGACAGCAGGAAAGCATAACTCCTTACCTTATATAAAATACTATTTCTAAAATGAATTACGTTGGAAGAATTTGGATGCTTACTCTAATATCTTCCAAAGTTTTTTGTTTTTTTTTCCCCCTGCATGTCTTATATAAATATCTTAAATTCTGCTACACAAAACAAAAAGTGAACATACACTACTGGACAAAAGTTTAAGAGCCCCTTAGTTTTTCTTCAAAATTAAACAGCTGATATACCATGAATGACCTAAAATGGTGAAAAGATAAGCAGTAAACTGCCAGAGGTTTAAATTAGCAAAAACTGAAAAAAGGAAATTTCAGAATATTACAAATGGGCCTTAATCAGGGAACAACAAATAGGTTACAACCTACTAATGTTCTGCAGCAATTCAAGTAAATGAAGCCTTGCAAGTTGAAGCAAACAATTTGCACAAGTGTCCCAACTTCTGTTGATTACTTAAAAACCCTCCATGTGTCTTAAAGCAGAGCTGGAACAGACAACTGTGTTACTACACACTCCGAAGTACGACTTGGACAATATGCCAGTGATAATGGCAAGAAAACTACAATTAACAAATGAAATGATACTGAGCATTATTACCCTAGAAGTGTAGGCCTTTCATTTAGAGAAATTGCCAAAAAAAATCAAAGTGTCAGTGAATACAGTGGTGTGTCCTACACAATCCAAAGGCACTTGGAAACTAGAAGATACTCTGATAGGAAGAGATCTGGCAGAGCCAGAGTCACAAGCCAATCAGAAGACAAGTTTCTGAGGGTCACCAGCTTGTGTGACAGGCACCTCACAGCACAGCAGCTTGACAGTGCAGGTTGACAAAATCAAGTGTCAGTTTGTACTGTGAAGAGGAGACTTTGTGCTGCAGGTTTGACAGGGCGAGTGGCAGGAAGAAAGCCATTCCTTAAAGGCAGTGGTTCTCAAACTGTGGGTGGGCCCCCTAGGGGAAAAAAAGAAAACAAGAATCGAAAATATGAAAAGTACATCTATTGAAACCAAAACAAATGAACTTAAACTACATTCTGATGCTAGAAAAATAAATATAGAGTTAGATAAATGTCGATAAAAGTTAAGTAGGTATAATAAAATATGCATCTATGACAAATCATTAATTAAAAAAAAAAAAAAGAACAAATTCGTATTAGTGGGCTCCTTTCAAAAAAAAAAAAAAAAATTAAAACCGTTATGAAACGCTGGCTTAAAGGACAAAATAGAGCCTTGAAATAGCAGCTGTGGACTACTGCAGACTGGAAGAAAAGTCTTATGGAGCGATGAATCAAAATTTGAAATGTTCAGTTCATCATGCAGGGTGTTTGTTGGTGACAGGATGGGCCCTCAGTGTGTGACATCAGCTGTCAAACATGGAGGAGGAAGTGTGATGGTCTGGGGTCCTTTTTCTGGGGACAAAGAGTGACTGGCATTCTGAATCAAAAGGGTTACCACGTTTTGCCTGTTATCAGCAAAAGGGGGCTGCTTTGATGACTCAAAACTTTGAATAAAACTTTGCGCACTTAATGATTCCTTGACTTATTTTTTTTATTTGCCGTTGTTTATTTGTTCTATGCCTTGATTTCAGGAAATATTATGACATTAAACTGCATGCATTTCCATATAAATGGAGGTGTTTCAAAAGCAGAACAGTTCTCAGTTGATTTTGACCTGTTGATTTTTAAATTTTCCCATTTATTCCAATCACCTATTTTTGTCATTTCTACTGAATTATAAGATTTCAGTAAACATATACAGTTCAACAACTACACCTAAAACATCTGTGGTGATCAAAACATAATGGCACTGCAACTAGGAATGCAGTTCAGAGAGACCAAGTACAATGAACAGGCCAGCCGTGCTAAAGAGTCTCATTACAGTAAGAAGAACGGACACTCCACAATGGCAGAAAAGTGTGGCACATAAACCACTTGTCCACCTAACAAAGATATTTTACCTCCGCTTCATATAAAACCTAAACAGATAAAATAAAATAATGAAAGTGATCAAAAAGGAAGGTGAAAAATTTTGAAAGCTGAAAAAGTTCTTTCCATGAATAACTGATGGCAAGATTATGGAAGGCATTTTAGACTGGTCCATAAAACACTCACGCCATCGAGCGGTTCAAAAGTCTGCAAATAGAGCTGGAGAAAATCGCATGAAAGACAGTTAGAGTTGTTGTTAGGAATCATCTCAGCAGCTGCAGAGTACCAAACTGCATCGACCTTTGCTTCCAGCATACCAAACCATGAAGTACAACACGTTTGTAAAGATTCATTTTTCTGCGTTCACACTTGGACTTCTTCTCTGCTAATCTTGGTACACTCAGTGACAAACATGGTGAAAGGCCTCATTGCGGTGATGGAAAAGTGATATCAGGGCAAGTGGAATCCATCAACGCTGGCCAACTATTGCTGGTTACTGAAACGAGACGCAACACATGGCGAGGTCAAAGGAAAATTAGCAACAAAATGTTTTTAGCTCAACTGAACTAATGCGCTGTGTCAGCATTTTTAAAGGATTCAACACGCTAAATTCAGTAAAACGTCAATTTGTGTTTTCTACATCCCTAAGTGATACAGCGAATCTGAAATTATATTTGTGTTCAGCTTGAAGTTGTCTATCATAATCACCAACAGTTTTCAGGAAGCAACACCTTTGAAAAAGTGTGTTGTCCAGTCTTATTTATGTTCACATTAAGCAATTAAAATTGTTACAATTAAGAGGTCCTTCTGGTGGCAAAATCTGAAGCCAAGGCATCTTAAAATTCTTCAACATATGACCGAAAAAGTACAACTGATAGCTAACTCTGCTGCCAGTCTAAACACACCAGCTATAAATACAGCAGTGCGTACACAAAGTGTACACTAACTTCAATTACTGGCATATCAATGCCATAACCCAACCCCTGCAATGAGCGTTATTTAAACTCATTTATTATTGGTGCCTACTGGCAGTTTGACTTGGGGTTGGGTGGAAGAAAACTGTACTACAGCATCCATTGGGAGGTGCAACAACTGTCACAATAAAAAACAAGAAGAAGAAGAAAAAAAAAAAAAAATCACACAGAAAGCAAAAAACTCAACGGCAATTGTATTTGACACAATGCATCCTTCTAATTTGAAAGCATGGATGGCCAGCACAGGCATGGGAAAAACAGTTTCATCTCCTATAAATAAAAATATTTTCCATGTTTATGAAAACCAAACTTATTTCAACTTATTTTTTTTTTTATTTATTTATAGAGATTCTTAAGTGTGTTTTTTTATTTATTTATTTATTTATAGATGTCCTTAAGTTTGGTAAACAAGAAACCATTCTCTCCTGCAAGTCATGTCTATTTCAGATTATAATGGATTTTTGACATCATGTCATACCAGATTCTTCGCTTTTAGCAGCAATGGCAGAAGTAGAATTGCACAGAATACAGTGAAATTCACACTTGCATGTGTTTTAGGGTAAATGTTCAACTGCCAAATACAAAAAAAAAAAGTAAAGTTATGTAAAGACTGGCCAGCACATGACCCAATACTTTCTGTTCACATTGTTTAGAGTGTTCAGTATTCCCTACAAAGAAGTTCACATTTGCCAGGCAGATTCAAATCAGTGGCTCTCATAACAAGGTTATTACTTAGAGAGGAAAGAGGCAGACTGATAGAGATATATATATATATTTATATATATCCATCCATCCATTTTCCAACCTGCTGAATCTAAACACAGGGTCACGGGGGTCTGCTGGAGCCAATCCCGGCCAACACAGGGCACAAGGCAGGAACCAATCCTGGGCAGGGTGCCAACCCACCGCAGGACACACACAAACACACCCACACACCAAGCACACACTAGGGTCAATTTAGAATCGCCAATCCTCCTAACCTGCATGTCTTTGGACTGTGGGAGGAAACCGGAGCACCCGGAGGAAACCCACGCAGACACGGGGAGACCATGCAAACTCCACACAGGGAGGACCTGGGAAGCGAACCCGGGTCTCCTAACTGCGAGGCAGCAGCGCTACCACTGCGCCACCGTGCTGCCCTTATATATATATATATATATATATACACATATACATACATACATACAGAGAGAGAGAGAGAGAAATAATTAAAAAATGAAGATTCCTGAGGAGGCTGTCTTTTTCTTTATTAAGAAACAATATTAAAAACTTGGATAGAACAATGCACATGCTCTGGCATTACATTTATATTTATTCAGTACACTTCCAACTGATAAACTTAATGTTCTAAGCCGAGTCTAACAAATACCTAAGATTGAAAATACAAGCATAGAAAACACACCCGCACACGCTACTCGATCATTTCCAAAACTTTCCTACTTCTGTATTTAAGGTCACAAGGAGGAAAGACCCATTTTGGCTTCTCTTCCATGTGGCTATGTGATTGTTAAAAGTCAATTCACAAAATGGATATTTGGTTGTTTCAACGTCACAAGAGTCATAGAGCTCTTTCTTTGCCGTTCCGATTTCATACTAAAGAGATAGCCAAGGTTAGTTTAACACACTGTCACAACTAGGTCAAGGAAAGCAACAGGACTCTTGTTTAGCTTGCAGTTTTCTGTTCTCACTGTACTCATTCCTTCCCAGTGTTATATATATTTTTTTTTTTAATAAAGGCATTTATGTTTTGCAAAATTTGCCTTCCTCCACAATTAAGGGAATTGAACAAATTTAAATGGATAATATAAACCACAGCAAAAATGTATACATGCCTAGATACTACTGCGGGGTGGAGAGAGAGAGACAGAATCCTCACGATCATGTCAGTGACTACTTCTGTTAATCCCTACTCAAATTGCTCACTCCTGTTAAGTTAAAAATACATCCAAATAACCATTTTATGAAAGATTTTTGTCAGTTACAGTGATGAGAACAAGAAACTTTTTGATAACCCTACAAATCAAATGGGTCTGTTAAATGGATGATTATGTGTTCAGTATTATATGGGTTTTACAGTGGTGTGAAAAACTATTTGCCCCCTTCCCGATTTCTTATTCTTTTGCATGTTTGTCACACAAAATGTTTCTGATCATCAAACACATTTAACCGTTAGTCAAATATAACAAGTAAACACAAAATGCAGTTTTTAATATTTACGGAGAAAAAAAAACCAAACCTACATGGCCCTGTGTGAAAAAGTAATTGCCCCCTTGTTAAAAAATAACCTAACTGTGGTGTATCACACCTGAGTTCAATTTCCGTAGCCCCCCCCTCCCAGGCCTGATTACTACCACACCTGTTTCAATCAAGAAATCACTTAAATAGGAGCTGCCTGACACAGAGAAGTAGACCAAAAGCACCTCAAAAGCTAGACATCATGCCAAGATCCAAAGAAATTCAGGAACAAATGAGAACAGAAGTAATTGAGATCTATCTGTCTGGTAAAGGTTATAAAGCCATTTCTAAAGCTTTGGGACTCCAGCGAACCACAGTGAGAGCCATTATCCACAAATGGCAAAAACATGGAACAGTGGTGAACCTTCCCAGGAGTGGCCGGCCGACCAAAATTACCCCAAGAGCGCAGAGACGACTCATCCGAGAGGTCACAAAAGACCCCAGGACAACGTCTAAAGAACTGCAGGCCTCACTTGCCTCAATTAAGGTCAGTGTTCACGACTCCACCATAAGAAAGAGACTGGGCAAAAACGGCCTGCATGGCAGATTTCCAAGACGCAAACCACTGTTAAGCAAAAGAACATTAGGGCACGTCTCAATTTTGCTAAGAAACATCTCAATGATTGCCAAGACTTTTGGAAAAATACCTTGTGGACTGATGAGACAAAAGTTGAACTTTTTGGAAGGCAAATGTCCCGTTACATCTGGCGTAAAAGGAACACAGCATTTCAGAAAAAGAACATCATACCAACAGTAAAATATGGTGGTGGTAGTGTGATGGTCTGGGGTTGTTTTGCTGCTTCAGGACCTGGAAGGCTTGCTGTGATAGATGGAACCATGAATTCTACTGTCTACCAAAAGAGGACATTAGGTTCGTGTAGTTGATGCATTGAAAGCAGAAGATATGGGAAGGTATAAAGACTTGAATGACTTTGGTAAGAAAAGTATTGTTATGGCCAGACAAGTGGGTTAGAGCATTTCCAAAAAAGCAAGGCTTGTGGCGAGTACCTACTGACAGAGGGTAGAAAAAAATCAAAAACTGCCAACAAGGTGTTAGGCAGCCAAGACTCACTGATGCAATGAAGGATATTCTGCCTGGTATGCACCAACAGAAGGGCTGTCGTGGCACAAATTGCAAGTCATTTTAATGGATGGTTGCAGGAGTAATATGTCATAACACACAGGGCATCAATCACTGCAGTGTATGAGACTGGAAGGCTGTAGGCCAGTTAGAGTGCCAATGCCAACTCCCACCCACTGTTGAAAGTGCCTACAAATGACCAAACGAGCATTGGGACAGGATCTCTGATCAATAGAAGAAGGTCCAACAAGTCAGGTGAATCACATTTTCTGTTGCATCATGTGGACAGGATGAGGAGGAAGTGTAAAGTGAAGATCAACGTTCCTGGCATTCATGTGGATGCTAATTTGATGAGCACCACCTACCTAAACATCGTTGCAAACCAGGTGCACCATTTCATAGCCATGGTATTCCCTGATGGAAGCGTCATCTTCTAAGCAGGGCAAGTAACCCTGCCACACTGCATGAATCATTCAGCAATAGTTTGAGGAACATGGGAGGAGAGTTCAAGGTATTGCCTTGGTCTCCAAATTCCCTGGATGTCAATCTAATCAAGCATCATTGGAATGTGCTGGAACAAAATGTCCAATCGACACCAGCTCCACCTCACAACTTACTGGAGTCAGATGGGGACTCTGCTGGTAACATCTTGGTGCCAGATACCACTGGACACCTTCAGAGGTCTTGTAGAGTCCATGCCTTGGCATCTCAGAGCTCTTCTGGCAGCACAAAGAGGAGCAACAGCATATTAGGTAGGTGGTCATAATGTTCTGGCCATTCAGTGTATTGATAATGGGTACAGTGCATCTGGTTAGCTAGGACAAGCCATGTGCAGACGGCCTCTTTCCGTGCTAGAAAGCGTGGGAGTTAAGCTCATCATACAGTGTAAAGTCTACTCTCTAAAGTCCAAACAGCTTCAAGGAGCCCACTGAAAAACATTTTGCTTCTTTAACAAAAGTAATTTTCTCTGCCCAGTATGCAATTATACAGTAAAGTTTTCTGTTTGTCTACAAAAGTGTCATTTACACTGAAGGATAACTATCAGGATGCACGAGGCGTAACACAAAAAAGCTACTGTTCTGTACACTGTGTTCCCGCTCTCTCTCACTCTTTAATAACTGCATCCCACCATACCACAGAGATGGATAGGCCTTAACTCCAGGACAGTGTAGCTTGGATGAATAGATGCCATGCACCTGTCACTGTTTAACAGAGAGGGTCACCTCCACAGTCAAACAAAGCCCGTGTCGAGTAAACAGCTCCTAATGCTTTGGTCATCAGACTGTGGAGATCACAAAGTACTGTACTATGACTAATAATCCACAAAGCTGAAAACAACTCGCAGCCCAAGGGATTCAGTCGAGGCTCCTTCTTTATTTTTGTCTCTGGACAGCCTTTTTAGTTTTCCCACATGTAAATTCACAGCGCATGAAGCAGAAGGAGCAGTAAACACATTTATTTATGATCTGCCACACTGTGAGAACTGGAGAGCCGTCTTTTAACAGAAGGTGTTTCAGTCGCACAGGAACACTGAGTGTTATTCTCTTTTTTATCACTTTTTATTTGCACTTCTAATTAAAGTGCAGGCAGGTTCTATGCTGAACAGCTCGTCAGTGCCACTTTCATTTGCTAATTGTAGAAGCCCCTAAATCTGAAGAAGGAGCAGAAAATCCAGACAATTTTCACTGAATCATAAGAGGTTACGTAAATGGCACTGTCATTTACGCTTTATTTGAAAGACCTTCTAAACTTCATCTGTTATCTTGGTTTGTCTTTTTTTTCCCCCCAAAAGGTACTATATTTAAAAAGACTGACTAATATCTGGAAAAATAGTAAAAATATTGATTGGTTTCTGCTATTTAACTATGATGGACTGGTTCACGATCTGCAGCCTGGTGCTGCTACCAGAGACTTGCATGACCCAGCAAAGGAATAATTGGGTTAATGAACTAGATGGGCAGATTAATTATTATCATCATAATCAATAACAGTAATGATAACAACAATAATTAACATTCATTATTATTACTATTATTATTTAAAGACGGTGCATACACTAACATCCGTTGTGGAATGAAGAGTTAGAATAATAGTCTTTTATCTATTTTACCATCACTGGTCATAATTAAGTGTATGTCCTAGCCAGACTTGTTGTTTAGTTAATCACGTGAGCAGCAGGAGAAGACATAAACACATCAGGAATTAAAGAATTGTAGAAAATGCTGTGAGAACGCAGCACCTTTCAGTGAGCCACCCACCAGTATATACATTTAATCCATCTTTAACATACACTATGGACCACCAGGAGGAGTACCGCTCCCCAAACCCCAACACAGACAGGCCGAGTCACAAATTCAGCACAGAAAACGTTTTATTCTTCAGTGGGGAAGCGTTTTCTGTTCCTTCCCACTTGACACCACAGTACAGTATAGTACACAAGCACCAAACAATATGGACGCACAGTCTCTTCTCCTTCTGTCGCCTCCACTCCTCCTCGCAAGCTTTGTCTCCACCTCCCGACTCTGGCTCCTTTTTGTGAGGCCGGTCCCATCTTTTGTATTTGCAAACCCAGAAGTGATTCTACTTTTACGCCCACATAGTCTGCAAGCACTTTCGGGTCAGACAAAAAAGCCCTATCGTATGCTTCTTCCATAGCACCCCTAGGCAGCACCCACAGTACCCAACAGGGTTGAAATATCGAACTCCAACTCCCAAGGTGCCCTGTGGGAATCTGGGGCACCACTGTAAACCAGGGAGGCTGCCATCTAGTGTTTTGGGCGCGACAGTGCTCTAAAGCAGCCGCCTTCCACCCATCCTATCTTTTGGGTGTCCTGGCCAGGTTGGGCTGCCAGCCATCCCTTACAATACATAAATATTCTGTCTCATAGCTAATTCTATTAAAAAGGAGGCATAATGTAATTCACATTATAATAGAGATTTATGTAAATATTCACAAATATAGGCAAGAAGTGTTCAAACAAATTCATTACAATTTTAATTACGTTGTAGCACAAACAGTTGTCTGTGGTGGGCTGGCGTCCTGCCATGGGGTTTGTTTCCTGCCTGGCTGGGATTGGCCCCAGCAGACCCCGTGACCCTGTAGTTAGGATATAGCGGGTTGGATAATGGATGGATGGACAAATAGTTGTTGTTCACGGTGTCACAATCTGTCTAAAATAACTAAATGGATAAGACGGTGTAAAAAGGTGCCAGGTGACCAAGGAAATAATGGGCAGGAGTAGGTAACACACGGCAGAAGAAGGACCCAGAGAGAGACATCAGAATCAACATAGTTTAAAAAAAATAAATAAAAAAGCCACTACCAGAGGACAGTGCGACATGTTTCTTTAAAAGGATTGGAACTAATAATTTAGTGGGCACCAAACTAAAACATCCCCCTTTACAGATGTTCTAACAGTTTTAGCACTTCTGTGAGGTTGACCGTTAGCAGCATGGAATTCTAACAGAAAAACGTAGGCATATTCCCCATGACATGCAGTATGAAGGGAAAGCTGGTTAAGACTTCCAAAGAATGAAACAAACACAGCAGCCTTGTGCCCTTTTCAGACAGGACAGACTCGGACTTTCCACACAAAAAAAAAAAAAAAAAAGAAAGGCAAGAACCAAACTGGGAGACAGGCACTGAAACCACTGCAGGGTACACTCAGTCATATTGTATAGTGCCATTGTACAGTTAATAATTAACCTAACCTGGGTGTCTTTGGGACAGAAGAAAGAAGAAATTATGAGAGAAAACCTATGCAGTCATGAGTAGAACACTACGTTGAACTACAGCTTCACTACGGACTACTTTACCACACTGACAATATACTGTATAATATAAGAAATAGGAAAAGGAATCATTTTACTGTGAAACTCAAAACCCTCGCTGTGTTGTCCTAGAATTCCTTCTTTACTTGGTGTACATGAACAATAGTATTTTACATATGGATCATGTAAAAAATAGAAAGTTTCCTGATGAGGTCGCCCTTATTGGTGGCATCACAAATTTTAACCAGTCTGCATCCAAAATTGAGGTAAACAAACAGGTGAAACGGTTTACTGTTAATAACAAGTAATAAAACGTGAAGAACTGGTGGTGGAATTAAAGTGATCAAAAGACTACTCTTACCTAAAATATTACCTGCCAGGTTACAGAGTTAGTGGAGAATTTCAAGATCCTGGGTAAGCATCACTTTCAGTTTGTCAAGCATGAATAGGCAACATGTTCAGCACTGTCGAGGAAGTTTACCAGATGTTGAACATAAGCTAATAGAGTTTGAATTACACCAAAAAGAAATTACTCTTTCTTAGACGGTCCATTGATAAAAATGTTTTGACTTTCTCCACCATGGTCTGGTACGGCAACGTGTCTGTCAAGGATGGGAAGGGAGGGAACGTGGACTGCTTTCAAAATCACTGGTTATCACCTCTCAACTATGAATTCAGTCTTGTTTTCTTGATAAACTGCAAAGCCTCTAAGATATTTCCTAACCAGTCACAACTCTGCTCCCCAACAGGTGAATCTTCTGTCTGGTAAATGGCTAAAATCTGTCAAGGCCAGGCCTACCAGGTTTCATAACCATGATAGATAGATAGCTAGATAGATACTTTATTAATCCCAAGGGGAAATTCACATAATAACCTACAAGCAGCGAGATGCTGGTCCTTAATGCTCTTCAACAGTATTACGATGAGTAGATCTAAACATATCTTCCTGTTAAGTTGGTTACTCAGGAGCTGACAGGGAATTGATTACTGCTTGATCTTACGTTTGTGTTATGTTTGCATTTGATGCTTCATTTGTATCAGGTGCATCAAATCAAATTGTATGCTTATAATGTTGTTGTAGAAATAAAGTATCCATCATGTACAATCAGAGGCACACTTTCTGTAAAAGCCAGCATGGCCAAGTATGATTATGTCCATCCATTATGTTTACAATTATTACTAGAAAGAAATACATTGAGCTTACCATACAGGCAGCAACAGGCCCAAGTCATATCATGGTCACCATGGGATGCTAGTATTCATGTTAGAATTCTTCTAGGATATGCTTATTAGATTTGTGATATGCTAGTTTGATAGGAGTACCACAACTGCTATTCTTAATGGTGTCATATGGTCAGTCTACAATATTGAGGGACATTTTGGCTATGAAGTGGAATGACAACTAATGACAAACATAGTAAGCCTCTCACATTTTTCAGGAAGGGAACACCACAAGCAAAATGGAGGACTGAGAGAATATGCTGCACTCTATTATGATGCCTACTATACAGTACATGAATATTATTAATAATCTAAAATGATGGTGACTAACAACATGGTCAAGTCATGGTCTGAGACATCTTTATTCCACAGTTTCTTAAACTATGGGTAGTGACTCACAGCTGTATTTAACAGGAGTGCGTCGCGGCTAGTTTGAGAGGTGTTTTCTCATGATGGGTTGACGTGAATTGTTTAAATAATAAACTTTGCTCCGTTTATGACTGTCAGTGATGACTCTCCAAGAGGGACACCCTCCCAATTTTTTGGACTGTCAGAGGAGATTCTCCAAAGAGGAAAGCTATGATTTCGCACAATGATGCGACAACCGGCAGCAATTCTCGAAAGAGCCCTCGAAATGCTGTGAATGTTAGTGAGGATTCTCCAAGAGGGACATCCCCACCAGATCTGATGGCCGTCATGGACTGGGACTCGACGACACTAAGGACAGCAAGATTGGGTGGCAAGAAAAAAAAAAGTTTAAGAAACCCTGTCTTGTACATATGCAATTCTACTCGCAGCACGTTTTATTTGTGCCGTTGACTGGTACACAGCACTGGAATGAGGTTGAGGTTCAGCCATTTGTGATAAGAATTGGAGTATTATTAGTAGAAATAGTAGTAGTATTTTCACATGTACAAGTGATCACTTCTTCTGTCACTGGATTTGCTAGTGAAGATAATGTAGTCTATAGTGCAATTCAATTTCTCTAGCAGTGTGCCACTGGAACAACAGACATCATGGAGTAATAAGGTGCCATCATCTGCAGTATGCTACCTAGTCATTTGTTTTTATCGATAATACTTTGCGGGACAAATCTCATTGTGGCATCCAGTTTAGCTGCTATGATAGTGTTACCCACTTTTGAAACTTCACCGTGAAAATGGGACAAGATTTATAGACTGACCATACCACATACCACACATCCAAACAAAAGAGATGATCTTATGAAGTCCGAATCTGTACTTCCTGGTGAAGCTGTGGTGGGGCAGAGTTCTTTTCCCCCCATAAGAGAACAAACATGAAAGGGGAAAATGATCTGCTCCAAAATTCTGAGGTCAAAATGGGTGTGGTAAACAGCCACTGTATATCACCATGAAGGCAATGTGACTCAACTAGCGATTAGTAAACTTCACAGTAGTTATGTTGTGGTTTTCATATAATTTTGTGAATATATATATTGCACTTAAAATAGCTTCAGATTATCTTTTTGAACTGTTCCCAACTGAAGCTCTTCCATATGGTCATGACTTGTCATGTTTAGTCACAACTCCTGAGTGGTTTTGTAGGTAAATCAATGCCTGTGCACAAAAAGATTTATTGATATTGCAAGAAAACATTGGAAGAAGCTAGCAGGGCAGAAGAGCAGAAAAAGCCGTATGGGTGCACATAATGATGACAATTTCTGTTAGATAGGAGTTTAGCATATCTAGTGTTTAATGTTGCACAAAAATGTAGACTATTTTGATATGAAAGGCTTTGGGAGGGGGAAAAAACAAAAATCACAGAAATGGACATTTTATTTTATTTTTATTTTTTTTTAAACAGCAATGATATATCCATAAGTTTTGCATGCATCCAAATACACGTTGACTATACTGATAACATTAAGTTTTACTGTCAGGGCACAGAATCCCTAAATGAATTTTTGGGCACTGCCATCAACAGTGTGTCTGTCTGTGTAGAGAGTGTCGACCTTGTCGAGAGGATTACTTACCTCGGCAGCGACATTCACGTCTCTGGTGACTCTTCCTATGAAGTCAGTAGATGGATTGGGAGAGCTTGGGGGGGTCACGAGGTGACTGGAATGGGGTGTGTGGCGCTCCCAATATCTACGAAAGGATGAAGGTCCAAGTCTTTAGAGTCCTGGGACCTCATGTATAAATGGTGCGTACGCACAGAAATGTTGTGCATGAACGTTTCCATGTTCAAATCGTGATGTATAAAACCTACACTTGCCGTAAAGCCACGCACATTTCCATGGTACCTCATACCATGTCATATGCAAGTTCTCTGCTCGGTTTTGCAGAGTGGCGACACCCAGTGTCAAAGCAGTGCTACAGTTCCTGTGTGGTTATCCTTCCTTTTCCTGACGCGGCTTTATAAATACACTGAAATTAACCGCATATTATTTATTAGTTTAATGCATCTGATTGTAATTAACTAGTAACAATATAATGGTCCACAGAATGGTCAAACTATTCCAAATATCATAGCTGCTTTAGCGTTGTTACTCTCACTGCACCTTCTTCTTCTTCTTTCAGCTGCTCCCATTAGGGGTTGCCACAGCAGATCATCTTTTACCATATTACTCTCACTGCACCACTTGAAGTAGCTGATCGGAAAGAGAATTACTGATATAAGGCATCAAGCACACGCTGCCTCAGCCATGCTTCCTATTTGAACTGCTTCTCAGACGGCAAACACTTCAAACCTTTCCAGTACGGACCTCGCGGTTCAGAAACAGTTACATCCCAAGAACTATAAACGCACTCAATCAATTGCACCTTATTGAACTGTCTGTACTCATAAGTAGAATTACCTCGCTGTAAACTTGCACTACAGTTATAATACTGCACAACCTGAGCCACTTTATAAAGCGCGTATTTACATATGATGACGGTATTTTTAAGATGAAATGCAGCAAAATATGTTTATTATATTATACAGATAAAACTAACTTCATTTAAATAATCTATATTGTTAATAATTAAAGGTCGTTCATGCCTCGCACTGTATGCTTCATTGGGATTGGCGTGAAGAATAGAATAATTAAACACGTACTACGAAGATATTTCAATGTTCCAAAAAAGTTTTGAAGAATGGGCACTCTAAGCTTACAGATGGCTTAACGTCTATTACAGAGCCGATTGTGTGGCGATCAGTTACTTGGAGAAAGAAAAGCAAGGACAGGAATTGGAGGTTAGTACGTTTGAATGAGACAGTACTGCAGGGGCGGCCACGGCAATATATATTGAATATAAAACAGAAAGAGAAAATAACGACACTGCTAAAAACGCAGCGGCAATTTTCGACAAAAGTTAAACGCTTGTGTCATGAGCACGAGACGGCTATGCAGTGTACGCAACGGACGTGGCCATCCACCGTGCATAAGATACCATATTGACAATGGCGGGAGAAGGGGCCACTGATTCCTTCTCTGTCTAGAGCCGCCCCTGAGTACTGCTGCAATAAATTATTTCAACGAAGGTCACGGACAATCACTGCGCCACTGTAAAACCCATGTTTAATAACGTGCTTTAACTCCTATCATCATGAAAATTATATCAGTATTTAAGTTATTCAGAGAACTGTAATACCACGAATGTAATGGATTCTGTGTCCTGTCGGAGGAAGAGAGCTGGTTTAAGAAGCACATAGTGATTCAAACACATAGAGCACATAGAAGATCAAATACAAAACAAAGCATTTAACGTGCTACTTTAGTTACGATGTGATTTGAGAAACTGGTTAATTAAACGATTTTAAGATGACTTTTATGATGTTCTACTTTAATGACAAAATAAACTACGTGATTAAAGTGGAAATTTCAAGATTGAAGTTGACATTTCCTGCTTTTTTCCACACTGTGCGTCTATTTTTTTTTTCTCTGTACCCTAATAAGCTTTCATACAACGCTCAGACATTGGGCTACGACTCGCCTTTTCACGGCGAATTGGATATGTGACAACTACTGTGCAACTTTGTGGACTTGAGCTTTCAAGTTTCTCTGACACTCTGTCACTAGATTAACTTCCTTTTGTTGATTATACCACGGTTTATTTGAACAAATAGTAAGTTTTTCCTTGCCTCCATTTGGTATTCGCTGAAATTCTTACATTTTCCCCCGTGCTTTTCCCATTGTCTTTTCACAGAAGGCTGAGTTTAAGGGTTATTTATATTGATTTGCATATTCATAGAGGCGTAATTCTGGGAGGAGTTGGGGCGGGACAGAAGGCACGTGCACGAGAGTTGCTTCTCACGCTGACTGGGATTTATGTAGCGGAAGAACATGGAAGTTGGAGTACGCACATATTCCTGCATCTAGATTTTTCTATGTGTAAGCACATTTCGGCTTTTGTGCTTACATCATGTTATAGTGCGAATTCTATGCACAGCATTATGCATGAGGCCTCTGGTGTTTCCTGTCTTCTTCTATGGCTGTGAGACACACTATCCAGTGACCCGAGACGAAGACTGGACTCCTTCGGTACTGTGTCTCTTTCGTGAATCCTTGGGTACTGCTGCTTTGACTTTGTGTCAAATGAGCGGTTGTTCATGGAGTCCCGAATGAGGCACATTACCTGCATTGTGAGGGAGCGTCAGTTACGTCACTATGGCCATGTGGAGTGATTCCCTGAGGGTGAGCCTGTTAACAGGGTCCTCACTGCGGAGGATCCGAGTGGCTGTATCCTGACCAATGTGTAACACCTGTTTGCAGCAGATCGATAATCATTTTCAGAGGGTGGGATTGGACTGAGTGTATGCCAGGGGGTTGCCAACCAGGATCCTGAGCTGTTTCATCATGTGGTGTATGTGTATGGCAATGCGTTGTGCAGTCCATGCTCCACAACCGGACCTGACTGCAAAGAATCCTTGGTTCTACAGCAAACTGTTTACAGTGCCTTCAGAAAGTATTCAGACTCCTTCACTTTTAACACATTTTGTTATGTTGCAACCTTGTGCTAAAATCATTTAAATTAATCTTGTTTCCCTCATCGAGCAACACTCACCCAAGAATGACAAAGTGAAAACAGGACATTACAAAAAGTTGAAAATGTCATTAAAAATAAGAAACTGAAACACTGACGCAAGTAATTAGGCCCATTTGCATCTCATTCTATTGATCAGGACTGGTGCACCGGGAATTCCTCCAGACAGGACAGAGGACTATGAATAGGTTTGCGAAGGTCTGATTAGTGATGCTTCAATCAATCAACCAACCAAGTTTCACTCCAAACGACTAAATTACTCAGTAAATTTTCCAAACTCAAAACAATCTGCTTTCTAAGCTTTAAAGTAATTTAAGTCCTATTTGTACTGGTTTAGTTTCAAACCAAGAGGCGTACTCTGAAAAATAACAGCATTTTATGGTTTTTAACTGAGATGTGCGGTTCCTCATAGAACTCGTGCTTGACCAAGCACCATTTTATCCTAGAGTGGGTTCTTTCCATATGAAATTTGCTCTTTGTGCTTCGAAAAACTTGCTAATACTGTACACAGGAAAAAAAAATATATATATATTGAAATCACTAATGCAGAATACGCTACCTAGCAGGACACTAAAAGATTAAGAAAACCTGGACTTAGTCTGTGTTATTGTGTACAGCAAGATTCCTTTTTGAAATCATGACCCACTGGTATTTCACAAGCCTGTTGCTATCTGTTCATGGTAACTTGCTGTGTGAAGCCTGCTATGGATCTGAATAAACAGAAGGTTTTCTCCGATACCTTCATGTGGATGGATCTTTGGGAACCAAAAATGGTTCCCCTATGGGATCATACAGTTGAACCACTCCACTCTCTTAAAAAATAAACGTGCCAAAGTAATTATTATACGAGGATCTCTGTAATTAAGCCCTAACTGGACAGGATTGGCTTTACACCAGGAGGTGGGGTAAAGTTGGTGCGTGAAGTGGGCTGGGGAATGCACAATCCATAAAATATTACTGACATGAGCAATCTGAGTGGGGCTAAAATTACAGAACTTCTTCAGTAATAACTACTTTATTCCACTTCCTGGTGTAAAACTAATCCCATCCAAATAGGGCTTTAGTTGTAGTGTTTCTTTACATTACACATTGCAGCACTTCAGGGACAGCGCATGTATTTTCTACTGCTGGAGCTTCCCAAAAACGAAGACCAGCCAGACAGACTTTAGCGGAAACGGAGAAACCTGAAATATTGGGTTTTCCATTAAAGAAAATGGAGTAAAAAAACAGAAAACAGAGAAACTAAGGAGTCGTGCAGTGAATGGAGAATAATTTCAGACACATATACTGTCCCGCTGAACTTGGAGTGGACAAATAGAAATAAAAAGGTACGTCTAAAAGAGAAGCTGCTTTACCGAGATCAAACTTTTTCATTTGATCCTTTAATTAAAATGGACACTGCTTATCCAAGTATATTAAGTGAGTAAGCTTGTGTACAGCACAGCAGCACACATTTTGAATTATAGAGAAAGAAAAAAAAAAAAAAGATGACAGATGAAAAATCACTTTCTCTTGCTCCTTAGTAATGAATGAGCTTGTTAGTTTTTACTTGTAAACTGATTAAGGAAGTTATTCATGTATCTTCTTGATAAGCATCTTACAAATATTTTATTAGAATTATGACTTGTAATTATGACAGGTGCTATATATTTTTTTTAATATTTTGTGAACTTTTTTTTAGTTTATAAAACAGAAATTTTATTTATTTTAACATTTTTTTATGGTCACTGAACAATAACCCTAGAGATTTTCTTAATAAAAATCAACAGATAACACCTGTGGTCTGCAGCTTATTTATAAAAACACCAAGGCTAACACTTTAATACAGACCACACAGCTTCTCCAAGTCTTCTTATACGGGCTTAGTATTTTTTAATGCAAAATGACAGAAGAAATGGAATTGGCCATTTCTAGTAACAGTAAATCAGTGATTTGGCACTGGCTCGAACACATTTTTAAAAAGCCTGCTCTTCCTTGGGTCTGACCTAACTAACAGTCTGCTGCCCCCCACCAAGAAAGACAAAGGCAATGAAATGAGACAAGAAATCAGAAAATACACAATTCTGTGTACTACCCAGCCTCCTGCAGAACTACTAAGGGCGTCTCTCCACAAAAGAGCCCAAAGAATGTAAATTATTTATAAGGTCAGTTCTTGCAGACTAACAAGCACAAGGTTACCCAATAAAACTGAGGATGCCTATTCTTGTATTTCATACACGTTTAAATTAGTTTACAGTTTCCTCAGTGTTGATTCTTTTTAGCTAATGGTTAAGAGTTTTGAAATCAGGATGTCAAGTCACCCACACAATCAAATGTACAGTAAACTGGGAGTTCATTCAGATTAGACTCAGAGATGAATTGGTGGAATAACAATTGTAAATATTAATCACTCATATGGAAAACGTTACCGAGATCTCGTTAAAAATGTGCATTAGCAATAGCCTTTTGATCAATATTACCTCACATGAGGAAGTCAGTTTTTAAAACATTTAAACGTTTAGATGATAATTAATAAATACAGCTACCTTACAAAATTAAGTAGAACGGCCCTGCCATCTACAGTGCCGTTACATATATGTAAAAATTAATTAACTGAAGAAACAGAATTGATAAAGTAAAGAAAGTATTGTTAATATGAATGGAAACATAAAATGTTAAACTTACACGCATCTAATTGAAAACTTTGGAAATAATCGGCATATCGACTGGGTTTGGGGAAGTGCAATTGGCAACGTAGAAATCATCTCATAAATCGCACTCTGCTGTAATGAATTTTGGGTTGGCAAACCATATAGTGAGCTTGAAGTAAAGGTGTCATGTCTTGTGTTTAATTAGCTCTTGCAATTATGATCATACCATAGTGCACTAGCTTGCCATTGTCTACGTTAAGTTTGCACAGTCCCCTCTGTTCTGCAGGGCTTTTTCCTTGGTACTCCACTTTGTCTCCCACAACCAAAAATTGTGTATGATAATTGACAATTGAAAACAGGCCCTGAGTGAGTGGATGTGGGCATTAGTACACCTCCTGTGTGACTGGTGTCACCTCCACGGTTGGCATCTGTCTTGCACCTGTACTACTTGCTTTGACAATGTCCTTTTATGTTATGAATGTTAAGTCATTTCCTCATTTATCCAAGTGCTATCATTCAAGAATATCTGGAGTTAAAGGGCTAAAACAAAGCTTGAAAATCCTGCCCACTTGCAGAGGCTCTCTCTTCATGTGAGGTTACAGCCCCCCAAGACAGATGACTAATGCAGTAGCCAGAGAGTGCCGTCAATGGAAGGCAAGTCAGCACTGACTCAACGGACAACCTGGGGCAGGAAAAGTAACCTTTTTGTACCCTCCTCCCTCCTACTCAGATCAAATGTATACAGAGGTGAAACATCACTGGGGGTGGGAGAGAGGTTGGGGGGGTGTAAGGCTCTCATTAGCAGGCTAAATAGGAGAGGCTTTACGCTTACTTTCAGTCTTTCTTAGAAACTGCTATAAAATGATCTCTCTGTCTCTAATGGTTTGCCATTTTCAATTGTAATTTTTATTCACACGATAAAACAATAAATATTAATTATATTTAATGCTGCTGCTTCAGATTGATCATTTACTTGTACCTTTCTAATGCACCATAAAAACAAAACACAGCTTCCATAGACGGTAAAATGTGACAATCTTCAGAAATGTGCAAATCTTTAGCAAAATAAACACAAAAGCCTGTAAGGGAGTGGACATTTATTAGTAAAACAATTATATGAAAAGCTACGAAAAAGATACAAGTGTGTGTTGATTAAAAAAATATGTTTAATTATGTTTTAAATTTTCCTGATTTCGTTAGACAAATCATAAATACTTAATATACTGTATTGCACAAAGAACCAGTATTAGACTTATTGATGCTCTAATAAGGTTTATTTTAGAACACTCGTCTTTAATATCTTTATTACACCTTTTTAAACTTTTCTTCTACTTTAGTCATTCTGGTGTGTGTGTGAAAGCACTAACTGATAGGGGACCACCAAAATAATCAGATTGCAACCAAGCCTATGGATGTAATATTCCGATCTTCACCTTGTCAAGGAAGCGAACCAGCCACTGTGGTACACAACCTCAGACGCCGACATCCGAGGTTCGATCTTCGTAAGGGGAAGCAATGGTGCATAAACCAATGAGTCCCAAAGACGGCAAAACACTTGTCATGTACTCTTTGTATTATTTGACAGGTACTGTATAGTGTGTGTGTGTGTGTTTGTGTATATTATATATAGGGTAGTCCAGATCTAATTATGCAATTTTCATTACACTATAACTTATTAGGTTTATTACATATAAAATCACCAAAAAAATCCCGAACCATCGAGAAGTGTGCAAACTGACGACATGAAGAACCAGGGTCATGAGTAGGTTAATGGCCAAGTAATACTGTTCCCTGCAGTTATAATGTTCCCAGCATCACCCATCAATGGCAGGTGCTCATAGCGTGACAGCAATCTTTTCACGGTGACCTGCCACAGCGGTGGGAGCCCGACAGGTTATCTTCCATAGACGCGGCAATCTCACTTTGGGACGCTCTTCGGCATGTTGTCCCGTTGGGGGAACCCCAAAAGAGTTTATATATTATATTATATTATATATATATTATAATAATAATAATATATTATATAATATATATAATATCTCAGACCTGACATCATCCTGGCATTCAAAGTTACAAAACAGTTCATCCTCCTGGAGCTAACTGTGCGTTGGATGGAGAGTAAGGATGAGAAGCAGGAGAAGAAGAGAGAGGGAAAGTACCAGAAACTGTTGGAGGCCTGCTGTAGAAAAGAGTGGGGGACCAAATGTATGCTAGTGGAAGTAGGTTACCGAGGGTTTGCAGGCCATTCTCGACTGGACATCACTAGTGCATGTAGGAGAAGAGCCATCAACCACAGCATGGACACTGCTGGGAGGGCATCAAGATGGATCTGGCTGAAAAGGGGTGACGTGTGGGGGCTGCAAAATGCCATATGGACAAGCCCGAGACTTAATCCACATCAGTCGGGTCGCCTGGGATAGATTTTCTGTTGCAAGACCCGAAACACCCTATGACTCCAGGAAACAAAACTGATGATCTGGCAAAGTCTGTGCATCAGTGGACGTCTGATTAACCACATCTCAAAGACATGCTGCTTTAGTTGACTGGCAAATCCAAACCAGCCCTATTTGATTGAGTACTTAAGATTTTCCTGCTTAAAATGTTTTTTCCATAGCATCTAATACTATAAAAGCATAAGCTCCAGCTGCAGCAACCCTGTATTGGAATACAAGGTTTTGAAAATGAATGAAGTAATTAACAATAATATTAAATTACATTAATATAGCACTTTTCTAACGTATTCAAAGGGCTTTATATATAGACAGTGAAGAACCACTTCAACTACTACCAATGTGTAGCATGACAGATGCCATTTATACACTCACCACACACTGGTCATTAGTTGGTGAAGAGGTGAGAGAGAGAGAGAGAGCCAGTCCGAGACAGGGAAATTAAGGTGGGGGATGAACAAGACCGTGGTGGGCAGTTTAGCCAGGATATCAGGAAATACCATACTCTTTTCAAAAGATGTTCTAGAGATCGTTTATGATAAACAAGGAGTCAGCACGTCAGTTTTATGTCTCATTCGAAGGACGGCACCAATTCTTACAGCACAACATCCCTGTAATTGATCGATCAATCTAGCAGGACCAAATTTTATACACTTCAATGGAGTAAACCTCTCATAGTTTCAAGCTAACTCAAAGGAAGCTTTCATGGAGATACATTTTGTATTTGTTGATCATAATTATTTAGTTTAGTTTAGTTCTTCATTAAAAATATCAGTAAATAATTTTAGGGCATACTCAATCAATCACATCAATAAGGTCAAACTTTCAGCACACCTCTGCAGTTAAGGCATGAAGAGTGTGAAAAGCAGGTTTAGATCTTAACTCAAGGGCAGCATTCATGGGACGTATCATCCTTTCTTTGTGTACATATTGCATTAAAAAATGAAGTTTAACTAGTTTACAACTAAACACTGACTTTGTCTTAATAAATGTAACTGACAACAGTACCATAAAAGCCATGGGGGTGTAAATAGCTGGTCAAGTATACATAGGCCTTGAGATGAGGTTAAAGCTCATGGACACGTCTTTGTTAAAATACTTTGTAGTTAATCCGGGGCACTCTAATACTTTTCAAAGGGTTGTCCACTAACCAAAAACTTGGAGCTTTTCTGAGCATGGATTTTAACATTTCCAGTTAATCACAGAAAGTGAAAGAGAATGGAACTCCCTTTTGATTTAGTAGTGTAGTTCAGTTTGGCACTGAAATTTCCATTTCAACTCACCATCTATCACCCTAAAAAAATCCATGAATTTAACACTATGTATGTATTTGCTTACCAATGTTGTAGCACTGATGTCCAAAATAAGACCCTTTTAAGTCTTCCCATTTCTGTAAACACTTACTCATCTTTTGTTACCATGTCTATAGCCTCCTGAATTTCTCTCACAAATCTCCTTCCCTTTAGTCTCAGTTTTAATTTCAAGAACAAGACAGAAGTCACAGGGAATAAGAACTGGCAAATGAAGGGACATGAATCAACAACTACATTGTTTTTGATCCAAAACTCTTTGACTGACAACGGGGAGTTTGTGCAGATACGTTGTCACAGTCAAATTACAGTTAATGGCAGAGCCAATTTGACGGACATTTCTCCCGGCAACTTTCCAGTAGTCGTCTCAGCAGTTCAATGTAATGTCACTGATTAAATCTGTCCAAGGGGAACAAACTTTTTACAAACTTAAAATATGCGATTATCGTTGTCATCGTGGGGGGGTGGGGAATCACTCAAGTCAAATGAAGAATTGTGGAATAAATGGCAGAAACTCACACTTGATGATCGCAGCACAATGCCACCCGATGGACTGATTAAGCAGACTGCAGGCTTATGATACCTAGAGGCACATTCGAGAACTAGTACAACGCTATCCATTTAAGTGCACTCCTATTTTATTTGATGGCTTATATTTGCTCTCAGTTTCAAGAGAAAGTACACAAACCCACTGTGAAAGGGGCCCTCTTTCTGAATTAAGTATTTTAGTTTACACCTAACATATGTTTAGATAAAGTAATTACTGCAAGTCATTTCTATTAAAATGCATGCACCCTGGAGATAAGCCATTTTCAGCTTTCTAGCCCTTTTGTGCTTGTTCGTCATGTTAATAAATGTATGCTACTTTAATTTAACTGATTAATCTTTAATTAGGCAATTACTATTTAACTCTATTATGGGCAAGAAGTTTGAGTATTATCAGTCATTTGGACTGTAAAATACATTATAAATTTTTATAAAAAGTTACAAATATATAGATACTATACTAGTAATATATTTTTAGTTTACTGATACTACTAAAACTCAAAAGTCAACTATGGACTGGACTTACTGACCTGTCATTTCAAACACCTTGACTTACCTGTCACCACTGCTTGCCTCAAATTAACCTGCCAGACCCTACAGAAATATTTACTGGATATTTTATATATAATCACACACTGGATAATTAGAATACAGTATGCACAAGAATTAGAATGTATACTATGATTAAGCTCTTGTTTTACTATATGATGCTGTATCTTATAAGACAATATTAAAATATATTGTAATCTCACCAATATGGTTTAAGCTCTGTTAAGCACCAAGTAGCACAGAACAATAGATAGTAAAACGCACTCATAAGCACCGAGTCTTCCATGTAACCATTCCACCAAAGTAAAATGACCCCCTGAAAGCCGATGCCAAAGACTCTGTGGAGGATTAGCGATAAGGAGGCATTTTAGAAAAGCATACCGGACAAAGATGGCAAAATACAGGCGCCAGCTATTAGCATGATGAATATGGATAGGCATAACCTAATAAAGTGGGCATGACTGAAGAGCAATCTCACAAAGGTGGCAACATGCCATTAGGTGTTGCCCATTAGCATAAAAGAAATGTCAAAGTATCTTATTGATGTTAAGCTATGTATAGAAATGTCTTTGTGCACAGGAACTGCGGCTTGCTCCGTGGGCAGAGGACGGCCGTTTATGATCTTTACTAAACATCTAAACTGAAACCAGAAGGCTTTTGGACTCCTGACTTTGGATATTACTGATTTGGGATTTTATTCTACGACGACCCCTGTGACTGTGATGCTGGCCTTCTTGCTGTTCCAAAGCTTTGCAGAACAAGTCCTACAGAGCTTTTGTTTAGCTTAGCACAAGCACTTTTTCAGATTCTTTCTCTAGCTTCATCTGTCATGTCCGTCCGTGGTTAAGTTCAAATAACTTATACAATTTAATTTCTACTGCGGTGGGTTGGCACCCTGCCCGGGATTGGTTCCTGCCTTGTGCCCTGTGTTGGCTGGGATTGGCTCTAGCAGACCCCCGTGACCCAGTGTTCAGATTCAGCGGGTAAGAAAATGGATGGATGGATCTAATTTCTAACTTCTTGCGTCTCCACTGGCTGTACCTTACTTAGAAATTTACTCTTCCATCTTCACTTCTTTCACACAGACAGTACTGATCTTAATTGAACATTATTGACAATAAATACTATCAATCTACTTTCATTCCTTCATGTTTGCACGTGTAAGCTGTTTAAACGTTTGTTTCCTTGTAATTTGTAATGTACTGGATGGTCTTGTGCTGTACTCTGTCTTGTTCGTTTTATAAGATTGCTTGTGCTGGTGTGCTCTGTAAGAAGTACAATATAAAGAATGACAGATCGGCTGAAAAATCTCAAGTTAACTTTTCAATAAACCTCAAAGAAAAATGAAGAGGAAAGCCTAGCTCTAACTGTTTCTGTTCCTTGCCAGGCCCTGACTAATGGTATCTTGGTCATTTAAAATTGCCCCTGCATGACTCATGCTACATGAAGAATGCTACTGTAGATGGGTTGCTCTCCAAAGAAGCTACTTTACCACAACAGAGGAAAAATCTAAAGAATAGCTGGGCCTCAGCCGAGTATGACTTCAAAGGTAAAGGCCTTTTCTTGGCCTAGTAATTACAGATGCGCACACGCTCATTAAAGAAACACCATTTGTGCACTTCATTTGATGGCTGCACGTGTGCATTTAATCAATGGGTTTAAAAAAAAAAAAAACAAATCTGGTCACAAGGCCCCCTCACTGCAAGAACCGTTCATAATAGAATACCCCAGGAGGATGGAAGACACTAGCTCTTATACACTAACACAAGGCATCCATCCAATGTTAAAATTGGTAATTGTGTGTGCGTGTGTGTATGCAAGCGTGAATATGTGTGTTCAATACTCATTGGACTGGCACCCTGTTTAGGAATTGTTTCTGCCTTGCACCCTATGCTTGCTGGGATAGCCTCCAGCCTCCCCACGACCCCGCTCAGGATAATGAAGGCTTGGAAGATAGATGGATGGATGGATGGTCTGTCTTTAACTAATGATTTTCCATTTAGCATTAGAATAGAATTTAGATATATTACAACATCTGATTGATTGATAGACAGACAGATAGACAGATAGATAACTATATTAATCCCAAGGTGAAATTCAAATACCAATGACTAGTAAGTAAGTATTACCCTATTATCCTATTGTATTAAAAAGTCTGATTGGCCCGATCTATAGGCCGGTATATTTAAAATGCATTACAGATAAATTTTATAGAATTAATAATTAAGAAAAAAATTGAGCAATGCACATCTCTAGAAGTAGCAAATAGTCAACATGGATTCAGATGAGAAGGTCGTGTTTTACTAACATGCTGGAATTCAAGAGAGGCAGCAACAAAAGCATACAACAAGAGAGGTGCATAGGAGTTCTCCCTTGATTTTCAATAAGCTTTTGATAACATACCGTATAAGAGGTTGATAATGAAACTAAAAGAACTGGGAATTTGGGGTGTGTAGGCAGGTACCAAATTGGCTCAAACACAGGGTTACAATGACGGGACCTTTTTCAGAATTAAGGGGTATTAAAAGCAGTCATTCACTCGAGGAATCAGTGCTGGGGCCGCTGCTCTTCTTAACATAAATAAACAATTTGGACAAGAAAATAATCAATAAGCTTAGGTTATAGCACTCCATATTACAAAAAAGACATAGCAGCATTAGACAAAGCCTAGAGAACAATGACTTGATTAATTCTGGGACTAAGAGGTATGAGCTATGAAGTGTAAGCAAATGGAGATTAAGAGGTGACATGATCGAAGTGTTTAAAATAATCAGAGGAATTAGTACAGTGGATCCTAACTAAAATAAATTCTGTTCCAAGTATACAGGGACGTGGTTGGAAACTTAAGAGCAGATTTAGCATAAATGTTAAAAAGTTTTTCTTTACACAAAGAACCACAGACACATTGGCTCAGTCACTAAGTACCGTGGTGGAGAGTAAGGCTTTCCAAATCTCGACTTTGATGTTATTTTGGACAATCTAGGTGAATGGAACAGACAAGCTTGTATGGCTGAAGGGCCTGTTGTCGTCACAGTTGTTCTAATGCTCCAAATTTGAAGGCTGCAAATGATTTAGGGTTCCGTCATCATAATTAAATCAAATCTGAAAAGGGCTGCTTTGGAAATGCCCACACACGGTCACTGGTATCTCAAATAAGACAGAAGTGCCGGATAGCACATAGTAACTGCAGCTTACTGTACATTACATACCATTTACCAATCTGTATACAAAGGCATCATCCCATTATAACAGATTTCATTACAGCAAGGCCTGTAATGCCAGAGCAAGGCCAGAGCATAGTCACATGGAGTAGTGCCACATTTTATATGCAACGAAGCAGCCGGCTTGAATGTTTCTCTCTGTCATTCATAACTGGCACTAATTAAATTATCTCTTTGATATTTTCACTGATTCATTCATTCATTTTCTATTTCCACTTACCCAGTAAATCTTCATACAGAAGCAACATCCCTAGTGCAAACAGGCACTCAAATTAGAAGGCTCAAACTACAGCAGAGCTGGATAGCCCAAGGCCATTTTCAATTTTTTAGTCCTGCTCTCTTGAGTGTTTCCATTCAGATTTTCTTTGGGGGAAGGCTGTGAACCAGTGACGTCCTGAATATGACCTGCAACAGCCCCGTGACCTAAAAGCTGCACTAAAAGTCCAATTAAGAAGTACTGTACGTATTCTGTAGAAGAAATGCATTTACACTTGGCAATTAACAAGTAACCATTGAACAAATAAATATCTGTAGCTGTGTGTGGACAGACAAGCTGTAAAGTGAAGGATGGCAAGCAGGCAGTGAATGGGCGTGAGGTGCTTTTTGATACAATTCATGCTCAGATAAGTAAAATTTAGCCCCGTCTCTATAAAATGAGGGATATACTGACCCCTAAAAAGAGATTTTTTTTTCTTAAATAGGAAGAGAGTTAAGAATCCTTGCTGTTATGGATTGGTCCGACATTCACACTTGGATTTTGGATTGCAGCGTCAGGGTGGCAGAGTAAGCTCTTAAATCATCAGGATTGTCTTGGATAAACTGGCAGAAGAAATAAATGAGCAGCATCATTTTCAACAACTGTTACAATTATTTTTTCACAAAAAGATTTCTGCATTTACGGTATAGTACCAGTTGCTCTGCAGCATGCAGCACATTTAACACTCCACTGAGCCTTTGCATCTGCCTCAATATAGTGTGAAGGATACAAGATGAACAACAGCCGATTCCAATGACCTGTGAGGAAATAAACGTTTCCTTCACAAAGGACATTCTGGCACTTTGTCTGGCAGATGATTGCTGCCAGTGTCTCCTTCTTATTTTGCCTTGACTCAATATACAGGTCAGCAGTTTTCAGAAAACACTGTATGTACCCCAAGAAGAGAGCGGATTAAAGTAAATCCATTCTGAAAGATTAACTCTCTAAAAATTGAGCTGGTGAAAGCACGTGTGTGTCTATGCTTCCTCTTGTAATGGACTTGGGGCCTAACGGTTTGGCTTTGGCAGATTTAAAGGAAAAAAAAAAGAATGAAATCAAACTTATATTGTATACAGAGAGGGAGACCCGGCTGGCAAGAGGTTTCCAGGGGTAAGTGAAACTCCAGGATTCCAGAGGGCAGTGGTAAGAATTACAGAAACCCTCCAAAGAAACGAGAAGGGGCCACAGTAGCAGTAGAAGAGATACTGAGATACTTGCATATTGTGGAGGATCATTAAACAGGGACATGAGATAGTGGCATTGGGGGCATAGCTGGGGTGCAAGTATGCAATGATGGCATGTGAACCAGTAGTAGGCAGATATACAAGTCTTAATCTCTCTCTGGATAGACACATTGGAGAAAATGGCAGACGTTGCTTCAAGTTCTCATCTGCAATCGTCCTATCACTATACGAGTACAGGGTCCTGAGAAGCTGTCTAAGAGTCTCAGCCCTGTAATAACCAAAGCAACATTTGTACTGAAAGACCAATAGCAGTTGGAGGGGCTTTTAGCTTGCAAAGGAGGGCCCATCCATAACTCCTGAGAACTAATTCTACAATCTGAACAGAGGTGACACCTAAAACCAACACAGGAAGGGCATTGCCACCTCTGCAGTGGGAAGAACAGCCGAGAGCGAAGGTACAAATGGCAGAATAACGACAACATATAAGCAAGACAGAGATGAGTGGTGAAAAGGGGCGTACTTTTTAGGTGGGCAAGTGTGTAAACAGGAGTCAACCACCTCCACAATCTGGCCAGAGGGGCTGCAATGTTTTAATTTGTACTTTGTTCTTTCCATTATTTCATGTAATACGGACGCCACTTTTGCTTACACGTTATTATTCCCTGTTACGCGGGGTGCAAAGGTCTGCCCTGGAAACTTTCCTATCACATAACTATATATAAAACTTATGTATTTATGTTCTGCAAGCTTTCGAGGCAACTGAGGCCTCTTCTTCAGGCAAGATGTAATCATTGCTTTCATCTTGCCTGTAGAAGGGGCCCGAGTTGCCTTAAAGCTTGCATATTATAATCTTTTTACTTCGCCAATAAAAGGTGTCATTTTGCTTGACTTCTCACTACATTCACAATAGCTAACACGGTACAACACCCTAGTATTTATGTGCCAAATTAAATATATATATACTATTTAGTTATTGAACAAAGTTGTGATTACAACATAAGCTCTGTTTCTAAGCTCCAGATGCAGGGCATGCAGCAGAAGAGAGGTTACATTACTCAAACATTTATGTCAGATAAGAAATGCTCTATGCTGCAGAATGCCCAATACTGTATATTATTTTTTAATATATTTTCGTGGATTTCAGAATTACACTGCAATGAGTAAATTACATGTCAGCTAGGTATACAATATTACATCTTATTCAAAACAAATCAGATAGCATCGATTGTACCAATCCAGACAGGACAGAAATAACACAAGAAAACAGGATAATCTGAAATGATCACTACAGAGGTCTCCAAAAGATTAGCAAAAGTTTAACATTCTCAAAACTAATAAGAGCTCGTCAGATACTAAATCATTTGGGGCTGTTTCTCGCAAAGTAAATTTGATTTTTTTTTCTATTTTTAATTAAAACATGACTTTTTCCCTATGATTTATAGTAATAGAGTTTTACTGTTCTAGTTGGGTAAAGCACATGGAACATTGCACGACTTCTAGTTGGAGAGGAGGCTGTAGTTGTTGATCTTGTCGCCTTATGATGTCAGATTACATAAATGGGATTCACAGGGCATGACCAATTATAGGACTTTGTGGCAACCTTAAAACTGTACTAAAGTATCTCAGGCTGACCCTTTTTTATTCATTACAAACCACATTTTATGCATTTTTCGGCTGAGTGTCCATTGGTTCCCAACTCTTGTACACACAGTGCCAACCTCTACTACTAAAGACAAAATCAAACCTGGTTGGACTGAGTTACTCGGTGTATCAAACTACATGACTTGTGGTCTTGGAAGTGCCAGAAAGGCTGCCTGGACTCGTAAACAGCATTTTCCTATACAGTATTTGATTTTTTTAAACTCCATTTCTTCATTTACCCCTGTTTTACCCTATTAACTACAAACACAGATTCGTCAGAATAAAATAACATTCAGAGCTAATGAAGATTAACTGTAAACTTTATTATTTAAAAAAAACTATGGGGCTTTGCTCCCTGCTCGCTTCACTCGCCAACCCCCGTTGTTGTTTTTCCAGATACACACTTTTAAGATTTTTTTTTTCTTTGAATTGTTGCTATATCATCAGGTTCGCTTTTATTTCAGAAACTCTGTAAAAACTACATTTGGAATCTTTGAGTACCAGCGTGCTGAATCTTTTTAATGAGGTCAGTGAGACATGTGTTTAATGACTTTGTACCATAATTCAGGATAGGTTTCTCCGTTTGGAATTTCGGCACAGACAAAACGATCATCATCAGCAGTTAATCATTTTTTTTTTGCAAAATAACCAATAAATGCACGTGAGGTAAACTCCGTTTTTGAAATTCTCTTGACTTAAACTTCAAAGCCTTACAATATTTACATACTTCTGACATATCACCTGTGTCCATATATTCAATTTCTATTCGCCTCTTCATTATTTCTCCGAGTAGTAATTTCTCTTTCTTTGCGCTAATGCAATCTTTGCTATCTTTGTTTAGACACTGTCATTTTTTTCTGCTATCATATTTGGTATCTTGCTCTGCATGTGTTTCGCGCCCACTTTTTTTTTTTTTTTTTTTTTTGAGTCTTTTGAATTCGTTTTCATTATCTCTAACCTGCTCTGCATGCGTTTGGCCCCCTTATTTTTTAACCTGTGTGTGACGTTTTACTTTGTTTTCTACTCTGTTATTTCTGACCTCGCTTTATCCTGTTTTTGTTTCCAATGATACCTGTTCCATGGTGATTATTATTCCTTTTTTGAGGAATAATTTGCATTTGTTTGCGCTACTGTAATCTTTACTTTCTTTTTTTATACTTTCTAATTTTCCTACTTTCATATTCTTCAACTTTCTCCACATGTGCATTGCGCCGTTTTTTTTTTTTTAGCCTTTTGAATATTCACTGCTTTTATAATCTCTAACCTGCTCTGCATGTGTATAGCGCCACGTCCAGATTGGACGTGCTTTTTTCAATTCCACTTGTTCCGGGCCTATTATTACTTTCCTTATTTTCTGAATTTGCACCTAGATTATTCTTTTTCTTTTTTGTCTCTCTTCTCCACGCTGCTTTCTTCTTCGCTTAGTCGTCTACGTTACATCTATAACATATTGTCCTTATACGCTTTATATGCACTGAGAGCCCAGGATCTGTGTGCGCTCAAAGCCAAACCACAACTAAGTGTGTTGCTGCCCGTGCTCTTATTTGGTTGTAAGTAGGGCGTGTCTTGGAAGAATCTCACGTTCTACGTCATCGCGAGATGGTCCTGGGTCAATCTCTTGGTACAAAGTCTTATGTTTAAGGTCCCCTAGAGATGCTCCGTGGCCAATCTCTTTAGTCTTGTGGGTCTTTTAAGTATCTTCCGTGATCTTAACATGAAAATCATGTCTCGTCGCCTTACTGTTGCTCTTCAGGATTTTTTTTTTTTATAATAGAGAGATTATACTTCTGTTAATAAACACAAATTAAAAAATACTAATAAATGTTTTAAGACTATGATACAATTTTAAATTTTTAATGTAATACTTTAAGTGACAGATGAATACATTAAGTACGGACTGCTGATATTCTTATATGCAATATATTAAGGAGCCTTCTAAAGTGATTGGCACTCAAAGTATTGTGCTACGTCGTTTAAAAAGTAGCAAGCGTTGATTGAAATTATTCTGATACTTTGATCCCCTATAGAGGGCAGTAGCTGTTGCTTAGGGTTCATTACAACTGAGAACTGGTTTGGCACAGCGCTGTATGATGATCACTGGCAAAGATTGCTGCAGTTTTGTTCCAGATGAAGCACAGCACAACTTAAGGCCACAGGATGCTCTCCTCTTAGTGTGCGACTTTCAGTTTGTTGCAACTGACCAATTCTAGTGTTCTGTATTATTGGACAATTTACTTTTCTACAAACATTTTTTTTTCTCAGAATGGTAACCTGAATGATATCACTTCAAACAAAATTTACATTCGCTAACCAGAGTACAGCTGCACACATTAAACTTCAGATTATAAAAACTGCCCAGCACTGCATTTACAACAAACAAAGTGACAAAATACATTTTTGGATGAAATGTGAATGCACTAAATATTTACACAATTTATGAGTCAAATTCACTTCCCATTAGGGTACACGCAGGCCACTTGCAAACCAGCAGGCTTGCCACAATCACATAGTAATTTGCCTACTTTACTTACTAATCTAGATGTGGTGACAGGTGAAATTGCAGCAGAGTTTCTAGTGAATCAAATAACAATCAATAGCAACACAAGGAGTGTAGATGGCATGAGAATGAGTAGCCTTCTATTTATGACTTTTTGCATATTGTGAATTCCCCCCAACACGGGACAGCACCCTAAAGCGTGCCTGCCGTGTCTGTGGAGGACTGCTTGTCCATTGCCGAGGCAACCACAGATTTGCAGTGCAGCAGCAGAATGCTGCGGAAACAACTATGAGATTGCGTTATACGCGCCTGTGGCTGATGGGTGATGCAAGGGACATTATAAATGCAGGGAACAGTATAACTTGGCCACTGACCTGGTCCTGACTACATTCATTTGCAGTGTCTGTGTATAGAAGAGAGGCAGATCCCGCTACAATAAATAACCCTGCTGTTCCTGTTTCAAGCTGAATAAAGCTGGTTTTGCTAAAGTACTGAGACTCAGCCGCGTGGTATAGTGTGCAAGACAGGGACTTACACGTCTCAGTATGATGCACTCAACAGGCTACGGGCCCAGCGATTTTTCAGTGCTGTGGTCAAGTCTAGTATCAAGAATGTCACCTTGGACCAGAAAAAGTTCATTTTCCAAGGAAGGCATCTTTTTACTAGAGTTTGCCCATCCCCTCCATGCTCACATCGATTTACCTCCACACTCCAAAGGCATACAAACTGCTGACTTTGAACTGCCCTGGTCTGTTGGAGCATCTTGCCTTACACAGGCTACCACAGAGATAGGCTTCATCTCCACAACTCTGACCATGAATTATGTATTCTTACAGAAATATTTAAACAAAACTGAGCGCCATTATGAACAAGCTGCACTTCCTCCCTCTGACACAATAACACTGAGGACTTTCTGCCAACACATCATTCTGCAGAAGTGTGTCAAGAAACAAAATCGGGGGCTCCTGTATGCCATCTGCAATAAGCCTGCATAATGAACACCTCACTGGGACTGGGACTGCCAAGTCGAAGTTTTCTTTCTTTTTAATTCTCTTCCTTTTTAGTCATTCTGGTGTGTGTGTGTGTGTGTGTGTATTTATTTATTTTAATATATTTATTCATTTAAAAAGCATCTGTAAAAAGCTATATTTCCCCCAGGGGCCAAATAGTTCTATCAATCAATCACATAGTCCCTTTCATATCTATCTATCGATATGTTAATCTATTATATAGTGTCTTTCATATGTATCCGCCTACCATGGACATTTCCAATTATGGTTTGATAAAATAGTCAAGCATTTTGTTTTTTTATTTTTTTTTAAAAAAAAAGCTTCTCCTCCTTAGTCATTCCCCACTCAGAAAAGCTGCACTGACTCAAAATTTCTTGACTTAAAACTTCAGACTAACATGCTGAACATGGAAACACTTTTGAGATTCTGTTACTGAACCCTATACTGAAAAAGATTACATTTTAGTCGTAGAAGCTCAGAAAGAACTCTCTTTATCCTCCTTAGAAATGTGTTAAATTTGGTAGGACTTTTGGGCCCACATAATGTATTGCTGTCACGCTTTGTAAGGAAGGCACACCGTGTTTTTTGAAATGTCTGTAACTTTTTACTATGTCTAGTTACACTTCGTACTGTTTCATGCTGCACACCCTTTGACACTCTGTCAGAACAGAAAGAAAAACAGTGACTGCAAAAGAATACATAAAAACGTATTACTTTCACAATAAAAACTATCAGCAGCTTCTGACAGCCCACCCCTCCACCCACTTCAACAATATAAATGTGCATTAATACAGTGCCTATAAAAAGTACTTTCCGCCTCAACATTTTACATTGTATAGTTAAAACACATTGAATCACAGTAGGATTTACATTTTTGACATTGGTCAACAAAAAAAAAAACCTAATCTGTGCAAAATGGTCTAAAATAAGAACAAATGTAAAATACAAAATAACTTATCAGATATTCAGTAGAAGTACCTTTGGCAGCCATGACAGCCTCAAGGTCTTTCTCCATCTTTCTCTTTCTCTCACATCAGCACACTGCAATTTCTCCCCATTCTTCTGTGCCACAGGGCGGAGTGGTAGCTCTGAGGTAGGGATCTGCACTGGTAATCAGATTGTTGCCAGTTTAATCCCCATAAACCCCAAAAAGTGACTCTACTCCGTTGAGCCGTCTGTCCTGGGTATGACGTTAATCTCCGTCCATCCCTGCATGCAGGCCCTCCAACCTGCTGGGAAAATTCTGGGGGTTGGTGGCTGAATTGGCACTCCAGCCACCATAAACAACTTCCCACTGTTTCCATTTCATCTGAACTAGTGTGGTGCTGCACTCGGGTCCTACTCTGGGATTCCAAATTGGTTTGTCATGTGGTGGGTGCGGCAATGCCCGGTATCTGTGCCTGCTCCTGACCTCTCTCTTCTGTGCCAAACTGCTCGAGCTCTGTCAGGTTACATGGCTGATCCTGTCAAGTCCAGCCACAAATTCTCATTTGGACTGACATCTGGACTCTGATTTGGCCACTCCAGGACATTAACATTGCTGTTTTGAAGCTATTCCTTTATAGCTTTGGTTTTTTCCTTGAAGTTGTGGTCTTACCGGAAAACAAATCTCCACAGGTGCAGGTTACTTGCAGAATGCATTAAAGGATTCCTTCAGGATTTGCCTGCATTTTTCTGCATTAACATCAGAGGACCTGCTTGCAGAGAAGCATCCCCCACAACCTGATGCTGCCACCACCATGGTGGGGATGGTGCATTTTTGATAATGTGCAATGTGACATGGTGTTTAGTCCGATGGGCAAAAAGCTCAAATTTGGTCACATCAGCCGACAGAACCTTCTTCTAGCTATCTTCAGAGTGTCCCAGGTGCCTTCTAGAAAACTCTGACCGAGATGTTCAGTGTGTTTTTGTCTTTACCAATCTTGAATAAAGCAGTGCCTGCTGAAGTAACTGAGAAATGGTTATTGTCTGCACTGGCACCCCGAATCTAAACCACAGTAGCCTGAAACCTCCTTCAGAGTTCTTGGAGGTCGCTCTATGAACCCCCCCCCCCCCCTCACTCATCTTCTGTGCTCCCCTCAGGTTTTTGGGGACAGCCTGCTCAAGGCAGATTTACAGCTGTGCCATACTCTTTTCAGCTCTTACTGGACCTCTATGGGGCATTCAGTGACCTGGAGATTTTCTTGTCTCCACTCCCTGACTTGTGCTTTTCACAGAGTCGCTTGGGGTGTACTGATGTCTTCATTGTATAGGTAAGACCACCATACGGAGTCTTCAAAAGTTTGACCTTCCACATGCTGGTGCCCTTATACTATAATCAACTGAAACCCCACACGTTATCTCCTTTTAATTAATTCTGTGACTGGCTGCACCAATGATGATTTAGGTGTGTTGTGTTAGAGGAGGCGAATACTTATATGATCAATTATTGTGTGTTGCACATTTGTAATTCATTTTGATCACTTTGCAGAGAACCGCTTTCACTTTGCCATTAATAAATCTTTGCCTGCTGATCAGTGTCAAAAATAAATGCTGTAAAAAAAGAAAAAAAAATGTGAAAACTTCCAAGGGGGTGAATACGGTTTATAGACCCTGTATGTGCTGCTAGTAAAGATATTTCACTTTTAGATACTAGGAGTGCCCTTTTTAATTAGTGTGAATTGATGAAATGGACTCTGATATTTAGGTCATATTTCATTGTGCCACCTTTTTTATGAGAGAGAGAGAGAGATAGATCGATAGATAGATAGCGTAGTAGGCAGGATTAGATAGATAGATAGCGTAGTCGGCAGGATTAGATAGATAGATACTTTACTAATCCCAAGGGGAAATTCACATAATCCAGCAGCAGTATACTGACACAAAAAACAATATTAAATTAAAGACTAATAAAAATGCATGTAAAAGCAGACAATAACTTTGAATAATGTTAGCGTTTACTCCCCCGGGTGGAATTGAAGAGTCGCATAGTGTGGGGTCTCCTCAGTCTGTCAGTGGAGCAGGACAGTGACAAAAGTCTGTCACTGAAGCTACTCCTCTGTCTGGAGATGATCCTGTTCAGTGGATGCAGTGGATTCTTCATGATTGACAGGAGTTTGCTTAGCGCCTGTCGCTCTGCTACGGATGTTAAACTGTCCAGCTTCATTCCTACAATAGAGCCTGCCTTCCTAACAAGTTTGTCCAGGCGTGAGGCATCCTTTATCTTTATGCTGCCTCCCCAGCACACCACCGTGTAGAAGAGGGCGCTCGCCACAACCATCTGATAGAACATCTGCAGCATCTTATTGCAGATGTTGAAGGACACCAGCCTTCTAAGGAAGTATAGTCGGCTCTGTGCTCTCTTGCACAGAGCATCAGTATTGGCAGTATTTACTCGCATCCCGGGTCCTCCTTGCGTGGAGTTTGCATGTTCTCCTTGTGTCTGCGTGGGTTTCCTTCCGCAGTCCAAAGACATGCAGGTTAGGTGCATTGGCAATTCTAAATTGCCCCAGTGTGTGCTTGGTGTGTGTGTGTGGGCTGGGTGTGCGCGCCCTGCCCAGGGTTTGTTTCCTGTCTTGCGCCCTGTATTGGCTGCGATTGGCTCCAGCAGACCCCCATGACACTGTAGTTAGGATATAACGGGTTGGATAATGGATGGATGAATGAATTTTCGATTTAAGGCTGCAAAAAGCCTTACAGAAGTCACCTAAAGCGCCAAGGATGAAGTTCTAAAAAGTGGCACTCAAGGTGTACTCTTTTGTAAAGCACTTTGGGATAACATTCACTACAGAAAAGATGACATGACAAACACTTGGTGGGATTTTCAAAGTTCTACTGAATCCTTTACAGCAGGAGGTTTACATTCCATGGAGGAGAATAAACACACATTCAAGTTTGGAACACACTCAAGTCCCCACATTTTTTTTTTTCCACCTTACCTCATTTGTTGCGGGATAAGATCACAGATCCTCCTGACAGAACATTGATTTGAGAATAAAGCTATTAACCTATCAAAGGTGCTATATAAAGTAGGAATTAACATAGGCCTAAACATACTGAGGAGGTAAAAATGTTTTTAAAAACACTAATAAGATTGACATTACATTACACTGGATACCATGAGCTAATCAGGATCATAACACTTAAATACACAAATTTCAGTTTAAAAAAAACAAAAAATAAAAAAATAAAAATGTCTACTTATTGATCATAATTTTGTTGAAGGAGCCCAGTATTCATTTAAACTTGTATCAATTACTATCCAGATAATTATAGTGTGCCTAGCAGGCCGTCATTCAGTTTACACTTTGTTTCTTGTGATCGATGCCAAGTCCGAGCCTGAGCGACTTCTCGTGACGTCATTGCTTTGTTTTAGCCTTGTCTTTATAAATTATCTCATGGATGTGTTTCTGTAATGTAATCACTTAATACGCGACATTTGTCAACTGTAACTGGAACCAGTCGGTGACTCTGCTTCAACAACATGTCAGCCACAGACAAACTAGACTTTGGACCCTCGATTATCAGGAAACAATATAATGTATTTTGCATAAAACAATACAAAACCATCAATGATTATTCATTCTTTCTTTGGAAAGATCCAGGCATTATGTTCCATAACGAGATGCTGACACTTCCCAACCCAGAGTTATTTGTTGCATTAATATATATTTTTTTTTTATTATTATTAGTGGTTGGATACATTTGGGAGATGTGCCCACGATCTGCTAACCTGGAACCTGCAGACAAGGTGCTACTGAACTATTCAAACCACATCAAATGGCCTACACAACATGTAGCTGCTGGTGAGTAAGGCAGGATCAAGCACGGGCCAAACGCATGGCGAAAGAAATCTCTCACAGTCCAAAAGTTCAGTTTAAAAGATTCAGTGAAAATTCAAAGCAAACTGTCCACACAACAATAAAGAAAAAAGGGTTGCTACACACAAAGAATAAAAAAAAAAAATGGGAAAAATATATCTTCTATAAACTTCGCTTTTCTTGTCAAACCTCAGTTGTTTCTATACTTAAAGATGCTTTACTTCGCTTTCAATGCACTCTAAAAGCATGGCACCGCACATTCACTAGGGCACGCTGTGTTACATACTATGGGGGCACATTAAGGCCCGGTTTAAAACAGTGTGCCCTCCATGCCTTACACGTGGCAAGGCAGGTCACTAACTGAGACTAATCTATAGTCAGAGGGGCTAGAAATAGTTAAAATATACCAATTTAATTCAGTTTGTGGAGGTTATAAGAACCTCCCATAGACTATGCACTAATATATAGGCAAACATTTAATATAACTTAAATACCTGGCAAAAAGCTCTTACACAACATATAATAAAAAAGTCCAAAATAAACAGCTCTGAAACAAACTGCATTCATGAAACAAGATCTCTTAAATTGTGTTATTTCAACAAACAATTTCAAACACACTTAAATCAATTCATAGACGTGGATGGCCGGAGCCTATCTTAGCAGGATCAGACAATGCAGAAATCATCTCTGAATAAGATGCAGTCCACTGCAGGGCCCAGTGAAATTACTGGGCCAATGAAATTACCAGTCCAAGGAGTATGCACATCATTGGGGTGTAGGAGGCAAGCCAGCCTAACCAAAGAATATGTGCACACATGCAGTCTCGACCAAAAAGAAAAATAAATAAGAGCATTACTTACATACAAGGCCAAGATACTACCCAAAGACTATGGAGCTCTGAGGCATCAAGACCAATCTTCACTATTTTATTTTAATACTATATTAAAGGTATGACAATTGTGCTATAAACACAGACAATATTATGACAGCTCATTAGAATAAATGCTGGAGTGCAGGTAATCTTTCAGAATTGTTTGGCAAGATGCTTCATTGTCTCTCACTACTGCATTGTACCATCTATACACCCTCTGTCAAGGACTCGGGCCAAAAATCACATAATATGCAACTGCCTTCTGTCTGCCCTCGTCCAGCTCTCACTTCTTCTCCCTGTGCTGTCCAGTTTCTTCTCTCCTTCTGCATTTCTGTGCCGTCTATCCACAGTCATCCTGGCTCCGCATCTTATTATAATTTTTCTAACATCAGAGGTAGGTCAGTTAGACTTAAGATTCTGCCCAGGTATACATGCAATGTTTCCTCCCACTTGTCCTGTAGTTAGGGTGGTTGTGTCACAGCAATGCGTGAAGATAGCAAGCGAAAGTGCATCTGATGGCGACTGAAATTGCCTTTACTACACTATTGGCACGCAGACTTATCTTGCTAAACTGGAAGAATCCTAGCCCACCTGTTTTAAGTCAGTGGGTAACTGGTGTTATATACTATTTGAAATTGGGGAAAAAAATCAAATTCTCACTTAAGAAGATCTGTTCAAAACTTTAAAACCTGGCAGGATCTAATCAATAATATTTTAGAATAAGCACTTATACTGGGGAGAAAGACTCCTTTGTCTCTATACCACTCTCAAAAGTTTTGCTGTTGGCCTCTTTCTCTTTCTCATAAGTAGGGGTTGAACTGAATTTACTTTGTTAAGTTTGACTTGATTGTATGGAATGTTATATGCTTTTTATAAATTCAATACAAGTTATAAAAAAAAAGTGCATCTGAGGAGTTGAAAGATTAAAAGATTTACATATGAATACAGTAAAATGTCATTTATCCATCAAGGGTTGGGGCCGAGGCCATGTCGGATAAGAGAAAAGACAGATAACGGAACAGCCGTTTTATAAATAATATACACAGTAGATTAGTATAGCAATTTTTTTTTTTTTACAAAACAAAACTATAGTAACAAAATACAACATAAACAAAATTAATTCATTCATACAATATTGTAACGACCAGCAAACAGTATTTTTTACTTGGAGGTCTTTGTTCTGTAATAAACAGTGTCCTGTCTTCTACTCCTTTATCTGGTTTATGGAGCGCATATCCAAAACAATAGAAGAAAGCTTTCCCTACCTATCAAGTTTATCTCCTGCCACTCACACTTCTTCTTTCTCTAAACTGCAAACACTCCTGTTTATTGTCTCCTGACTCCGTACTCAAAACTTCCTTCCACCGCACTTTCCTTTTCCTCTTCACTTCTCCAGTCACTCATCTCCTAACAGACGTGAGCGCTCCTTTCAGAATAGAAGCCCCTCAACCCAGTCCCATCACTTCTAACATTTTTTACAAACTTTCTGAGTGAACACAGCGCATCGCAATATATTAATAAAACATAATATCACAGGTTTTAAAAAGAAATTTACAATACAGAAGAACATTTATACAGAATAACACTACCACCAGTCTGTATTTGTCCATGTCTGGTTTCCATCTGACACGTTTTCAGTTTTGTTGGCATCACCTTTTATATCGTTCACTGCTCTTCCTACTCTGAAAATTGAAGCAATACTTTGACCATTTTCTAAATGTTTTACAATTTCAGTTTTTTGTGATAATTCAACATCACATGCCTATGTTTATCGGCTATAACAATGCACAGTAGATTAATTATAACAAAAGAGAAAAGCTATAAAATGCTATTAAAACTGAATATTACTGACACTGATTTCAAAATGCAGCCTGACACATGGTGCTGGGGGAGAACACTATGTGCTGGCACATGGGAGGATTGATACAATTTGTAGAGCTTGCTGTGTGTCGTACGGCAGTAGTAGTACAGTAATAGGTAGGCGCCGGTGTGCACAATGTGTTATGGGTTTCTTCCCCATGACAGTTAATAGAGACTGATGGTTAATCAAATTACGGATAAACGAGGTTTTATTGTACTTTAAAATCACTTCAGGTGTTTCTTTTGGTCTGGTACAAGAGAACACCACATATGATATACTGTTTGGCTTGTCTTGTTTTATAATTATAAAAGACATGAAGCTTTTTGGTGTCCCCGCCATTTTTATGGTCCTCTGGCCAATTAAAAACACACGGTAATTTATTGGCCATTTTGGACCATATTTTGAGAATAAAATTATACCCTTATGAGAGAGTAAACCAATAGTTGTCTTCAGCAAAAATGATCAAAAAGGACTTCAACGCACGAATGCCACAGCAATCGATGCCAGTGATCAACCCTCTAATGAGATATGAAAGGTCAGCATTTCTAATTTTCACAAAACTTGGAAAAAATGAGGGCTGGTAATAGAGGCATTGTCGAATGTGATTGTATGCCATTTCAAGGATGCTGATCACAAATATGATATTTTTGATATCTGATTCTTTACTGGTGGAGCAGGAGACAGAGCTGGAGGTGGCAGAGTTAAAGATGCTCAGATTTGCATTGGGTGTGATGAGGATGGATAGGATTAGAAACGAGGACATTAGAGGGTCAGCTCAGGTTGGACGGTTGGGAGACAAAGTCAGAGAGGAGAGATTGTGTTGGTTTGGACATGTGCAGAGGAGAGATGCTGGGTATATTGGGAGAAAGATGTTAAGGATAGAGTTGACAGGTAAGAGGAAAAGAGGAAGGCCTAAGAGAAGGTTTATGGATGTTATGAGAGAGGACATGCAGGTGATGGGGGTAACAGAACAAGATGACGAGGAGAGGAAGATTATCCACTCTGGCAACCCCCAATAGGAGTAGCCTAAAGAAGAAGAAGAAGAAGAAGATTCTTTACTGGTGTTCTAAGCCCTGTAAGACCCACCCTGAGGAGGAGGAGGAGGAGGAGGAGATTGGGAGCATGCACTGATAGCGTGTTGCTGCACCCACCACACAACAAACTACCTGGATTGGGACCCGAGTGCAGCAAGTCACACCTCAGTACCACACTGGAACAGAGCAAGTATTTTTACAGTGGCTGGAGTGCCAATCCTGCCACCAGCCAACCCCCCAAAGTTCTGGTTAAAAATGACCAATTTCAAATACAATCATGTGGGGTATCATTTAAAACTGTTTCGAAGTCAGTGATTATTAATATGATATTATTTTTGATTTTTTTCTGTTACAATTGAAAATATTTACATTTCAAACATTTAAAAATTGAGGCACATATTTTAATATTTCAATTCTTGTTATGTACTTCATGAAGTAAATCATATTTCTTATGAACATTTCAAATTAGGGTGCTTATGCTAATTTAGACTTATGTATGTATGTATGTATGTAAGAGAGGCACAGAGTAGGAAAGTCAGAAAGAAAAAAAAGAAAAGGAAGAAAGACTTGAGTGATTAAGGAGAAAAATCACGAGATCGAGCTGGTGTGGTAGACAGGAGGCAAAGCAGTCATTTGGCCCTGCTAGAAGTGAGGGGAATGGCACTCCACTGTCGGGTCACTCCTGTTGAGCACCTGAAGGAGCAGGATAGCCGATGGCATCACTGGTCTATCCTCGGTACCCGACTATCAATGGCCCAGGAGACAGGGAATGCCAAGGCTGCGGCCACCTGACCACTATATTTCCCAACTAATTTGGCCAACTCCTCCAAGAAGAGATGGAGTTAGAGACACAATCTTTAGCTTGTGCCGAACTTACAAAGCTTTTTCTGTACATTTTATTAACATAATCAAATGGCCTGAAGGTGACAACTTGCCCTCTTTAAAACTAGTGGAGTGAGTTTTGCAATTTGCAATAATAAAATGAGACAAAACATGGATATGGGATAGCATACAAAAAAAAAAAAAACTAATAAAGAGTACAATTAGAAAAATGTTTTAGCAGCAACACAATCCAGATTCACATCTGCTGATCCAAAGTAGCTCAGATTCACTTTACTAAGCCTACAAAAACAATACACACGCTGGCATTCTTTATTCTCATCTATTTTTCCATGGGATGTTTTAGTTTTTAAGCATGTGGCATGTTTGAACTGCTTTTGATATCTGACACACACAAAAAAAAAAAAAAACAAATTTCTTCCACTGCTATGCTCTAAGGTGCTACTGGTGCTAACTGGTCTAACAAAAGCATTTCTTATCAAAATGTCATTTTCAACATCTTTGCTCTATACAGAGATATCCATGTTCTATATTGAAAATGATTATCATTTATGCTAAAGGTTTTTAGAAATATTAGACTTAAATATTGACTCAAATGCAATGTGCTTTACAATGGCACTCAATCGGTAAAATGTTATGCAAAGTTAGAATTCATCTGTAATATTACTCATAAATCTTGTACTGTAATTGTAGTTAGTGCGTCCTATAAAAGGCACTTTAAAATCATCCACAGTCATATTTCACTTGAGTGCCTATGTAGAGCTTGGTGATGGAGATCCACTGTAAAGCCTGACATCAATATTTGTGCAGTACTGATTTACTCGGATTAAGGAGGAACAGTGTGGTTTTCGTCCTGGTTGCAGAACAGTGGACCAGCTCTACACCCTTAGCAGAGTCCTGGAGGGTGCATGGGAGTTTGTCCAACCAGTCTACATGTGTTTGGTGGACTTAGAAAAGGCGTTCGACCGTGTCCCTCGGGGAATCCTGTGCGGGGTGCTCCGGGAGTATGGGGTACCGGACCTCCTGATAAGAGCTGTTCGGTCTCTGTGCAACCAGTGTCAGAGCTTGGTCCGCATTGCCGGCAGTAAGTCGAGCCCGTTTCCAGGAAGAGTTGGACTCCGCCAGGGCTGCCCTTTGTCACCGATTCTGTTCATAACTTTTATGGACAGAATTTCTAGACGCAGCCAGGGTGTTGAGGGGTTCCGGTTTGGTGGACTCAGGATTGGGTCACTGCTTTTTGCAGATGATGTTGTCCTGTTTGCTTCATCAGGCCGTGATCTTCAGCTCTCTCTGAATCGGCTTGCAGCGGAGTGTGAAGCGGCTGGGATGGGAATCAGCACCTCAAAATCCGAGACCATGGTCCTCAGCCGGAAAAGGGTGGAGTGCCCTCTCAGGGTTGGGAGTGAGATCCTGCCCCAAGTGGAGGAGTTTAAGTATCTCGGGGTCTTGTTCACGAGTGAGGGAAGAATGGAGTGTGAGATTGACAGGCGGATCGGTGCGGCGTCCACAGTGATTCAGGCTCTGCATCGGTCTGACGTGGTGAAAAAGGAGCTGAGCCGTAAGGCAAAGTTCTCAATTTACCAGTCGATCTACGCTCCTACCCTCACCTATGGTCATGAGTTATGGGTAGTGACCGAAAGAACGAGATCGCGAATACAAGCGGCTGAAATGAGTTCCCTCCGCAGGGTGTCTGGGCTTTCCCTTAAAGATAGGGTGAGAAGCTCAGTCATCCGGGAGGGGCTCAGAGTAGAGCCGCTGCTCCTCCGCATCAAGAGGAGTCAGATGAGGTGGCTCGGGCATCTGATCAGGATTCCTCCTGGACGCCTCCCTGGTGAGGTGTTCCGGGCACGTCTAACCGGGAGGAGGCCCGGGGAAGACCCAGGACATGCTGGAGGGACTATGTCTCCCAGCTGGCCTGGGAAAGCCTTGGGATTCTCCTGAAAGAGCTAGAAGAAGTGGCCGGGGAGAGGGAAGTCTGGGCCTCTCTGCTCAAGCTGCTGCCCCCACGAACCGACCTCGGATAAGCGGAAGAGGATGGATAGATGGATGGATGGATGGATGATTTACTGCAGTATAATTTTTAGATTAGATCACAGGAGGGCAAAGTCAGTCCTGGAGGGCCGCAGAGGTTGCAGGTTTTTGTTCCAACCCAGTTGCTTAATTAAAAGCCAATCCTTGTCAATTATTTAATTTCATGGCTTGTTACTGCTTTAACTCTGCCATGTCAAGTCACTCTCATATCCTAGATTTTCTTCCCCTTCCTAAGGATATCATCCAAATGATTTGAAGTCTAAAACAGTCGAGTTATTCTCAGTGTTTCACTTTTTTCTCTTCATTTTCCTTCCAAGTATTTAATTAAACCCAGTGTGCAAATGGAAACAAGCTGGTTTCTTTTGTCATTTGCATCTTAATGCTAATAAGGAGCCGTTAAAAACCAAGGCTACAGCTGTTTAAGACTAAAATAAGCAATAAGGGTTCAAAATATTAACGAGGGAGACCACTAGACTGAAGCAGAAGTGTTACTTGAGCAATAAGAGCTTCTTATTAAGCAACTGGGTTGGAACAAAAACCTGCAGCCACTGCGGCCCTCCAGGACTGAATCTGCCCACCCCTGGATTAAACTTTATTAATCCCAAGGGGAAATTCAGAATTTTAATTCTTTGCGCTGTACTTTATTTTTTATATACAATTTGTTAATGGCTGTTGCTTTCGCAATTCTAAAATCTGGTGCTCATTATAATGTTTAACAAAGTCAGTTAGTAGAGAAAGGAATATAAGGAGACACCACATCTGCATATATTTTGGAGATTAAGCCAAACACCAGCAAATCCATAAAGCAGCAAAAACACAAAAGAATTGTGTTACACAATTTCTAAGTAAACATTTTGGAAATGATTTAAATATAACATTTAAACAAAAAAATTCAACCTTTCAGCAGTGGCATAGCTCGAGTTTGAGCCATTTTGGGCGGGTCGGTGCTTCAATTTGCCGCCCTCCAACATATCTGAATATGTTAACCTATTTAAATAGAAAATTAAAATGACGTATAGAGAAAAATTAAGATCAATTTTGCATAGATGTATTCATATATAGAGAAACAGCAATAATTTGTTATTTATAATAATTCATAATCATCAGCTAAACAAGATATAGTAGAGACGCACTGATAAGCTGTGTTCTAATTATTAGTTTAATATACTTAAGTGGCGAAAAGCAGAACCTGTGTGGTGTACAAGTAATAGGTGGGGATGTTTTCTGCAAAGCAAGAACACATTCAGATCGATAACAAAAATGAAGTTATAAACTATAATTATAAATTAGTTGTTTATCTTCCTAGAAATGATTATTGTTTATTTATATTTATTTATTTTTGTTATTGCCTCATAAATTTCAACTGCAGTGTCTAATGCCGTCACTGAAGGACAGCCGGAAAATGATTTTTGAAGCATTTGTGGATAAGAATCAGAGAATTGTACTTTTTTCACTCATGAGTGATATTTTTCCAAACCCTGCTGAGTCTTGTGGCCCATAATGTCACCCCAAAAAATGTGCCACCATCCTGAGGAGGATATCATCCACACCTTCCTCACTGCTTTGTCGCAGGCACTCTGCAAAATTCAAACCACAATAAAGATCTCAGTGAAATTTCCCTGATGACAGATGTTACAGTGCATCTAAATGGAAGTTAATAGTCATTTTCAGAATTCCTTCCGAGTTGGAGGACAAGCGTGTGACATTCTTATCATTCAATGTAAAAATTGAAAAACTTCCTCTGCTGTCCACCTTAGCACAAGCAGGGTGCTTCAGGATTACCTCATTAACATCCCCAATGAAATACACAGAACACTACTAATAATATCAGAACTTCATTAACATTTGCATTTTTTTTGTGGTCTGGCAAAGGCTCCTTTGTTGCTTTCCTACTGTAATCCTATTTGAACAATAGCTGAAGACTGTAACAGCTTCCCATTTGCAATGCAAGTTAAACAAACACACACAAACATGAATGGGTATGTATGTCTTAAAGTAACCCCGGACCACACCCCCTCTGAAAACAACCCACTGCATTAGGGGTAAATTGCAACATGATCAGAATGCATGGGAAAAAAGACAGTAACAAATCAAATACTACTACTACTAATACTAATAATAATACTAGCCCTAATAAACAGCATCCCAGAGAAAGTAAACATCCATGAGCAGATCTGACCCTCAAGGGACATGAGCAGATCTTCTCAAAGAAGCAGCACAAACCAGAACCAAGTAAACAGGAAATGATATTGTCATCCTCATTTTGTAACCCCAGCCCCCACCATGGTGGAACTCTTGGCTATTTTTAAAAAGCTGTATAATGAAAGCAGCCATTGACAGAAGACCATTAGTAACTAAGTTGGCATTATGTAGACATGTGCACAAGCATACACACACACAAACACAACTAAAGGAGAACATAGTGAAGAGGGTGACAAACTGGATTTTATTCAAGGCTAACAAGCAAGTACTCTTTCACAGCAAAATTAATTTTCCCACCCTGTGCATTATTAAAAAAAAAAAAAAAAGAAAGAAATGCTTCATCATCCATCTGAAGCAGCAGCAGTAGTACTGGTGGAAAGGAAAAGTGCATGCCGCAGTAACCAAAAAAACAGACAGGAAGATAAACATTGTGCACTCTTTATCTCCTCTTAACTGGTAAAAGGGAACTCCAAGTGAGTTTTTAATTTGTTACAATTACCCTTATAAGAATACTAGCTCCGTAAGCCCCTGCTGTAAAAAGCCCAGGCTCCTAGAAACCATGGATTCTGGCACATCGGTTGTGCATTAGCGGTTAAGCGAGTTTGTCTCTCCTCAGAGGTTTCGTTTTGACGATGTGCTCGCCTCCCTTGTGTATTAGTGGCTAAGCATGTTTCTGTCTTTACTCAGTGGTTTCACTTTGGTGACGGAGTCGCTTTCTTTGAGCTTCATGTTGAAGCCTCGCACTTCCGGGCCGGACAGACAGACGCACATACTTCAACGTGTAGACATGTCTATATAAGATACATTATCAGAAAGAAAAAAAAAAACAACTATCATAGTATGTTTACTTACTGCCCATTAACATGCTAATTAATTTCGGCTCAGTTAATGGGCACAGGCTTGCCCCCCAGGAGGTAGCGGTAGAAGACAGAATTAAAACAAAACAGAGTACCATTATGAACAATACTGCACATCCTTTCTCTGTCACACTAACACTAGGGACTTTTGTCAATGAATTATTCCAAAAGATGTCTGTCAGGTAACACAACTGGGGCTCCATCATATTAACAGCAATACATCTGTATAGTGCCTCACTAGGACTGCTAAGTCAGACGTTTTCTTTTTACATTTTATTCATTCTGCTGTGTGTGTGCGTGTGTATACATACATTAGTAACTAGTAATCCACAAAGGGAGAAAATGAATCACAGATCTTAAACTAGTTTTATACACTCACACAAACACATTTATTTATTTAGTTATTGTTTTCTTCAAGTTTCTGTAAAGAGAGAACCTTCCCCCTGGGGACAAAAAGTTCTGTCTACTGTCACACAAACGCACATGGGAGTCGGTTTACAGGCTCAAATAATGTTGTTTCCTCAGTCGAGCCAGGGGTTGGCGCTGTCCTCTAATCCTTTCTCCCCTTCTACTCCTGGAGACCAATCGAAGAATCCTCCCAGTAAGGTGACTTCTGGGATACAAGTCCTGCCTCCAGATGACATCACTTCCGTCTCCCAAATCCTTCCTCGTGATGATCTCACTTCTGGTTCCGGACCATGAATTCCCACCTCTTCCTGTCTGTTAGATATAAACAGAACAGCCTTCCTAATGTTAGTCCATACAATTGTGGACTCCGTTCTGTAAAGATGTGTTTTTTTTATCTACAAACTTTCAGTACACAGGGTGGCCATTCCCAAACCTTTTTCTGGCTATCTAATAAAGACCAGCAACTTAAAATAAACTCTTGAAATTCTAGAACATAACATAATATAAATTCTCAGCTTCAGCCAATGGAAGTCATCAGGCAGCACTTGCACAAAGCGGAGAACAGCCTTGGTCAGGGTGTCGTTCAGTAGTTTCACATTTTTTCACTACATGCACTTCAAGATTAGTGGATGACCAACTTGCCCACTGGAAACTGCCATTTCACTACGTGGATGCGCTGCACCAACTTAAATTGAAAAATAACATCACACGATTGGTGTAACAAACAAACAAACAAATGACAGGAGCGCTAATGTAGTTTTCAGTATTTTTATTGTGTTAACAAACGTCTACTTGAGGATGCAACTGTCCTTGAATCGAAGGATGCAAGTCCTAAGGGTCTTATGCCTCTTGCCAGAACAGAAGAAAGATAAGAGGTAGGTTAGTAGGCCATCTGTGGATTGACAGAGTCTTTAATAATGTTTGTCCTTCTAAATATTATTTGCGCTCTGTGGCAGTAGCATTCAAGTTCAAGTTTAATGTTATGGGGTGCATATTAAAATGAATTTCTGGGTTTATATGTAGACCTGAATGGACGCAAGTTTTAGAGCTCTATAATGATCATTTTCAGTATTTACTTTGAATGCAAGATATTACTTCATATAAGAAATAGGAAAAAGGTCTAAAAATACCGGCTCAGCGACACTGCCAGACTTCTTTGGTACCTCAGAAAGCTTGGCATGCAGAAACAAATATGGCGCTTCCGCAAGTTCAACTCCGAGGCCTACACACCGCTCTAGAACTCGTAGCCTGTCCCCTATGCCTTCGCTGGTATCATCTGTTTCAGCGGAGGTGGGAAAGAAAGGTGGATACAGAAACTGCTTATCAACCCATTACTGAAACAAGAATGATTCTACTTCTGGAAGAGCTCCATAAATCTATTTCTTCTGATGTTGAGAAATCTATTGCAGCACTTAAACGAGAGGGAGGTTAGGAGCACCCACCACATGACAAACCAATTCAGATCCCATATTAGGACCCAAGTGCTGCCATGCAACAGGTGACACCTCAGCACCACACTAGTTCAGATGAAATAGAACCAGTGGGAGGTTTTTTTATGGTGGCTGGAGTGCCAATTCTGCCACCAACCCCCAGGTTTTCCCTGCAGGTTGGAGGGCGTACTTGCAGGGCTGAATGCAGAATAACGTCATACCCAGGACAGAGCAATTGCAGGTTAAGGGTCTTGCTCAAGGGCCGAACGAAGTAGAGTCACTTTTTGGCGTTTATGGGATTCAAACCGGCAACCTTCCGATTGCCAGCACTTAAATGAGGCATAGCAGATATTGCAGAACGCACATCACATATGGAAACAAACATGTCCGAGATTGTGAAGGCTCATAACGAAATTGTAATGGTTTCAAACGAAATCGAGGCGACAATAAATAGGCTGTCTGGTAAGATTACCGATTTGGAAGTTCGCTCCAGATGGAATAATGTTAGACTGAAAGGAATCCATATAGATATAAGATATAGATAATATACAGCTGCCGCAAATACTTGCAAAATGAATTTCTTACGTGTATGTCTAGTCAGAAAAGTGACAATAATACAATACGAATGAAAGCAGTGCTCTTTGGTCCTAAGCTGGGCAGGTTCCATACCATAATCTCTCCCTAATCACAGACAACACAATCTTTACAATTCTTTAAATGACTGACTTTACTCCAAGCAGGGCAAATGAGACACTTTCTAGTAGCGACATCAAACTGGATACAACGTGAAAAGTAAGATGGGATGGCACAGGCTGTACATTCGTACTGCCGTCCGATTCTACTGTAGCAGAATGTCTCCTATTCCCTTTACAACATACATTCGATTTCTTCTTTTTCTTATATTATGATGATGATTCGAGGCCTGAATGAAACAAAGTCTCAAAGATTTTAGAGGCCAGAATAAACTGTGAAAATGTGTGGAACTGAAACATCATTCATCATACTGATGAAATAGCCGAGAATGGCCAAAGTCTTTCTCTTAGTGGGGCGGTACTGGCGTCACAGTGTTTAGTGCTGCCGCCTCATACGTAGACTCAGAGCTCTGGTCACCTGTATACCGTAAACTGGATTATTCAGATTTTACAAATGGCACGTTTACATGTGCTACAATAACCTGGTTATTCAGAGAAATCTCATTTCTAAAAATGCCATGTAAACCCTTATTCTGGTTAGAGAAATGGCCTTAGAGAAGCCCGGTTAATAGAGGTAGATTTCTCCATAAAGACAACTATAATGTGGCCATCTAAGCCTTTAATCAGGTTACTGTTAAGGATTTTGTTGTCAGCTCATGTCCATTGCACTCTGTCAGCCTGCACATGTATTTGCTTTGCACAAGCTTTCAGCAGCCACGGGTAGAAGCATCCATAACATTCATCAACAGAGGCAAATGTTTGGGTGATCGCATTATTCCTTTTCCTGGCTGAAATGATCTGTCACAGTATTTCAGAAATCACTAAATTTATGTTGATGAGATAAACATACAGTGCTAAACTCAGCAACACAAACTCGACAGCGTTAGGGTAATGTGTAAAAAGTAATATGCATTATGTAGTCCAATTAAATACTTTTTAAAGTCAATACCTATCTTACTGAAGTGAAAATGCCTGCGCTATCATTATTCTAGCAGCACTGGGTGTAAGGCAAGAAGAACACATACCGTGCAGGGCTCAATCACACAGCCAAGCAGAAACGAGTTTGCAGCGTGCAATCCTGTAACATAAACCTGCAAATAAAGCCTCAATTTGACTAAAGATATTTATGAATTTTAGTGAAATTTTAGTGGTTGGCAAAAATGGATATAATGAGGTTATTAGAAATAAACTTGATCCATTAGGATTGAAAGTCAAGAGAGAGGTAAAGAAAGAGAGAGGTAAAGAATTTAGGGGTAATTATTGACTCTGAAATTTTAAATCACAAATTAAACAGACTACTAGGACAGCATTTTTTCACTTAAGAAATAACAAAATTTAGATCTCTTATAACACTGTAAGATGCTGAGAAATTAGTTCACGCTTTTGTTTTCAGTTGGCTAGATTACTATAATGTACTCCTCTCAGGACTGCCAAAAAAAAAAAAAACATCAATCTATTGCAACAAGTGCAGAAAGCAGTTGCAAGAATCTTAACTCGGAAAAGAAAGTCCGAGCACATCTCTCCAGTTTTGATAATCACTACACTGGTTACCTGTGTCATTCAGAATTGACTTTAAAATACTGCTTATGGTTTACAAAGCCTTAAATAATCTGCTCCATCTTATATGTCGGAATGTCTCTCACCTTACACTCCAAATTGTAACCTTAGTTCTTCAAATGAGGGTCTGCTTAGAATTCCAAGAGCTAAACTTAAAAGAAGTAGTGAGGCGGCCTTCTGCTGTTATGCACCTAAAATCTGGAATACGATTTTACCAATAGGAATTTGCCAGGCTAATACGGTGGAGCACTTTAAAAAACTGCTAAAAACACATTACTTTAACATGGCTTTCTTCATAGCTTCATCTTAGTTTAACCCTGATGCTCTGTATAGTCAATTAATTATCATCGTCATTCTTGGTGGATCCTCTATTCATACTAACCCCTACTTTCTCTGCTGTTCTTTTTCCGGTTTTCTGTGGTGGCGATCTGTGCCACCACCACCACCACCACCTGATCAAAGAACCGTGATGTCCCTACATTGATAGATTAAGGGCCAGAAGTCCACATGACCATCATCATCAAGTGCTTTCATGTGAAGCATGAAATCCCAGAGGACTGATTGAGATCATTTATGTTAGGTAGAATGCCTAGAGGCGGCTGGCTGGTTTCTTTGCCTCAGAACCCCTGCAGATTTTTTTTTTTTTCGCCAGCCATCTGGAGTTTAAATTTATTTTGGTTTTTCTGTCCTCCCTGGCCATTGGACCTTACTTTAATTCTATGTTAATTAGTATTGCCTAATTTTATTTTTTCATTTTGTTTTTTTTTTCCTCTTTCTTCATCCTGTAAAGCACTTTGAGCTACATCATCTATATGAAAATGTGCTATACAAATAAACATTGTTGTTGCTGTTGTAAAACACTGGAAAATTATTACAGGTGCCCTGCTTATTTTCAGATTCGCGTTGGCCGAAGATAACGTTTAATTCTTTCTTTGTGCAGATTAATGAGGTCGGAGTGTTTTGATAAAGGAGAACTCCAGAAGATTACTTGTGCATGCATGTAAATGTAGATCATTAAGAAACCAGGATGTCAGCGGCCATACCACATGCACTTCAGAAGAGGTCACCCAACTGAAGCTAAGCATCTTTGGGCCCAGCCAGTACTTGTATGGGAGACCATCTGGGAAACGGCTTGGGTGAGGCCAGCAGGAGGCGCTTACTCTGTGGTCTGTATGTGAGCATTGGGATGTAAAAATGGTGTTGTCCTTTGGGAGGGAGAGAGAGAGAGAAAGAGAGAGAGATAGAGATATATGAAAGGCACTTTATAATAGATAGATAGATAGATAGATAGATAGATAGATAGATAGATAGATAGATAGATAGATAGATAGATAGATAGATAGATAGATAGATAGACATGAAAGGCACTTTATAATAGATAGATAGATAGATAGATAGATAGATAGATAGATAGATAGATAGACAGACATGAAAGGCACTTTATAATAGATAGATAGATAGATAGATAGATAGATAGATAGATAGATAGACATGAAAGGCACTTTATAATAGATAGATAGATAGATAGATAGATAGATAGATAGATAGATAGATAGATAGATAAGACATGAAAGGCACTTTATAATAGATAGATAGATAGATAGATAGATAGATAGATAGATAGATAGATAGATAGATAGATAGATAGATAGATAGATAGATAGACTTTATTACAAGTCATACAAGATCCCTGGGCATCTTTTGTAAACAGTAAGGTGTATTCCGATGCCAGGCTAAACTGCCCACCGTGTCCTAGTCATTCTAGCCCCCTAATCATTCCCTGTGTCTAATTGGCTCTCTCTTTCACCGCTTCACCACCTAACAGGTAATGTGTGGTTAGCATACTAGGCCCAAAATGGCTGTCATCACATCATCCAGGTGGATGCTATACGTTAGTGGTGGTTTAAGTGGCTCCCCATTCGTTAAAGTGCTTTGAGTAAGGAGAAAACTGCTATATAAATGTAAAGAATTATTATTTTCAAGTTAATCCAGTTAAGCGTTTGTAAGCATGTAAACACACTGAATGTTATTATACTTAGTGACATGAAGAGATACAGACATACTGATCTGTGTATTTATGTATGTGTGTAAGGAATATGTTGATGGAGAGACAGATTGGGCTTGTGCAGTCATACACAGGATTAACGACTTTGTTAGTTACACCTACTCTTTCCGTATGATGCTAGTTTTAAATAAGTTAGCAGGAAAGAGCTGCTCAAGTGTGTGGGGAATAGGGATGGGTATCGTTTAGGTTTTATCCGATACCGGTGCCAAAACGGTACTTTTGAAACGGTGCTGGTGCTTAAACGGTGCTCGAACGGTGCTTAAAAAATAAAGAACACAAACTTCGTCCAAAAACCTCTTGTGTTTTTATTTTTCCCAGTAATTTTTTTTTAAACAAAATTATAACAAACCTAGCCCTTTCTGTCAATAAAACATAACTTCTTTGGTTGGAACCAGTGCTTAAACAATTGAAAACACAAACTTTGTCATGAAACCTGTGATGTTTAGCAGTTTTTTTGCAAGAAGATAATCATATTAGTTTTTTCTGGAGCTATACGGCATCGCTCTTGGCTGATGGCATGCCCAGCACAAGAGAAAACTCTTTCAGAATGCGTTGATGACGCTGGGACACACAAGTATTTTTCTGATAGGGCAGATAAATTGGGGAGTGTATCCCTCTTACTCCACGACCAGGCCACAGGGTCTTGTCCAGAGGTAATTCCTGGCAGTCTTTTGTATATTTGAAGCTCCTTTTGTACCTGCTCTGTGATTGAGGGGACTCTACCCGCTTGAGAAGCAGCCTGTTGAAGCTCTCTGTCTTCATCCTCAAACAGCTTTTCTTTATATCTTTTGCTGTGAAGTACAGCCACACTCTCGAGCGCTTCAGCTTCGGCATTTTAGCTCTGCTCTAAAAAAAAAACCCGTACATACTTGGGCCCGCCTACTATCCTTGGAAAGGAAGTGATTGGCTAGATTTCTCAGGGAAAAAAGCACCGAAATGAAGCACCGAATTGTGCGCTGCTTTTCGGTCTGGTTACTACCGTTCATGTCAGCACCAGTTCCACAATGGCACCGGACACCGGTACCCATCCCTAGTGGGGAATTCAGAGAAATGTTGTGCTGGACTATAAGCTTAAGTGGCTTTGAATGTGACGTGGTAAAAAGGTGCCAGACAGGTTGGAATCAGTCAATCAAGAATAACAACCCTGCTAATATTTTGATGCGTGATAATGTCACAGATGTATTGAGAGGATACATCACTCGCAAAACATTCAGCCAAGAGACATCATGTGATTGCAAGAAGACAGTTGATGAATTTCGGCTACAAAAGGATGATAACACTAACAGACAGGCTAAGGTCCGTTCACAGGCCATCACTTTGGTAACTAATGAAATCATTTTTAGTGACAGAGAAATCTGTCACTAGCAGTGAAAATTTGTAAATGCATGGTCATGAATGACATTTCAAAATAGGACATGTGACATTTCACTTCCTCCTTGTCTTTTGTTTTTTTTTCTTTTTTTTGGTATGGTCTCCAAAATGTGAGAGCAAAACTCCAAGTCCATTTTTGCCTTTAAGAAGTAACCGCCAACATCCTCAAACTGAATGTCCAGCGCAAGAGTCAAGTGGTATGTGTCAGCTGCTTTCTCGATAAGAACAAAAATGATAAGCCAAAAAGCACCTAACCTTTAAAACTTGAATCACATGTTCTCTACTTTTCAAAACAAGGCTATAGCATTTGTGTAATTACACGGTTTGCAGAACTATTTCACCATTGTGTGAAAAGGCCATTGTCACACATGTCTGTTTATCCGCTGGTTATTTCAGTTTAACTCAGAAAAAAGAATAAGCATCATTCAAATGAAAGTTCAAATGTAACTGTATAAATTTACCAGATGCTTTATATATTATATTGTATATATATGTATATATCATCTCTCGCCACCTTAAATGATTTTTCCTTGTCACCTGGTTAGTATATAATGTTCAGTTAAAACAAAAGAGCCTTAAGAGTTGTCCAGTATATATTCATTATTTGTTGCTCAAGGCAAAGCAAAATTACACATACAAGCACACACACACACACACACAAATTCTCTCATCGCACCAAGTATTATGGTTCAGTGCGGTACCAATTTATTTGCGCGAATCCAACAGTGAGGCTGAGGGCCGAGGAGAGGGAGGCGGGGCTCTCCTTACTCATGCGTCGGCCTCCGTTCGAATCGCTCTACCTCTCGCCATGTGTTGGAGTGCACCTCGCCTGATACCGGTTTGTTCAGCAGACACTATCATCGTTTGACATTTTTGAGAGAGAGAGATCACAGCTGCGTGTGTTTTAGAGGGTAGCTGCTCATTGGCAGAGATAGCACGGCCATGTGCTTTTCTCCCCACACAGAATGATGCTCTCCCGTCAGAGCTGAACACAAACGGATACAGTGGCAACGTTTGACATTGGAGCGTACCTACCTTCCACTTGGCCAGAGATACCTTGCCAATTTTTTACATTTTCTCCAAAGAAATCACAAGTACATTCTCACCCCAGATAGCAAAACCAAAAATATTGTATATCAAGAGGCCCTCAGATACAAAAGATATCAATATAAATTCTTCTCAATACAAATGATTACATTTTTAAAAAAATTTAAGTTTCACTAGTATTAAGTATTACATTTTTTTTGTTTTAATGATTTTTAAAGATTGTCCTGTTTCACTACTATGCAGGCAGAGCAGCAGGGGGCAGCTAGTAATGAATAAAAAACAAAAATAAATAAATCAGTCAATACGGATGTACCTAAAATAGATATCTAAATGGTAGACTGGTAGTTGTTTTCATATATATAATCAGTCTTTTAAGTCTCTAAAGAGGAGTCCAATGATAAGGTCAGATGACTGGGGAAACAGGAGAAGAAAACCTCAAGTCAGTTATAAAACTCACACCAAGCAGCTCCAATGTCCTTAGCCATACGGGTCACCTTCCAAAACCCTACTTGCCCCTTTTCTTTTTGAAATTTTACTTACGGAGAGATCTGGTCCAACTGTATCAAACATTTCAAGTATGAATAAATGAGACACGTCTAGTTGACAAAGTGGCAAAATGTAAAATATGCATGTTAAATACCAACTAAACAGTCCACAAGATGCCAATGATGACTTCTGAAAGCACATACAGCTCAGAGTAAAAGCACACACTTATTGAAGATACGGGTACGATAAAGTTCGGTATGGTTTGTGTGGCACACCTCAACTCTTTTCACAGAGTGTGTGGATTTGCACAAGCCCCCAAACTCTCAGCACAACCTATGTCACGTTACCAAGAAAACTGGCTGTACAAGTAGTATGTCTTGGGGCATTGACTGGTCTCATTAAATAATTTTTTTCATTTGCCCATCCTGGTGAGATTTGCCAATGGCAGCACACTAAGTTGAATAAACCAGGCCACTGTACATCTAGTGACAGCCTCCCTTTCTTCCAGGTGAGTGCTATTAGCCAAGAGATAACCTTCTCCTCGTCTGCATCCTACCCATGGATCAGTCCTGGCACACCAACTGCAAAATGCATCCAAGGATCCAACTACCTAGATCTGTTTTAATAAAAAAAAAAAAAAAGCAGCAATCTTACTCCAAGGTCCTCTTGCATTACCAAATGTGACCGCTTGCACTTGTGATCTCATTCTTTTGGCGACTACCCACAGTTCATTGCCACAGATAATTACAGTGATGCTGACTGACGTCTTGGTAAATGCTTTGCTTCACACTCACTTCTACCACCAAAGCCCAGTGGAATGTTCACAAAGTTTGAACCAATGCATCGACTTTCTATTCATTCTCATGACCATCTGTACCCACACTTGTGATCAAGATCTGGAGGTATTTCCACTCCACAACTTATAGCAGCTTCTCCTCTCTCATCTTCAGAGGGTTAAGACCCTCTTTTCTTCAAGAGAGGGCCGGGAATACAGATTTAGAGGTGCTAAGAGTTTTAAGACTTCCTCAGAGAGCTCTTTCTACCTTTAAAGGTTATCTACATGTATAGTCGTGGTTAACATTTCCACAACCGTGCCAAGAACAGCCTGGGCAAAGAACCCTGCCTTTATCCAAGTGTTGAATAGGCTTGCAAAATTATTCTCCATGGCCTCGCCAACTACTCACTGATATGCACCTTTGCTTCAGCCTCTGCTTCAGCCAACACTTTCTTGTACCCATCCCCTTGTTGAAAGCTTGAGAACATACTGCAATTAATTTCTTTTTCTTGAACTCTACAGCATCCCCTAAAGCTTTGGTCCACAAATGAGTGTCTAAAATTGCTACAAATTCCTAGTTGACCAACCTTTGACCACAGCTTTATACAGTTGCCTACATGCTGTTTTGGAGGCGAGACTGAACTCATCCCTGAAAGATGTATCAGTTAATTGTTCAAGCACACCCTTACTACTCAGAAAACACAAATGTCCATCTAGGCCAACTCACTACCAAATGAGCAGGACTTAAGTGCTCAGCTCCGCTGTGTCCAAAATATATAGATAGGCTTGAAGCAAATCACACAAACTTAACCTGTGACCTTTGGAACGAGAAACTCTTTTGGACAATCTGTGAGGAGGATAGAAATTCAAGAACATCTTACTACTCTGATTCAGGTCAGGCATGGTGTTGTTCACCTATCAGAGATGAACGAAATGATCCAGGCATATTAAGTGCTGACAATACAAATTGGCTCTTTAGACACAAAATGTAGCATCTATGGAAGGGAAGGAGCCAGAGCTTGTATGGGAAGTTGAAAATGACAGTTAGGGATATTGTGACTTGCTTCAACACATCACTGGGTCTGTAACTGGACATCTTGATCACAAACGATCTCCCTCAGCTACTCTGGGGTTTGCTCACAGGAAAGGCCCAAAGGGATGTGTTAATATTGACAAGCATTAGGCAGCATGATGTCCAGCTGGAGTTCTATCAGTTGACAGTATCATCACTTAAATGCCACTTCACGCTGCAGATGACAATTTGGGTGTGTAGGATGATTGTGTGTGTTTAATAACTACATGAAGTATTTGGCCTTTATAGGGACAGCAGATTGGGGGTTCAAAAGAGCACTGACTCTATAATTCTACTTGGCAAAACTGAATGCTCAGATGAGGGAATGACAGCAGTAAGAACAAAATAAAAGTGACAGTCCTATGAGCTAACGAGAGTGTAAATACAGTATATTTCATGGGGCAGCTATAGGGAGCACACACAGGTTCTTCGGTCACAAAGCCTAATTTGAATGAGCAGTTCATTGCTTGATGTTATGCTTTTCAAAAGAATTTACTTTACCATACTATACCATTTTCTAAGTCTGTTTAACCTTAAACAGGGTCGCGGGGGGCCGGGGTCTTTACATTTGTAATAATTCTAGCAGTATTATAAATAAAGATAAAGATAAATAAAGAAACCGTATAGCTTAAGTATTGTCTTGCATAAAGTCAGAGACTTTAGTCTTTTATATGAGGAGTATTCCAGTCTCTTAGAAGCTAGTACATGATGTCACCTGTGACAAATATACAACAATACCCTGTCCTTGAGTTAGGACAAAGTAATAAATGGTTATCCTTCAAAAACTAACAGTTATGGTGACTTTCAAAAACTCTGAGCCACAGTAACACAAGACTTCAATGGAAAGTATGTGTAGTGTAAAAGCATCAATAAAGATGAGCAGCGGCTAATGAAAGATTGCAGAAGAAAGAGCAACTAATGAAAAATAGATGAATGAATAGGCAGAGGCGATTGACAAAGACAGGGAGTAACTAATGAGAGTCACATGATAAAGCAGTGGGACAGGATGTGCAAAAAATACAGACATGTGAAAATGGAATGGATAATGACATACAGGCAGATGGATAAGAGGAGGTTAACATCATAACAACCAGATCTGCTTTTTTTGCTTTTCTTAATGGTTTGACTTTGCCAAAGATCAATATGTTAAACATTTTTTTTTTTTAAACAGGGTTTACGAGGTGATTTAGTCTACTCCAGGAGCATTAAGGTATAAGGTAAGTAAAAGCACACTATTTACTCAACCACCTACTCCCCATTTTAGCTGCTGACCCTTTATAAGCTATGCAACTTAAATGCAGTAATCAAGTCAAAACATACAGAACACATTAGCCAGTGCTTGGAAATGCTTCAGAAATCTGAAGATGGTTACTGTGTTCCATAGATGAATGTGTTATAGTGATGGACGCCAACTGCATGGAAGGACCTGCCCAATACCAAGTCCCATATAGCCCAGTGGGACTCTGAAGGCCATTACACCCCAGGGGACTGCCAAACAGCAGACTGGGGGAGATAAGGCCCTTCATAAGTCATCTCCACCGGTCCTTCCATTACGGAGGCATCCCGGTCAGGTAATGACACCGCTCACCATCCATATATATATATATATATTATTTACTCCATGTAGTCTCATGTGTTCATGCAGAACAGAGATAAAGTTTATGATGAAATGAGCGTTTATGGAGACCAACACCATACAACAGCAAACAATATCAAAAAGCCAATGAAAAAGATCTTGCAAGTAATTAAAATACTTTTTCATGTACTTTTTTTTTATATTGTTTGATGTCGCCCACTGTTGGTCTCTGCAGTCACCCGTTCTATCAGAAAGTTCTATGTGAAAACGTGAAATTAAGAATTTCTTTCTCTTCCCTTACTACAAAACATATGGGGTAAGTAACATATAAAAATATATTCACGTGGAACATTCCTCTAAACATCTGACATGTGAAATAAGACAAGCAGAAGACCATTTAAAGCCTCAAGAGAGCATAACTACACTCTCCCATTCATTTTCTGAAGCCACATTATCAATTTCAGGGGCTTAGGTGGTCAGCCCCCAAAATAAGAGCGTACGGCACAAGAATACCAGAATACAATGTCAGTCTTGCATGGCGTAAACTACATGCGCACAATCATGTTCTTATATCTGGAACATTTAGACATACCATAGATGTTTTGGATTTGGGTAAACAGCAAAATAGTATAAAAAAAAAAAGACCTCGCACAAAACACAATGAAAAATTATATAATGCTATCATAGTCAATGTCTGAACCAGGAACTAAACTGGAGCCTAGGGGAAGCAGCATTAACTACAGGGGCACAACATAAAAACCTCAAAATAAACATTTTAAAAAATAAATTATTGTTTTTGCAGGCAATCCATGTAATTGAGAATTAGAACTTTAGAAAACCTTTGACGAAACAGACCAGTCAGTCCAACAAAGCTCGCCAATCCTATCCACCTACTTAAGTCAAGATGTTACTTGGCTATATAGCATTATTAATTACCACACTTTAAATCTTTATCTCACGTAATTGCATATAAAAAGCATGCACCACCACAAAGCACACAAAATTACAACATTAGATGAAAAACCAGGAGTAAAATAATATAAAACCACCATGCTCCATCATTAACGGAAGGAAAAGATCAAACATGCTACAGTTTAATACATGTGGGAACTTCCCATCAACTCTCACTTCATTTATTTACAATTTCTAACTCCACCTCAAAGGCAGTTTCACAACAGATGAATGAGGATAAACATGAAGTCTAAAGAAAAGCCCTGCAGAAAATTGGAAAATCCCTCCGTTGTCAGTGTGTCAGGATTTACTATCCTCATTTTTGTCCAAATGCAGCCAATAAAAATCAACCTCATTGAAGAAAATAAAAATGCAAGCACATTTCAACCTATGCACCCTTCAAAGCAAGAACAACAACAACAACAAAAAAAAAAAAAAGGCTTCTTGTTGTGTAGCTCCAAATTCCTTAACAAATGTATTTGTCCAGCTGTCCCTTTTGGGATTTTAGGACAGATCTATGCCCATTGTCTGCCAGGTAGAAAGTCAGAGCTGGAAAGGATAAAAAAAAAAAAAAACAGAACACAAAAGCAGTACATCTACTGACCACTATAAAGATGGCCATCACTCTGAATGAATATGCAGTGTATAAACTGGCTTATCATACATACCATGCAAGTTTTACTTGCATCTCAAAACAGCACTTAGGCGTAATAATAAAAAAAAAAAAACAGTTATGCATTATTAATGTACAAGAATGCATTTCCAGACAGCATACGTATAGCACAAGATAACCAAATAGACACCAAAACTTGAGCGGAAGTGAGTTGCTCCCCTTCTCAGTGTTAGGGAACTATGCTGGAGAGCACGAGACACATCCCCCCCCACCATAGCTTGCGTTCACTGTATCCAAGAGTGCACTCGCTTGCTCTCCCACGCACGCACGCACGCGCACACACACATACATATACACACACACACACAGCTGCCGTTTAGTCAGCACTCCTGCAGAAGTAGTTGTCTCAGCTCACCTCTTTTCTGGACCCAGCCTTCTTTAACAATGGTAATATCGCTCATGTTGGCTCCCCTCTGAGCCCAGGACTCGGAGAAACACTCCTCTGCAGGCAATCTGCTCTGCGGTTTTCAGGCTCTCCTCTCTTAATTTTTTTTTTTCTTCTTCTTCTTCTTCTTCTTTGCTCTTGCCGTGGCCCTTCCCACTCTCCAGTGGTGACTCAGCCTGGAAGGAAGTAGCATAGAAAGAATGCATGGATATATTTTTTTTTTCTGTTGTACTTCTTAAACACTGATATGACAAACAACAAATTCATTGAGAATAAACCCCCTTCCTCCTCTCCCCATCCACATCCCACGTGCCTTCTCTTCATATATTAAATTTTGCAACCAGTTTTCGGCCCTTCTGTTTGATTCCAATTGTCTGAATATCAGCACGGACAGGCAGGCCCATTTATACCAATAAGTGCTGCTGGTGGCAAGCCAAGCTTTCCCTTGTGACCAGTTTCAATTACAAACAAGCAATAGTTCTGATGAGAATTCAAAGAAATAAAAAAAAACTTTCACATAAACTTCTTACAGTGAATAGTTTCACGAAAATCAACTGTTAACATTCTTGGGGGTATTGTCTCACAAAACTGTCTTTATGAAGATCAGATTATAGAAACGCTAGATTAAAAATAAAAAATAAAAAAACACATCATATTAAAAAAAAAATAAATAAAAAATACGCTGGCAATTAATTCAATTCTAAATGTGAATCATTAGTGGTTTCACACATTGGCAAAGCGCTTACAAAATACAAAGCGGAATCTGAGTGAAGAGACGGGACAGAAGCCTAAAGAGCCAACGATCTGGGAAAGAAACTACAGACCAGCAGACAGTCGAGGTCAAATCTAAACTAAACTCTGTGCTTCCGTTCTTAATGTAGGGCAGCAGCTGGAGGTTCCTCAGTGAAGTCATTCCAGGATGAGCTCATCCATCCGTTGCCTAATTGATCACAAAAGTATCAAGCAGAGAAAACTGTGCACTTCCAAAAAAATTTAATTTTCAACATACAATGCCTTGCATCATTCAATTTCCGTCTACCCGCCATACTTCATCAAGCAATTTCTGTCCACGTGCCATACTGGTTAGGTGCTCAAAACAATCACAATGTCATATTCTCACACATTTGCTAGCTTTGGCTTACTGTACAACTACAGCATGTTTTAGAGCAGAGAGACGGAAGGAGAACACAACGCATTCACAAACTTTACTGTACCGCTATAAGAACTTCAGATGCACAGAACTGTTTTAAATAAAGCAAACATGTAACACAGAGACAACAGTAATCATTGTTCTCAGTGGTTCAGAAGAACCAATTTAACACAAACACATTCAGCCATAGCCTCAAGTTCTTATGTTCAAACATCTCACAACGTTTGGTACCCTGACTAGAGCTGCTGCTCAGAGTGCATCTTTCTTTGTTAATCATTTGTTGAAAAATATAAATAATACACAAAAAACAGTTTGTCACCAACCCTCCTCCATTCAGTTTCTCTTCTCAATATCTTGTTGCCACTGCTCTACTGCCCAAGGAACAGTCATGAGATCATCAAATGGAAAGATTCTGCCATCAGATTGGACGGCCCAGCACACACTTTACTACAGAATGCCCAGGAGGAGGGCAGTTGGTGGTCAACTTGCTGAGTGACTGTGGACCACGCCAGAGGTTAATTTTCTCCAGGGATGCTGCTGAAATTATTTTTTTATTTTTCTCCCCTCCTCAGTCAGTAAGCCATAGTTCAACAGATATTGTTGCTTTCCAGTTTCAAACTACTGTATGTGTTTATACAAATCTGAGTCTTTATGTATATTAATTCTGTATTTAGTATTCTATAAAATGTATATTTGCATATTACCTGAGAACGTGTCACAGTGCTCCGTGTCTGCACTCACTGAAGAGCACAATACAAAAGTAAAATGAATTGGATTTACTCAGTTAATAAACCTGGTAGTCTTAGTCTTCAATGACCAGAAGGAAGAACACTGAAAGTGTGTGTAGGCATACTGTGACAGGTCTGAAAAGATCTTGAAAGCTATTAAACATTCAAATATTCACTTTTTAAAGCAACTTACAAAAAAATCACAATGGTAGAACGGTTTCCATATTTCCATAATGTGAACGCTGGCAAGTTAAGTGACTTGTTCAGGGAGGGGCAGTGAGTCAGCAGTGGCAGCCCTCAGGGTCTTTAATCCACTGCCTCTGCCACAAATGTATGCAGATGGCTGCTTCAAAATTTATGAACCCATACTGTAGTCCATGAAGTATTATATATTTACTAGAAGAAATATCAAACAGCAAGTTTGGGTCCATACTGTTCATGTTACCCTTAATAAGGAAACAATTCTCCAACAGGCTGTACCTCAGAACAGAAACTACTCCAGAGTTTCAAAATAAACGAAAGAACAATCCAACAAAAGGTAGAGCACTTTTTAAAAACATTACTGAGAAATAAAGTTATAAATACAGCAGGATGTTTATTTTTAAAAGAATTCCATTTAAAAAGTACAAATAATTTGGGACACACTTTAACCAAAGATAGAAATCTCCTTTGCAGAAGCAAGCAGTAAAATGGATCAAAATTATGACTACCTAAACAACAGAAGAAAGTACAATATCATGGCAAAATGTCAGAATCTGCAAGCTATCTATGACTAACTAAATTAGGAAATATACTGATTAATACCGTATTTACGCATGTACCACGCACACATTTTTTCTCGAAAATAATTAGCATTAGAAAATTGGGTGCATGTCATACACGAGGAAATGTAATTCTGTGATGTTGTTCTGCTTGGGCTCTCTCTCAATCGTGCTCTCTCTCTCTTTCTCTAAACGCTTCCTATACAATCACAACGCACATCGGGCACAGGGCAAAACGATTTTCGTGATTTTATTTGTAAAAATTAGGGTGCGCGGTACACGAGTAAATACAGTATCTGTCTAAAAAAATCTGCCACTCTACATGCTGTGAAGCCATTCTTTCATTTTAAGGCAACTCAAAGGTAAACATCTAAGCAAAGTTTTATAGTACAAACACATGGGAAATGCAAACCAATCCACGTGGTCTTTGCCATAACTTTCATCTTCTCAAATATGCTGGCATTTACATACATGTTCACTTTATGACTCTTTCTTCATGCACATGTATCAATGTATAAGCTAAATTATGCAAACTACCAAATTGAACAAAGTAATGGTCATTTTTTTTCAGTTTTAATACTGAATTGATCTATATTTTACATAAACAGGTCAGGTCCAGTTGGGAAGCATGCACTGGTATAGCACATTGCTGCACCCACCACACGACGAAACACCTTGGGATCCCAGGTGGTAACCCCGCAGGGAGACACATGGCCCAGTCCCAACCGTTGGAAATGACTGACTATCTATTTGCCAAAGCTAGGTGTTACGTGGGCGTCCCCTAGGCCTAGTCAAGCCACTCACGTCCTCATCAATGAGGAGCCTGAGAACTGGACCACCCTCCGGAAATCACATTGCATGGCTACAGCGCCGTAACCACCACTCCCTCACAATGCAGGTAATGTGCATCCTCCTCGATACTCCAGACGCACAATGTAAACCTGCTGTATTTTACAGATTTGCGTTTATACTTCACTTCAATCACCAGGGTTTTTGTAGTTTTGAATGCTTGTTATCTTCATCAATATAACTTACAGTCAAACAAACCCCTTTAAAATGCAGTTTCTCTCTCTCTATCTACCCCACTACTCTGCACTTTGATCTACAAGTGTATTCAGGGCAGCTTTTCTTAACACTTCTCATATGCCCTAAAAGTACCATTTTGCATCTGATTCTGTCTCATTAACTTATAAAACTAAGATCCCTGATGTTCAATGTTAAGACCATCACAATAAAGCAAATACCTTTCATAATTCAGCGTTTCCTTTTATTACACTTTAAAATGCTCATTTTAAAGAGCCTTGTCAGACAATGTGTTGAGTCTATAACAATTTAGCTGATTCTACAATTATTGTCAAACAACCAGCTTATTAATTATAATCGTCTAGATCAGGGGTCTCCAACTCTGGTGATGTAGTGCTACTATGACTGCAAGTTTTCATTCTAACTCTTTTCTTAATTAGTGACCAGTTTCTGCTGCTAATGAACTATTTCCCTTTATTTTAATTGACTTTTCTTGAGACTCTGACCACTGAATTGGTTCTTTTTTCCTTAAACGGCACTTACTGTAAACGTAAATTTGATGTGAAGTGAGCCAACAGATGAGCCTCAAACTACAACCAACTTCACATCATTCAGTTTCTTAATTTGAAGCCAATCCTCGTTGCTAATTAAACTAGCTACTTAATTCCATGGCGCTCATTCTGCCATGGCAGACATTTCCAAAACTGTTGATTTTCTTTTTTAAGAGCGCTGTCAAAATGTGTTGTGGACCTGAGCAGATCAACATTACCAAGGCCTTCGCCTTTCTTTATTTTCAGTTATCGTGTGATGGACGCAGGTTGTTGTTTATGTATTGGTTCATTTTGTGTCTTAATACTGTTTGTTTGCTAATTAAGGAAAAAAAAATAATTAAGGGGCCTGAGTCTTAAGTTGTGCATCAATTAAAATTAAGGTAAAGAGTTAATTAGTAGCAAAATCTGGTCACTAATTAAGAAAAGCTGTACAATGAAAACCTGCAGCCACAGTAGCTCTCCAGGACTGGAGTTGGAGACCCTAGATTATTAATGTATAGTTAAAAGAGCAGCAGACCCACCACTGACCAACACATGTAACATAACCGATTTCTGAAAAACATTCCCCTCACCATAACCCTTTATTTCCTATGTTTGAGACAATTTTGTACCCACCTACAGATCATGCCTTGAATTGCCACTTTTTACCTTTAAATTGGTACCTTATCAAAAGCCTTCTAAATAAATTAATAATCTCATACTGTATGCACCTCTATTATTGCTTGCATTTGTTGCGTCCTCATAGAATTCCATCATTTTAGTAAAACACGACCTCCCCGTCTGAATCCATGCTATTTCTAATACGCCTGTTCTAGACACATGCTGCTCGATGACTTTCTTAATAATTCCTTCCATTAAATTAAATTACCTGTGATACTCGCTAAAGTGACTGGTCTAGTTAGTTACGTGGATCAGCCCAATCAGTCTTTTTAATACAACAAAATAAATTTTCTAGCTTCAAGTCTTCAAGAAGCTTCCCAATGTGCAGAGATTTTTGAAAAATGTGCACCCAGGGTTTACGCATGTACTCACTGACTTCCTTAAGCACTTAAGGATAGCACCTCACTGCCCTCTCGAGTGTGCTGGGTTTCAATTCCACATCCTGCCACCGAGTGTACGGCCTCTGCAGGTTCTCACTGGGTCTTTTTTAAATTTGCCACTGGATACTCCGGTGTTCCTCCTCAAAGGCAGGATTTCAAATTGGTCCTGTGGGAGTCTGGGTGTATAGTGAGTGGGCACTGAGATGAACAGGTGTGTGGTCTGCGGCAGGTTTCTGCCTTGAGCGGATTACTTTTATCATACAAACTGACCACTCAACTTGATTGAGCAGATTTCATAAAGTACAGTATATGCAGTATGCGAGTTTAGATTTCAAACTTCAGGAACTATTTTTATCAAGGCAGGATGTTCCTCTACAACCTGTTGTACAAAACTTGATGGTAGCCACATGTGGGCTTGATATAAATAAGGCAGATCTTGCCTAAATCATCCATTGATGTAAGCAATTGACCTTAACTGCCCCTTTAATTCAATTAAGCTCACTAAGGGGACAAAACTCGTTCACCCCAATTACAGGCTTATACAACTTGCACAAGCAGCAAATGAAAGCTGTACATTATTCGTGTGTAACTGTTAACTTCTCCATTCTTAGTATTAAACGCTTTACAGACTTTAACTTGCAACATTTTTAGATGTTCCCGGTCTGCTGTTACGTCATACAAAATTCACATGAAGGTAGAAGGTGGCATCTGATGACAGCTGACTATTTAGCCCAGGCGGAGATGGACAGAGATTGTTAAGCCAGCTCTTTCCCAAAAAATATAAAGGTTTGATAGTTCCCAAACCTACAGCGCTGCTTAGCACCTTATTCCAAAGATCTATTGTGGATTGTGTTAAAATGTCAGCATGACACTGATTTAACCTAAAACACTCCATCTGTGACACTGCGTTCTTGTTGCAGAAGTCTACTTTAGTAAGTTACTGCTATCAATCCCTTCATTTTGGCCACTCCTATCATGGTCACTTCTAAAGCTTTCTTTGCTTTTTACACAGCTTCGACATGCTGTCTACTCAAATCATTATTCTCTGGACCTCCTCTAGTGATGGTGTGTCTTTATGGGTTATGGAGACCAAAACTGGACACGTTATTCCAGATAAGGTCTCTCGTAAGCATAAAAAGTTTTATTCCATGCATTTGAATTTTGAATATTTTACTTTGATCACTTCAGTCTCCTGACAAATTGCATTAAAAACTGTTAGAAATAAAAAAAAATAACAACATTGTATGTGTCCCCATGTAACCAAAATCTGCTAACTGCTTGCTTATAAAATTCTAGCATATTTTTAAAGCCTATCGCCTATCTAAGCCTACGCGGCATCCTATATCTGATATATGTTGCTCAGTTTTTGTCTTTAATGGCTTCCATTAATTTGCCAAGTGAGCATATTAAGCTTCCTGGCTTATTCTTATTAGGATCAGCTTGATTATCGTTTTTTTACATAACAGGCCAATGTCTGCTAGTTCACAGTTTTTAGGAATTTCTCCAGCATACAACAATTTTTCCAGAAATATAAGTTTTTAATCCAAATCATTTCAACCTCTATTAATAATCTCTGTACTTAGAGAGAGATTTGAAAATTCTTCACATATGACAACTTCTGAAAAATAAATAAATGACAGAAGGCAGCTTTATAATCTATGGAAATACAACCGAGTTTTTCATATAAAAAAAAAAATATTAAAGTGAGTGCGATTTAAAAAGAATAGCATTTGTAAGAAACATTTTTGAAAATTGTAACTATTTTTGATGCAATGATAAGTGAAGCAAAATGACACCTTTTATCGCCTAACTGAACAGATTACAATACACACGCGAGCTTTCGACGCATCTCAGGCAAGTTAGAGTCACAATACAAGAAACCATCAAATCACAAGACCACCTGACAAGACCACAAGGAAAATCTGTCCTACTAATGCTTACTCCAAGTTTACGTGTGTCAAGTGGCCACCAATATTTGGAAAATGTAATACAAATGTCTTGCCAGCAAACAGTAATCAGAGTATGGAGAAAGCGGACTTTCACAGTGAGTAGGATTTCTTCTTCCTACTCTTCTCAATATATGTTTCTCTACAACTAATGAAAAGATCGGACTAAACTCACTGTGAAAAATATGTAACCCTATAAAAATTAAAGTGAAACGTGCAATGGTGCTAAAAAGCTAAATAGTTTTTAGTTATGTAATAACAGTAGAATATAGAACAACAGTACAATCTTTTATAAACTACTAGCCGTCCCCCATGGCTCTGCCCACATAGTAGTGAAATAGGACAGCAAGGAGGGCCCTGCCCGGCTCCCCACTTCTGACGTCATGCTTCTCCATCCCCTCGGCCCGCAGAGTCAGGTCTCAGATTGGATTGAACACATCACTCCTGCAAGTGAACTATGTTACTTAACGCAATGACAGAAGTTGCAAAATCAACCGGAATGTTCAAGCTAATTACAGAAAAAAACCTGATCTAAATCCGTTCAGTAATTCTCTCATGAAAAGCAGACAGACATACAGACGTTGAATTTTTATATAGAGAGAGATGTAATAATAATTAGTTTTTATAAGTTAAAAGGCTTTAAATAAGGGTATATGAAATCTCTTTTAAGACATGAGGACCTGAAGCACAAGCTGTATATAGCGTCAGCATTAGATCCTCGCTTCAAGGCCCTTCCTTTCTTGTCCAAGCTGTGATAAGATATTCTCTAGACTGAAGCTGGTGGTCCAGAGTAAACAGAGGCATCCAATGAAAGTTACACAAGAACAGAAATAACGGATTGTTCCTGCACATTACACTACTTCAATATAAATTCTAAATACGTCTTTTTTTTTCAACTTTTGTGTTAGCAATATTAAACAATTTAATTCTCTAGTGAGTTCCCAATTGATTTTCCAATTAAGTTTATTCCTGAATTTTTTCAGCAACAAGAATCTGATGGTGAAGGAGCTGAACAAGCTGGCAATGGACAGCAGGAAGACAAATTTCTTGGACCTTTTGAAGTGGATGAAGCCCCTACTCTACCAAAGAGGACAAAAGAATCTTCTACATCTGCACTGATGATGCTGCTCCTTGGGCCATCCTACACACCAAAGCTACAGTATCACAGAAAACTCCAGCTGAAAAAAGGCACAGGAAGAAGTGAACAGATACTGGAAGGTACAACTTATTCCACTCTCTGAAAATCCACCGCCCTGGCAGAGGGTGCATGCAGGTAATTATCCCCTTCTGGCTCGTCCAGCAAAGCATTATCTTTGTATCCCAGAGACCAGTGTCCCTTCTGAGAGGGTTTTCTCAACCACTGGTGATATGGATTATGTAAAGGAGCTGCATCACTGCACAACATGTAGATCAGCTCCTTGCAGAAAAATCGTACAGTCGCAGAGAAGTGAGATGGTAGTCATCAAGGGGTTTAGTGTCATGGACTTTACAGTATACAGAGTTCACTTTGGAGGTTTTACAAGACTGTTTACATGACCGGTTTTCTTACACTATTTTCAAAAGAAGATACTTTTCTCACTTTCTGATTGTTTACATTTTAATATATGGTTGTTTGTATTTTGTTTTATTTAGTAAGTATTCCAACCCACATTAAATAAAAGGTTCACTAATACAGTGGCACTGGACTCGATTCTAACCACATATATTAATTTTTTTTCAACAATGTTACAGGTATATAGTGTTTCTTGTGCAATTTACAATTAGTTCTCTGAAAATCCTTTCCTATTCAAGCCATTAATAAAATCGATATTGAATCAGATCAAATCGATTTGGGACCTTGTGATTCGGGAATGAATTGATTCATGAAAACAGTGTCACTACCCAGCCCTAGCGTTTACACCCCTAATAGAGATCTTAGGTTTTACAGATGATATTGTGAATCAAAAGTTCCTTTTGGAAACTCGCTTCGCTCGCCCACCCCCGTGTTTGGTTTACCGGATATACACTACAATACCATTTATTTTTGCATAGCCCAAAATCACACATGAAGTGCCGCAATGGGCTTTAACAGGCCCTGCCTCCTGACAGCCCCCAGCCTTGACTCTCTAAGACTACCAGAAAAAACTCCCAAAAAAAACCAAAAAAAACCCTTGTAGGGAGGAAAAAAAAAAAAAAAAATCGAAGAAACCTTGGAAAAGGCAGTTCTAAGAGAGACCCCTTTCCAGGTAGGTTGGGTGTGCAGTGGGTGTCAAGAAGAAGGGGGTCAATACAATACACAGAACAGAACAAATCCTCAATACAGTATGAAAATAAAAATTTTAGAAGTACGGAGTAGAATTTCACAGTAGATGATATCACATAATATGATTTGGATTTGTTTAGAGTCCTGGAGACCTCAGCCATCAAGCTGCCTCCCAAAATTGGCCATTCCACAGCTGAAATAGCGCTAATCCGATGAAAGGACCCCCCTTTCCCACGATTCCTGCGATCCTCCATCAGGGATGACTTTACCTTAGGCAGGCAATATACAATTTGAAGAGATTGTTATTTTCTTGGGAATTGTTACATATGCATTATATTCACTTTTACATTAAAAACTTTTGTAAAAACAATACTTGTCCTTTATTTCCGGCCCTGTGCGTGGTTACATCTCTTTCTTGCCAGACGTATAATGCTGCTCGTGTTGTGATCGCTTCTCCGTGATCACTGAATTGTGTTTTCTTTGAAATTAAACTTGTCGTTGCTTTAACTGTTGCGGGTCCACAGATTCTCATAGCGTATGCTCTATTTTTGTGTAAATCTACATTTTGTGCATTGAATGATGCGAATGCGAAAAGACTTTGTTTTCTGCTCATTTCCTTTTATTTCTGACCTCGCTTTGTCCTGCCATTTTTTCCCCAATTACACCTGGTCCTGATGATTAATTTCCTTTATTTTGCGCTAATGTGATCTTTTATTCATCGACGTTTCATTTATAACGTATTTTCCTTTATACGTTTTATGTGCACTGAGACACCTGTATCTGTGTGTGCTGCTTCGCTTTACACTATTGGGTTTTTTTTTGCCCATTCTCTTTCGTCCCACTGTTCTTTTATTTGTCTTTCATGATCTTAACATGAAGATCATGTATCGTCCCCTAATCATTCATTCCACAGGATTTTTTTTTTTTTTTATAATAGACAGATAATCCTAAAGTCATTGTAAAGGGTGAATAAAAGTGTGTATTATGCAGCTTGTGCAATTTAACCTTGAGTGATAACTGAAGGAATAAAGAGAGTTTTCGATGTGGTTAATAGTGCTCTGAAGTCAGTAGCATATGCAGACACAGCAAGAATCACATTTAAAAAGGAAGCAGAACATAGTGATGTGACAGGCAAATGAAGAGTCTACACTCAAGTAAAATACTGAACACATTATGAAAAGCTGGCCATTAAGACAGAGAGATCTCAGCACCTGACAAGTGAAAAACTTTTCTCCAATTCCATCTACACAATCTCTAAAATCAAAAAATATATCCATCCATCCCTCCATTTTCTAATCCGACTCACACTGAGCAGGACTGCAGGGGAGCTGAAGCAAGCATCAGGCACAAGTCAGGAACAATCCCTGGACAGGGCGCCAGTCCATCACAGGGTGAATACACAAACCAGGATCAGTTTACCATTGCCTATCCACCTAACCTGCATGTCTTTAGGCTGTGGGAGGAACCCCATGCAGACACTGGGAGAACATGCAAACTCCAAGCAGGAAGGATTCTGAGGTGTGAACCCTGGTCTCGTTTCCGCAAGGCCGCAGGGCTACCACTGCGCCACCCACAAAAATATACATCCAACCCAATCACAAAAAGTAAGGCAGGACATCACTGGGCAGGGAGGGCACTGACTGCAAAGCACTAAAACCCATACTTTATTCTCGATCCTTACCTAATAATTCCTGTCGGAAATAAACATTTTACAAATTTAAGTAGCTTGCAAAAGTGATAAAGCTAGTAGACTTTGAACTTGTGATGATACTTGAAATTTAATACTTGCACCTAAAGTAAACTCTCAGCTGTAGCTTTATTCTGTCTTTTCCAAAAAAGGCTCTGAAAGGGTACAGCAGAGGCCAATGAAGAAACAGTGCAACCTCCCTAAAACAGAAAGAAATTCATTGTTCTGTACCAGTAACAGCAGATGAGTCAGGTCAGGTGTAATCATACACTGCACCACTGCACATAATAATAGAGCTTTTAAACTGTTTTAATTACAGAATTCACAGACTATGAACAATGTTGTACTTCCTCAGAAGAAATGCACAACATTAAAAATGTCCATGAACAACATTTTATTTTCTAAGTCAAACTGGCACACCACTATTAAAATGGCTTTCTAAAGTACTCCTTCCATAAAACATTCAAACCAAACCAGTGTAAGTCAAATTTCACACACACACACACACACACACACACACACACACACACTGAAGAAATAATTTGTGTTAAAAAATATATAAAAATTCACTTCATGCTACAGGCTGTCAAAAATTCAATAAACAAATGAATAAATAAACAGAGCGCACTATTAAATTGTCATGTTGACTTCACAAAAAGCAATGCAGTAGTGAATACATCTGTGCAATATAGATACAGTGAATGTCAATGGCCTCCTTTTCCAATCAGCCAATCATACGGCTGCAACTCAATATGTGGTCAAAGACATTTGATTTATGGCAAACTTAAAATGAACATTGAATGAATCAATGTTCAATTACTTTTATAACATTATCAAATTCCACCACTAGTGCGGTCTCCTGTAAAAACCTATGAAACCTATGAAATCCAATCCCCCTCCAGCCCACCTACTGTAGATGGATCAAATTTTTCACTAAGCCATTCAACTAATGAATGTGTGATGTTTTAGGTCATATTTATGCTGAAATATAGAAAATTCTAAAGGGTTCACAAACTTTCAAGCACCACTGTAATACAGGCAGACGTGGAAAAAGGGTTTTCTGATGAAAAAACAATAATGTTTTAAACAGTAAAGTTTACATACAACAGATTTTGGCGAATCGTTTACATACAATTATTTATATCCATTTATGCACTAATAATGGAAATTATTAAATAATATATTATTATTATTATTTATTATTATTAAAGAATTCCTCCCGTATAAGTAACATTTCTCGGACTGCTTTCTTCGATCTCTAAAACATTTCTAGACTTTGTCCTGTTCTTACCCAACACAGGTCTAAAGTATTGGTTAATGCCCGAGTCACCTCACGTATAGATTACTGTAATGCTATTCTATCTGTAATCCCACAAAAACGTATCCATCACTTACAATTTATTCAAAATTCTGCTACCAGAATAATAACCTGCTGTTCTAAATCCACTGAACATATTACACCGATTCTCTCTCAATTTCACTGGCTCCCTGTTCACTACTGAATACAATAAACAATACTGCATATTATATACATTATATATATATATATATATATAATATATATATAATATATATATATTATATATATATATAATAATATATAATATATTATATATATATATATATATATATATAATAATATATTATATATTATATATATATATAATATATTATATATATATATTATATATTATATATTATATATATATTATATATTATATATATATTATATATATAATGTATATAATATGCAGTATTGTTTATTGTATTCAGTAGTGAACAGGGAGCCAGTGAAATTGAGAGAGAATCGGTGTAATATGTTCAGTGGATTTAGAACAGCAGGTTATTATTCTGGTAGCATATACAACACCTGTTCAATTTCTCATTAATGCAATTATCTAATCAACCAATCACATGGCAGTTGCTTCAATGCATTTAGGGGTGTGGTCCTGGTCAAGACAATCTCCTGAACTCCAAACTGAATGTCAGAATGGGAAAGAAAGGCAATTTAAGCAATTCTGAGCGTGGCATGGTTGTTGGGGCCAGACGGGCCGGGCTGAGTATTTCACAATCTGCTCAGTTACTGGGATTTTCACGCACAACCATTTCTAGGGTTTACAAAGAATGGTGTGAAAATGGAAAAACATCCAGTATGCGGCAGTCCTGTGGGCGAAAATGCCTTGTTGATGCTAGAGGTCAGAGGAGAATGGGCCGAATGATTCAAGCTGATAGAAGAGTAACTTTGACTGAAATAAACACTCGTTACAACCGAGGTATGCAGCAAAGCATTTGTGAAGCCACAACACGCACAACCTTGAGGCGGATGGGCTACAACAGCAGAAGACCCCACCGGGTACCACTCATCTCCACTACAAATAGGAAAAAGAGGCTACAATTTGCACAAGCTCACCAAAATTGGACAGTTGAAGACTGGAAAAATGTTGCCTGGTCTGATGAGTCTCGATTTCTGTTGAGACATTCAAATGGTAGAGTGAGAATTTGGCATAAACAGAATGAGAACATGGATCCATCATGCCTTGTTACCACTGTGCAGGCTGGTGGTGGTGGTGTAATGGTGTGGGGGATGTTTTCTTGGCACACTTTAAGCCCCTTAGTGCCAATTGGGCATCGTTTATATGCCACGGGCTACCTGAACATTGTTTCTGACCATGTCCATCCCTTCATGACCACCATGTACCCATCCTCTGATGGCTACTTCCAGCAGGATAATGCACCATGTCACAAAGCTCGAATCATTTCAAATTGGTTTCTTGAACATGACAATGAGTTCACTGTACTAAAATGGCCCCACAGTCACCAGATCTCAACCCAATAGAGCATCTTTGGGATGTGGTGGAACAGGAGCTTCGTGCCCTGGATGTGCATCCCACAAATCTCCATCAACTGCAAGATGCTATCCTATCAATATGGGCCAACATTTCTAAAGAATGCTTTCAGCACCTTGTTGAATCAATGCCACGTAGAATTAAGGCAGTTCTGAAGGCGAAAGGGGGTCAAACACCGTATTAGTATGGTGGTCCTAATAATCCTTTAGGTGAGTGTGTGTATATATATATATATATATATATATATATATATATATATATATATATATATATATATATATATATATATATATATATATACACATATACATATACATACATATACACACACACACTTTAACCATATTCAGAAGGACCAATAACAGTTTAGTATAAAAGGGTGCCAATGATACCTAGTCACTAAATGTATATCTATAACTCCACCACCAACCGTGACATGGCCATAGATAGATAGATAGATAGATACTTTATCTATCTATGGCCAGCTTTTGTTGTCCCATTTTCATCATACAGTACAGTACAGTATATACAAACATCAAACTGGTGCCTCAGAATTCCAAGAAAAACATACCTGAATGCCTGCTACCAGGTACAGTAACAATCAATACTTAAGCTATGAAGTTCATAGAAAAATAAGTGGCAGCTGACATTAACTTGCTAGCCCATAGCAGCTTGTGTATCACGTTTATAATTCAGTGAATGGTGCCCATCTCTCTATACAATGTCCTTGAACACCTTGACAGGTGTGGTCCCTATGTTATGATGTTATTTAATGTCAACAAATCAGCCTTTAACACACTTATTATTTACAAGCTAATCCTGTACCTTGCAAGGCACAAGACTCTGTAAATCCAGCTGCAAATAAATACTGGACTGTCTTGTAGGGAGAGCACGGGATATTCTGTGGCGCAGTGATAGCACCGCTGCCTCACAGTAAGGAGATCATGGCTTTGCATCTCTGCATGGAGAGTTCTTTGAGTAGTGAAAAAAGCACTACATAAATGTAAAGAACTATTATTATTGTTATTATTAATAATGTAAAGATGGCTCCAAAACCTAACCCATGAAGATCTGAAATATCACAATGCACTCATTTACTCTTCATGAATGCAAAGTTAAGGCTTGTGTTAATCACATCAACAAATATAGTGTTAGAAGTCGCCATGAACAGCAAGAATTACACACGGGAATGTGGTCCTGATTTGTTCAAGTCCTATATTTCAATGACAAAAATTGTGGATAACAGCGGAAATGCAGAGACAGACAGACTCTTATCTATGAAAGTATCAACAGAGAATGAAAGCTAATTTAGGATTCTCCAGCACATGGAGTATCTCAGGGACTTAAAAAAAAAAACACTGAGCTTATACAAAAAAGCACATTCACAAAACACAAAAGCACGAGTTTACCGATGCACTAAAGATCGTATCCTGGCATCACAAGATAGTATGGTTAAATAACCATGCAACATAAAAATAGCCATCCAGAATATTTTAAAATCTGCTTAAAAAATGCATCTAGCCATGCCTGGTACAAACTGCCCCCACCTTTAAAGTGTAGCAGAAGTCCCTAAAATGTCAAAGATGAGACTAGCAGAGTTCATAAATGTTATGCATCACTGACAGCGTCCTGATCACCATTACTGTTGAATGTTATTGTTTTGCACTGCATACAACACTGTGTTCACTAGCATGACTTACAGTATTTATCAGACTGTAAATGTAACATTTCTATTTACTGTGCATTTTTTTTATTTGTGCATAATCTGTCATTATATATATATAAAAAAAAGAAAAAACAGAACTAAAGTGCTTGTTAAAATGAAAAAACAGAAAGTTGGTTAAGTAAAACATTACACACAAAATATCCTCATACAATTTAATCCAGTTCAGGGTCAGAGGAGACCACAGCTTATCCATGCAGCATTGAGCACAAAGCAGGAAACAGCCATGGGCGTCCTGATACCTCTAAGCAGAGAACTTGGTCAGTGATGAAAAGTTTAGCTCTGTTATTTATCAGGCTGTTGAGTGATCAACCTGATCATCGTTGGTGGTTTTCATTAGTCGCCATGTTTTTCAATTACCATTAACCTGTGCTTATTCAGAAATGAACATGCTTAGGGTTCAAGTTAGATCTTCATATGTCTTACTCATCAAAAATAATGCAAAAGTTTTTAAAAACATTTAGGCAAGCTCCTTATTATGCATAAATACTTAACTATAGGGGGTCCAAAGTAACTGATCATCACTGTTATACATTTATTGAAGCACACAGTTACCATTTCAAAATCTGACTAGTTTTTATTTCTTTTAATGGCTTAAAGCAAATGTTAAGAAAAGGAAAATACAAAAAAACGCAATCAATTCTTTGTTATACAGAGTCTTCTGAAGTAGTAACAATTAATCTAATAAACAGTAAGCCACTTAAAAAAACAAATAAATAAAATAAAGCTTATCCCTGAAGGCCAACCGCGCATAAAGTGCAAACTGTACTATATTTGGATGGCAGTGCCTAGCTGAATTTGGGCAGACCTGCTGGTTTTATATTTGCCAGATAGAACTGTACCCTAAAGAGGAAGACATGCCACTAAGTTAACTGGCATCTATAAATTGTTCTTTGCAGAAGGGTGGCTGAAATGAGGTGTCAAACAAGAAACTCCTATCTTGGGCTTTCTGTGCTGTGACATTAGCGGTGTTTAACCTCAAAACTCAACCGTTTGTTGAAATGTTAAATTGAAAAACTGCAAAGCAAACAATGAACAGAACATTGAATTCATTTATGAAAGCACATTGCCTGCATCATCAAATGCTAACTCAGTGCTATCTAACTGCACATTAACACTTGTCAGTATCCTGACAGCCTTTCCAAGCACTTTTACACAAACAGCCCTTGCTGGCAAAAATGGGTGCAAGACATGAATCAACCCTAGAAATGATGTCTCTGCATAAAATCTTGATAATACAGAAGAAAACCTAGAAGAATGCAAACACACTGACACGGTGTCTCACATGTCCCGCCAGCTTTGGCTACAGACAGCTGCCCTTCCCCTTACTGTGCCATATCAGGTCCACTTGTGAACTGCAAACATGAAGGTTTAACCTCATTCGGAGAGATAACGCGTATTTACTGTTAATCAAGCCTCAAAACTGAAGCAATTCTCAAATGTTGTTGTTGTTAACACTGACCACAAGCCAAAAGCAATTTCAGCTTTCAACAGAGTCTTGTTTGTTGGTTAAAAATGTACTTTGAGGAAAGTTTAACATAAACACAGCTGTAGGTAATACTGAAGCTAGACTTCACGTGCGGCCATGTGATAAATGAAGGAGGCTGAATTATGCTTATTGCACCACTTTTTATTTTTTGCATACATATTTATTAGTGTCTTCTTATGTTCTAAAATTGTTTGCATGTTGCCATCTGTATACAAAGTAGACTGCAAGCTTTATTATAAACAAGAGAGGGGCTTTAAAGTCACAGTGCTTATGGGCAACCTCAAAAGACAGCACGAGAGAAAAGAATAAGAAGTTAAACTGATGTTAAAATTGAATACATTACAACATGGCTTGAATAGAGACAAGAGTTTTATAGCCAGGTATGAGGACTGTTTGCATCTCTCAGACTGACACAGATAATCTGTCTACAGACCCGTGTTGTTTTGAAAAACTCATCGCAAACTTCAGAGGACTTTGCTGGACAGTTATCTTATCTAAAGATCTTGACCATACATTGTTCTTCTCTCTCTTGTTAAATTAATCTTAGCCTGAACGAACCTATTACTTTTTTACATTTAAGATTTTTCATTTAAAGATTTACCAATGTTGTTTCTTGTCCTAGTGTGTGGATATAAACACAGGGAACTCCAGTTTCTGTATTACATCTCGCCTGAAGAAGGGGCCCGAGTTGCCTCGAAAGCTTGAATATTGTAATCTTTTTAGTTAGCCAATAAAAGGGGTCATTTTGCTTGGCTTTTCTCTTTATAAACATGAAAAATTTCAAACATTACACATGGATCGAAAAGTCATTGCAAAAAACAAAAAAGAACAAAAGAAATAAAATGGGAACACAGACAGATTTTATTCATCTCCTCAGGGAAATTCAGGGGTCCAGCACCTCAAACACAACAGTAAAAATCGTTAAAGATTAATTATAAAAGCAAGGAGAGCAAACACAAATAAATAAATAGTAAAAAGTAGAAATGGATCAGTTGTTACAGTGTTGGAAGGTAGGGTGGTGACCAGGTCATGAATCCCACGGGCTGACAACAGCGTTCTAAAATCTCACAGCAATAGAAACCAGGAAATCTTCTAAAGCAGGCGTTCTTAACCTGAGGTCCGTGAACCCCTAGGGGGTCCATGGATGGGTTTCAGGGGGTCCGTGAGGCTCAAATAAAAATTAACATTTATATTCACTATACAGCCCGGTAGTGTTGATTTAGATTAGATGTAGTAGCAGTAGTAGTAATGGCAGTAGAACACGTAGTAGTAGTAGATCTGTTTTAATTTGCACAAGAGGATTGTATTTCATAATTATAATGAGTGGCCATTACTTTTTGCATAAAAAAAGGAGAGTTGTTTTTTAGATTAGTTTACTTTAAAAAGTTTCATAAAACTTTGTGTATTTCATATATGTATCAGACAATCAAATCTCGACAAATAAAGGACATTACATTCATTGCATGCAAAGTTGTGTTTATGTGAATATTTCTGGGGAAGAGGATCCGTAGCTTTCATCGGATTGTTAAAGGGGTCAATGACTCAAAAAAAGGTTAAGAATCACTGTACTAAAGCATTCTGTCCTACTGTGCGGTGAGAGAAGCCGACTGTTACGTTTACTTCTCTGAGCCACCAAAATGTTGTGGAGAGGGTGACTGCTATTGTCTGGTCTGTACCATCCTCCCCATACACCTTTCCACCACAATTCCCAGTAAATCTGCAGTCCTGCCCAGCACAGAGCCAGTCTTCTTTACCAGCTTGTCCAGCCTCTTAGTGTTCTTATCTGTCATACTGCCTCCCTAACAAACTGCACCAAAAAAAAAAAAAGGACATTGGCAAAGGTCTGATAGAACGAAGACAGTATTTCACTTCACATATTGAATGATCCGAGTCTACTGAGGTAAAAGTGCCTGCTCTGCGCTCTGCCCCTCACTGTAGGGGGCATGTGCGTTCACGGACCAGTCCAGCCTGCCATCAAAGTGGACATCTAGATATTTATAAGTCTGCACCACCTCAATGTCCTCCCCTTGGATGTCAACACGCTGAAGCCAAATATATACAGTACTGTACTTCCGATATATCTGCTTAACCGACGGCACTCTAACTGACATGCATTCTCTTAGGCAATTTCCTGGGAGAATGTCAGGTAACACAGCCACAGCAATCAATAGAACAGCAAAACAAGAGCCACATCATGGTACATTAATCTATAAAATACACAATTACATTTGTATTCAAATTATTTTTTAAGTCAATATTTCACTATAGCACACTTGCTATCATAAACTAAGCACTGAAAATCTTTTTAAATAACACTTTAATAGAATAAAATTGCATTTGAGGAAAAACAAGACACTACTATGCAAAATAAAAAAACACCACATTATTTATACAAAAATAAACAGAAATAGATAAACATTTTTTCATAAATTAGGATTTTAAATCTCAAATAGTAATAATAACGAGGGCTACTGACAAGCTTTACAATTGTAGTGAATGTTGTGGCTGTGCAGTGTTGGAGAAGTCAAGGTCTCAGGGTGTTAGGAATGCACCAGTTGCTGAACAAGTTTCTGTTTAGCCCCTGAGTTGTCCCACCGAACAGTTTAACCCCCAACTACTTTGCCACTGTAGCCATGTACAATACATTTTCTTTGTGTTAAGATGCAGTCTTTATATATATATATATATATATATATATACATATATATATATATATATATATATATATATATATATATATATATATATATATATATATATATATACATACAGTGGGATGCAAAAGTTTGGGCAACCTTGTTAATAGTCATTATTTTCCTGTATAAATCATTGGTTGTTACGATAAAAATGTCAGTTAAATATATCATATAGGAGACACACACAGTGATATTTGAGAAGTGAAATGAAGTTTATTGGATTTACAGAAAGTGTGCAATAATTGTTCAAACAAAATCAGGCAGGTGCATAAATTTGGGCACCACAAAAAAGAAATGAAATCAATATTTAGTAGATCCGCCTTTTGCAGAAATTACAGCCTCTAAACGCTTCCTGTAGGTTCCAATGAGAGTCTGGATTGTGGTTGAAGGTATTTTGGACCATTCCTCTTTACAAAACATCTCTAGTTCATTCAGGTTTGATGGACAGCTCTCTTTAACTCACACCACAGATTTTCAATTCTATTCAGGTCTGGGGACTGAGATGGCCATTCCAGAACGTTGTACTTGTTCCTCTGCATGAATGCCTTAGTGGATTTTGAGCAGCGTTTCGGGTCGTTGTCTTGTTGAAAGATCCAGCCCGCGCAGCTTCAGCTTTGTCACTGATTCCTGGACATTGGTCTCCAGAATCTGCTGATACTGAGTGGAATCCATGCGTCCCTCAACTTTGACAAGATTCCCAGTCCCTGCACTGGCCACACAGCATGATGGAACCACCACCATATTTTACTGTAGGTAGCAGGTGTTTTTCTTGGAATGCTGTGTTCTTTTTCCTCCATGCATAACGCCCCTTGTTATGCCCAAATAACTCCATTTTAGTTTCATCAGTCCACAGCACCTTATTCCAAAATGAAGCTGGCTTGTCCAAATGTGCTTGAGCAGACCTCAAGCGGCTCTGTTTGTGCTTCCTCTGCATCACTCTCGCATACAGCATCTCCTTGTGTAAAGTCGCCGAATGGTTGAACGATGCACAGTGACTCCATCTGCTGCAAGATGATGTTGTAGGTCTTTGGTGCTGCTCTGTGGGTTGACTCTGACTGTTCTCACCATTCGTCGCTTCTGTCTATCCAAATCTTTCTTGGTCTGCCACTTTGAGCCTTAACTTGAACTGAGCCTGAGCTTCCATTTCCTCAATATGTTCCTAACTGTGGAAACAGACAGCTTCAATCTCTGGGACAGCTTTCTGTATCCTTCCCCTAAACCATGATGGTGAACAATCTTTGTCTTCAGGTCATTTGAGAGTTGTTTTGTGACCCCCATGTTGCTACTCTTCAGAGAAAATTAAAGGAGGAGGGAAACTTACAATTGACCCCCTTAAATACTCGGATTCACCTGTGTATGTAGGTCAGGGGTCACTGAGCTTACCGAGCCAATTGGAGTTCCAATAATTAGTTCTAAAAGTTTGGGAATCAATAAAATGACAACGGTGCCCAAATTTATGCCCCTGCCTGATTTTGTTTGAACAATTATTGCACACTTTCTGTAAATCCAATAAACTTCATTTCACTTCTCAAATATCACTGTGTGTGTCTCCTATATGATATATTTAACTGACATTTTTTTATCGTAACGATTTATAAAGGAAAATAATGACTATTAACAAGGTTGCCCAAACTTTTGCATCCCACTGTAGTATTACAGAGTAGTGCATAGCATTTATAGTATAGAAAAGAATTTGAACTTCACTGAAGTAATCTTTAAAACAATTCCTAAGAAGTCACTGACTGACCAAAATACAGTGTAAGCATTTGAAAAGAGCCAAAACTGAACTTATAAAAGAGTGACAGCTTTTAAAATGTACTTTATATGGCACCTTTTAAAGAGGGTAGAATAGAAAATGATAATAAACATTATCATTTACAAGTCCACTGGTTTTAGGAGTCTATGCATTTGTGCATTTGAACAGTACTGTTTCAAGATCAGTAATGCTTTGTAAACAAAGACATTTAAGCATGTACAATTTTCCCAATGTGGAGAAAGAACATTTCTTTGTAAAATGCCTTTAAAGACAAACCAATTTAAAACGACTATTATATGACATCTGTCTAAAAATATTTGTAAATGCACCATGTAACGAGTTCTGTGCATTATGCTATGTAGGCAGCCTCTGGCACTGTAAAGTCAGTTTCACTGGAGGTAAATTCTGGGCACCACTTTCTTCAAATTACTGCCAAAAACAATGCCTTCCCACTTATTTACAGTAGCAATGCCACAGACACCTGTTGATCAGTAAAGACTTTTGTTTGCTTAAATACAGTCATTTGGCCACAAGGAACAGCCGAGAAAATTCCCATTGAAACGCCAGAATTTTGAGCTAACTTACAATTGATTGTAACCAGCATATCCCAATAGGCCACCTAATCAACAGCAGTGGGGTCAAGATATTAATAAATAAATAAATAAATAAATAAATAAATAAAAAAGAGCACAGCTATGTTATGTTTATGGTGAACTCAATGCCCTCAATCTCGCAGTGTTTAGAGGGCATAATGGCATAACAAACACGTATTAACCTGCATAACCAGTAGAGTTTGGTAGGGAGAAAAAAAACTACTACAGTAGACTATTACTGCATTTTTCATTACAATACATCAACAAAACACCGGGGAGTGCATTCTTTTTTGCATTTTTATAACCATATATAGTTATGTCTGTAGTCAAAAAGAAATTAAACATACCACAAGCTCAATAATTATACAGTATATACTTTCTGAAAGCATATATGATGCATATACATACATACACCAAAAAGTGTATACTGTAGTTTGTCTTTCAAGTTAGATTAAAATAATTGCATAAAATATTACTATTAATAATTATTTTTACTTCTAAAAGTTACTTTAAAAATACTGCATACTGGTATACTTTACCATAGAGACCAAAAAATTACTAAATATTGGTTTCAAATGAGGAACTTAACCTTTCAAATACAGCTCCATTGATTTGGACCTGCCAGCAGAACCAAACAATAATGCAAAATGAATAAAAAATATGCATAAAATCATTAAATTCCTCATTGCTATAAGAAGTCAAGCAAAATGACACCTTCTATCGGCTAACTGCATCCATAATGGCTAACACGGTACAACACCCTACTACTCACTGCTATAATTAAAGTACAGTGTTTTGCACTTAAAGTGTTGTACTGCCTACCCAATACCACGGCACAATGCTTTTTTTGTGTGAAGATGTTTTTGAACCTTGCAGGTATTGGTGATACAAGTTATCATTTATTTACTATCTATATATAATCTGACAGAGCAAGATCTGCCCTTCCAAATGATACATAAGCCATGGGTCTTCAATAATGGATTATGTATGCTGTAGGCACTTATCTGAAAAAGTAAAAGTAGGGATAAAGAATCCCAGTTTTGTAATGCTTCAAAACAGTAAAAACTAGAAATATTACTTGTAGATATTTCATAATATTTTTGTTTTTCTGAGTGTTCCTGATTGACACTTCTATAGCACTTTGAAGCTTATTCCATCACCTATGGAAATAAGAACAATATTCAAAGTGCATTTTTTGGTCAAAATGTTCTAACGAGGTCTGCAACATATTCTGATGCAACATAACTAAATCTCTGGGTGTAAAAATTTTAAAAGGGAAATGTCTGACCTTTATTTTTAGGGGTATAACAGGAATATTGAAAAAGGGATGATGAAGTTATAGCCAGTTAAATAAAAGGAGCAAAAATGGGCAAAAACATAGCAGAGTTTAAAGGGTTTATGGTAAAACATATTACCATTGAACAAATGTATATTTACATTCATTCCAATGTTCAATAACTTAAAATGATTTTCAAAGTCTTACTGATATTCCCCCCCAAGTGGATTTGAAACTAATTTAAGCGTGGTTCTAACCAAGGCTTCCTTACTGAAGTGGCCTCATTTCTTTCAGCATTCTGTGTAAATGTCACTTCTCATTGTCACTATCTTGTCTTTTACAGTATCTTTCAAAAACAACTTTTTCTTGGTGGCATTGGGCTGAAATGAGTAAACATCTATTTGGTGATTCATAAAAACCACTTCCTCTACTGAAAAAGCAACTGGCCTACAAAACAATGTCAACACATTTATTCGCTTAACTACCAGTTAAAACGATCAGATCATAATTACGATTATTGATCAATCTTTAAGATTTTGTCATTTTCCAATACCTTTAACTACATCAAAATATTAGTTAAATATCAGCTTAGCAAAGATGTCACCGACAACCAAGACAGCAAATATCAAAAAATGGTTACTTTAACTCTGCCATTTGAAGGTGCATTTGTGTGTGTATATATACATATACATATGTAATATATACATATATACACACACATATTTCTTTACAAATATTTTAATTGAGTAACATGTAAGTATGTTCTCTTTTAATTTTTTTATTTAATTTTTTTTTTTTTTTAAATAATGTGCCAGGAATGGGCCTAAACTACAAAATACTACAATGATGGATCAGTAATTGCTGTGAAGGCAAGACACCAGTCATGGGATTAAAGCTTCAAATGCTGTTCACCATTTTATGTAATATGTTCAGGAATAAGAAGCTTCAGTGAAATATTAGCCCATGGTATTTAAAAAAATATATATATTTATACACACTGTATGTTTACAGAAAATAACTCAGTTACTTATACAGTACTGTACTTCCGATATATCTGCTTAACCGACGGCACTCTAACTGACATGCATTCTCTTAGGCAATTTCACTAAGAAAGGCCATGTGAACAGTAATCTTGTTTCAAATCTCACAGCTTGGATTGCTGCTGTCATAATCGGTTTGAGTTTCATGGTTTGTTTCAATTACAGCAGTATTTGCAGGATTTGTTGTGTTGAAGAGACATTCGGCATCTGTCAAGCGTTGTAAGTATACAACCGGTTTCATCAATAACTTCACATCCAGCTTTTGAGAGATTAAACATTTATAAACATCAAAGTGTCCACTACTCAAATCGTCACCTGTCAGTCTAAGATGTTTAAGAGGCATTGGCGGTTCTCCAAAGGTGTAAAATATTTGGCCATTTCGGTACACTTGAGAGCGACAACGGAACAATTCAGCGGCAGCCATCAACTCACATACAGATCCATAGGTGAAGGGCTTAAGCATTTCACTCTTCTAGTGCTCCTATGTAGTATAATTATTTCCTGTACCGTCATCAGTCCACACCTTGAACCTGTCCCAGTCATTCAATACATAAGACATAATGTTCCTCCGGATATCAAGAGTGAGCCTGATATGGCCGTGCCATCTCCGGGCATGGAAACCACTTGGTAAGTGACAGTTCTTTGACCGATGGTGATCACCTCGATAGAAATGTTAATGGGGGTACGGTTGGAATGATAAAGAAAATGGGTACCTGAACAATGTAAAGTAAGTCTAAAATACCTATACAATAACTATAATCATAATAAATGAACAATAAAACAGCGGAGAAGCCATGGATTAAATAAAAAGGCTGTAGTTATCAGCAGGGAGACGTGAATCCTGTGGCGAAGCAAGGAAGGAACTGTAGAGACTTGAGCGACAGACGGCCTTATATAGGCAGGCAGCCAACAACATGGGAGGCGTTGGGATGGGGGACACAACGCCGCCTCACACGGTGACCGAGTTGCAGGCTATGGACGTATATATGTACGTAAGTAGGATTCAGTTAGCGTTGGGAACCTGTGTACCAAATTTCTTGAAGATGGGCCCATAAGTAACAAAGACCGTTGAAAAGTTCAATATGGCGGCTGACAGTGACGTCATACCACCGAAATAAGTACGTACATTGGTTTCAGTTAGCACAGGGAAGCCACCTACCAAATTTCGTGAAGATGGGGCCATGAATAAGAAAGTTCAACATGGCGGACGTTGTTGACCGTTATGACTGTTACGCGTAGAATTTCTAAATGAAACCTGCTTAACTTTTGTAAGTAAGCTGTAAGGAATGAGCCTGCCAAATTTCAGCCTTCTACCTACACGGGAAGTTGGAGAATTAGTGATGAGTGAGTGAGTGAGTGAGTGAGGGCTTTGCCTTTTATTAGTATAGATACTAACACTTTTTTTATGTTTTTAGGTGACTATAACACTTTTTACTTTGCATATAATCTCAGTAATTCATATGTAATGAAGGAAAAACTCCACCACCGTTTTCAACCTCCCTAAGTGCAAAAATAACATTTAAATATAAAGTTTGATTATAAATAGAGATAAATGATTGCGTATCGATATTATGAATTTGTTATGATGAGAAACAAAGATATGATATTTGAGAAATATTGCGCAACTGGAAGTGGTTCTGATGTCCTTTTCCTCTATCTCAGTATACAAGAATGTCCAGAGGAGCACACTCCCAATTTTTTTATTCGTCTGAAGAAAAAATTTAAATTGTATCCTTATAGGCAAAAATGTCAATCTATTATACCTAAATCACAGAAACCCTTGACTCAATCCAACCTACTTCTTTTTTTTTTTAATGGCGGAAACAAATTTCAAATATCTTAGCATTATCCATAGCAAGTACTGCAGCCATTAGTTTACAGTTAATAACAGACACGGTTCTCCTGAAGTAGTCCTTTTGAGATGAGCTTGATGTTGGTAGTCAGGCTATCAACCAATAATTGACCTTACAATATTTTATGTAAAATATCTTTTAAAATGAAACAATTTTGTGTTTAAAATTCTTTGGGTTATTTACACATTACGCTGCCATGACATACGTGTTGACAATTGCTTTTCCCTGAATAAGGTATTAACCATTTAAAATACTTATTTGGCAGACACCTTTATCCAAGGTGACTTACAACATTTATGATAAAACTGGTTACATTTCTGTTTTGTTTTCCAAATGGCGCACAGGCAGGCCATGTGACTTGCTCATGGTCACACAGTGTCAGATTTGAAGATCTGAACCTGCAACCTCTGGGTCTGATGTGCAAAGCCTTAACCACTACACCACACTGTCTGCAGCTTTCAAACCTACGCTATGCATTACCTGAATGCATTTTTAAACTTTTACAAACCATCAAAACATGTCCAAAACTATTGTTCTTTCAAATATTGACAAGTGGGCCTTGATAATTAACCATGAGTGAGCAAAAAAAGTTCTAAGATGCTTTGCATCCATTTTTTAAATTAAGGACACCACCCTTCTCTTCTTTTGCTGATAAAACTATGGTCAGTCGGTACTGGAGGAACAAAGTCTCTGAAAGAGCTTCCTTATGATGTGCAATTTCAGCAAAGGTTTCTTGCATGCCCACATTCCTTTTGATTACATCAGTTAGTGAAATCTAAATTAAGTGTAAATCAGCCTTCAAACTCCTGGCAGCTGCAGTTGCAGACACAGCCGTGGTGGGTTGTTTGCTGGAGTATTTAATTTTAATATGACAATTAACAAAACTTTTATGCTACATATTAAGTTCTTTCTTCACTGTAACACTGTGAGAATCAAAAACCTACTTGAATTAGAGACAAAAAGAAAAACTAAAAAGATTACAATATGCAAGGTTTTGAGGCAACTCATGCCCGAAGAAGGGGCCTGAGTTGCCTCAAAGCTGCATATGTAATCTTTAGTTAAACAAAATGACACCTTTTATTGGCTTTTCTCTACATTCATAATGGCTAACACGGTACAACACCCTAGTACTGCAGACAACTCAATGGGTAAAGGAATCTCTGCACAGCTCTAATATGTTCAGTGAACTGCGGGGAATACATTCCATGCCCTGACAGATGAGTGATATATCCGTGGATACTACCGAACCTTATATATTGTATTTATCACGCAGTCTGGATGTAACTGCACCAGTTTTAGGAGCACAAGCAACATTAGCACAAATTTCATCTTCCTTTCTTATTACTTCCTCTTGTTGTAACATTTTGGCAACTTCGGCATATGACTTTTATCAAGAATTTTGATTTTCCCATTTAAAGGAAGGACTTCATGCCTTCTTCTAGACTTGGCATCACTGCTGTTGTGCTTCTGGGTCATTTAAAAGTAAAATCAAAGTTATATTTATAGTGATGCCGCAAGCACGCATAATGTTTACTCCTCAGATGCTATAGCATGACTAACAGAGGGAGGCTGGCTGGGTGGCTGGAAAAAAACAGTGGACAATGGATAATTCATGCTGGATGTGGTTTGACACTGATCAGCCAGGCGGATACGTGGTTTATTCAATGTTATTAGAACATTAGAACAATCTAGACAAGAACAGGCTATTCAGCCCAACAAATGTAGCCAGTCCTATCCTATCCACTTGTTTTTTTTTTTTTTTTTTTAAGAAGAATTAAGTCTAGCTTTGAAAATCTCTCAACTCTTACTGTCTACCACGCTACTTGGGAGCTTATTCCAAGTGTCTATGGTTCTTTACGTAAAGGAAAATGTCCTAATGTTTTGTACGAAATTTACAATTGTGTCCCCGTGTTTTTAATGAACTCATTTTAAAATAACAGTTTATCAGCGGAACTAATTCCCTTCATAAATTTTAAACACTTCAATCATGTCACCTCTTAATCTTCTTTTGCTTAAACTTTAAAGGCTCAGCTCTTTTAATCTTTCCTCTTAATTCATCCCCTGTAGCCCTGGAATCAGCCTAGCCGCTCTTCTCTGGACCTTTTCTAGTGCCGTTATGTCCTTTTTTGTAGGCTGCCCCCAGTACTACAGAGGAGACCTGACCACTGTGTTATAAAGCTTGAGCAGAACCTCCTGTGACTTATACTCCACACATCAAGGCGCTATATAACCTGACATTCTGTTGGTCCTCTTAATGGCTTCTGAACACTGTCAGGAAGTCGATAGCTTACAGTCCACTACGACTCCTAAATCCTTCTAAGGTGGACTCTTGATTTTTAGACCTCCCATTGTGTATTCAAATCTAACATTTTTACTTCCTACGTGTGATTCTTTATATTTACTGACATTAAATTTCATCTGCCACATACCTGCCCAAGCCTCTATGCTTTCCTAATCCTTCTGTAATAAATTAATGGATTCCAAATTATCTGCCAATCCACCTATCTTGGTATCATTTGCAAACCTAACCAGCTTATTACTAATATTCCTATCTAAATCATTTATTTATATTAAAAATATAAATTTTAGCACTGACCCCAGGGGAACATCACTCGAAGGGCTCATTTATACTTCACGCTCAGAACACATACGCGCCCAGATCATGGCTGCCACGCATTCCCAACGCATTCATTTCACGCTTCTGAGCAGGTCCTCAGAAATTAATGCGACGTGTGCGGGAGTTGCAGTACCAGCAAAAAGTCCAGGGGCGTAGTGTAAAAAAAGTTGGAATGTGACGTCAGAGTCTCTGTTTACTATCTACATGTGACAGAAAGCCGCTTTGTGGATCCTACGAGATCAGTGAGCGCGCCTCGATGTTTGATGAATGGTTCAATGTGGTGAGGCAAAATGCTGACATACAGATGCATTCGTGGTGCTTTTATATTCAAGCGTCGCATATTCCCGATCGTAATGACACGATACATTTTAAAAGTCCCACATACCGTCTTCTGTGACGTCTTTTTTTTCTGGGGCTTCCTCCGGACCTGACAGCAGCGGCAAACAGCAATCATCACACAGAGCACATTAAATGTAGGATATTCCAACTCTCTGCACATTTACAATCCTAAAATTTATACTTGATATCACTTTCATGACGAAATGCATTAAAAGTATGTACTGTATGTTAAATTTTACAGATAAATTGTTAATTTTGTTTAAATAATGAATACTGTTAATAATTACACACATGGGGGTGACACAGTGGCAGAGCGGTAGCATCGCTGTCTCACGTCGCTGGTATTCTCTGCCTGGAGTTTACATGTTTTCCTGCTGGGTTTCCACCTCCTTTCAAAGATATGCCGATTTGGTGACACTAAAATGACGCTAGTGTATGTGAGTGCTTGTATTCACCTTGCGAGGAGCGGATGCCTGTGCGGGGATTGTTTCACCCTCGTGCCCAAAGCTTGCTGGAATGGACAAATCATTAAACATCCTTTTCAGAGATATTGAGGTAAGTTGTCATCAGAATTTAATGAGTTTTCCAGGCAATTCACAACACAGTGAAGCCAAACCTGTTCTCCCCGTGATGATATCTCACACTGCCACCTGGCGGATTCCTCCAGATGTCCCTAAAGTACGTGCGCAAGTATAAACAGTACAACACTTGCGTAGCAGGAGCGTCGTGTGAAGTATAACCCCAGCCTTAACATCTGATAAGGTTCCATGGCCCTCTGCTTCCTGTGTCTGAGCCAATTCTGCATCCATCTACAAGCATCATCCTGAACTCTCGCTTATATACAGCAAGTCTGATGCCCAACTTCTCAAGTGGCACCTTATCAAATTCTTTCTGAATGAATTTTTGATTTTTTTGCTTTTACTTTTTTAAATAATATTTTCAAACCACAGGTAATTGCAACCGTGGTTGGGGTGCACTGTACAGGTTTTTAAATATTTTGCTAAACCCATCCTTAGGCAACATTTTATTTTTATTTCAACAGTGAGCCTATCACAAACATTACCACTGCTGTGTCAATTCTCCTGATACTGTGTATTGATAATATAATGCCACAAATTTTTTTCCACCCTGAGAAAAGCAGGTTTTTTTTCCCCCCAAAAGAGAGACCATCTGAGAAAACAACTTTGAAAAAATATACTTCTTATTTGGCAAAGTAGATGAGGAATAGTAAAACTATGTTTTCAAGATTGGTACAGCATTTTATGTCAAAAACTCCAAAAAACAGCAGATGTAATCTCCAAAGCATAAAAAATATTCAGTGTCTGCTGCATGTTATCATATAAATACACATTTGCTTGTATAATATGAGGGAGAACAGGTGTCTGTCGGCCAAACAACAAGAATCAGGCCTTCATTTTGTTCACTGACACATACACATGCATATATAAAGCATACACATAAACAGACAGAGACCAGCAAAAGCAAACTAATTAACCTGACACGAAAACAATGTAATGTTATCAGACACTCAAACACTAAGTTGAATAAGCAGGTAAAACATTAAATTGCTGGAATGCCCTTGTTAAACCCTGTAAATTACAGCCGACAGTCTATAATTCCATCACATCTCAATTTATTAAATTTCAAATCCATTGTGGTGGTAAACAATGAGAAAAATTACAAAAATTGCACCAATGTCCAAATACTTATGGACCTAACGTAGTAGAATGGTGTGAGGAATGTTGTTTTGACATGCATTAGGCTTCTTTATACAAACTGAACATCATTTGAATGACACAGCGGACCAAAACATCCCCTTTATGGGGACACACTTCCAGCTGGAAAAATATATCATATCATACACGCATGCACACATGATACCACACATCATCTTAAGCTGGTTCCACAAACAGGTCAATGGCATCGGTTCACTCCAGTTGTGCAGCTCTCTAGCCTGTAGTGCACAGCATAAACATGTATGGCTGTAAAATTTGCAGTAGCCTGGACGCAAGTCTCAAAGGAATGTCTCCTGCACTTTGTTGAATGTATGCCTCAAAAATTCAGGTAGCTCTGGAGGCAAAAAGGAAGTCCTACCCAATACAACATTGGTACACTTAATAAAGTGGCCTTTTCCTTTCCAGAATGCACTGACACAGTTCTGTACTAACTCCATTATACTAATTTGGACTGCCAGTTGATAGCTGTGTATTATTGATCTCCTTTGGACTAGCACAGATGTTGATATGCATGTACATGTTATTATTATATAAACAAGATTTAATTTTATATATCATATAATTATTCATTTAGAAGGGTTCCTTGCTTAATTCTCCCTTTTACAATCTTGAAAAGATGACACACTAGTGTAGGGATATGCAAGAAATAAGTGGGCAACTTCCTTTCTTTATTATGTTTTTTTACTTATTTTAATTAGCTAATTCATTTATGTATTTAAGTTCTTAATACATCATAGAAAACAATTTGTTCCTTCTTGGGTCCAAATCATTCAATACTTGAAGTTTTGTTATTTGAGTTAATAACTAAATACTTTAGTGACAAATATCATCTTAATGTGATCACTTATAGCATCATTTGCTTTTAGCCTTAAAGTCACCACACAAAATGGTAAGTTTAATACTTTCATATTGCAGTTTAAATCACAATATGCATCAAAATAATTGCAATATGACTTTTATGATCAAATCGTGTAGCCCTACTCCAAAGGCCAACATCCCCGGGCCATAGTAAAAGTATTTTGAGTTAGCGCTTGAGGCAGGAAATCAAAAGAAAAGTGACCGGGAATACTGCCCACCACTTCCCTTCTACCTCCTGAAAATGTCCCGAGCATACCACACAGGGTGTAAAAGCTGAAAAACTAAACATTTAGGGAGATGCCAACTCCCCCTAGTCGTCAGACAACATGACTATCACCTGCTCCTCAATCTGAAGGGCACGCTCCATCTGACACACTGTGCCAACAATGAAGTCTTCAAGTCATCTACAGAAGAACAGTTGCACAAGTAGACAAATCATTTGGATTGACATACCGTATATAAGTTTTGTTTTAACTGGTCTTTTAGTAGGTCAGACTTGAAATGTTTTGATCACTAGTCATATACTGCAGTGGTTCGATACGTTCAGTCCTTAAGGCCCCCTGTAGATTCAGGTTTTTGACCCAATCCATTACTTCTCTTGAATGGACTCCTATATTTATTACCTAAGTCTTTACTTCCCAGTTTTCATGTTTTTACAACCATCCCAATTAATTACAACCTAATGAAACAATGAGAGTAAATAAAAGTAACAATGACTGACTGAGAGACTGGTAGGAACAAAAACCTGTAGCCACATGGGAGATTATCTGAGACAAGGGGCAGAAATGCCCTTAAATAAACCAATTTTGTACCTTAAAATCATTGGACTCCATTCTATTAGAAACTTGATTGCTTATTCTTCACAAAATAATCAGATTACATTTTTTGTAGGCCATCACTACAAACCACATGGGGTAAGTAACATTTTATATATATATGGTACCTTGGTATACGTCCACTTTGGAATAAGTCCAACTTGGTGTACGTCCTGTTTGGATGCAACATATTTTGCTTGGTATACAACCCTTGTTTGGAATACAACTCGCGTGCTACACTCGTTTACCTCTCTCGAGACAAAGCCACGACTGCCCATGAGTGTCAGTACACCAGTTGCTATGATTCAGTGAACAACCCGCTCTATCATGTGATTTTGTGTTTTTCTGAGTAAATTTGAATTGACTGTTGAAAAGTACGACGGTGGCATGCATATCCGGGACTTGGCTGCTGCATACCGTATGCCGAGAACGACGGTATCTACGATTGTGAAAAACAAAGACGTTATTGAAAAGTAAATTGAGGTAAAATTTTCATTTATTTCATCTAATGGCCTTTGTATTTATGTATTTTAGTATTAAGCAGTGTTTAAATTATTTTATACAACCACATCAATGTATAATATGCCAATAACAATAGGATTTTTTTTTCCATGGGAATGGATTAAATCATTTTCTCTTTATTCCTTATGGGAAAATTTGTTTGGTATTCATCCTGTTTGGTGTAAGTCAAAGGATCTGGAACGGATTAAGGACATATAATGAGGTACCACTGTATATAATAAATATATAAAATATATATGTAAATATATATAATATTAATATAAATATTAATTTAATATATATATATATATTTTGAGAGGGGTATTCCTTTAATATGTATCTTTAACAAACGTCTTGAGCTTTGGGAGAGAAAAAAAAAAAAAAGACACACAAATTTTAACTCCCAACAAAGCCCAAAATGTAACCATTTTCAATAATAAAAAGAAACAAAATCTATACTTGCTCAATTTGTAGTATTTTCTTCAATTAAGGTGCCTAAATAAGTCATCTTAATTATTCTTATAAAGTAAAATTATATTCTGTTTATTTTGAAAAATGCCCCTGGGTTTCAGTCAGTGAGGGCAAAAACTGACCCTTAAACAAAAGATTTGCTACCCTGCACAGGCTTACACATACAGACACTGGCTGCATATCGAACTGAAGGTAAACACAAGTTTCCAGATCTGAAAGATCACAGCAGATCAACCAAGTACATCCTAGGACATAAAGATGAGTCCTACTCTGACAGACTCCAAAAATGAGACCTGTTTAGTGTCGAGCAGAGGAGACAGAGTAGGGACCTAATCCAGGACTTTAAAATCCTCAAAGGCCTTAATAAAGTAGATCCAGGAGAATTATTTCAGCTTAATAGTGAATCACGTACTCGAGGAGGAAATTAACAAGAAGTGCATTTAGGACTGAAGCCAGGAAAGCACTTCATTACACAAAAAGTTATGGTAACCTGGAACAAACTACCAAGACACAGAGTTAAAGAAGAAACCCTGATAACTTTAAAGAAGCATCTGGAGAGGTTTTTAGGACAGCTAAGCTATTAGCTAAACAAAACAGACTCGATGGACTGAATGGTCTCCTCTCGGTTGTCAAATTCCTTATGATTCTTATGTAAATTCCATACGAACTTGGGAGCTAAGAATCAGACAATCCAGAGAAAGCAAAGCTACCTGAATTCTCCAAGCTATGCTCTTAACACTCACCTTTCAGTTTTACAAAAATATAACACGGTTCGTCAGAAATGCAATTTTTGTGGTCAAATTGTATTCAGAGGATTGATACAAATTGAATACATTTCGTTTGCCCTTTACTTTCACACTTATTTTACAGGCCAAGTTACAAATCAACGGCAACCTTACGTATCTCTGAAAAATCTGACTGGAAATTCACATGAACGCACTGAAGTGGGAAGGTGAAACATCACAACTTGGGGCTCCAAATATTTTGATAGGATGTGAAGGCAGCAAACGGTGAAAGCAGCCTTTGGGACTGTAGGTTTGGGAGGTTCATACAGAATATGGCAGATCTCAGTATAAGACCTAAATTTGAAATTTGATAAACATCAAACTCACTCACTTAGAGGATCTGTTCAACAGTAACATTTTAGAATAAGCATTATATTTGTGGAGAAACGGGTATGGGACTCCTTTCTCTCTTTACTACACTTAACAGTTTTGCTCTGGTTGTTGGTCTTCCTCATTGGTGCGGGTTGATTTGATTTTAGTTTTGTTAAGGTTGACTTGATTGTATGGAATGTTATATGCTTTTAATAAATTCAATAAAAGATCCAAAAAAAAAATTAGTATATGATCCAAAAATCTAAGTAAGTACTGTATTATTTGATGCAATACTACCTGGAAGGCAAATACTCTGCAATTACTGATGAAACTAAACAAGTTCTGGATCTGAAGCACAAATGAACAACGTAAAACATCTTACTGTTTTGATGGAGAAAGGATCATGAAAACAATGACATGAGGCTTTCATGACCATTAAATATTATGCGAAAAGAAACAATGCATTAAAAAAAAATAAATTATGCACACTGCAAAATGTCATTAAGTACTGAGAAAACTATTTATTATACTTTAAAATCTGCTAAAAGCACTGAAAGAAAGGGGCTTAATTAATTAAAGGGATTACATAAAATTCTGTACATATTGTGTATGTTTGGAAAAAAGTCAAATAAGAAAAGACCGCTCATTCACGGCACCTATAATGTTGAGAAGTTCCATTTTCTTTTCAGTGCATTACTAGCACTAACAAATTTTCTCACAATGAAACAGAAGGAAGCTCAGGATGAATCAAGTTCTTCCCAGACTTTTGTAAAAGGCACAGGCTGATTAAAGGTTCTTTTGCAAATTCACAGCTCCATAACCTAAGAATGTTACATAATAAATGAAGAGCTGAACTGAATAAAAGCCAAAAAAAAAACCTCAGTGATGGGAAAAAGAAGACATCACACTTAACAGTTTGTTTGCTAGAAATAAAGCCGGCTGATCAAAATGGGTTTGCAAGTTTTTTTTTATATATACAGTAAGCTCTTCTAGTCTGTTATTAAATAATACCCGCTATCTTAAATCAATCCTCTGCTCACAATAATTTATTACAATACTTTACACCAGCACTGGCTAACATTCCCCCAAGTTGGAATGCTTCATCACTTGTAGAGCTGTGTCATAATTTACAAAAACCAAGCCAAATCTTCTAACTTAATCTTATTAGTTTTTTTTTCTTTTCTTGTAACTTTCTCTCTGACATCTCATAAAGCATATTCAGCTAAAACCTTTGTATGAAAAAGTGCTCTATAAATAAAGAGGTTGTTGTTGAAGGTTTTTAGGAAAAAAGGAAGGGAAAGGTAGCCTGTATTCATCCATCCATTATCCAACCTGCTATATCCTAACTACAGAGTCACGGGGGTCTGCTGGAGCCAATCCCAGCCAACACAGGGCCCAAGGCAGGAAACAAAGCCCGGGCAGGGCGCCAGCACACCACAGGGCACACACACACACACGATTTAGAATCACCAATGCACCTGACCTGCATGTCTTTGGACTGTGGGAGGAAACCCACGCAGACATTAGGAGAACATGCAAACTCCACACTGGGAGGACCCGGCAAGCGAACCCGGGTCCCCTAACTGCGAGGCAGCAGTGCTACTCCATTTTCTCTTTTCTACTTTTTATTTATACAACCACTCTCATAACAAGTATACCCAAAGTGTTTTGAAAAGCAGGTAAAAATCACAACGTTACAAAACTACATGCAGTTAACAGACACAAGGCAGGTGCCCACCCTAGATCAGATACAAGGCCTTGCACAACCCTACTTAGCTGAGCTAATTACACCAGACACTCTGGTATGTCCTCTTTGCTCTCTTAAAGCTGGTCTTTTTGTTATTCCCCCAGTTTTGAAATAAATATCACTTGGTCGCAGAGCATTTGCCTACCGTGCACCCTCTCTTTGGAGTGGGCTTCCATTATGTGTAAGACTCAGCTGATATTTTTAAATCAACACTAAAAACCCTCTCTTCATTACAGCCTGCCTTAGAATTCAGTCAGATGAATCATCTTTGAAATATTCCTTAAATTATTTTTATTTATTACTTGTTGATATACCTTTACTTTTAATACTTTCATGTCGTTTTATTTCAGATGTATTATTTACTAGCTGTCCCCCATGGCTTCGCCCGCGCATACGTGAAACAGGACAGTGAGGAGGGTCCTGCCCGGCTCCCCACTCCTGACGTCACTCTCCCCCCACTCGGCCCACAGCCTCGGTCTTGGATTAATACAAATAGTACATCACTCCTGCAAGTGAACCATGATTCTTTGAACAATGAGAGATGTCGTAAAATCAACTGGAAAGTTCAAGCAAATTCTAGAAAAACCCCCGATCTAAATCCGTAAGTAGTTCTCTCTCATGAAAAGAGAATTTTTTATATACTGTAGATTATTCCTTCAACATTCGTTATTTTAAGTTTTTATTTGCTCATGTTATATTTTGTTCTGTGTATTCTTCTTATTTGTGAAGTGTACTGGGACCATGCTGCGTGGTGATTCTGTAGTCCTGGAGGGTCGCAGTGGCTGCAGGTTTTCATTCTAACCCTTTACATAATTAGTGACCTGTTCTTGCTGCCAATTAACTTCTTTTGAACTCATTTTAATTGACTTGTTTTGTAAGATTTGTTCCCCCAAATTGTTTCGTCGTTCCTCTGATTTCTTTCCTTAAATGGCACCCAAACAGAAATGACATGTGAAGTGAGTGAGCCACCAGAACTAAGTCAGGGCCTTAAATTCCAACCAGTTGCTTAATTAGGCACAGAGTCTTGTCGTTAATTAAACCCGTTCTTTAATTCCACGGCTTGTTGCTGCTCTCATTGTGCAATAGCAGACATTTCTAAAATTGCCGATTTTCTCTTTTCTGAGAGCTCCGTTAAAATATTTTGGGGACTTGAGCAGATCAACATTCCTGAGACTTTCACCTTTCTTTATTTTCAGATATTGTATGATCGACAATGTTGGTCATGTTTTAGTTAATTTTGTATCTCATTATCGTTTGGTTGCTAATTAAGGAAAAAAACAATTAAGGGGTCTGAGTCTTCAAGAGCAAGTCAATTAAAATGAATTCAAAAGAAGTTAATTAGGAGCAAAAACAGGTCACTGATTAAGAAAAGGGTTAGAATGAAAACCGGCAGCTATTGCGTCTATCCAGGACCGGAGTTGGGGACCCCTGCTTTAAATTAAGTTGAATGATAGATTGAAGTGGTCAAATACAAAAATAATGGCCCAATTTAAAGATGTCAGTTGACTTCATAATACAGTATATTAATAAGACAATTAAATGAAAATGGAATCAATGAACAAGTACCGACCTAAACATTTTACATAAAAGGTACACTTGCTGTGAAGAGAAAAAAAAAGTCCAAGTAATGTAAAATGGAAACATTTAAGATTTAAGGTCAGGTAAGTACGGTATATTCACACGTCTCCTCAAAAAACTGCAATAAAATTTAAGAGGTTCAGTGAAAGCCTAACTTTTAATGTGTCTTTTTTTTTATTGCCACCCCATGAGGCTGTAGTGTAGTCTTCAGCTGCAAACCTCCAAAAAAATAGAATTCATGCTGTCAAATAATACTCACTCCAAGAGGCGCAAAGTAAAAACTCTCACACAGCTATCTTCATTGTGACAGAGTGTGCGTCCATCCCTTATAAAAGGAAGTCAACAAATGTGTTGTTAAGTATCTTTAAGATTACAACTGGTACAAAAAAAGAAAAAGAAAAAAGCTGCGCAACTTCATTAACTGCATATTCACTGCACATGCTGAAAAAACAAAAGCCATCTGCCTTTTTTTCAAAATGAAGAATGCTCAATGAAAAACCAGGCCCACCAAGCATCCTCAGAAAGTACTTCACCTGTACCTTAAAAAGCAAAATCAGCACATGACCCAAAAACATTCGCAATTAAAATGCTGCTGTCCTTAATTCAGCTTCCATTTCCCTTAAAAGCTTAAATTTAGTGGAGCAAGTAGAAGGTCAACAAAATGCCATAAACACCTTTTTGGGTTAAAAGTACACATATTAAATAATGCAATACTTTCATTTTTTATTAAACAATACAATAATTAGGGAGCCCCTATGGCTCCACAGAAGTAGAACTCTGCCTTCATGCACAAAACTGGAACAGTTCATACTGTATATTTGAAAGCAACACAGAAAGCAGAAGCTCCTGCTGAGCTGTAACAGGTTCCTAGTAATCCAAGGAAGTACCAAATAGGCAGTGGCAAAAATAACCCCCAGCACTGAGTACTGTTCAACAGCTACATCAATATGATCTGCAAAATGCCAAATGGAGATGCACATTATTCTTGCCTTGTCACACCACCTTTCACACAATAACAACAATCAGCACCATCTCTTCAATGGAAGAACATTTTGTTGGAAATGTTGTTAACTCAGGCATAACCTCCTTATGTAAAACATAAAACCCCAGAAATTCCCAGATTAGCCAATTCAGTGCAAAAGTGATCTGCAAACATGTGCTACAGCCTTCTTACCGTTAACTAAAGTTACATAAAACTCTGCTCCCTCTTCATTTTTTCAGTGTTCCTTTGCTTTCAACTTTGGAACTCACTCCTAATGCTTATCTCTGAAGCTCTCTTTTCCTAATATTAGGATTCTAACAAATGATCCGTCTCCTATGGACATTAATTGACATTCTTCAGCTCAGCATTTGCAACTTTTTTCCAATCTCACCACACCTTCCTTACCATGAAGCACTGCACAGTTAAAGAGCTAGAATATATTATGCATCATACAAGACACAGACCCATGATATACTTTGTGCTAAAAGACTAACTGATCTGCAAGGATAACTTAATCAATTTACGTTAATAAAAATTACACTAAGTGCGGCTCATTGGGACACTGGAGAACACTGTTGCTAAACAGATTTAGTATTGCGTATTCAAATACAAAGCCTTTTCAATATCTATGTGGAGTCTGCACAATTTCCCTGTGTCTGTTCTCCTCTGGGTATAGCACCACCCCAGCCCCCTCCATCCTAGTGACATGCAGGTGGATTTAAATGGAGACTTTGAAAGGCAGTGTGCTTGTGTGTGCGAATGACTGACTTGTGCCCTCTCCGGCATTGGAACCTGCCTTGAGCTCAAATGGAGCCGGGGGTGGCACCAGCACTCCACAACTTTGAAATGGATTAAGTGCTAATAAGAATGCTATGTTAAATCACACCAAAAAAAAAAACTGCTTAATAATCAACAGAGCCCTTCCTTAAAGGTGATAGCGATGCATTTGATTCTTTATAAACAGTACACCACTAAAAAGAATGAGTAAAAGCAAATGCCAATTGTTTACACTGCCATTTAATACAACATTAGACACAATCGCTGCTTTTCAGACAGCTTTTTCTTCTCTTCTATACAAAATGGTATGTATATATTATATTATATAATATATTATATATTATATAATATATTATAGTTAGCTGAATCTTTGCCGCTCGCATTGTGTAGAGAGGGGCTGAACGCACACCAAGGAGACGCAGTCGCTCCTCTGAAACCCCCTCTTAAAACGGTGATACAATGGGAAACAAATTGTTTTTTACCTCCTCTTTGCTCGATCGGCCGTGCCACGTGATCTGCATCACATGTGGCACTTCGAACGTTTAAAAGCCTGTGCAGCAGCTGTCCTACTCTTTGTCTTTTATTTCCAGCCCCAGGTGTGGTTAAATCTTTTGGCACAAAGTCCCATCTCGCAAAACACGAGTTCTTGATATTTTTTAGTTTATAATTTAAAAATGGCATAAGAATCTGAAAATCTAACAATATCACATTAAAGTTCAATAAACTCTGAAAAGAATGATACCAAACATATATATGTAGGTTTTAAAATAAGCCTGATTTAAAGCGTGACATAAAAACGTCACAGTTGCACTTTTAGGCTTAGGATTTTATATATTATATTATATTATATAGATAATAAGAAGGCGTGCTATGATAGATAGATAGATAGATAGATATTGGACTTTTTTCACTTGTAATTAAAACTATACTTACCTATACAATTATCTTATTTATCTTATTAATTATACAATTATTAGAAAATATAAGGCAAAGGCCCAGATAGATAGATAGATAGATAGATAGATAGATAGATAGATAGATAGATAATAAAGTATCTATCTATCTATCTAGGCCAGGGGTCCTCAATCCCAGTCCTGGAGATCCGCAGTGGCTGCAGGTTTTTGTTCTGACCTGGTTGCTTAATTAAAAAGCAATTCTTGCCAATAAAGCACTAACAAGCTATGAAATTAAATTAACTCTGCTATGTTAGGTCATTCGCATATCCTAGATTTTCTTTCCCTTTCTATCATGCAAATGATTTGAAGGCTAAAATGGACGAGTAATTCTCAGTCCTTCACTTTTTCTCTTCATTTTTCTTCCAAGTATTTAATTAAACCCAATAGTGCAGATAAATACACACAGGTGTAAATGTAAATAAGCTAAATGGAGAAATGCTGCTCTCTCTTGTCATTTGCATGTTATTGATAATAAGGAGCAATTAAAATAGCTGTTTAAGACAAAATGAAGCAATAAGGGCTCAAAATCACTAAAGTGAAGCAGAAGTGTTACTTTAGCAATAAGTGCTTTTTATTAAGCAACTGGGTTGGAGCAAAAACCTGCAGCCACTGCGGCTCTCCAGGACCGTGATTGAGGACCCCTGATCTAGGCCTTTGCCTTATATTTTCTTTTTCCGCTTTCTAAAGTTTAGAGAAAGTTCTTATTAAGAACACATAAAAAAAAAAAAAAATTGAATCATTCACCTCCACATATTTTTTACCACTGTCTCATGAGGGTACCCACGATATTCCCAGGTTTCCTATAAAAGATTTTGGGAGTGTAGAAGCAAGATGTTTAAGGCTAGATGCACTTCTTGGTAATTACTTACTATTTCATATGACACACTACAACTTTTACTCTATGCTTCAATTCAAAAATTTAAATTTAAAAGTAATAAAAGGAAAATAAACATTTTCACTATTCCTACAACAACAGAGTTTAATACTACAGGAGTAAAATAACTCTGACAAGGTCCTATGATGCCAGGAATAAAAATAATTGGTTCTATAAATAGGAGTATAACTCTAAAGACTGTAAGATACACAATAAAATAAATTTAAAGGATAAGTTTGGTATTTTTAAGTTTAAGTCATTTCTTTACAATCATGGTACTGTATATATTAGTTTGCTACATGAAACTACATTCTAAAGTCAAGGACATTTTATAAATAGAAAAAAATTAATAAATAGCTCGCTCTTGTGTTTTATAAGGGATATATAGGGTCCTATTATAAAGAAAACCCTTTAAACTTCCCAAAACATCCATCTTTCAAGCCAAAAATGTTTCAGAGTATTGATCTTGAGATTACACACACACACACACACACACACACACACACACACATTTCAAACCAGCATATTCCATGTTGCTTTTAGAAGGTAACAAAGCAAAAAGCAAACCACTATTGTGAGATTCAGCCATTTTAAATGGAGACCGTATATGCGTGCCACCTCACCAACTACCTTGTTCTTTCCCATCCACTGCACCTTTTCAGCCCCAGGGGTGCATATTCACTTTAGAAAGTCATAGCCAAGCACCTCTACTGCCACTGAATGTTGATGCTCAGATGCCATTTCTGTTCTACAGACAACTAGACAATAATAACAGAAAGAAGCATACTTATGAACGCCTATATATTTTTTCACTATACAGAAACTTAATATTGTTATTTTGTAGGATTGCCTGCTGCTACTACACTGATAAAGCACACACTGAAAGAGTTCACTCATTCAGTATGCAATCAAGTGTCCAGAACTGAATGGATATCCTTTTTCCTAACCCACTTATCCAAAGCTGGTTCAGAGGGTAGCTGGGACCTATCGCAAGAATTATGGGCCACAAGACAATAACAATCTCTGGATGAAAAGCTATTCCATTTCAGGGTGAACGCATACACACACAGGCCACTTTAGCACCGCCACTTCATCTAAGTTTAATCAGGCTGAAGTTTAGTAAATTCAGTACAGATGTTTCAGCACAGGCAAAGAGGTAGCGCAGAGCTGTCATTCCGGCCTCACAGCGTCTGGGTATGCAGGAGTTTTGCATGTTCTCCCATCGATTTATAGTCTGAAGGAGTATCAAGTTCAGTAAGTTTTTATTTTCTGGTGGTGCTCCGTGCCCCATAGCCTCCATTATAAAACATTCAGATGGGCAACATACTTTTTTAAATTTATAGAAAATGCTTAACTTTAGTACACAATTCTGTATGACAAATACTGTTTGTGTTTGTGAAATAACCTTGACTTAAATGAAAACATAGAATGTGTCCTTTAAAAACCGTGGCTGTGATCCCCAAGACAGGAAACTTTATGGCTCACCAGTTCACTCTGTCACAGGAACAAATCCACTTCCAAACGATCCACCAATTCAATAAATGCTCCCCACACAATCCAAACATTTCTGATGTAAAGTATTACATCAGTTCCCAACCGAGCTGCTTGATCATGGGTGTCCACTGTGTTTTCTTTTTACTTGTATCAGATCGAGACAACAATCTTCTGGTTCTTCCCTTCCTTGTGACGATCAGAGTTGTGGAGTCAGAAACAGTTACTGGAGTCAAGTACCAGCTCTGACTAAATGTACAGTAAATTTTAATATAATTTATTAAAATTTCCAAATTCACATATACTGATTTGATTAAACTATTGTTTTTATGTAGACTTTTGATAAAAATGATAGCTTCTTTTTTAATTTTGTATGTTTTGTCTTATGTTTAAAGTTACTCAGTGTTTTTAAGTCACAATAACATCACTATAGACTTTAAATCCGAACTTTTAACAGACTAGAGTGCTAAAAAGTAGCCTGATGATTCACCCTGGCAGTAATGAAATGCCTTGTATCTTGTATGTTTTGTGTGATTTTAATCAACAAAGTAAACATATTAGTCTGATTACAAATAGAGGAGTTGGAGTCCAAGGTTTCTGTACAACTCCACAGCCTCGGTGACGACTACCGTCTACTTTTTAAAACCGGAAAAGTTTAGAAAGCCTTCGGACTTTCAGCAAAAGGCAAATTTCTGGGGTCATGTGTTTCTAAGAGAAAACTGCCTTAACATTTCACAGATTAGGCTTACATTAAAACAGGAAACACTGAACAACAACAAGTAATAAGTAGTTCAATTCAAAGTACTGACTTGTCAAGTCCCAGTCCATTAGTTGTTTCCTGAAGGGCCACAGTTGCTGATATTTTTCTTCTAGCCTAGCATTTTAATCAAATGCTATTTTTGTTTTCTAATTAAAATATTTTCTTAATTAAGCTTATTTATGTGTTCTTGAACTCATGATACGGGTTTAAAAATAACCAGAGAGTGGTCTTTCCAAATCTCATCTTAGCACACTGATTAGACGGTCTCTTCAGTACTTTTGCAAAGGAGGGCACACCATTATTTATTTAAATCGCTCTGTACAAAGCGGCCAATTTACGACATACTGACACAGGTGCACGTGACGCAGCCTACTGCTCATCAACAGCCAATATGACGTCCCGTGCACCTGCTTCGCCACTTCATGCACTGGCTGACTTTCAAAAAATATTCCAACATCATAATTAAGGAAGTCTTTTCTAATTAAAGAGTCACAGGGTACATTATGTGGGAGAACGTAATGATATCAGAAAAATAAAGAAAAAATAAAAACACAAAGCTGAAGAGTATTTCTAAACCCAGCAACATATGAAAACAGGGGAAAAACACAAGTCTCATTAGGCACCTCGTGTAAACAAAGTCATACGCAATAACATTTTGTGAACAATAGAGCCCTGAAAACTAACAAGCTTGCGTTAATCCACGTACTGAGTTAGGAAAGGGATAAACAAGAAAGATACCCAATAAAATATTTCAGCTTTAAGGCAAAATGAAGTTCAGATGGAACAAAATCCAGTTGCCATTGTAGCAATCCAGACACTCTCTATTAGAGGACAACAACGATGCCACCACAGAGCTCAGGAAACAAGCAAAACCATCCATCTTAAAGCAGATAATCAGTATTTGAAACGGAAATTAAACACAAGGCCAGCCTCTTAGTAATCACAACTGCTTTTCAAAGTTTCTCTTGCTTAAGAATCTTTACATGTTCCTTATGTCATTTATCAATTCATGTTTATGATGCTGGAGCAATTTAGTACAAGTTTACTTATAGTCCCGATTTCTTCTATCAGAGTGGTTCCTTTAAGACATAAATAATACAGCTAAAGTGTGCTTGCATTCAAACAACTCAGTTGCATTGGGATTCTTAGACATTTGTTCCCCTGAAATTTTAACTTACAATGAAACAAATAGAAATCTTTGTACAAATACACACATAGTGCTGGCTGAATGCATCAACAATCGACCTTAATATAGGCTATCTTTAGAGAAAACCGATCTACCTAGAATGAATAAACAAGGCCATGACAGTGCAGGAAAACAGAACATGAATGGCCAGCAATGAGGTCATGCTGAACCAAACCATCCCCTGAAAAAGATAGACTACACTGTAAGATTATGAGTATTAGGGTTGTTGAAGGTATCAAAATAATCGATAAACTTGATTCAACACTCATTTTTTATGGTATTAATTCAACAGCCTACATTATGAATGCATTTCCGGGTCATTCTTGTTTTTGACAGTTGAGCCTCGAAGGTTACCAGTGAGCATGGCTCCAGATGCAGCATTGTTTCTTACAGTATCTTATTTCTTAACTACGGAAACATTAATCAGTTTTAACATTACTTGGGCTCCATTACTCCCTTGAATTTTACATTCTCACTATGGAGTTTATTATCATAGCACGTTACTTTCTTTTACTTTATTATGTGAGATTTTAAAATTAGATTTCACCACATTTAATATATAACGTAAGGCGTTCTAACTGTTCAGTGCTCAACTGCATACAAAGTGCCGCTACTCCTCCTTGTGCTCATATAACTTGATGTATTATGTCAGAAATCGAACTGCAAGATGGACACTAAAGTAAAAGCTGATTGCATTTGGCTGGCTGTGGAGGCTGCTTCATGGATGTGGTTTGTGTGGATGCAGCAGAGTGGGGCATTTTCCTTTAAGCTTTATCAAGAAAAGTGCTGCTCAGTACAGCAATGATTGTGAAAAGCGCCAGTGCAGGTATGTTTTGTTTAACTTATAGAAATCGTTGGCCTCTAGAACACAATTGCCAAACTATCCTGACCTTCTTACTCCCCGAGTGGCCCAGCAAAAATTTAAAAATCTTTTGCTTTATCATACAGATGAACTATGCAACACAAACAACTACCTTGTTTGCAAGCAACAAGTGTCAACTTCCTAGTAATTAAATTGCTACACTATTTACAATTGACATTTATAAAATCATGGGTGTGGTGTTTCATAAATTGTCAAAAAAATACTTGGAAAAAAATTGTAGGAATTATTCTGTAGGAGGAGTACCTAACTGTTATGTATCAATAAAAAAGCCCCGACCAATAGAATTCAACCAATGTGATGAACCCTCCCACCAACCGAGCAAAAGCGAGCTATTGGCTGAAAACCACAAACAGCGTTAAACCGCTATTCTGATCTTTCACATGCTCTCGCATATTACTTTGTAAAACAACAGTAAATTTCTATAAGTGGCACAGCAGTACTTAACAGTAGGTTCTCATGATCAAAAAGGTCCAAGCACATTACTGTACAATGCAGCATTCCTGAGATATCCTCCAATAAGAGGAGTCACAAGGCCACCTTTGACAAAGTTCCACCTCACACTTCCGGGTCAGTAGCTCCGACTCAATAGGTCACACCATAGACATATATAGGTAGACGTCACATTCACTGTGCTGCTCAGTCGACATGATACGTCAGCGTGTCCGCCCTATTGCGAGTGGCAAAAGTGGCATTTAAACTACAAGTGGTGCTTGAAAGTTTGTGAACCCTTTAGAATTTTCTATATTTCAGTATAAATGTGACCTAAAACATCATCAGATTTTCACTCAAGTCCTAAAAGTAGATAAAGAGAAACCAGTTAAACAAATGAGACAAAAATATTATACTTGGTCATTTATTTATTAAGGAAAATGATCGAATATTACATATTTGTGAGTGGCAAAAGTATGTGAACCTCTAGGATGATCAGTTAGTTTGAAGGTGAAATTCGAGTCCGGTGTTTCAATCAATGGGATGACAATCAGGTGTGAGTGGGCACCCTGTGTTATTTAAAGAACAGGACCTATCAAAGTCTGCTCTTCACAACACATGTTTGTGGAAGTGTATCATGGCAGGAACAAAGGAGATTTCTGAGGACCTCAAAAAGAGTTGTTGATGCTCATCAGGCTGGAAAAGGTTACAAAACCATCTCTAAAGAGTTTGGACTCCACCAATCCACAGTCAGACAGATTGTGTACAAATGGAGGAAATTCAAGACCATTGTTACCCTACCCAGGAGTGGTCGACCAACAAAGATCACTCCAAGAGCAAGGACCCCAGGGTAACTTCTAAGCAACTGAAGGCCTCTCTCACATTGGCTAATGTTCATGTTCATGTTCATGAGTCCACCATCAGGAGAACACTGAACAACAATGGTGTGCATGGCAGGGTTGCAAGGAGAAAGCCACTGCTCTCCAAAAACAGCATTGCTGCTCGTCTGCATTTGCTAAAGATCACGTGGACAAACCAGAAGACTATTGGAAGAATGTTTTGTGGACAGATGAGACCAAAATAGAACTTTTTGGTTTAAATGAAAAGCGTTATGTTTGGAGAAAGGAAAACACTGCATTCCAGCTGAAGAACCTTATCCCATCTGTGAAACATGGTGGTGGTAGTATCATGGTTTGGGCCTGTTTTGCTGCATCTGGGCCAGGACGGCTTGCCTTCATTGATGGAACAATGAATTCTGAATTATATCAGAGAATTATAAAGGAAAATGTCAGGACATCTGTCCATGAACTGAATCTCAAGAGAAGGTGGGTCATGCAGCAAGACAACGACCCTAAGCACACAAGTCGTTCTACCAAAGAATGATTAAAGAAGAATAAAGTTAATGTTTTGGAATGGCCAAGTCAAAGTCCTGACCTTAATCCAATCGAAATGTTGTGGAAGGACCTGAAGCGAGCAGCTCATGTGAGGAAACCCACCAACATCCCAGAGTTGAAGCTGTTCTGTACGGAGGAATGGGCTTAAATTCCTCCAAGCCGGTGTGCAGGAATGAGCAGAAGTTACCAAAACGTTCAGTTGTAGTTATTTGGGGTCACACCAGATACTGAAAGCAAAGGTTCACATACTTTTGCCACTCACAAATATGTAATATTCGATCATTTTCCTTAATAAATAAATGACCAAGTATAATATTTTTGTCTCATTTGTTTAACTGGTTTCTCTCTATCTACTTTTAGGACTTGAGTGAAAATCTGATGATGTTTTAGGTCACATTTATGCTGAAATATAGAAAATTCTAAAGGGTTCACAAACTTTCAAGCACCACTATAATACAGGCAGACGTGGAAACAGGGTTTTCTGATAAAAAACAATAACGTTTAAAACAGTATAATTTACATACAACAGATTTTGGCTAATCATTTAAATGCAATTATTTATATCCATTTATACACTAATAATGGCAATTATTAAATAATAATACTACTAATTATTATTATTAAATAATTCCTCCCATATAAGTAACATTTCTCGGACTGCCTTCTTCCATCTCTGAAATATTTCTAGACTTCGTTCTGTTCTTACCCAACACAGTACTGATTAATGCCCGAGTCAACTCACATATACTGTAGATCACTGTAATGCTATTCTGTCTGGCATCCCACAAACACGTATCCATCGCTTACAACTTCTTCAAAATTCTGCTGCCATAACCTGCTGTTATAAATCCACTGAACATATCACACCGATTCTCTCTCAACGCCACTGGCTCCCGTTTAACTACAGAATACAGTACTAAATAACGCTCTGAACATTTAAATCTTTCCACACCCCACTGATCTCCTCCAGACTTGCACTCCTCTCGCTCACTCAGATCCTCATCTGCAGCTCCAGTTTCTGTACCACACATCAGACTCAGTGCTATGGGAGCTCGAGCGTCTCTCCTGGTGCTCCTCAACTCGGGAATTCTCTTCCTTCTCAGATACGTCAGCTCGTTTAAATAATACATTTTAAAACTGCTCTCAAAACTTTTCAAACTGGCATACCAATTGTGAATTTTGCACTGTTACTGCCAATTATCTTTCTTTGTTTGCTAATTATTGCTTTTTGATTTATCATTCTCTTGTTTTAATTTTAACTAAATGTTGTTTAATTTTATTGTAAGGTGACCTTGAGTGCTAAGTAAAGGCCAAATATAACCAAAACAATTGTTCGGCCTTACCTATGAAATGTAATCTCCCGGGATCTGGTTTGGAGCGCACAGCGGTTTGTACAATCCCAAGAAGCACATGCGTGAGACATCTTTATCCATTACTTCACTCCACAGCAGTGCCACTCGCAATATGGCGGCGACGTTGACATACGATGCTGCTGGTCATGTGGCGTGTAGTAATTCTATGTCTATGGGTCACACACTCACAAACCTCACACCATTGGATGGCACCGGCTGAAGTCTCCAACGAAACGAAGATTTCCATATATGGGCATAATGAGAGACAGCCGAGAAATGTAGAGTGAAAAAAATGATGCACAATTTGAAGCAGGAACAAACAATATAAATAGTTTCATGTAAATGTGTAGGTGGGATAAGGTTGGATAACCCCGCAGGTAGACAGTCCTGAAAAATACCCTCAGGGTGTAAGGGTCTTTATTTGGGATTTCACTTTATTGATCCCCTTATGCATGTTACCCATACTAATATCTACAAGCAGCCACCGAGCAACATTCCAGCAAAAATTTCAGTTGTAAATCAACTTTCTCCACATGCCTTTTTGTACAAAGAAAACCTGCATGAAATGTGTGTGATATTCCTAAACATTGTTTTTATGGTTAAAACAAAAAACAAAAACTTATTCAAATAATGTCTAATAATAAAAAAAAAAAATCAACAACAATCAAACTGGTTGTAGGTGTGAAAAAAATCTCAGATTTTCTTTTTAGGCTGTATTGCCCAGTGATACTGTCCATTTATTTTCAGCCTGCTGTTCATGTCTTTACCTAAATAGAAATAGACACTTCAGTAGACATGTGAGCCATCCAATTACCATGCAAGCACTGTTCAAAATCCATTTCTGATCGTTGAGGGCAGGAGGGCACTGCTTGTCATCAGGGAAAGAGCAGATTTCAGGCTACTGTTTAAGCCCAGTTGGCTTAACTCTGCGGACTAAAATCAATCAATGCATTATAATAGAAAGAAGTGAGGGAGGGGGGGAATTAAACAGAGTAACCTTCAAGGTAAAATAGATCCTCGTGGGAATTCTTACTCCGAGCGGATGGGAAGTGTGCATAATGCTACCCAAATACAGTCTAGACTTTATTGTGCAGTCTATCAAGTCTTACTGCAAATCAACAGATGTGAACATTCAGCCCAGTGATTTGTGGTCCTTCTGAATGGCAATACGTTTGCATGCTCCATCCAGGCTCTCCCTTTCCATCTCTTAAAAGCATGCTGTATCGCGATTGCTATTTTCGTTTCTCTTCAGCTAACGCCTACAATTTAATTTTACGGAATACAAGGCTGCAGGCACTATAAAAAGGTACTTACAGCAAAATGCAATATTTAAAATAAAGTTCTAGTGCTACACATAAAGCAAATTGAGCACTTTTACAACAAATCACCTTTGTGAATACCAAGCAACATGTCAATAGTTAAAAAAAAAAAAATAAAAGACAGCAAGCACTTCAATTCCAGACTAAGACTTGAAACACCACTCACACAAAGAGTAAAGCAATTATACAAAACCCAAATCAGAAAAAGTTGTGAACAGTATGGAAAAATACTAATAATAATAAAAAAAAATGCAGTGATTCTTAAATTTACTGTGACTTATTTCATTACAGACACATTTCAATGAAAGCTGGAACGAGAAAGCAGTCACCACTTTGTAATGTCGCCATTCCTTCTCACAACACTTAAAAGATGTTTTGGCACTGAGGATACCAAGCCATGAATCATTTCAGGTGACATTTTGTCCCATGGTGCAACAGTACCATTGAAGGCGATTCTTCCAGCCAAGCTGCATTTTCAGGTTACAGGCATGCAAGGAAATAACACTGTTCAATATTTTAGCTTTCATAAAAGAAAACAGTTTTTAAAACATTTGCTTTAAAAGCCAATGGGTTTGTGCCCTTAAGAGTTTCTCTCTCTCTTGCTCTCTCTTCGTTTCTACATAAGTGCCCAGGAGCCTATGATTGCTTTTTGTGTTATTTTAGTACTATTATTTTATTGAGTAATTTGATTCCTTACTTTTCTATTCTAGTGATTTAATGTGACTGGAGTCCCTACTGTTTTAAATGCATGTTAGTGACATGAAGGAGTGTTCACCCATTTCAGAGAATATAGAATTACTAAGCAAAGGATGGATCCACGTTTGTAAAGTGAAGTCCTTCCATCCACAGGTCACTTACTGTAGAACAGGTGAGCACATGTGCGAGTTAACTAGTAACTCCGCATTACATAAATCCAACAAAGTTCACCCCATCCACTACTCAGATTCCTTTTACTTTATTCCATTTTTCAAATGTTGTACTGAAATGCCTACAAAAACAAACGGAAACAGGCAGAATCAGCTAGTTTATAATCCACCGCATGCCTGCCATAGCACAGAGAGAGCAAGATCAAGAGCGCACAGTGTGACAGAATGAACAGAGAAAAGAGAGAGGCATCCCAGCAGTAAACAGGAGAACGCATGCTGCACATCTGAAACCAAACCTCCCAATGTCTAACCACCAACCACCTAAATAAGCATAAAATGCAGAATAAATCCCTGAGTTTGTCATGCTACCAGACACCCTACAGTAGAGGCACAGTGCGGTCCACCTGACCTTCCAGTGCTCAGCAGAATAAACCCAAAAGAAGATGAAAATTAAACCTGTCAATTCTGAGTTGCTGTAATTGGACTCTAAATTAACATTTCTGTGCAAATGTTTAGATGTTGCCGATTCTTCATAATAAATGTGTACTATATTTCTTGGACTTCAACATTCTTCATGTTCATCATTATTCATATATTGGTAAAATGAAAAGAAAATAAAAGAGCAAAAGCCTTCCACACTTAAACCACCAGCTCATCCTATTGTTTAAAAATATTCTTTAAAAAATGCTTGGCACTGAACACGAAAATCCATTTCAGACAATGTTTACCATGAAAAGACAACACACAAGATAAAGACGATCCACAGGTGTCACAGAGAGAAAACTCAGACCTGCAAAGAAATTAAGGTCTGCTTTACAATCCTTTTCCTATTGCCAAATACATAAAACACAATAGTATTTTAAAACAGATCTCTGTAATCTCACACATTACATGTGCATCTTTCATCCTTGTATGACTGGTAGACAAGCAGCACGTGAATTGCAGTAAGTACTAAGAGCAGAGCTTCTCCTAATAGTAGCTGCAAATTTAAGGCTTAAATGACCAACCAACCACTGACATTTACAAACTCCAGCTGTTACACACTGAAATAAATTTAATGAAGCAGAAAAGGTGAAGACAAAGAAAGGATCTTAAAAGACTTGTAAAATTCAAGATACAGAAAGTAAAACAGGACTGGTGTGATACCTCCTACTGCAGACAGTGTGGCCTACTGGCTAAGGCAATGGACCGTAAAGGACAAGGTTACCAGTTCAATTCACACCATCGACTCGACGAGAGTTGCAGCAGGTGATCTGATCTCTCAATCCTGTAACTCTAGTGCGATAAGACTCAAGGAAAAAGTGTTGGCCACTTTTAGGATTTCCCAGGTGTTTGCATATTTCCAATAATTAATGTTACTGCTTCTTAACCCAAAATGTGATAATGCAGGAGATGGAGGATATTTGAGTGAACCTTTCACTTGTTTGATTCGTAGATTTTGGAATCCAAATTATATCTAATTAGTCACAGGCTGCATCAACTAAAAAGCAGAAAACGACAGTAGATTGTGCCATTCAGTAGACTGATGGCCTATCAACCATAAACACTCAGTTATGCTGAAACAATCTCATCAAGAACACGTGGACACAGTTGGAAACTTGCTTGTGCGAAATTTAACCTTACCATTAGGGAGTTTTTCTTTACACAGAGAACCATAGGCACATGAAATAAGCTACCAAAGAGCGTTGTAGACAGTAAGACTTTAGGGACTTTCAAAATTAGACTTGATGTTTTTTAAAAGAATTAAGTGGATTGGACTGGCGCGCTTTGTTGGGCTAAATGGCCTGTTCTCATCTAGACTGTTCTAATGCTCTAATTTACAGTTACTCGTCAAATGAACACCAGAGATTTTTGGGTTATGGGAGGAAAAGGAGAAAAAACACACAAACAGCCAGACACAGACTTCAGGTAAACTTGCAAACTTTACACAAGTAGTGATTTAGCTGGATATTAAACAGAGTCTCCCTGCGCCACTGCAGCACTGCCCACTGCACCACAGTGAACAATTTTGGGACTTGACATTAACAGCTGCCACGTTGCAATTAGCTACCATTCTGACGTAAGCCCTTTTTGGCTCTCTGGTTTAGAAGAATGTCAGACACATCAGTGATGCACCAGTTTTTTGGAAAAGGATTGAAAATCACCAGTTTTTGCTCAATATAAGTGATCAGTTAATCCAAGTACACTACCAGTCAAAAGTTTTAGAACACCTCAGTTTTTCCAGTTTATTTTCAAATGTAATCAGTCTGTTCGGCTCTGCTTTAAGACACACAGACAGTTGTTTTTAAGTAATCGACAGAAGTTGGGACACCTGTGCAAACTGTTCGCTTTAACGTGCAAGGTTTACTTTACTTAGGTTACAACCTACAGATGTTATGCAGCAATCAATTTGTTGTTCCCTGATGAAGGCCAATTTGTAATATTCTGTTATTTCCTGTTTTTCAGTTTTTACTAACCTAAACTTTAAATTTAAACCTTTTCACCATTTTAGGTCATTCGTTGCATTTCAACCATTTAAATTTGAAGAAAAACAAAAGGTCTAAAAACTTCTGACTGGTAGTGTAGAACTTGCTAATCACTAGTCGGTTTTAAGATTAAGGAAAAATGAAAACTGTGCCCACGTTCTGGCTTTTCTTTTTGTGAATGAAGCAAACTAAAAAATCAATGCAACGACCAGCCACCCTACAATCATGAGCACATAACTGGACTCCTTTACCTTAGCTAAGTGAATGTGAAAGGGCAGACAAATCCCACTGAACCCACGGTCGCTACAACATGTCTGCTGAGTAGAATCCCTTTCAAGTTTATGAAGATGAAAGACATACTGACAGGAACATGTACCGGAAAAAAGCCAGCAGTGATGGAAAACAAGTGAAGGCATTTGGCACTACAAATGTGATAAGACACTTAAGACTACTTGACACAGCAAACAAAACACATTCTCAATAATTTTCATTACATACAAGTAAAATCAGCACACTTTTGACACTTGTTTCCACGAAGTACTGCAATGTTAATAATATTCATTAAACACCTATATTATTTTACCTTCAACAAGAGATTCTTTTTATTTGAATGCAAGATACAAGGATCGACTTTTTAGAAACCCACTAAAGGAACAAGAAAGAGAAGGTTGCTAAATAGTTTAGAAAACAGGACATACAACAGAAAGTGACCAGGCAGAAATGATACCCATAATCGTCTGCTGCTATTGTACAATAAAATATGCAGAAGATTGTTGAATATTATTGTTTATATGACTTTTGTTATGCACAACAAATATTTTTGCACAGTCAGCTGGCCTTATCTGTGAGTTTGGCACCCATAGTTCAAAAAAATATGCAGGAAAAAAAACAAAAAAAACTATTCTTGAAAAAGAACATTTGAAATTCCCAACTGTAGCGCTGCCTGCTCTAATACGCACAATAAACGCACGCCGGCTGATGCTGCCGAGTCACGACGTACCCAAGCCCGGCCAACCCTCCGTCTCACTGATATCAGCCCTTGTGTTCGCATCATGTGAACGACTTTATGCTTTTATACAAGTTCTGGAAACCTATGGATTTTGCACATCCGCTGGGGGTCCTGGAGTCGTATTGTCATATTCCCAAAGATAAGGCGGGTCAATCCAAATAAACCATCTATGAAAACATATCATTGTACTTCCTTCCATCCACTTCCAAACCCACTTATTCCAATCAGGGTCACAGTGAAGCTAGAGTCTTCCCCAGCAAGCATCGGGTGCAATGTAGAAACAGTCCCCAGACAGGGCACCAGCCCATTGCTGGGTGAAAACACACACACATACATACATACTGTACATACACACATACATACTGTACACACACACACACACATACACACACACATACACACACATACATGCTGTACATACACACACACACATACATACACATACATACTGTACAGACACACACACACACACACACAAGGGCCAATTCAGCTACACCAATTTACCTAACCAACCACGGCAGCCACTTTTACAAGTTGCTAGTCGACCCTAATAATTAAAATGAATGCTAAATGTAGTTGATTCAACATAAAGAAACCTTTGACTTTATTACTCAATCATTTACTTAACACAAATTCAATCAACCGAAATAAAAACAAAAAATTGGGGACAATTGCCTGAAAATCTCACAAACTTCGGTTCATCAGTCAAATGCACATCTAAGCACACAGATTCTGTAGACAAATTGTGCCCAAAATATCCTATTTTCTTGAAGAAGTCTGCAACATATATATTTTGATGCTTACCAATCTGAAAATTATTGCAAATTAGTTTCTGAAGGCCTGGGGGTCCAAACTTTAGCCACAGACAGCATCCAGAAAGAAAATTCTTTCAAACAGTAGTGAACCATTTAAACTCACATCAAGAAAAGAGCAGGAAATTGCAAAAAAAAAAAAACCAAACTATCTATATAACTGCAGGCTTCAAAGTCTCTATTTGATTACAACAAGAGAAACAAATTGTAAAATATGTGAATAATAGGAAAGTAGCGGTGCAAAGACTGTCCCTAAACAGAGCACGGATACTTTCTTACAGCTTTACAAGAGCACATGGATGGTGCTATGGAGGAATGTTGTGTGAAAAGAAGAGTTAAAAGCTGAATACTTGGAGCTACACGGACAGATCCCTTTACATTTGTGGAAAGCCGAAGGCTGTGTTCCATGATGACAGGTTCATACCAAATGAAGGATAGGGTGGTGGTAGTGGCGCAGTTTCAAGATCCTTGGGACATTTGACTATTCACTAGAACACAAAACTCGAATTGCACTTTCTATCACATAATTCCTTTATAAGATTAATCTATAAGTAGCAAATCAATGATTCTAAACAAGAAAATCTACCACAGAACACTAGAAAAGGAAACAAATATGTATTTTTGAGTCTCCCAGTCAAAGTCCCCACCTAAATCCTATCAAAATGTTACGGCTGGACTTCAAAACTCTGAATACAAGACTGCAAACCTGGGGTGTCAAACTCTGATCCAGGAGGGCCACAGTGACTGAATGTTTTCGTTTCTGCTGCCCTTCTCAATTGGTAACCAGTTACAGTTAATGAATCTTGACGTTGTAGACTTACCCGAGTCCGAAAATACGACATTTGGAATTGGGTCTGTGAGTACGTTATCATTTAGGTCAACCAAATTTTGCATACAAGTATTAGGTAAAAAAAAACGTTGATTTCTATCAACTTTTGGGCTATTTCCATTATCCGGAAGCGGTACTTTACTTTTTATTCATGCAGCTGCAGAGTCCGATTTATTCAACTTTACTTTTATAATAATTGTTCAATATATTATTAGATTTGATATGTTGATAGTATTTTAATTTACACAACATAAAAATATAATTATTGTCTTGCAGTTTACTCCTCAAATATTCATCCCCATATCTGAGTATACGAGAAAGTCGAGGGGAGACCACTCCCAATTTTTTATATATATATATATATATATATATATATATATATATATATATATATATATAAATTACTTGAAATGTGCATCATAATTAGAAGCAGTTGCCTATGTTACAAAGAAGATGTTAGTGGAGGCCGGAAATTGGAAACACTAGAAGCTGTTGTGAAAAAAAAAAGGATGGTGGCTTCCAGGAAGCGCTCTCTTGGAGCACTTTTAGCAACAAGCTCATTCCACCAGAGTGTGTTAAAGAAGCACCTCTGGGGGTCTTTTCTGCCCACTGCTCACAGGCAATTCAATGCTTCCTTTCGAAGTACTCTTAAGTTCACTTTGAAATACCTACACAATATGCAATTATTTTTATTTAATTTATTAGATGTATTATTTGTCCTTTGAGTTTTTATCCTTGGTTTTTATGTTTCAGCTGCTGTATGTATCTGATATTTTCTGATGGGATTAATAAAGCTGACCTATTTAATCTAATAACATTCAACATCAAATATGCAAAGATGCAGCATTTCAAAATACCCCAGAAGAAGACGACTCTCATGCGCCTGTACTCCTCCTTGGCATGATGCTGTTTACCAGGGTAGGATCCATACATTTACTACTCAACTTTTTTAATCAAGTTCAGGGTTGCAGAGAACCTGGACTTATTCTAGCAATAGTGGCAAGAAGACAAGAACCTATCGACCTGGATAGAGAGCCATTGACAGCATTTTATTATTCTTCTTCAATTTCTTCTGTCACAGTGCTGTTCACTAAAAACAACATCACTGTGCTTATATACCAGACTTACAGATAAAGAACTGTGACGGAAAAGTACAAAACAATGCAGCAATTACATATTTGATACATAATCCCTGCAGCCATGTGACTGGAATACGAAGGTAAGAAAATGATGTGGACCGGTGGCTACCGCCGTTCCTTCAAGAATTCACCCAGGCATGGCAGGAATGTGACAACTCTTTACAGACAGTACTCGGGCAAAGAAGGAGCATTAACTGCCTACAAGGGGGAATGTGCCATATAAATCATCTATATTTCTTTGGAAATTGTTGTATGATGCCCCACGTCTTGGATTATCCAACACAGATATCCATCCATCCATTATCCAACCCGCTATATCCTAACTACAGGGTCACGGGGGTCTGCAGGAGCCAAATCCAGCCAACACAGGGCACAAGGCAGGAAACAAACCCCGGGCAGGGCACACACACCCCACATACCAAGCACACATTAGGGACAATTTAGAATCGCCAATGCACCCAACCTGCATGTCTTTGGACTGTGGGAGGAAACCCACGCAGACACGGTGAGAACATGCAAACTCCACTCAGGGAGGACCCGGGAAGCAAACCCGCATCTCCTAACTGTGAGGCAGCAGTGCTACCACTGCGCCACCGCGCCATCCAACACAGATATGACAGACCTATTTTTAAACAGATACAGATAAGCTTAATATATATTTTCTAATTTCCACTATCATTTTTTTTTTTTTTTAAAGAGACTTTTGAAACTTAACCTGATTACTCAAGTGAAAACCAGCTTAAAGACCACACAATATTTGGTTGCTATGACGGCACAGTGAAAACAGAACTTTCAAACAAACAAAAAATGCAAACTGGCTGTGCTAGCAGTTAAAAGAAATGTTGGTATGTGGAAAAGAGGCTCAGTGGTCTGCTGGCATGAGCTGGCTGGACAGTGTCACTGGTGTCCATTTATTATTCTAAGCCCAAACATGAAATGCCATTTCATGATCAATAAAATAAAGCATCTAATTATTTCACACCAGACAACAGTCACGACAAACAACCACAATGATGACTCTCTCTTTTTTATTCACTCCTAAAAATTTCTAATCTCTGAGTCCTTGGAACTACTGCCAGTGACTAAATCCGAGTACCATTAAAAATGGACCCAAAACAGAGAAAACTGCTCTAGTTCTTTATTTAATGCCTTGTCTTTTATCCTCCCTCACTAGATGGAGCATTAATCCCTTACCTGGAAGGAAGCCCAGAATAATGGAAGGACAGGGGGTTTGGGGGGAGTTGGCCGGTTCAGAGTATACAATCCTGCAGCACACAAGAGGGAAGCATCCATAGGTCACCGATTCCCAGTTTCCAGACCACGGGGCAAGCTGGGAATCATAGTCCCTGCTAGATGTTATGGATGCTGCTCATGGGGGAGCTAAAAGGATCAACCATCTCTGCGTTATGACACTTCCACCAGAACCGGATGTACCTCCAGAGTCCAACTTAACAGGAGGTTTTCACCTCACCTCAGGGAGTCAGAGTCCGGGAGGACAACATTTGTGTGGAGGATAAGGGGCTGAAAGGAAGAGAAGACAGACAAAGGATTCATCATCCCTGTATATATATGATGTCCAAGGTTCGATCCCCGCAAGGGGTGCTGTGGAGTGTGTACGCCTGATGAGCCCAAATAAGGGCGAAACACGTGTCCCGTACTCTTTGCATTATTTGACAGTAAACTATGTAACAGTCTATGATCTGCTTCTCGCAACTGAAGAGGGCCCTGTGGCGGATATTTGCAGACTACAGACCAACCACATGCGTTACCTGGCAGGTAACCACCCATACAATCAGATCGAGACTCAGACTACAGATGCTATGAATGTAATTGCTCCGATCTCCAGGCTGTTAGATAAATGAACCACATGCCGTGGCGCAGCGTAAAGGGACTTCATCTCTGACACTGACATCCAAGGTTCAATCCCCACGAGGGGTGCAGTGGAGTGTGTACGCCTGATGAGCCCAAATAAGGGCAAAACACGTGTCGCGTACTCTTTGCATTATTTGACAGTAAACTATGTAACATTCTATGATCTGCTTCTCGCAACCGAGGGCCCATGGCAGATGTTTGCCAACTGGCAGACCAACCACAGATCGAGTCTCAGACTACAGACGCTATGAATAAATATATGTGTGTAATGTACTTAAACACAGTAAAAATCATTGTATTTGAACATGTGACTGTTCAGGTCAGTTGTGTCCAGGGTTTGAAGCTGAGCGACATACCCTACCTTCTTTCACATATCTTAATGTTTTAAGAATTTATCCTGTACTTTTATTTTTAAATGCAACTATAGCGGAGTTTCTGGCAAGTTTGTTATGGATAGCTTGTAGCTCCAAAATCCAACGTTTTTGACCCTCTAGCCCCTTGACATTGACCGTGTGCTGTATATGCGCTCTCCAGGTCTACACTGGATTGACTGACTCCCATATCCCAATCTAAAATAAATCATCTGGCTGCAAATATGTCCTGCGCCTGACTTAAGTCCCATTCGGAGCAGGTTTGTTCCCTGGATCTACTGCTGTCTGGACACAGTCCAGTTCCCTGCTGCCCCAAAATAGAGTAAGTGGTCTGACAGACAGCAAGCTGGTGTGTTGTTTAAAACATCTGGTGAATCTCCTACTGTAAAAGGGCTTATATACATAAATAATAAATTGAATCTTATATCTGAGCAAACTGAAGCATGTAATGCAAAGGGGATACATAATTTTAACCTGATAATTTCAGTTCCTCATTTTGCATAGGTCTGTTAAATGTTTCCATTTTCTTTTAAATATGGTTACAGGGAAGTTTTCCCAATTTAATCTACTGTGCATTCAAAATGTGGAAAACATGTTGAGGTTGAATCCTTTGTCCAGAAAATGGGTTTTGTTTTCTGAAACACAAGGCACAAAACATTGTACCAGGATGAAGGCAACATAATGTATGGCATGTAAAATACTTCCTGCTCATGACACTGGAGGGGTGGGGGGGCAACAGGAGTACATCTGACCAACATGCAACAGAAAAATGCCCCTGTAAACATGGGGGAAAAAAAAAACGAACTAAACCAGGGATTTAAAATGAGCTACTACGCACCCATCAAACCTAATACTCCGTTCTGGGCTGATGCTCCGGGTCTCTTTACAGCATAATAGATTCAGCTGCCTAAGTATTTAAATTGAGAAAATATCACAACCAATAATGACTACTTTTGAGGAGCATCTTGTAGTAATACAATGTGAACTGCCCTGAAAAGGTTTTGTAGTTAGATGCAACAGAAGCCCACCTATTTACACATCGACTGTAAAAGAACACCAAGTACAGGGATTAAAAAGGAGCAATGCTGTATGGAAATTAAAAAACACATCACTCATTATTTTTTATTTGTGGGATGCCCAATGCAATAATACAATGAAGTCAATTCATCCATTCTGAAAAATATATATATATTGTATTCTTTACAAAGTACAGTATGGCTGCGACAAAAAAAATACTTACACTCAACACGCAGCAGACCAGTTTGCATGAAAACCCAGCACAGAGGATGAGTTGCATGCGAGTAACAAATTATTTTAAAACCAGGATAAGAGAACAACTCATTGAAATAGGAGGGGACTCCTTTGGGTGACATTAATATTAATAAATAAAAGTGACGCAAGAAATTGGTTTGAAAAATCCAACCAAACACTTCATAAAAGACTCCCCAACAGGGCGATGGCTCACGAAGGGAGCAGGGCTCCTCAGATTGTCCCATATATGCTCAATCAAATGAAAAGCCATCGGCGGATATCAATCACATCGTCAATACACTGTTACAGCCAACATCACACAGTTGCCCTCGTTTCATCAATTATCACGATTCCACCCTCTGTTTTTTTTCTGCTGTATTTAACCACAGGAATCTATGCAGCCATGACATAGTTTGCAGTGCACTACCTCTGGTCACGTACAAGCAATGCATTTTATTGGAAACTGCAACCCTTCAACATTCTATTAGATGGTGGACTACAAACATTAGCTGGGTTACAGAAATTCCCATGTCAAACGCTGTGTCCATATTAAAAGGGGCTTTTCAGTTCATTTTGGTTTGCACATTGTTACAGGTAAGAAAGTGGTTAAAATGCAGCAAGTTAGTTTACAAGCATTGTCATACTAAAATCAAGCACACACTACAATCTAGGACATTCTTTCCAACTCCAGCCATCACAAGCAACTAAAGGCCGATTTAAAATAATTCGCAAACTGATATAAATAGAGAGAAAGAAGAGAAGCTGAAAACATCAGAGGAAATCACTTACCTCATTCTACATAAATGATTACAAACCCCAGCCAGTAAATGGTTTAAAAATGATTCAATAGTACATGTAGCTCATGGAAATGCATAGAATGCAGCCCCAAGAATTTAAAATGTTCTTTGACATACAACACATACTGTATTCATATGTTAAATATGCAACATGCTGGTGTCAGATATTGGCCAACAGCCCTACTAATACATAATGGCTCATCTTAAAAGTATTTCACCTACATCTTGATGGATATACTGATGTGTATAATATGCAATATTGGAGTATTCCCAGTCTTATTCTAGAGAAAAGCCATTTCCACAATTCAAAGATTCCAGTGACACAAAATGAGTAGATAGATAGATAGATCTCTATTATATAAAAAAAAAAAAATCCTGAGACGAGACAAAACCTTTTTCAAGAAATATTTTCAAGCCCCATGAGACAAGACTTTGGCCATGAGATTTTTTTTCAAGTCACGCCCTCCTCTCAATCATATTCAACCACGCACACGGTCCTCTCAACTCTCATTCGTGTGAATGCTTTTGACAGACACAGTTTTTGCTGTCTCAGCTCTTATACATTTTAACGTTTTCCTCACTTTAAGTTCACGATGAAAGAAGACGTATTATGTCTAAACCTTATTGAAGAATTTCATCATGGAGAGTTATCAACAGAACAAATGAGTACACGGGCAATCCCAGCACTGAGAAACAAAGTCAAACTAATCAACGCCAAAAATGTCGATCGGTTACACGGTAAATTGGTTAAATGCATATCAATATACTATGCTGAAACAGTTGGTGGTGATCGTGCAGAAGTTGAAAACATCAACTTACAATATCCTGAAGAATATCTACAACTATTAACACCATCTGGTCTTCCACCACACAAAATACTGTAGAAAGAAAGATGTACTACATTACTTTTTTTGGATACATCTTCAGGCAATAACATTAGACAACAAAGGAGATCTTGATATGCCATTTGTATTAAAATGTTAACAGTTTCCCATTAGAGTAGCTTTTGCAAAGACAATTAACAAATCTCAGAGCCAAACATTCAAAAAAGTTGTTTTATTTAATACAGAGAAAGAAACGAAATTCAATCACGGGCAGTTATATGTTGTGTTGTCACTATGAAAGTCCAAACACAGAATCAAAATTCAATGCAATCTTGACAAAAATTTAATTCAAAAAATTGTTTTTACTGAAGTTTTACAGTAAAAGTTTAAAAAGTATTTGCTTGTTAATTTCAAAGCCAAACAGAACGAAATCGTATTATGCAATGAATAACTCGAACACAAGATGAAACATAATTCACTTTCAAATTATTACGTTTTGCTAGTATTTTTTAATATGGTTAATTACTCGCTGTAATGTAAAACAGCTAATTCTATTATGCATATGTAACAATTCCCACGAAGATAACAATCTGTTTAAATTCTACATCCGCATCCCCACACACGAGCGGCAGAACCGCAAAGAGGAGAGCGCGTAGCACAGGCATGCGGGTTGACGGGCAAAGCCCCCTAGTGTATGTATATATTTTACATTAGGTTGAACAGAAACAGAATATTCATTTTTTGCCTATAGAGTGGATTTCAAATGTATTCAACTTCAGTTAAAGCACGGAATAAGATAAACTGCAATACATTATTAATAATATATATACGTATACAAAAAGTAACATATACTCTGACACAGGTTTGGAAGTAATATATCAGTTTATTATAAAGTCATTATTGTCACTTGTGCAGACTACATGGATTTCCTAGAAACTAACCTCTCTTCTGAATAATGACAATCTATTTCAATTATCGTTAAAGGTACTTCTTCTGGACTTCACTTCTCCTCCAGACAGTTTTCAAAAATCTTTCAACAACAGTAATCAGATTGCCTTGTGCTGTCTATATGCTTACTCTCCTAATGTGGTTATGCATTCAGTGTTCCAAAATAAATGACATTTTAATGCCACTTTTCCACGAACACCAGAAACCAAAATGAGACAGACGGGCCTGACTCCGGGGCTTTATCCAACGTATGCATGAAGAAAAAAAAAAATGGTGTTATTGGGACATTAAGTATATACAAAAAGAAAGCAGTAGTAGTGGTATTATGAATATTGTCACTTGTACGTACATATGGTACAGTGAAATTCTTTCCTGCACATGCTAACCAACACACAACACCCTGCCACTCTCTGACACTATCCTGAGTGAGCGATAGATAGATAGATAGATAGATAGATAGATAGATAGATAGATAGATAGATAGATAGATAGATAGATAGATAGATGGATGAATGGTGCTATATAATAGATAGAGAGATAGAGAGATAGAGAGATAGAGAGATACTTTATTAATCCCAAGGGGAAATCCACATAATCCAGCAGCAGTATACTGATACAAAGAAACAATATTAAATTAAATAGTAATAAAAATGAAAAGAATTAAAATAAAATTAATGTTCGCATTTACTCCCCCGGGTGGAATTGAAGAGTCGCATAGTGTGGGGGAGGAACGATCTCTTTAGTCTGTCAGTGGAACAGGACGGTGACAAAAGTCTGTCACTGAAGCTACTCCTCTGTCTGGAGATGACACTGTTAAGTTGCAGTAACTACCCTATCTTGAAACTTCCAATTTCCAATTTATTTTGTCTTTCTGCGAGTTTAAAGAGAAATATATAATCTAACAGAAGAAACATCACAAAACCTCCAACTAGCATGCAAACTGTCAAGAGAGGCTCCTTGGCACCTCTCATCCTTAATCTGCTGCCATGCCGGTCATGTCGGGTTAGAATCCACATAAACTGGATCACATTTGAAACCAATCCATGCTTCTTTGTTAATACATACATACTCAAATCTCCAACGCTTGCCATCAAGAAGCATGCTATTTAAAAATAAACTGAACTTAATCCATTTATATCAACTTAATCTTATATATTGTGAGGTACAATGCCACAATGGTGGCTTTGGTAAAGTGCATACACTGCAAATGAATTAGGATTCACTTATTGAAACACATAAAATCAAAAAAATAAAAATGTACTTTTGAACTGTACAAAAAGCAGAAACATTTGAATAATTACTTTGTCGCCTGTTTTGGTGAAAAACCTGCTTCTAGAATCAGCATTAAACCAGGATGTAATACATTGTAATTTCAACCGCTTTTAAACAGGAATGACACTTTCTGATCTTTAAAAATATAGTGCTCTGTATTATTTTAGGAAGCAGAAAAATAAAAACACGGTGCAAGCCAAACCCATTTATAATATTTGCTTTGCTGTAAAATGCTGTGTGAACAGCAAACACTCCAGATGAAAATCATTTGCAAGTATGTTCCAAAATACAAGGAAAACAAACAAAAAAAAAAAAAAGAGGAAAATCACAATTCCCTTCATCTAGAGCAAGGTAGTAGAGAAAGCCACTTTCTTCACCCAAAGCCACAGCTATTTGCACAATCTCCATTTCACACTGCTCAACTTTTCCATGCCTGTCATCCAATCTCAGATCCTCCATAAATAGATAAGGTCAAACAAGTAAAAAAAATTACAACAGTGAAATACAGTTCCTCATTTCTCCCCAGACACCAAAATAAAATGTCACTGTTTACTGAGACAACATTTGCTTTAAAAACAATTTACTAGGCTGTTTGTTTTGGATTTGCAGCTTTCCTCAGCTACAGGCCAAGTATTCCATAGCTGCGGCCATTTTTACCGAAAGCCCGCTTCCTTGTTAACCTCTTGAGCAGGGGTCAGGATTTCGTGCAGACAGGTAATTCTAGACACGTTATGCCACTACGACAAAGTTTTGGAAAGGTCAGGTTGCATTTCTCGTGACCCTTGGAAATGTAACATTTCCGATGATTATGACGGTGCTTAAATTTCCTTCTCAATCAACATCCAGAAGCACTCCACCTGCCCGACAGCATGAAGACGGCACAATCCACACCTGGACAAACTTGTGAAGTAATTCAGGTCAAAGAAAAGTTGCTCCAGATCTTTACATAACAGATTTCACACACATTATTCATATAAATATAAAAAAAACCCAATTCTTAGTCAGCTACTTGTTCACTACACTTGGGCAAAAACATACCTGGGGTTAATATGTCATTGCCTAGCGTTATGGTGTCATGCAACACTTTCACAGACATGTACGGTAACACATTCTTAAAATTCTGCAGATAAGCAGCACTAAAAAAAAATGTTCATTGTGCCAACAGTGCAGTTCATTGGCTAAAGTACTGGACCAATAACTACCAGGACACAAGTTCACCAGAAAACAAGCCGACTTACTGTGTGACTGACCTTCAGTTAAGTCATTTCAGCAACCAGCACTCACAGGCAAAACATACATGGAAAGAATTAACTTTGGTAAAAGCATCTCCCAAGCACATAAACATTAATTTGACAGTGAAAAAGATGCAGTTCAAAGTGACACTTTTTCATTATGAGAGGCACAATATGTATAAAAGGCTGAAACTGAGAAGACAAAATAAAAGGTGAAAGAACTGCAAGGCAAAAAGATGTCAGCAAGGGAAACAGCTAACCGCCACGCTGTGACAGACTGATAAGACTTTATGGTTTCTATTTCGTTCTGACCTCTTCACTTTTGGGGGTCAATTTTGTACCCTTGCCCTATAACCTTTGCTCCCAGATTGATGATTACGCAATCAGGCTGACCTCTTGTATAAGATGCTCTGAATAAAAAGCATCTGCTGAGCAAGTAAATGTAATTTTGACAAAAATAAATGCGATTTTAGATTAGATTTGACGTTTGTCGTCATTGAACAGAAGTTCCATGACAATGAAATGCAGTTTTGCATCTAACCATAGGAGCAAATACTAGTTAATTGCAGGCAATCAGATAAATATAAATAAATAAAGCAGGGAGGGGTTGAACAGGCCAAGAGTATCGACAGAATGATAAGCGAGTTAAAAAATACAATATGGACAGTGTATACAGTAGGTACAGTATGGATAGAATAAGTACGGTAAAATATTACAGCAGTTTAACGTGCAGATAGTTGTTTAAGTACAAGTACAGCAGAGCCCAGATAGTTTTTTAGGTATTAATAGTTTAAGATTTTACTATTAAGCCAGTGACAACTAATACTCACATGCATTTATTTACTTCTCCCCTTTGCCAATTTCAAAATATGCAGTGCCTTTAACTGCCTAAACTTGGGGGGCTCTCAACAAGACTTAGGGGCAGTTTGTTTAAAAGCCTAAAAAAGTCTGAAGCTGTCACCAGACAAATTAACTCGAAGGATGATAATTGTGTGTACCTGAAGTAACCGAACATTTGTGGTTTTAATTCTTGCCAGTATGACGCGTATTGCATATAGTGCCTTTCAGGGGATAAAACACAACATGGATGACTGTAAGGACCAGTACAAAAAGGAAAGTAAAAAGCCTCAATTATTTAACATGAAATGTTTTATCTTGAACTTAGAATAGGAATTCGCTGTCAGTTTCATTAAAACACATAAACAGGTTAAAGAATTGCAAAGCAAAGGATGTGAACAGGTGAAAACAACTGCCATGCTTTGACAGACTTTATATGGCAGGCATTGTAAATCGCTTGTATTTTGTTCTAAACTCTTCACTATTGGGGGATCAATTTTGTCACCTTGTCCCGTAACATTTGTTCCCAAACTGTCCCCCAGACTGACATTGACTCAGTTATGTTGAACTCTTTTGTAAGTCGCTTTGGATAAAGGAATCTGCTAAGAAAGTAAGGGTAAAATTTGAAATAGTTTGATTCTTCTAACAAGTTGGTGGAAAAAAGTTAATTTTAAACTCACATGCATCTACCAGTTCCTTTATTTCTTTTCTTATTTCAAAGCATGTAGTGCCTTTGATGGCCCAAACTTGGGAGAGGGGTCTAGCTGTAGACCTCCGGTGCTCCACAACAGCCAATTGGATTGCACGTTTATGTTTGGTCTACTCGACGGTCAATGTTACTTAACTCAGATAACCCCTCCCCAGAACGTAACCAGGCGTACCGCGTAACATCGTGGACATATAATGCAAAGTGAAGACCACCTCAACGAAGTGGAACGCTTTAACAACATGAATTACGGACAGCTTATAAAAAGTCAATACCATCATCATTTATAGAAGCTCAAAAGCTTTTAATCTTGTGTATAGGAGGTAAACCAACATTCAGGTTTGTGGTCTCTGTTCTTGTCAGCAACACATTTATTGCATATAGTGCCTTGCATAGAATAAAACACAACATGGAGGACTGTAGGGACCATTTTACAAAAATGAAAGCAGAAAGTTGCAGTTATTAATATTAACAGTAAATGTTTCATCTTGAACAAATAATGAGAATTCATTATCAATTTCATTTACAAAAAAAAAAAAAGAATAGGTTAAAGAATTGCAAAGCAAAAGATCACGCAAAGTGAAACAGCTCCCAAGCTTTGAGTCTGGCCTAGCTTTAGGATGGATGGATGGGTGGGTGTGTTTCTGTCTGAGGAGGGAAGTCGGGCTCTCTGTTTACAAACCAAATAGGCTTTGCTTTACTTCAAAATATTTAACCAAGCAGTCATTTAAAATAAAAAATAAAAAAAACTCAAGTAAGAAAGGTCAGTAGAAAAAGTGAAGGAGGGGTGGGGGGGGCTGACAGTCACAAGCAGCCTAGAGACTGTAGCCGAGGGGTTTGTTTACCATCACATCCTTGCATCACTAACACACTTCAATGGCCGAGATGTACAGATTCGCCAGCAATGAAACGCACACAAATGAAGCAAACCATCCAGACAAATCGAGGCATCCACCATCCAGCAGACTAATTCCCAAAAACGTTTTTTTTTTTTGGCAATGTGGGCGATATAAGCAGGGCAAGTCCTGGGAGGAGAGAGAGGAGGGGAGGTGGGGTGGTGGGGGATGTTACTGCATCGTCTCAGCCATGATCAAAGCCTCCAAACGGCCACAAACTGATCGTCGCCAGGTCTCAGATGAGCACACACGGACGCAGTGTCATACACAAGAAAAAGAGAAAAAAAAAATGCGGACACGCCGGCACCCTCCCCGCACACAAAATGATCAGCCATCACGAAAAGGTGTCGGCCGTAGTCGGCCGTTCCTAGTCTGCAAAGATGGGGACAATGCGGAGATGCAGATAGGCCGGAGCCCGAAAAGCTGCACCACCGCAGCATCTCTCCAGACCCCCAGGTCTCCCCGCCGTCTCCTGAGCCCCCGCGTGCGGCGTGTGTGCGCACCCCGGCCAGCAAACAAACACACACACACAAATATATATATATATATTTATATAAATATACAATAATACAACTTTACATTGCACTGCTATAGGACGAGTGTGTTATTATTACCTGCACAGGCAGTGACGGGCAGACGAGCGGGTTCCCCCCTCGGCAGCCTCCCTGGTAAACGCTCGTGTCTGTCTCTCCTATGCGAGAATGACAATTTTGCAAAGCCAAGCCTCGCACACACACAACATATACACATATATATATATACATACAACTCTGTCCGTAGATGTATATATAAACGTGGCACGAAGATGAAAAACAATAAAGAGGTGCGTGCTCACACCGCCGTTGTCTTTGATGACAATAAAAACAAGAGCAGCAGCAGAAGCAATAATGAGAGTAATGATAAATGGGAAGCGGCTGCAGCTCCTCCTAGCCTCTGGCACCGCCGCTATGCCTCCGCTCTGCCGCCCGCCGCAGCTTGTTATTGACTTTCAGGAAACTCGTGACGTCACGCCAGCCACCTCTAGGACGGCTTTCCTCTTTCCCTCGTTCTCCCTCTCCCGTCCCCTCCCTCCCTCTCTCTAGCTCGCTCTCTCTCTCTCTTCCGCCTAGTCTATCGCGCACGACCCCGTACTTCTTCCGTCTGTCTCCTCGCTCTCCTCTCTTTCGACTCTACGGTGGGAAAATCCTCGCGAGAGTCGGGCGGACTGGGGGTATGTGTGTGTGCGCGTAGATGTCAACGAGCGCGCCTTCGCGCGTCCCCGTACCGACTAGACTCAGACAGGGAGAGGGAGCGAGCGAGCGAGAGTGAGTGCCTGAAGAACAAGGAGAAGATGCAATCTGACAGACTGGATTATTATACAAAAAAAGTACTGAGACATTCAGTTGGCATAAAGTAGAAAGCTGCCAGAAACTGGATGCTGTATAAAAATGTTCCAAGCTTTGCACCAATCACCACTTGCCACGTGAGCTTGTGAAAAGTAAAATTACTGCGCCTGAAATAACATGTCATCATGGTGCAATGACGGACTTGGCCAAAACAGCATGCTGTCTTGGTGCATTGGTGGATTTTGGAAGGGGAATGATGAAACCTTTGAAGGAAACATGGAGATGACCTCTTATTTGCATGAAGCTAATGATGATGAGATACTGAAGAAGGACCAACACCCTTCATGTGTTTATGTAACACAGTTACCAGCCAAATACCATGCCTCACTGCTGTATTTATTTTTATTTATCCGGTTATTTGGAGTTAACTTTTATTTGAACTTCTGGGTAGATGCAAAACTAAAAATTTGTTTTCATGGTAGTTATAGTGACCGAAAGAACGAGATTGCGAATACAAGCGGCTGAAATGAGTTTCCTCTGGAGGGTGTCTGGGCTATCCCTTAAAGATGGGGTGAGTAGCTCAGAGTAGAGCCGCTGCTCCTCCACATCGAGAGGAGTCAGATGAGGTGGCTCGGGCATCTATGCCTCCCTGGGGAGGTGTTCCTGGCACGTCCAACCAGGAGGAGGCCCCGGGGAAGACCCAGGACACGCTGGAGGGACTATGTCTCTCGACTGGCCTGGGAACGCCTTGGGATTCTCCCAAAAGAGCTAGAAGAAGTGGCCGGGGAGAGGGAAGTCTGGGCATCTCTGCTCAGGCTGCTGCCCCGCGAGCCAATCTTGGATAAGCGGAAGAGGAAGGATGGATGGATGGTAGTTATACTATATTCAGTGTCAATGAAGTTTTCTTTAATCTAATCTAAAGTTCAACTTTTTTTCAAATTTACATTTATTTGCTTATCAAACACTTTTATCCATAGCAACTTACAAAAAAAGGTCAACATAAATCCAGCAAACTTCTGGAGGACATACAGTAGGTGGAGTTTAAAGTGCCTGGTCCCCAAATGGATGCACACTTTTTTTTTGTAAAGCCATAGTTAATGTATATAAATGTAAATGGGAACTGCTGCCATGCAGTAAGGAGTCTGGAGGGGGTCACGCCCCAGTGCTCCCACCATGGAGTTTGCATGTGAGTCTGTTTCAGTTTGCTCCCACAGTCCAGTCAAGCAAGTTAAGCGAATTGGCAATTGTCATGTCTTAGCCCGGGGAGCTCTGCCTGGGATTCTAATTCATGTTTTATGACTCTTTTTGTTCATTCTTGATTCTTTTGTTTATGCTGATTATGTGCATCATTTTTTGATTTTGGATTTTGTCTGTATAGGGTGGTCCAGATCTATTTATGCAATTTTCATTACGCTATAACTTATTAAATTTATTACATAGAAAATCACCCGAAAAATCCTGGACCATCGAGATGTGTGCAAACTGACGACATGAAGAATCGTCTTTGCGCCGAATTGGAATCGTCCCCTCATAAATCAAAGTCATCCAGATGATCTGGATCTGCATAATTAGATCTGGACCACCCTGTGTATGTAGGCTGCCTTTGTTAAGTTCCATGTGTTTTGTGGGTGGTCCTCCAAGAGAAGGCGCCGCCTGCCAATCACCACCTGGAAGTACCTTCCATCCTGTAAATCCGGAGGGTCTTCCGCAGTTCTTGGCCATTTTATTTCAAAAGAGCATAGGAGTAGTGAGTTCTTGTGCTTTTTGTGAATTCAATATGCTTTGTCGTTAATTGGATTTTTGATATTTTGGTCTGTATTTCTTAACAAGAAAAAGAAAATTTGAGCACATCTCACCACTTTTAGGGTCATTACATTGGTTACCTATGTCGTTCAGAGTTGACTTTAAAATACTACTAATGGTTTATGAAGCCCTTACACTCCATGTCGTAACCTTAGATCTTCAAATGGACGTCTGCTTATAATTCCAAGAGCCAGGCTTAAAAGAAGTGGTCAGGTGGCTTTTTGCTTTTTGCTGTTATGCACCTAAAATCTGGAATGCTTTAACTATAGAAATCGCCAGGCTTATACTTTTCAGTTGTATTTTTAATAATACTGTAATCGACTATATGAGCACAGAATTATCATTTTCTTCAGGGCTCTGCTATTTGTACTAATCCCACTATTCTGTATTCTGTTCTGTTTCTTTTTAGTTCTTCTGTGGTGGTGGGGTCCTTTTTATGTGTAGCCAGGGTTTTTGATGGGATTTCCCCCTCTAATGAGTATTTTTGAAAGTTCTTTTGGGACTTGCATGCTTCAGGACAATGATGTTAAATTATCCCCTGATCTGTGTGTGTGTGTGTGTGTATTCACCCTGCAAATGAGCTAAAACCCTATCCAAGGATTGTTCTTGCCAGTGCCAGTTGGTCATTAAGAGGTGCTCAAGCTGCACCTTGCCCTGGATGAGTGGATTTAGAGGGTGGATGGATCAATGAATAGTATAATCTATTCTGCCCAAAGCAACTCTCTCTTGCATGTCGTCTATCCTTAAAACAGAGAGAAATGTTCTGTACAATTTCAATTAGTGGTTGGTTTATTGTGTAATATTTAGGTTGAGAGAAGTTACTTCAGCTCGCGTATTTTGACTACAATACATTGGAAATGCATTTAGGACTGAAGCCAGGAAGCACATCTTCGTGTGTAGAGTCGCTGTTGAAGCAGAAACCTTGACAACAATTTAAGAAGTGTCTGGATGAGATATTGGGACAACTGGGCAAGTAGCTAAATGAACAAGCCTGATGGTCTGAATGGTCTCCTCTCATTTGTTAAATTTATTATGCTCTTATGGGTGGGGTAAGCTGCTTTCTCACTGATCGCGGAGGAGTGTTTTTGACGGTGTACTGGTTAAGGTTTTGGACCTCCAACCCTGAGGTTGTGGGTTCAAATCCTGCTACTGATGCTGTGTGACTATCGGCAAGTCACTTTACCTGGCTGTGCTCTAATTGGAAATACTAAAGAAGTGGAGCCAATTGTTATGGAGGAATATTGCGGACAAAATTAAATAAATAAATAAATGCGCAAATAAATAAAAGTACTGTGAAATGTGAGCATAAATAAATAAATGTGTCATGAAGTGAGAGCATAAATAAATAAATGTGTCACGAAATATGTTTTTTGTTGCTTATTTATTTATTTATTTATTTCATTTTGTCCGTAACATTCCTCCAAACTATCATGAAATACGACTTGAAATAAAACTGTCACTTTCCCTCATCAAAGTTGAGAGGGTGGGCTCTAACACACCCTCTAGTTACTGATTGGTGAATCAATAGCACAAGAATTAATTGGAAAAATGCTTACTACTGCCGATGAAATGGATTCTGCCGAAGATATTACGTATTTCAGAGAGAGAATTGAAGATTTATCAGAAGAAATTGCAATGTTGTTACAATGTTTGCCACTGATCAGAGTTGTAAAGTTATTTGAAACATCCATCCATTTTCCAACCCGCTGAATCCGAACACAGGGTCCAATCCCAGCCAACACAGGGCAGGAACCAATCCTGGGCAGGGTGCCAACCCACCACAGGACACACACAAACACACCCACCACACACTACGGCCAATTTAGAATCGCCAATCCACCTAACCGGCATGTCTTTGGACTGTGGGAGGAAACCCACGCAGACACACTCCATGCAGGGAGGACCCGGGAAGCGATCCCAGGTCTCCCTACTACGAGGCAGCAGCGCTACCACTGCACCTGACTTTATACTCGTAAAACAAGGGTCATATACTCAGTTCAAAATATTAGTTGGCACTACTTTGGGCATTTCATGTCAAAGTACCTAAACTAATACAGCCGTATATCAAACTGGCTCATTCGCCTTGTGTCTCAGTGCTCGTTACCGTATTATTTATGATGTTGTTGCATTGCAAAGTGTCAACAATTATCTGCAGCTGAGTGCAATATCATACCTTATTATGCTTTCCTTCTTCTTCCTCTTTTTTATTATTATTATTATTATTATTATTATTGTGGTGAATCCATAGTTTGAGTATCAGAAAACCACAAAACTCCATCATGAGTACCTCTTTGCGAAGTCGCAACAGTTACTTGGAGGTGAGTGCAATACCTTACTATGTTTTGCTTTTTCTTCTTCCTCTTTAATTTGTATTATTATTATTATTATTATTATTATTATAATGTTTGTGGTGAAGCCATAGTGTTAGTATCAGAAAACTACAAAACTTGCTCTCAAGTACCTTTTTGCGCCTCGTGACGTCATTCATTCTCAAATGCTGACTCCTACTCCTAGCTGGAAGTAAGTGCAGGATGCTTCTTAACTACTTCTCATGTCCCACTCTGGGGTAGGAGAATTTCTTATCCTAGTTTGACTTTTAGTGCAATTCCTAGGGGTACATCTGAGACGCTTGATAAATACAGGCCCACATCACATTTCGTGACCAATTAATGCAGAAAACCAGGTCATTCCAAAGGGTTTGCATACTTTTTTTTTGCCACCGTAACCAGCACACATTAAAAATCCTGGAATGCATCAGCACTAGAAAAATGAGCCATTCTCACGAAGTGTGCATGTGACATTTAATAGTGTGTCATCTGTATGTAAGCGAAATAAATGACCATTTCATGTTGTGTGACTTTCATTAGCTTTCATATCGTATCACTATGTGATTTTCAAAATAGTTTTTTATATCACCTGTGATGTAAAGTGACTGCCCAGTTTGGGATGCATAGCCCAAGGTACCCATAAGACTAGAATGGCATAATGCTGTGGACTACTGTACCAGCTTGTTATGCCAGCCTGAGGCAGAATACAATGGCTTTCTTTAAAAATGTTGTAAAGGATGGCAGGATGGACTCCCTATTCTGTGCCTGGCTGGGAGGCCCAGGTGGCAAATAGGCATAAAAGGTGGCAGGAGGTTCCCTTCTACACAAGGATCTGGCCATAGGATGCCATGTGAAGAGTGGGTATGCTGGCATCCCGACAGGATTAGACAGGGGAACATTTAGGAGGGAACAATTAGGATGGGGGAGCTGAATTGTTCAAGTTACATACCCCCCAAACTGCTAGGTGGCAACAACCCTGGAGTCAGGTACACTAGTGGATACCCGCAGGGCATGCTGGGAGTTGTAGTGCCATAGAGCAGCCCTGTTTGGGCACCTTATTTAATTTCTCGTGTTGTTAATGCTTTAACTCTACTATGTCATACATTATTAAATCATAGATTTTTTTTTTCTTTTCTAATGATACATTGAAGCCTAAAACGGATGAGTAATTTTCAGTTCTTCACCTTCTCTTCAGCTTCATTCTGAGTACTTCATTAAACCAAATAGTGAATGAGGAATACACACGGGTGGAAATGGAGATAGGCTAGATGGAGAACTGCTGGTTCCTTCTGTCATTTGCATCTTTTTGCCAATAAGGAGCAGTTAAAACACTGAATACGGCTGTTTTTGACTAAAATAAGAAATTAAGGGTTCAAAATCTTAACACTCGAGACAACTAAAATGAAGGAGAATAAGGTCACTTGAGCAATAAGAGTGCCGTCAGCAATGAATGATTTCCCATGAAGCATCCATCCATTTTCTAACCCATCCATCCATCCATCCATTTTCTAACCCGCTGAATCCGAATACAGGGGTCTGCTGGAGCCAATCCCAGCCAACACAGGGCATAAGGCAGGAACCAATCCTGGGCAGGGTGCCAACCCACCGCAGGACACACAAACACACACACACACCAAGCACACACTAGGGCCAATGTAGAATCGCCAATCCACCTAACCTGCATGTCTTTGGATTGTGGGAGGAAACCCACGCAGACACGGGGAGAACATGCAAACTCCACGCAGGGAGGACCCGGGAAGTGAACCCGGGTCTCCTAACTGCGAGGCAGCAGCGCTACCACTGCGCCACCGTGCCGCCCTCCCATGAAGCAGTTGGGTTGAAACAAAATCAAGAAACCACTGCTGCCCTCCAGGACCGAGATTGTTCTGCTCTGATTCAGGGGCGTGACTACCATGTGTTGTAGGGTGTGACATCACACGGAACCCGGTGTCACATGGAAATTAAAAAAAAGAAATCTTCAAATAAAATAATAATAAAAACAAAAGAAGTCCAAATATTACTCGAGTAACACGGGCATTGACTTGGACTCATTCTGTATGCTTTAAAATAAAACATAACTAACGCTAAAACTGAACGCAGTCAGTGCGAATTTGTGGTAATGTTTCTGAACGCATCCTTGTGCGGTTTCACAGTCAGTCATTTCAGTCAACAATTGCGTGAACGCGTGTGACGGTGGTGACATTACAAAACTAAAGTGGTCAGGTAATCTGTGATAGTCAGTTACGGTGTGCAGTTGATCTGAATGAATTACTCTTCTAGTCGAAAGTAGTAAATATTATATTTATAACGTGTTTGAAACTATTGATACAAATACAAACATAAGTTATATTGTGAGTATGGCATTCTGCAAATGTATTAATGGACATACCTGAAAAGTAAGGACTGATTCGTACAAAATACCTCAAGCATGGCAATGAAACAATCGCGTTTGTTTATTTGAAATTATCATATGATCCAAAAAATGTCTGATTTAGGGTGGCTGTGAAGAAAGAATGTCTTGGCTTAGATCAAAAATAATTTATATGTCATCAAAACTTCTAACCTTAAAATTATTAATGACAGATGTAATTAGAAATGTATAAGCATTAATTAGGTGTTAATGTGACAGCAAAATAAATGTCAATGTAATAGCAAAACATGTAGTACGAAATAAGACATGAAATTGTATTCTACAGCCGCCCTAAATCTCAATTTTTTTGGATCACACAATAGAAATGTCATGAGGTGACAGTTGCTTAACACACATTTGATTTGTTGTCTGAATTAATTCCAGACGTATTTTCTGTCTTTCTCTTCCATTGCTAAATTTTATGTCGGTCGTTATCCAACCCGCTGTATCCAAACACAGGGTCACGGGGGTCTGCTGGAGCCAATCCCTGCCAACACAGGGCACAAGACAGGAACAAATCCGAGGCAGGGCGCCAGCCCACCACAACCAAACTTTACGTATTTTTTTAAATCACTTGTTATGTATGGACACTTGTGATCAAATTAAATGATTAAAATTAAAATAAAAAAATGCAAGATTTTGTCAAATTAAAATCCCAAAAGAGGGATATATATTGAAATGACTTGTTTTTGTTATTTTTCTATAGTGAAATCCCCCGTTGGTATAGAGTACAGTTCCTTATGGCTCATTTCTCTTTTCTGTATTGTTTTCAAATTACATAAATATAACAATACTTCTTTCTAAACTTACATCATTGCCAGTGCTATATTAGTGTTATGTATTGTGGGAAGCAGCCCGGACACAGACAGACGGACATCGTATTAAGTCCCAACACACGTTTATTTACAACTATTTACAAGTCAATAAATTGCACAAACCCAGTGCCGCAGCACCAATCACCCCCCAAAGTCCAGGCCTCTGTCCACACTTGCTTTCCTTCCGACCACCTCCTTCTCTCCTTCCAGACCTCGTCCTCTTCCACCCGACTCCAGCCCTGAATGAAGGGAGGCGGCCCCATTTATTATCCCCCAGATGTGCTCCTGCAATCTTCCACCGACACATCCCAGTGTGACGGAAGTGCAGGCTGTATCCCCGGAAGCACTCCGGGTGTCCCTGCTCCTCTTCCCCCCCAGCACTTCCTGGTGTTGCAGAAGTGATGAGGTCCAGGGCTGCCAAGGCATCCGGGCGCCCCCTGGCAGTGACCACGGATCCCTACAGGGTTGAGCTTCAAAGTCTTCACCCGTGGCCCCCAAAACAACCAGGCCGTCACCCCCTCGTGGTCTGGAGAAGGCGTGAGCCCTCTTGGGTGTCCCGGCCGCATGCCACAGTATTTTTAATCAATGTCACTTCATTTTCGAGTTTACAAAACATTTGACCACAGCGGTTCCCGTAATGTACACGTACGGGTCCTGCATACTAAAGATGGGTTTCCTAAAGTTCAACATGTGATGACATTTTTTTTTTGTGATGATTAATATCGCCGTTTGCAATATATAATTTTACAATAAATGTTAAAAAGCATTGTAATACTCGTTTATTTATACAAATTACATGGGCCATTTCATAAATGATACATGCGTTGGTAGCAATGCGGAGTGGGTATCGCAATTCCAGTGCAAATGACATCACTTGTAGTTAAAGACTTTAGAAATCAAATTGTGCGTGTTAGTTACATTATGTAGTTATATTTTTCCTGTTTTAATAAAGATGTACAAAATGTTTGATACGCATCCCATATGCATATTGACATATTTAATCCTAGGGGCCCCATTCTGTCTGTTTACGCCCCTGCCCTGATTTCAAGGGTCTGAGTCTTAAATAGCAAATAAAGTAAATGAAGTTAATTAGTAGCAAAAACTAGTCGCTAATTAATAAAATGGTTAGAATGAAAACTTCTAGCTACTGTGGCTGTCCTGGATTATAGTTGGCCACCTCCGGTTTAAGGACTCTGGTGATGGTATTTGTCCGCCGCTCCAGGGGTTGACGCTGTGTAATAACGCCTTCTCTTCTCCTCCCTCTGCAGACCGGAAGACTGACGGCTTTTCCAACCCTGATGTCACTTCCACTGTCCATCCACCTGTAAAGCCTATTTTCCTGTCAGAACCCATCATAACTGGAAGCTCCGCCATCTTCAAGGCAGTGCAATCTCAATCTCCCGTCTGAAAGCAATTTCTTTTTGGAAAATAAGCTATACAGCATTTGTCCATGGGTGCCCCAGATCTTCTTGTGTCATCTTGTTTTTACATCTCATTGAGGTTTTCTCCACATACTCTGTTTTCTTCCAAAAACATATACAGTGGGTTTGGTTGATCGTCAATCAATCATTTTGCCACCATAACAGTGAAGAAATGGACCTAGGAGGATGAAATGGCTCTGAACGACTGTTTCCAGTGGACAGACTGGGAAATGATATGTGTATCTCCCATTGGGACAGTATTAAGGCACTCGGTCACTGCACCGCAGACTGCAGTAATTCCTGTCTCGACACTACCGCACCCTCAATAGCAGAGTGCTGCTTTCCAAACAACAAACTCTGGGCGACTTGCATCCCTCCACCATATATATATATACATTTATTTATGTAAAATATATTCTTATTATTCTCCTATCCTTTGGATTTAGCCACCACCCTTGAAATTTCTGTGTATATAACAGCTGTCCAATCTGTCGTTTACAGGACATCTGATCTCTTAGTCATCCTTCGGTACATTTTGTGCATTACATTTTTGCCTCTGCTGTTCACTTGACCTTTATTTGGTTTCCTGAACAGGTTTATGACATTTATTAACCCTTTATGCTATTTCTTTAAGATGAATGCTATGTAACCCTAAAATTATTCTCTCACAAAACAACGCTCCCTTCAGAGGGAATTCAAATCAAAAAGAGAATGGAGTTTCGTCGTTCTGTAGTGGAGTTCTGTCTTGCGGGCTGCTTTGGCCAAATGTGATGCCCCCTTTCGGGATGCCCAAGGTTTTATGGTGGCAGGCCTGGAATGGCCATTGCTAAATGGCTTCACCGGGTGGTTTCTTGGCACTGTGGGAAAAGAAGGAGATGACTGTGTTAGTGGCAGCGCCCCCCTCTTGCCTCGGTGGGTTATTACATACCTCAACGGAGCCTGCGAGGAGGTCCTCTGATGCACATGCGTGACACATCCTCAGACATGCTCACTCACTCTCTCATATTAACACCCTTTCTGTTGGGTCTTTCTCACTCGTTCGCACCCTTTTTTTAAGTTTATCTCACACTCATTTACACTCACATTATTTGCTCTCCTTCCTCCACAAATGTCTTTCCAAAAGTTTGAATTAATCCCAGTTGCATCCAGAGATCACTCACATCTTCAAGTGATCTGAAGCCTCTTCTCGACGTTTAACCTTAATTCCTTCAGTTTTTTTCTTTTTCATCTTGAACTTGACAGTGGCGTCTGGCCTGTACTCCTACCATTTCTCGCATGTCTGTCTATCCCACATGCAGAATCTTCCTTTGTTGATATTCTATGCCAAAAGGATATATATATAAAAAAAGAAAAAGCCGACAGCGTTTCAATAATCTCCTTAAAGTGTGACATTCTCAAGGATGTTTAAATGAAATGGAGCTGACGGTGCAGATCTAAATTTACTGTGGATTCTCCATTTTTTTCACGGTTCTTTGATAAACCAATCTGTTCCTCAGATGAGTGGAGTGTTGCACTGGTGACCACCCTCTTGTGTTTTCTTTCTCCCAGTAATGCCGGAGCTTTCCTAGTAAGGCAGGGGGAAATGACCTGAAGTAGTGGACTCCCATCGGCTATTTCTTCCATTCTGTGGCCTCTGAAGTGACCATATTTCTCTATTAAATATTTAAAAATACTCTTAAAAAAGTACAAAATAAAACAAGACGTGCGTCTGACAGGTTTAAGACACAATACTCAAAAGAGGACTGATCATGTTTTCTTTTAATCTGTTATTTTGCTTCCCCTTTGAATTGGGTTAAGTGGGTTTTGGAAATGAACAAATGAATGGACCATTTTTGTAGATTTCGTTCTTTGTAAGTTAACGCAAGTTAAGACGATGTTTGAAGAAACTTATTGGGATCAGGTTTCCACGACAAAGAGTGAGTATTCCCCAGAATATTTGTTAGTGTGTATGTCTTGTCAAGCAAATTTTTACTAATTGTGCAGATTTACAGTTTGTGGGTGAAGTGTTGCTGAACCCAGAGGAGTCCACATTGAAAACAGCATTTCTAGTGCCATCATACTGGGTGCTGCTGCCCCCCAGGGTTGTGTACTCAGCCCACCTCTGTTCACTCTGCTGACTGACAACTGCATGGCCACGTACAGCTCCAACACCGTCACTAAGTTTGCTGATGACACAGCGGTGGTGGGTCTCATCTGGAATGGGGATGAGTCACCTTACAGAACGGTAGTCTTGCTAAATACATACGTTTGAAAACACACACAAGTGAATTTTGCTTAAAACTGGGTGGGAACAATGAGACGGCTCACTGAGTGTCACACTTCTAAACCAATCCAATGCCTCTTGAAGGTGGCGTTCAAAATAGGGGGGGTGATTATGAACTTCAAAGATCAGAGGAGTCTGGTTACGATGAATCATCTAAAGTCGAAAAGACTCCTACAAGCCTCTAGTAGACATATAAATGTGTGTTAGACATGTGCACATTATGCGTCTTAACAATAAATACAACCTGTTGTAAAAATAATTCCGTGTCAGAAATGGTGGTATATAATACTGGAGCACCTCCGGGAACTGTCCTGTCTCCCTTCCTGTTTACTCTCCACACAACCGACTTCCAGCATGATACCAGCGCTTGCCGTCTAGAGAAACTTTCAGATGACTCGTCCATCATAGGCTGCCTTAATAATGGCGACGAGTCAGAGTACAGGATAGTCGTGGAGGTCTTTGTCTTGTGGTGGGCTCTGCGGGTGTGGCCTTTGCAGTGCAGGATTTCGCTGTTATCCACTACATACTTTTTTACGGGTTGTCCTCAGACATGTGTTCTCGTTTTAGACTCACAGAATGGACATTGTTATGATTCTTGATAGCTCCCAGGCACGTAAGTCCCAAAAAATGGTCACAAGTGAGGGATTTACTATCGAACCCTGGCTTGTAATAAGGGTAAACACAGAATCTTAATAAAATAAAATGTCACAAGAATATTTTAAACAAAAAGTAAGCTCGGTGGGGCACAAAAACACAAAAGGGCAATCTAAGTGAACAATGTCCCAACACAGAACCTGAAAATGAAGTCAAGAACAGAGCATAAAGTTGAAAATCCAATAAGCACGGAAAATTACAAACCTTCCTCGGTACATTCAAATGAACCACAAGGGATTGTGGGTTGACTCTGCCTTTATAATGCTGAAGGCAGGTGGAACCATCTCTTGGGGAACCACCCACAAAACAAATATTTGAGGCATACGGTACATACTGCTAGTGCCATATGGGATTGTACAGCATCCTGTCCAGGAAGAAAGGTGGTCCATTGCCAGGAAGGGAGACAGGAGAGGAAGGACAGCAATGGACCACTGTCCTGACCAGGTTGGGAATTGAATCCTTGCCTGAAAGGGTGGCCAGAATGATTGAAGGATCTTGGTTTTAACCAGTTTGGAGTATATTATCTGGTGGCACACTAGAAGGTAGCATTTAAATGTCACTGCTCCCATTTTGAAGGCTGGGAATCATACTCCTGTGGGGCCGCCCTGCTAGGTGACGTGGATGCCACAGAGGGGAGCTAAAGGGATTGACCATCCCTACTTTATGATACTTCCGCCTCACCCAGAAGTACTTCCTCCTCCAGACGTTGCCCAAACACCTGAAGTATTTCCCAGGTCTGGATTAAGAGGAGTCTTCTATCTCATCTCAAAGAGCTGGTTTTGTGAGGCAGAGGACAACATCTTCATGGAGGAAGAGGAGATGGTTAGAAGGGGAAGAAAGACCAAGGTTACACCATCCCTTGTAAGCTACTCGAATGCAATAAAAATCATTTAAATCGGTGACTGTTTGTGTCAGTTGTGTTCAGGTTTTGGGGCTCAGTGATGCCAGCTATCTTTCACAATACATAGACAAAATTAAATACCAAGGGAAATGCAAAGAAACAGAAATAAAATTAATACAAATAGAAGAATCAAAAATTTGGACGTGAGCATCAGTAGGCTTTGCACTGTAGGAACCAAGTTACCCAAACTACGCTATAACATTTCAGTAATTACTTACTGCTCAGATGCTGATCTTTCTGATCATAAAATAGGTCATTACGATAGCAATTAACGTGAAGAATTCATAATTACTTGCAGAATTATGCTATTTGCAGGTTCCTCTAGAGTTCCTCTTTCTCTTGCACGATTTGGCTCAAAAACTAATCAGCACGTCGTCAAGTTTCGAGTTTGGTATTTTTCTGTCAGGCCATTTTTGGCTTTAGACCATCATCAAGAATGTGTGACACACAGACACACACACACATTATTGAGATATTAATGTTTTCGGTATCAGGGGACCCTAAAATGTCGAGATCCATCGAAAACCGGAGATTGAAATTTTCGACAACTCTAAAGCTTTCGCTCCTCCCCTATAGACGATAGGTTATGGTGGGGGAAGGCGCAAAGCGAAAATAAACACTGAACACATAAAACAAGGATTTAAACCCCAGGCGTGGAGGTGTGGGGGGGGGGTTTGAGGACTTGGCTGAAATATAATAGAGAGGGAACCGAGAGGGGGAGTAGAGGCAAGGTGACCAAGGATGGACATGGGGGTAACTTGGGAGACACAGAGGATGGTGCTTGAAAATGTTGTAGCGCCAGTGCCAAGTGTCAATATGGACTCTTTGGCTCTTCACGTGGCTCTTTCAGGGGTTGTTAAAGGAAGAGGTGATGCACAACAATGGTATACAGGGCACCCCCCACCACCAGTCCCAACTTTTATGAAACGTGTTGGTGGCTGGCATCAAATTCCAAATGAGCAAATAGTATTCAAATAAACAATAAAATATCACAGCTTCATATGTTTTGATTGTGCTGTTTTCAGTTTAATCATGGATTTAATCATTTGCAAACCATCACATTCTGTTTTTATTTACATTTTACACAGTGTTCCAACTTGTTTGGAAATGGCGCTGTAGATAAGATGGAATAATTAATATTTCATTTAATATGGCACAAACAATAAAAGTTAAAAAGACTCAATGTACTTGTACAGTATAACACAACGTGCTGTATCAGGTAATCGGCACATCAACAAAGGACATCTCTTAAAAGCTGCTTTGAATGTGTGTGTGTATGTGTGTGTTTTTATGTGGGTAAATGCTTTCCTCTTGAAGCAAGCAAAGATAATTGGACTTACAAGCAGAGAGAATACGACAGACTCCACTAGATTGGTTCAGATCTTACCTGTCAGGCTGCACTCAGTTCATTCAGCTTGAAACTTTCACATCCCAGCCCATCGCTGTTACTTCAGGTGGGCTCTGTCCTGGGGACTCGTCTTTTTATTATTTACCTCCTTCCCCTTGGGAATATCATTTGGTAAATATAACATTAGCTTCCACTGTTATGCTGATGACAGACGAGATTAGACAGGAGTCCCCATGGACTGTGATCTTTGCTGATGACATTGTGATCTGCAGCGATTGTAGGGAGCAGGTTGAGGAGACCCTGGAGAGGTGGAGATATGAGAGGAGAGGAATGAAGGTCAGTAGGAACACCAAGACAGAATACATGTGTGTGAATGAGAGGGAGGTCAGTGGAATGGTGAGGATGACGGGAGTAGAGTTGGCGAAGGTGGATGAGTTTAAATACTTGGGATCAACAGTACTGAGTAATGGAGATTGTGGAATAGAGGTGAAAAAGAGAGTGCAGGCAGGGTGGAGTGGGTGGAGAAGAGTGTCAGGAGTGATCTGTGACAGACAGATATCAGCAAGAGTGAAAGGGAAGGTCTACAGGACGGTGTTATATGGACTGGAGATGGTGGCACAGGAGACAGAGCTGGAGGTGGCAGAGTTAAAGATGTTAAGATTTGCATTGGGTGTGATGAGGATGGATAGGATTAGAAATGAGGACATCAGAGGGTCAGCTCAGGCTGGGCGGTTGGGAGACAAAGTCAGAGAGGCGAGATTGCGCTGGTTTGGACATGTGCAGAGGAGAGATGTCTGGTATATTGAGAGAAGGATAGAGCTGCCAGGGAAGAGGAAAAGAGGAAGGCCTAAGCAAAGGTTTATGGAATGTGGTGGAAGAGGACACGCAGGTGATGGGTGTGACAGAACAAGATGATGAGGATAGAAAGATATGGAAGGAGATGATCTGCTGTGGCGGCCCCTAACGGGAGCAGCCGAAAGAAGATGAAGAAGATGCTGATGACACCCAGCTCTACCTTGCTAGTAAACCCACCTCTTCTTTTCCACCATCTTCACTTATTGACTGTATTGCTGAAATTAAATCCTGGTTTTCTTCACATTTTCTTAAATTAAACAGTGACAAAACTGAGGTTCTCCTCATTGGTACAAGATTATCATTATCCAAAGCCGATAATCTTTCACTTGCTATTGATAACTCCTTTGTTTCCCCATCACCTCAGATCATGAGTCTGGGTATCATCCTTGACAGTCCTCTATCTTTCCAATCTCACATTAATAACATCACCCGGTCTGCTTACTTCCACCTACGTCATATTAATGGCATCCAGCCCTCCGTCACTCCCCATACCACTGCCATTCTTGTTCACAGTCTTGTTACTTCTCGTCTGGACTATTACAATTCACTCCTCTTTGGTCTCTCTAATAAATCTCTCCATAAGCTTCAGCTAGTCCAGAATTCTGCTGCTCGAATCCCATCTATTCACCATATTGCTCCGGTCTTGTAGCAGCTTCATTGGCTCCCGATTAAGTTTCGAATTGATTTTAAAATTCTGCTGTTAACATTTAAGGCCATTCACAGCCTCGCCCCTCCATATCTGTCTGACCTTCTTCATTTTGCCATTCCCTTCCGTAACCTTAGTTCCTCTTCCTCCATCCATCTGACCGTCCCTCTCGCCCGTCTAACCACCATGCCATTCTGGAACTCACTGTCTACTGAGCTTAGAAATGTTGAATCATCTTCAACCTTCAAATGTCAACTTAAAACCCATCTGTTTAAAATGGCTTTTTCTTTATGATTTCAGTGGCTTTGTTTGGTTTTCATTTTTATATTTTCTGATGTGTTTAAGGTATTTATAATGTGTTTTTTTAATTTATTGTTTGTTTGGTGTCCTCGAGTGCTTAGAAAGGTGCCTTGTATAAATAAAATGTATTATTATTGCCGTATTTACGTGTGTACCATGCGCACATTTTTTCCCGAAAATTAGCATTAGAAAATCAGGTGCGCGTCATACACGAGGAAATTTAATTCTGTAATGTTTACTTCTGCTTGGGCTCGCTCGCTCTCTCTCTCTTTCGCTCACTCTCTCGCTCGCTCGCTCGTGCACTCGCTCTGTCGAGTACACGAGTAAATACGATATTATTATTTTGTGCATCCGATTGGCTGTAATTTCTGTTTTGTTTATTAGAAGGGGTGACCTGGCTGGTGCCTAAACATTTCTTTAACGTACTCTGGTGTGCTTTCCCTAATCCCACTATCCTTACTGCCAGTATAAGAAAGGTAGCAATTGCTTTAGAAATTAATTTAGATAACATGTGAACCAATGGTGTGATGCTACAGTATTTGTACCCAGGAAGTCAGCAACACAAGCTTTAAAACCAAAACCATTAAATCAAAGTCAAAAAGTCCAAGTATAAAATTCATTAATCAAGAAAACTCTGTCAAAATAAACACGTCAAATACTTTGTTTCTTTGTATTCCACTAACTTGGATAAATAGGACATGCTCGTCACGACCTTAGTATCCATGACCCAGTGATGTCACAGCCGCTAGCATGCTGGGTCGTTTCCCTACCAATCTATCTGTTATCCATAGACACAAGCAATAACGTCACATGAACCTTCCTTTACGTTTTCTATTCACAATGTGCTCACAGTTTTGGTTTATGTTGTTTATTGGTTTATTTATATTTAATGGTTCATTGGTTTATTTATATTTACTTACTCTTAACACAGTAATCTTTTGACGTTAAAATGTGTGGTGCATGGCAGGCAGGGACTAACATCCTGACCAGGATTGTTCATGAATCCCAAATCTGGCCATGAGTCCAACATACTGAATGGCCACAAAAAATGGCGTGGTATTCCCTGCCTAAACCAGAGGATTTACAGGTGCCATCTTGAAAATGAGTACACTGCCGCCCCAGTAGGAATGGACGGAAGACTTTTACCAGGCCATGAGGGACAAGGGAGACACAACCTATTTGGATCAGTGGCTCCCTAGACATGCTAGGTTTCAGCATCTCTGGGCTACAGTACCCCTATGAACACCCACAGGGCTTACTGGGAGCTGTGGTCCCGTAGAGGAAGCTCATGGGTGCTGCTGCAGAAATTTGTGATAACCTACTTTTTGGGGTCTTCCATCTGAACTGGAAGTTCTTCCTACGGGTAATGCCCTGGCTGTCATGATTTGGTATGATTTTAGGTCCTGTTTTTGTTGTTAGGTCTGCTTCCAGCGTTGCTATGGGTGTGGCCTCTGAGGTCGGAAATCACGCATAATCGTGGAATGGGATAAAAGGATGACTATGAGTCCAATTTGTGGAAATCTGTGAAACTTTCAAAGTTTAACTTTGTGCTCTTTTCTCTCGTGCACTTTCCGTTTTGACTCTGTAGTTCTCTCGATCATGATTATCGTCTCTCGTATCGGACTTCGGTTTCTCTTTGCTTTAGATTTTCTTTGTCTTGTTTTGGTTTTTACATGCGTCTCCCAGTTTTTGCCGGTTTGCTGGTAGAACATCGGCAACAGAAGTATTCCTGGGTTTGAGATAAAAGAGGATGCTGTGCCTCAAACTGGGAAGCTGGAGTTGGGTGTGGAGGACGGGTAAAGCTCGCCTGAGAGGAGTAGAGAGAGAAAGAACGAGAGACAAAAAAAGGAGAATTAATTGTGTTTGGCACAACTTCTGGAAACCCGTTAAAGGTATTTGATCAAATAAAGTATTACTTGAACTCTGTGGAGTTGTGTCTGGGGTTTAGGGTTTGGTAGTGCCCTCTACAGGTCACACACGTATATGCAGATTTGAAGTTATTTTCTGAAGTTTCCCAATTTCTTGTTTTAAAACAGAATACAGTCGAGCCTCGATTATATCAAAGCGAATTTCCCCATAAAAATGGCGACCGGAAGGCAGTCATGATGGAAGTGACGCCACGACTGTGCGACTGGAAGTGACGTCATCATGAGGCAACTGGACGTGATGTCATCAGGGGGTCGACCAGAAGTGTCATTGCCAGAAGTGATGTAGGTGGAAGCGTTGTCGTCGGGAAGTGACATCATCAGGGAGCATCCAGAAGTGACGTCGTCTTAAGAGTTCAGAGGCGGAAATGATGCAATGGAAGAAGCGCCATTTTGGGAATTCAGGACTGAGTGAGTGAATGCATTTGTTTACTGTTTTTCTTTGTTAATTCTGGTGGAGAAAGGAGTGAGGTGTTAATACCCGATGTTACCCCTTTGCCTCGTGATCTTTCACTCACCTCAAGGCTTGTTGGCTGCCTCCTAAGCGCACGTGTGTGACAACATCTTGACCGCCAGTACAGCTGTACACTACGGCACCTACACAGATTTTTGATTTTTTTTATAAAATTGATTTTTACGGCATCAGGTCATATTTAACTTATTCATATTTCTTCTTATTTCTTTTAATTGGAGATTTTGGGTTACTTTAATTGGTGCTTTGGTTTCTACCTCGCCCTCTTAAAGCTGCTGGTATTGCCTCAGGACCCCAAGACGCTACAATGGATTTAGTGGGTTTGACAATGTTATATTATATTTCAGAGGTGATGACACATGCAATTAGTGGGAACATCCTGCCCGTCTTGGAGACCACCACCCCCCCACCAGCCAACAATTTGAAGATGAAGCAGATTCTTATGAAGCTAAAAGACTAGATGACATGCTGAGGAAGATGGATTGAGGGAGGCCACTGCTGCTTTCAGACAAAAGGGGGAACTTACAATTGTCTATAGCTAACCTGGGGTCTTTAAAAAGAGCCCCCTGACATGTTAGTCTGCAAAAAACTGAACAAAAGACACTTTTGTTGTTTAATGTTTTTAAAGATGACACCAGAAAAAAAAAAAAAAGCAGGTGAGCGTCAATAATTGGTGAGCTATGTCTCTGCCTGAAAAGGGGATTTTTCAGGGAGAGCTCCTTCTGGCAGTGGGAATTGTTTTTGAACTCTTTTAAGCCCTCTGTTTGTGGCAAAGAGACAGCTGGTTGGGAAGAATAGCTATTTAAATTCTCCCAGCCTCACAAAGCCAAGCAGAAGATGTCTTCATGGATGATTGTATTAGAAAAATAATGTTCTATTGTGAGGATCTTCTTCAACCACATCGTTGATGGGATTTCAGGTCTCCTCTGTGCTGCTGCTGCTGTTGATGAGCTGGTATATTCTGAGCTCTGTGTTGGCGTAAAATAATTGGGTATCTTCAGGAGGGCATTCCCAGCATCATGAACTGCGGCACCGTTTCTGTTATGACAAATGGTTATTCATTCATTGATTTTTGAGAGCTGTTGTTCTGCATGCGTGTTGGGGGATCTCTACAAGGGCTCAGTCCAGGTATGTAGTAACCCACCGGGGCAAGAGGGGGAGCTGTCACTAAAATTACCTTCTCCTTTTCTCATTGCAGTGCTGAGAAACCGCCCAGTGAGGGCAGTTAGCTCCGCCCCTTCTGGTTCATCAGCTCTAACAAACCTGGCTGCCCAGAAGGAGGCGTCTTTTACGACCAGAACAACCCGCCAGATGGAGCTCTTGTGATTGACCCCTAATGGTGCGGCTGTCAGCCAAATCAGTTTTGCTTATTATTCACCTGAGGGCTGGAAATGTCACGCCAAGGTGGGACCTGTCATTACTGTACCCGGCCACACCGTTTATTACAAAAGAAGGTCATGGGGGCCAGAGCACATCCTGGCTGCAGTAGATAATAATGATAATAATAATTCTGTACATTTATAGAGAGCTTTTCTCGCTAATCAAAGCGCTTAGACAGAGGGGAACCACTTCAACCACCACAATGTGTAGCACCCATCTGGGTGATGCGACGGCAGCCATTATTACGCCAATACGCTCACCACACATGAGCTGTTAGGTGGTGAACTAGTGAAAGAGAGAGCCAATTAGAGATAGGGAGTGATTGGGGGGGCCAGAGTCCTGCATCTGGAGATCACAGTGTATGCTCTGGAGTTTAGGTAGTAATTTGTTTTTGTAAGGTAAAGAAGGGTGTACCATTTACCTCTCTGCATGTGAGAACGACAATTTTAAAATCATTTCTTAACAGGAATCATCAGGTTTATAAAAAATGACCTAAGAACTGCGGTTAAACAGTCCACCGAGTGCTAGTGATAGAAAACATTCACGAGAAGCTTACCGTTAAAAAACGCTTCTTTGATTCATCAGCAGCTTCAAAATTTACAAACACTCTAAGCAACCAGTCCGTTTATAGTGCTAACTACAAGAGCAAGGATAATGTAAATAGTAAGGTGGAAAATGTTAATACTAAGGTGAGAGCTGCTGCTGACACAGTCGCACCTGAAAAGACAGTGAAAAATCTTCTAGCATTATTATACTGTGGAAGACCCAAAGAGTGTCTGATCTTAAGAGAACATGCCGGAGAGCTGAGCGTAAATGGAAAAAAACTAAACTGACTGTCCACTATGAAATATTGAAGGTTAAAATAACAGAATACAACAACACAGTCCGTCTTGAGAGGTGCTGCTATTTATCTATATAGATAGATAGATAGATAGATAGATAGATAGATAGATAGATAGATAGATAGATAGATAGATATGAAAGGCACTATATTATAGATAGATAGATAGATAGATAGATAGATAGATAGATAGATAGATAGATAGATAGATAGATAGATAGATAGATAGACATGAAAGGCACTATATAATAGATAGATAGATAGACAGATAGATAGATAGATAGATAGATAGATAGATAGATAGATAGATAGACATGAAAGGCACTATATAATAGATAGATAGATAGATAGACAGACAGACATGAAAGGCACTATATAATATACCATAGATGGATAGATAGATTTGCTCTTGTTCATTCTTGGTTATGACTATTGCTGTCCTGGGAGATGGAAGATGCCCATGGCTGTCAGCATCACGGCGACATCACGGGCATCACTGGGGCATCACAGGGAGAGGATGCATGGAATTGTTATTAATGGAACTTTTTCATGTTTATTCCTGCCACCACTATGGCCTCCAGTGGGTCCAGATTGCGTATCATGACTGAGCCTGCCTCTTTAATTAGCAATATTACCGGCCCAATGCACTGTAGCACAGAAAGTCACACTGGCTAAAATAAATAAGGAAATAAATAATAGTACAGGAAGTCATTAATATATGGATTTGCTTTGAAGAAAGTAGTGGAGTTCTGCTACTCAGCTGATATCTTGAATGCAAATGAGGGTGTGAGGACAGCACTGATAGCCAAGATGAGAGATGCACTGGAGACATTCTAGGAGCTGCCCCTCATTTGGACGTCTAAAGGATCCTTTGAAGGGTAACATTTATTAAATTTGTGTAAGGTGTTTTATGCTCTGAGTAAGTGAGTGAGATGTGGCCAGTGATGGTTAAATGTGAAGGAAAGCTGGAAGAAACAGTGATGGTAAATGATCAGACTGATGTATGGAATTTCTCAGAGTGACAAGAACCTGAAGGATGAAGTAAGGAAAATACTTAGTATGGAGGCAGTCCATGTTGTATGGAGGAGAAACAAGATTGTTTGGAAACATGAAACAAAACACAGAAGATGATTGGGTGAAGAGGTGCACCAAGATGGTTGTGGAGCAGGTGTGGACCACATTGAAGTCAAAAAAAAGATGTGGATGGAAATGATGTTGGAAAAAAAATGAGAATTATGGGTCTCCCTGCAAAAGGAGCACAGAGAATGGTGGGAAACGATTGGGGGAGTAACTGGCAAACTTGGGTAAACTTGCATATTGGCATTCAGACTAGTGATGATGATGATCATGATGATGACATTAGTATCAAAACTTTCTGAGGCTGGTAATATGATTTGGAATGGCGCCAGCTCTGTTTTGGATGGAATCAATAAGAATATAATGAATGAGTCAGTGACGTGGATCTTTTCACTGAACTGAAATAAATGACTCAAATCGCTTTGGTGAACACCAGGATGGCCATTGCGTTATCAAGCACAAAATAGGGGTTATAAACTGGAGCAGCACTACATACAATAGGACACAGACAACGGTAAAGAGTTGGGGCACCGCCTTAGTGACCCGCTATAACTAACAGACTTAAGGCGATCAAAAACCTGCAACAATTGTGGCAATGCCTTCACAGACACCAGTTCATAACAGAACTGACTCAAGATGGCCGATTTGCAGGTTAGGAATTTTCGAGGCAGGAAGGGGAGGGTCCAAGCGGACTGAAGCGGAAGTGGTGTCAGAGATGGAGTGGCTGTCAATCTTACATTCTATAGAAGGCGGCGAGGAGAAGTGATTAGTATACAATGGCAACCCCTGGTCCGGCTGGTAATTACCGTCACCAAAGTCCTTAAGGTGTCTCCAATGTGCATAAACGTGACAGTAATAATGTTCAAGTGAAGTGAGTTGATGGCACATTAAGCAGATACGGCTGAAGTTCTGGATAGTTAACTGAACAAAAGAACTCTTTGGCTTGACTGGCAAGTGTGGCTGCTGCCCATGTGGAGGACACGTCCAATTTTGGGTGCTGCTCTGGAGTGACTGGCAGCCAAGGCACTGACCATCTGCGGCCATAATTGGGATACGCACACACTCTTTGTGCCCAGATACTAGTTTGTCGAATCTTCATGCACACGACTTTCCTCCGTAACCATGGGAGTAACCCCACTGGCCTGCCCCTACCGCAAACTCTAAAGTTAGGGTTCACGGGGGTAAGGCTGGGTACACCAGGGTCCCTAATCTTAAAATTTCAGATTAGGGCCTAATCTTAATAAGTGTAAGGGAACCTAATCTTAAAGTCTGACCTTGGTGTATTTTTAGAAGTCCCTAGTTTAAATTTACCCTAAATCCCTATTTTTAGATTTATTTTAACCCTAATTGTATGCTGGTTTTTATAACCCTTATATGTTGAGATTAAGGCTTTTTTTTAATACTTTTTATTACCTTATTTCATCCATCTATCCATTGTCCAACCTGCGGTGTCCTTACTACAGGGTCACAGGGGTCTGCTGGAGCCAATCCCAGCCAACACAGGGCGCAAGGCAGGAAACAAACCCCAGGCAGGGCACCGGCCCACCGCAGATTACCTTATTTGGAATGCATTTTGGACCTATTTGTAAATTTTAGATAAAGATTGCTTTTAACTGCTTGATTTTGCAATTATTTAAGCAAATTTGACAGTATTTTAAAAGTAATAATTATGAATAGTTTTTAAGGGTCTTGTAAAGCATCTTTTTAGGGTATTTTAAGGTTTTTTAAAAAGCTTTTTTAGGAATAGGTGTTGTGCCAGGGAGGTAAACATAAAATTATATACATGGGATGTGTACCTGCGCATTATGTCTCTTTGGGAGCAAATAATCTCAGTGTGCCCAGGCCAGCCTTGATGGCGAGCATCCCTACCCTAACCTAACCCTAACTACTCTTTCATCTCACATTCTTTGTAATTCTGAATGGACCTGGTACACTGTGCATGGGATCGGTCAGGCGATTTTCTCTCCAGAGCTCATTTCTGCCTTTTCTTCATTTTCTTTTTGCCCACTCCTTCTGACAGGACTCTGCCAGCTGGGTGAAGCTTCAGAAGTGTTTGGCATGAACTGCTCACTTCAGAATCTCCATCAGATTTAGGCCAGGACTCTAAAACACAAACTTTCTTTCTGCTGAGACCCGCTCTGGTAGGTTTTCCAGAATGCTTGGGCCGTTGTCATGTTGGAAGACCTGCTTTTGGCGCAGCTTTAGCTTTTTATCAAATGGCATGTTGCTTTGTTCAGGAATCCCCTGGTATAGCTCAGAACTCTCGTTCTCTTTAATGAATTGTCATTAACTGTTTCACTCTCATATATAAGATGAAGAATGATAGATGAATATCCTACATCCTACGTTAAGGTCTACATAATCCAAATAATATCTCGTGTGATGATAGAACTCCATATTTATATTTGCATTATAAGCAGAGTTGGACCAGAGATGCTGAAACATTTTAAGTTCCCGTCCTGGTGCTTGTAATGGCAAACCCAGACATGGAGGGATGAGGGAGCAGCACACACCAGTTTGGGATAAGGAAGAAGCCGACATTGAAGTCAGCATGTAGTCTGGCACTGGTCTTTTGTTTATTATAACAAAGAGAAACTTCAGAATATCTCGACTGCAAACATCAGTTGTTATTGTTGGTTTTCTTTTGCTGTATTCCTTTTTCATTTTATCAATAAAAATTTTATCACAAAAAAAAAACCCAAAACATAAGAGCATCTCGACTAATCCCGCACCACAGCGCCATCTACTGAGTGGTAGGCTGTTTCAACACAACAACAACACAAACATTTTTTTTTAAATAGCACAATTATATACATGTAAGAAATTTAAAATAGCTTTGCAATAATAACAGCTAATTAAGAGAGTTTCTAAAAACAAAAGATCAAAAAGAGTTTCTTTAAATGAACAAGTAAATGTCCAGTTTAATAAACAAATACTGCAGTCAAACAGACATGAAAAAGAAAACAAAAAACTCGGGCCAGCAAAGGTCCATCCATCCATCCATTGTCCAACCCGCTATATCCTAACTTCAGGGTCACTGGGGTCACTCACTCACTCACTCTCTCACTCACCCACCCACTCACTCTCTCACTCACCCACTCTCTCACTCACCCACTCACTCACTCACTCTCTCACTCCACTCTCTCACTCACCCACCCCCACTCACTCACTCTCTCACTCACCCACTCACTCACTCACTCTCTCACTTGCCAACTCACTCACTCTCTCACTCACCCATTCACTCACCCACTCACTCACTCTCTCACTCACACACTCACTCACTCACTCTTTCATTCACTATCTCACTCACCCATCACTCTCTCACTCTCCCACTCACTCACTCACCCACTCACTCACTCTCTCACTCACTCACTCACTCACTCACTCACTCACTCTTCTCTCATTTTGTATCACTTTTCCTTCTCCTCAGTTCTCTTTTTATAAACTCTGTGGGTCACTAGTATAGCAATGATGGCTCCAGTGCCAAAGAGTGAGTGGGTCAACCTCACACGTGCACACATGGATGCCAGATCGCCCACCTCGCCACATCTGCCTCTGGAGTTGCTCCGCTATGCCTCCTTCACCCCACCTGAAGACACTAGTGTGCTTATTTATTTCAAATGCACGTGCAAACAGACCCGTTATCTCACAGTCTGGTGCTTCACTTATGAACGACCGTGTCAGAGAAATACGGAATTATTATAATGTGCAGATAATGCAGCCGTGAGGTTCTTTTTATTGTACAAATAAGTACAAATTGCTGGCCAATACAAGTTGAGACAGATGAAGATACCAAGGAAAGGCTGAAGGAGGAATGCTGGGGTTATATGTAAGGCAAGAGATATCCAATATGAAATACTTTTATTTTTATTCTTTTACCCGTGTTACATAGATAGTGTTATATAAATTTGTGTTGAGCAGTCTAATAAGTTGACTGAATCTTTTCATATTTAGATTTCGAGGTGTCCATGCAAATGACCCGGGCATTAGAAGCACTGCACTGGTGTGGACACTGGGAGGCGCTCCAGCAGACCCAACACAAACAGGCATGGACACAATGTAAAAACACAGAGATTTTATTCATGGGAAACTCTTTGATGTGAGCGTTTCCCACAACCACAGCCACAATTGTATGCAATAAGCAGAAGACAGCACACTGTTTGTCTTCTTTCTCTCTCACTCTTCCACTGCCTCCTTCAATCCTCCTTGCAAGCGTTCTCCACCTTCCTCCCGACATGTGAGGCAGGCAGCTCCATTAATCCCTCACCTGGGAGTACTTCCAGTCCTGCACATGTGGTTCGAAAGCACTTCCGGGTGAGATGGAAAAATCCACAAAGGTGGGCTTTCCTCATTTCCTGCAGCAACCCCTGGAAGGAATTATGGAACCCAACAGGGCTGAGCTGAGGAACTCCATGTCTGCTCCTGCTGCCCTGTGGGAATCCAGGGCACCACCGCAACCCAGGGGCGGCTGCCATCTAAAGCTCCTGGCTTTGGGATAATTCCCTCTGCAAAGCCCCCTCTTTAAAATCTGAGGATGTCCTGGCTAGGAAAGGACACGGGCCACCCCTCACCCTGGATATTAAAGGAATTTGGATCGTCTTACTTTTCTGCTGTTTTTTTTATACATTCTCTGGTTGTAAGCCCCCATAAAACACGTAAGTAGTTCTTCCTGACTTGTGTTATTTCTCCTTTCTGTTTTTTAATGATTTACGGCCTTGAAATTTCATTTTTATTTAAAATTTAGAGAAAACAATTCCTTTTGCTACTTTAACAAATAAACACGTGATTGTAGGTTTTTGTCAGATATCAGAGTCTATTCTTAAAAGTTTCAAAGACACTTTAGTCATCTGATTAAAAATATGAAAGAAAACAACAAAAGCAGGTTTTGGCTGTAAAATAGTAAATGCATGACAAAGCAGAAACATTGAACACTTCGAGAGCAAATCATTCAACAGACAGAGGACTGTGACAGGCATTCAGCTTTTAAAAAGTTGTTATTTTCGTGTATAATTTGACATTTACAGAATAAAAAAAGTGCAACATCAGTAGTGTCAGTCTGCTCCTTTATGTTATGGGGAGGCTTGTGGAGTGAGTGGCTAAAAGGTGACCACTAGTGTGAGAAGGACCTCTAGGATTTAACAATGTGTGGCCAGTAGTGTCGACCCCGTGACAGCACACCAGTGGGACCGTCACACAGTGGGCATGAATTTAGATGGACTGTAGAGGAGTCACTCCATAAGGGTTACCAATGAAGGAGCACCTTTGGGGGTCATCAGAGATATGTCATACCACCCCTGGACGAGAGGGGGCACTGTCACTAACTGTGTTGTTTCCCTTTTCCTTTACAGCTCTGAGAAGACCCCTGTATGATCAGAGCCTGTCAGGAGCAGACCTGAAATGAAACGAAGTGAATGGACCCGGAAGATGAAGGAGCACTTAAAGGGAGAAGCTCAAGGGTGGGCAGAGTGGACCACATGTGCCAGAGACCAATGATGAGGGGAGAAAATCAGAATCAAGAACACAAGGTGTCCTCACAGACTTCCTTCATAAACCGGCAAACCAGCTACCTTCTTTGGTTCAGTTTGAACAAATAAATGTGTGTTTATTAACACAAAAAAATAATACTGACAAGTTTTAGGGGTTTACTGACATGGCACCCGAACTCTTTATCTGTGTTCTTTGTGTCATTTTACATTACCTACTGTATACATGAACAGAGTGTGTGAATGAATTATATAGTGCCTTTCATGTCTATCTATCTATCTATCTATCTATCTATCTATCTATCTATCTATCTATCTATCTATCTATCTATCTATCTATCTATCATGTAGTGCCTTAAAATGTGGTACCTGGATGGGGGTGGTACCCAGCCGGGATGCTCAAGACGCCCGGAGGAGGGCTTGTGCCTCCTCCAGACCTCGAGAGGGCGACCGCCCTGGGGGCAACAGGTACAGAGCTGGGAAGGTCGACCCTGTAGGGGCCCGTGGTTACTGCAATGGGGCACCCCAATACCTGGAGGACCCTGGACCTCAGCACTTCTGCCACACCCAGAAGTGCTGGGGGGAAAAGAAGCAGGGACACCCGGAGTGCTTCCAGGGATACAGCCGTCACTTCTGCCATATTGGGGCATGTCAGTGGGAGATTGCCAGGAACACACCTGGAGCACATCTGGGTGATTATTTAAAGGGGCATTGTTGTGTTGGCCTGGACTGTGGGGTATTGGGGTCTGTGAGAGTAATTTTGTAAATATGGAGAACCTCAATAAACGTGTGTGGGGTAATTACAATGTGTCTGCCTGTCTGTGTCCAGGTCAAGTTCCACAACAGTTCTATCTATCTATCTATCTATCTATCTATCTATCTATCTATCTATCTATCTATCTATCTATCTATCTATCTATCTATCTATCTATCTATTATATAGTGCCTTTCAAATCTATCTATCTATCTATCTATCTATCTATCGATCTATCTATCTATCTATCTATCTATCTATCTATCCATATAGTGCCATTCACATCTATCTATCTATCTATCTATCTATCTATCTATCTATCTATTATATAGTGCCTTTCATGTCTATCTATCTATCTATCTATCTATCTATCTATCTATCTATCTATCTATCTATCTATCTATCTATCTATCTATCTACATGCATTGTCACACACGTGTGACTAGGAGCGAGCTGAAGGGACCAAGCGGAGGTGATTACCCGCCAGGCCAGGGTGTGGCGAGGTGCTCTAAACCTTTGTCTGTTATTTCTGCAGATCAAATACGGGAAATTCTGCCTGACCTGACGCCACTTCCTGTTCCGACACCCAGACTGACATCACTTCCTGTTCCGACACCCAGACTGACATCTCTTCCGGGTTACAGAATATAAAATCCTCCAGCTTGGCTAACTAGATCAGTTCAGTGTGGGAACTCAAACAAGCAACATCGCTGTGTTGAAATTTAATCCTTTGTAGCTAGGAACAATATACAGGTGGCTGCCCCAAACCTTTTTTAAGAGTTTTGAGACTCGTTCTTTCACAGCATGTATGTATTGTATAGTGTCTTTCAGGTCTATCTATCTTTTTGGGTTGCTTTTTTTATCATGCAGATATTTTTCCTTCAATATTTATAACCCTAAGATGAGAAATTGTAATCCATAATTCAGTTCTATCCTACTTTATTCACTGCCTTGCGCTGGTTCTTGTGCACAGTGCCGGATATTGCCAGGTTTGTTGAGACTTGGAGAACTTGATCTTCACTTCAGAGTCTACGGAGGTATCAGTTGTCCTCATACTAAAACTTTTAAAGTGAAATGTGACCGTTTCCTTCTAATGTTAACTCATATTAGCCCCCCTCGACCTAAATGAATTTGTGGCTCAGTTTTACTGCAGGGTGTATTTTAAGCTTCAGGTCAGATAGGCTCTTCATCCAATGAAGACTGTTTGTTTGACTGCTACATGGGACACGTGGTCAGCACTTCTTTCTCACTGCTTGCCTGAGGTTCAAAACCCAATCTGTCTCATTACCTCAAATCTCAGCTGCCGACTGGAGAGCATCAGAGCGGCGCATCACGACTGCTACTCTCTTGTCAGTTTTGTTTCACCTGATTTTCTTTCTTTTTTTTTTTTACTTTTCATTTCTTTTAGGAAGTGAAAAAAATAAAGAAATGAATTCAAGTTAGAAAATGCCAATATGTTAGGGAAAAAAAAGTGTAACAAAAAGCCAAATGAATCAAACCGTAAACGTGACCTCTTGGCAGAGATTGAGGCCTGGGGGTGAGGGACTCTGATGAACATCTCCATGTGTCAGTCTGGCTTGGGCCTTGCCAGTCCCCAACACAGATGGTGTTAAGCACACTCATGTCCTAAACACACACGTACACTGCAGTAAGTGACATAAGTGATCTTCACACACACACACACACACACACACTGAGGCACCTGAGGATGATACTTTTGTTCATTCCTATTATTTGTATATGTGGCCTCTTATCTAGTTAAGATGTCAAACAGGCCTGTTATGAAGGGCCAGCCTGCTATACAAAGGCACAGGGAAAGGCAATGCCCCCCCCTTCTCATATTCACATTATGCAAAGTGTCCAATTATCTCTGGACACCCCCATGAGGGTTTCAAGGCGCGTGTTTAGCATAACTTGTTATCGTACAAATACACTCCCTGATCAGATTATTAGGAACACCCGCTTATCCATGTAAAGATCTAATCAGCCAATCCTGTGGCAGCAACGCAACACATAAAATCTCGAAGATGCAACTCAGGGAAAAACTTCATCTTGGTGATTTGGACTGTGGTGTGGATTGTTGGTTTGAGCATTTCTGAGAATGGTGTGTCACACTCGTGTCTTTAGGAGACAGCCACCCAGCCCTGAGGGGAGTGATATACCACGAGATGAAGGTTGATTTCGAGTACGACCATCTCTCTCTCCCTCTCTCTTTCATCAGACCCAAAGAAGACAAATGATTACAGCCACCATTTCCGGGTTTCCAAAATGGCCATTCCACATCAGTTCCACGTCTGACTCAAAAAAGATGACTTCACTTTCCGACTCCTAATGATGATGACACTTCCATTCCTGCCATGATGGCATCACTTCCGGTCCCGCTATGATACAATACAATACAATACAATTTATTGTTGTATAGCCCAAAATCACACAAGAAGTGCTGCAATGGGCTTTAACAGGCCCTGCCTTTTGACAGCCCCCCAGCCTTGACTCTCTAAGAAGACAAGAAAAACTCCCAAGATATCCCTTGTAGGGAAAAAAATGGAAGATACCTCAGGAAAGGCAGTTCAAAGAGAGACCCCTTTCCAGGTAGGTTGGGTGTGCAGTGGGTGTCAATACAATACAATACAATACAATACACAGAACATTACACTAGTCATCCTCAATACAATATAAAAATAAAAATATTACAAGTATGGAGCAGAATTTAACAGTAAATGATGATATCCCATAATAGAAGAAGGGGGTCAATACAATACACAGAACAGAACAAATCCTCAATACAGTATGAAAATAAATATTTTAGAAGTACGGAGTAGAATTTCACAGTAGATGATATCCCATAATATGATTTGGACTTGTTTAGAGTCCTGGAGACCTCAGCCATCAAGCTGCCTCCCCCATTTGGCCATTCCACAGCTGAGACAGCGCTGGCCCAGCCAATCCGATGAAAGGATCCTTCTTTCCCACAATTCCTGTGATCCCCCACTTTACCTTAGGCAGGCAAAACAACTTGGCAGGTGGGCCGTGGCACCAAGTGCCACATATGAGTACCGAGAAGAGAAACAGAATAGGTGAGGGTTAGTATCAAATTATAACTATCATGTTACTTATGTTTTAGTGCTAATGACTAACAACAGAGGAGCAGTCTGTACAGTTAATCAGCAGCTCTAGGCAGGGTGTGCTAAACTGAAGTTGTGAGTCTTCAGCCGGGATTTGAAAGCTGAGACTGAAGGGGCATCTCTTATAGTAGCAGGCAGACCACTCGACAGTTTAGGGGGGTCCTGTAACTAAAAGCTCGACCTCCCACTGTTATTTTATTAATCATTGGAATCATAAGCAGACCAGCATCTTGAGATCGTAATGTGCGCTCTGGTTTGTAAGTCATGATAAGTTCAGACAAGTAAGCCTGACCTCGGCCATTTAAGGCTTTATATGTTAAAAGAAGGATTTTGAAATCGGCCCTAAAATTAACCAGGAGCCAGTGTAAGGATTTAAGAACTGGAGTTAACTGTTCGTATTTTCTTGTTCTTGTAATAATTCTTGCAGCAGCATTTTGGATTAACTGGAGGCCATATAAAGAACAGTTTGAACATCCAGTGGACACCACATTGCAGTAGTCAATCCTACTAGAAATAAATGCAGGAATTAATTTTTCAGAAGTGATGTCATCTCCTGCCACATCACATCCTGTCGCCATTTTTTATGTATAAATGCCATCTCCACAGTACTGTAAATTGTCACATGTTTTGATTTATTATCCAAGTTTGATCATAATTCTCTTCAAGTCTGATGGACATTATATGAGGCAACCCCCCCAACTCTCTGTAACTGAATTTTGCTTTGTTGACTTTGACTCCTGTTTTGTGGATTATTGGATTTGTTTGCACATCTAGCCTTAACTCTTTCTGTTTTACAATTTAATATTATAGCCTTTGTGAATATTCATAAGAAATACATATTTCATTTTGGATCACTAGGGGGCTCTGCCCCCTCCTCGCTTCGCTTACCATACGGGCACTACGCACGAGTCACTACGGGGCTCTGCCGCTTGCATATGGGGAAGCGGATGTACAATTTAAACAGGTTTCTATTTCCATGGGAATTGTCACATATGCATAATAGACCTAACTATTTTACATTACAGTGAGTAATTAACCATATTAAAAAATAGTAAAGTGTAATAAATTGAAAGAAAATTATGTTCCATGTTGCGTTAGAGGTATTTCTTGCATTATGCGTTTTTCGTTCTGTTTGGCTTTGAAATTAACATGCAAATACTTTTTAAACTTATACTTTTACTGTAAAACTTTAGTAAAAACAATATTTGGAATTAACTTTTCATCAATATTGCTTTGAATTTTGATTCCGTGTTTGGATTTACATCGTGACAATGCAACGTTTAACTGCCTGTGAGTGAATTTCGTTTCTTTCTCTCTACTAAATAAAACGACTTTTTCGATTGTTTGTCCCTGTGATTTGTTAATTGTCATAGCAAAAGCTATTCTAAAGGGAAACTGTAAATGTTTTAATACGAATGGCATATCAAGATCAAGATGGTGTCTTATGTTATCCCCTGAAGATGTTTTTCGACCAATTCTGGATACAACTAATCTTGTCCTATTGCATTGCCCATCACTCGTACATAAATTACACAATAGCATTACGATACATGCCTCTTTCAACAGTAATTCAGCTGGTGGTAGAGCGGATGGTAGATAGATAGATAGATAGATAGATAGATAGATAGATAGATAGATAGATACTTGGTGTTAACGGTTGTAGATATTCTACGGGATACTGTAAGTTGATGTTTTCATCTTCCACACCATCATCAGCAGCTGTTCCAGCAGAGTCTATTGATACGCATTTAACCAATCTGCCATGTATCCTATCGACTTTCGCATTATTTCGTTTGACTTCATCGTTTCTCGATGGTAGGATTGCCCGTGAACTTATTTCTTCTGTTGATAACCCTTCGGGATGAAATTCTTCAATAAGATTTGGACATAATATGTCTTCTTTTATAGGGAAATTAAAGTGAGGAAAACGTAAAAATTTATAAGAGCTGAGAGAGCAGGAACTGTGTCTAACACAAGCATTCACACCAATGACAGGTGACAGGACCGCAGGCGTGGGCCATGAACCGGAAGTGGTGGAGAGGAGGGTGGGACTTGAAAAAATCTCTTGGCAATAGTCTTGTCTCGTCTCAAGATCTGAGATGTAATTAAAAAAATCACACGAAGATGAAATTGCAGAGCGGGTGGCACTGTTAAAAGGTTGAGAACCCCTGCGCGGCCACTTCATCTGACCTGGAGGTGAAAGTGGGCGTGTCTTTTTAATTAAAGCTGCAGTACAGGCATAATTTGGGGTGGAGTCTGCAGAGTAGGTGTATTTGTGTTTGTTATTGGCCACACCCACTGGGAGCATCATGTGACGTCTCAAATTAAAAACTACTGTCTTACTTACTTTGTAAACTCCTGACTAATGAAATAAGAAAATTGAGTTAAGGATAAAAAAAAAACATCACAAACAAGTGGAGAAAAATTCCTAGAGGATCTCTCTGTAAGTCAGTATGGCCTCCTTCACACATCTCTTTAATCTATGGATTGGAGAAAAAAACGTTATTTCTGTGCAGCTGCTACTCTTTATATTTTCATATATAGGGAAATCTCAGAGGTTTCAGTAGCAGAAAACAAAGAGAGAGTCTTAGAAAAAAACAAATCTTGGTCTAGGGTTGGCACCTGTGCGTCATGTGGCTGTGGGTTTTAATACCTCTCTGAAGCAGACGCCCCAAATTCAAAGTTAGATCAGCATGCCAGAATGTCTCTCGGCTGCCTGGCCAGTGGGACGCCAGATCCTTCTTGGTTGGAGGAGAGGGGCAGCGGCCTCCGGCTCAGGCTCTGGCTCCTGCTGCTGCGTGTGCTGGCAACTGCTTGCTGGAGGGTCCAAGTGTGACAACAATGGCACAGTGCGGCTGGAGCCCTACCTCTGCGGGCAGCGTGAAAAAATTGTGTGCATCTGTGCAGAAAAAGAAAGCAAAAATGAATGTGTGGCCAGAGGAGAGGTGATTTGTTTGGGAGAGTGTATGTTGTAAATGAATAGTTATAGAAAAGCCTGTTTCATAAAATGTGTAACATTTACATTGATAATAATGATTTATCTGTTTTATAAACCCAATTATCTAATTTAGGGTCAAGGAAAGATCACATATAACAAGGCAGGGTGGGCCTGGATGGAATGCCAGTTCATTGTAGGAGAAACATACATCCTAATAGTAGGCAAAGTGGGCACCAATTAGCCTAAAATACACAACGCTAGCATAGCTCTCTGCTGGTGACAGTGGGCAAACCCCACATAGACATATCATATGATACAGGATCACGTTGGAACAGGCTAAAACCAGCTTCAACCAAATCAGGTTCATTTGGCAGCTATCCGGGCAGCACCGGGTGCAAGGCAGGAACAGCACTGAATAGGGCAGCAGTCCATCATAATATAAAGTAATAGAATAGAATGCAACAGAGCACTACATTACATTAAATCACGGGGACATAGAATAGAATTTTACATTAAATTATATTCTACCACACGACCATATAACATAACAGAACAGACTAGACTATACTAGAATAGAATAAAATGTTACATTATATTATATCACAGGGCTGTATAATATAGCATACCAAAAAAAGAATGGAATATTACATTATATTATCATCACTGTACCATACAATATAGCATAGTAGAATAGAAAAGAAAAGAATAAAATATTACACTATATTATATTGTCACTGGACCATATAATGTAGCAAAATAGAATAGAATATTCACATTACAGGACCATATAAGATTAGATGATGGAACAGAATATAACATATTTCATATCACAGGGTCCTACAATATAACAGAATAAAACAGAATAGAATAAAATATTACAATATATTATATTATCATTACAGGGCCATATAATGGAAACAAATTGCATAGAATATTACAATTTATTATTTATCATCACAAGAGTATTCAAAGCCACACAATAAAACATAATACTGTTGAATATTATGTAGTATATAATATATAATATAGCATAATGGTATAGAATAGAATCTAACATTATATTATATCGTATCGAAGGGTCATAAAATATAACTGAATAGAATAGAATAGAACAATATTTTATATTATATTATCATCACAAGACCACATACAATTAACACACCAAAACAGAACAGAATATTAGCATCACAGGACCTTATAATATAACATAATGGAAGAGAATGGAATAGAACTTTATATTACACTAGCAAATTACCTGCGCTTCGCAGCGGCGAAGTACTGCATTCAAATTTTTATTAAGAAGAAAATTAAACCTTTTTAAACTGAGAGAAAATATACCAATAATTATTTGTTAAGGATCTCTTTGTATACCACATTTTGAGTTCGGCCCTCCGGTTGTAATATGACCAAGCTGTGCGCTGAGCTTACTCTTGAGCATGTAACGTACAGTTGGCCATGTGAACAGTAATCTTGTTTCAAATCTCACAGCTTGGATTGCTGCTGTCATAATCGGTTTGAGTTTCATGGTTTGTTTCAATCACGACAGTATTTGCAGGACTTGTTGTGTTGAAGTGACATTCGGCATCTGTCAAGCATTGTAAGTACACAACCGGTTTCATCGATAACTTCACATCCAGCTTTTGAGAGTTTAAACATTCATAAACATCAAAGTGTCCACTACTGAAATCGTCACCTGTCAATCTAAGATGAGGCATTGGCGGTTGTCCAAGGGTGTAAAATATTTGGCCGTTTCGGTACACTTGAAAGCGACAACCGAACAATTCAGTGGCAGCCATCAACTCACATGCAGATCCATAGGTGAAGGTCTTAAGCATTTCACTCTTCTAGTGCTCCTGTGTAGTCTAATTATCTCCTGTACCGTCATCAGTCCACACCTTGAACCTATCCCAGTCATTCAATACATAAGACACAATGTTCTTCCGGATATCAAGAGTGAGCCTGATATGGCCGTGCAATATGTAACACAGAGAATGGAAAAGGCAGGTGCCATCACCGGGCATGGAAACCACTCAGTAAGTGACAGTTCTTTGATCGATGGTGATCACCTCGATAGACATGTTAATGGGGGTACAGTTGGAATGATAAAGGAAATGGGTACCTGAACAATGTAAAGTAAGTCTAAAATACCTACACAATAACTATAATTGTAATAAATAACCAATAAAACAGCGGAGAAGCCGTGGATTAAATAAAAAGGCTGTAGTTATCAGCAGGGAGACGTGAATCCCATGGCGGAGCAAGGAAGGGAATGTAGAGACTGGAGCGACGGACGGCCTTATATAGGCAGGCAGCCAACAACATGGGTGGCGTTGGGATGGAGGACCATAACGCCGCCTCACACGGTGACCGAGCTGCAGGCTATGGACGTATATATGTACGTAAGTAGGATTCAGTTAGCATTGGGAATCCACGTACCAAATTTCTTGAAGATGGGCTCATAAGTAACAAAGTTCAATATGGCAGCCGACAGTGGCGTCATACCACTGAAATAAGTACATACATCGGTTTCGGTTAGCACAGGGAAGCCGCCTACCAAATTTCATGAAGATGGGGCCATAAATAAGAAAGTTCAACATGGCGGACGTTGTTGACCGTTATTACTGTTACATGTAGAATTTTGAAATGAAACCTGCTTAACTTTTGTACGTAAGCTGTAAGGAATGAGCCAGCCAAATTTTAGCCTTATACCTACACAGGAAGTTGGAGAATTAGTGACATTGTAAAGTCCAATATGGCGGCCGACAGTGGCGTCATACCACCGAAATAAGTAAGTACATCAGTTTCGGTTAGCGCAGGGAAGCTGCCTACCAAATTTTGTGAAGATGGCGTCCCCCTTCTACTTACACGGGACGTTGGAGAATTAGTGATGAGTCAGTCAGTCAGTCAGTGAGGGCAACAAAGACCGTTGGAAAGTTCAATATGGCGGCCGACAGTGGCGTCATACCACCAAAATAAGTACGTGCATTGGTTTCGGTTAGTGCAGGGAAGCCGCCCTTTCCAAATTTCGTGAAGATGGGGCAATAAATAAGAAAGTTTAACATGGCGGACGTTGTCGACCGTTATGACTGTTATGTGTAGAATTTTGAAATGAAACCTGCCCAACTTTTGTAAGTAAGCTGTAAGGAATGAGCCTGCCAAATTTCAGCCTTCTACCTACACGGGAAGTTGGAGAATTAGTGATGAGTCAGTCAGTCAGTCAGTCAGTGAGGGCTTTGCCTTTTATTAGTGTAGATTATATCACAGGGCCATACAATATACAGTAATAGAATAGAACAGAATATTACAATATGTTATATTTTAATCACAAAACCATCTAATAGAATAGAACATTATATTATATTATAACCTATAACAGGGTCATATAATGTAACAGAAAAGATTATTACAATATATTATTGTCACATGACCATATAAAATAACATAATACAGTAGAATAGAATATTTGATTTTATTATAATATGGGTGTTTCCTCTCACAATTCAAAATCATAAAGGTTAAGTGAACAACAATGGCAGTCACTTGATGCTTCTCAGTGCCGTCACACAAAGAAACAAAATCAAGATGATGTAAAACAAGTTGCAGACACATATAAAGGTTTGAGGCATGTCCATGACCCCATATAATGGAAATCATTCAAAAAGTAATAATCTTTTTACAAAACTAAGGTAGAAGTCCAATAGTGAACTGACTCAAAGATGGCCGAACTGCTGGTCATATGGGTACCAGACAGGAAGGGGTGTGCAGGAGGGTTGATAATGGAAGTGACATGAGAGTCTGCAGTGGGAGGAAGAGAGAAGGCACTCGTACACAGCGCCAACCCCTGGTTCAGCAGAGAACTATCATCACCAGAGCCCAAACTCAGGTACCTGACAACATCTACCAGGGTCCTGGGATATGCTATAAACTTTTTAAAGGTTATTTTTTGGATCTGGCGGCACGGTGGCGCAGTGGGTAGCGCTGCTGCCTCGCAGTTAGGAGACCCGGGTTCGCTTCCCGGGTCCTCCCTGCGTGGAGTTTGCATGTTCTCCCCGTGTCTGTGTGGGTTTCCTCCCACAATCCAAAGACATGCAGGTTAGGTGGATTGGTGATTCTAAATTGACCCTAGTGTGTGGGTGTGTTTGTGTGTGTCCTGCAGTGGGTTGGCACCCTGCCCAGGATTGGTTCCTGCCTTGTGCCCTGTGTTGGCTGGGATTGCTCCGGCAGACCCCTGTGTTCGGATTCAGCGGGTTAGAGGATGGATGGATTTTTTGGATCTAGCATTGAGCTGCATTTCGAAACCGAGGAATGTAAAGGAAGAGTTTGTTTATCGATTCAATACTTTGTTCTAAAAAGTAAATTTTCGCTTTCAAGCAACTTAAGATTAGTCATTTAGTGTTGTAGCTTGAAATATTTGGTTTCAGATCTCAATCAAAGTAAAAAAAAAATGTTTGTACCATAAACGTAAAAATCCAATTTCATTTAACTTAATATTTGAGGTTGTTCGTGTGCTGTGTTCGAGGGGCCGTTTGTATATTCTTTCAGTCGAACTTTCCAGTTTGACGGCTTTCCAACTGCCAAAAAAGAAGAACAACTTAAAAAATAGATTTACTTCAGTGTAAAACAACTGAATTGCACCCAATGACTCTAAATGATTTGCCTCAACTGAAAAATTGTGGGATCCATAAGCTAAAAAGAATTATATTGGTTCAGACTGAAAATATTAAGTGTGAATCATCACATTTTTTTTTTCAGTGTACTTGAAGTGCTCAAGCGATTGTGTGACGCTGTGCGGAGAAAACGACCCAAAGTGTGGCGATCAGGCGAGTGGCTTCTGCATCACGACAACGCAGCACTGAGTGTGTGGCAGTTAATCACAAAAAAATGGGATGAAAACGGTTTCCTGTTCCCCCCACACTCCCTGGACCTTGCGCATTTTTCTTATTTCCAAGAATGAAGAGGGACCTTAAAGTAAAACGTTTTCAGGATGTAGAGGAGGACAAGAAGCAAACGATCACGTTGCAAGCGTTTCAGAACAGTTTTGAACAACGGAACGTCTCAGGGAGAGTATCTTGAGGGTGATTAATCTTTGGAAATGTTCTGAGAAATATATGAATTTAAAAGAAATATTCTCATTATTTTTGGGTCCCAACTGGTACATGAAAACACACATATAAATGGTTTAAAAAGTCTGCTTAGTGGGTTCAGTATCCATCTCATACCAAGTACTACTAGAATCAGCTCTGCTCCGAATGCTCAGAATGAATGGACGATCTCATCCTGTATCTTGTGTTTGATTTTTCGGTGTATTTCAAATTTCTTTAAGATGCTACACCCTTGTAAAGGTGCTATACATAACAACAGTCAATTATTACAGGAGAGTTCATACACAAAGGCCCGTGACGGTAGTGTGTCTGCTCTTCAGGAATAAGCAGCCGTCTGTCCCGTGCTAAAAGTTCAATTATACGAGGGGAAGTCAAAAAGCAAAGGGATTTTTTTAATTTCTCTTTTCAGAGTTTGGTAACACTGGTCGTATCCAGCGCTGAATGAGTGTAGTCGACAACACTTCTATACAACGTGTAACTCTTATTCCCGCGTTATTCGTTGGAGTGTAGCAGACCGTTAAACGTGACAGCTCCATTGTCGATCTGCACCAAGGAGGAAATGAGGGCAGTGATTCGCTTTTTGTTTGCGGAAAGTGTTAAACCTGCGGACATTATTCGTCGAATGCAAGCACGGTATGGTGGCAACTGTTTATCGTGAAGCAAGATCTACGAATGGAACAGGGAAAACTTCTTTATGTGACGAAGAAAGATCGGGCAGGCCATCAACGTCAACCACTGAGGACAATGTGATAGTCGTTGATTGCAAAATTGGTTGCAGATGGGATTAAAAAAACTTGTGAAACGTTGGGAAAAGTGCATTGAAGTCCATTGAGGTTATGTGTCACATTTCTGTCATTAGAATAAATGCCCCTTTTCTCAAACGTCCCTTTACTTTTTGACTTCCCCTCGTACATCAAAAAACAATCCGGTGAAGCTGAAAAGAAGAACGACCTTCCAGGCGCTCATTTTTTAAGCCTAATGGGAATGGATTATTAAAGAAATAGTTTGTGTTTGAGTGATGCTCCTCTCTCCCCCTCTACTCTACAGACAGATGTTTAGATTTATAACCTGCTGTCTGCGGCCAGCTGCCCAGAAATTGTTCTCGTCTGCTTGTGAAATATAATTTCAATTTAATTTCAGCTTCAATTAGTTTTTATAAAGCTCTCTTTCGTGAGTATATGCTTCGAGTACACGCACAAATCAATGCATAGACAGGATTTACATATGTGAACACACAAATGACATTAAACACACACTAAAGCAGAGCAGCTGCAATTTATTTAAACAAATCGTGACAACATAAACCTACTTGATCTGCTGAGAGTCACGGCAGAAGCAAACAAAAGAAACAAAACTAAAATGAATTCTCTTTAAAGTTGGAGCTCAGGCAAGCTCACTGTGATCATTTTATGAATGTGGCGGCTATCTTGTGTGTTTTTTGGAGTGCTGCAGTTAGAACATTAGAACATCAGAACACTCCGGACGAGAGCAGGCCATTCAGACCAGCAAAACTCGCCAGTCCTATCCACTTGTTTCTTCCAAGAAAACATCAAGTCGAGTTTTGAAAATCCCTAACGTCTTACTGTCTACCACACTACTTGGTCGCTTATTCCAAGTGTCTATCGTTCTTTGTGTAAAGAAAAACTTACTAATGTTTGTGAGAAATTTACCCTTAACAAGTTTCCAACTGTGTCCCCGTGTTCTTGATGAACTCATTTTAAAATAACAGTATCAATCCACTGGACTAATTCCCTTCATTATTTTAAACACTTCAATCATGTCACCTCTTAATCTTCTTTTGCTTAAACTGTAAAGGCTCAGCTCTTTTAATCTTTCCTCATAATTCAACCCCTGTAGCCCTGGAATCAGCCTAGTCGCTCTTCTCTGGACCTTTTCTAGTGCTGGTATGTCCTTTTTGTAGCCTGGAGACCAAAACTGCACACAGTACTCAAGATGAGGCCTCACCAGTGCATTATGAAGCTTGAGCAGAACCTCCTGTGACTTGTACTCCACACATCAAGGCGCTATATAACCTGACATTCTGTTAGCCTTCTTAATGGCTTCTGAACACTGTCTGGAAGTCGATAGCTTGGAGTCCACTATGACTCCTAAATCCTTCTCATAAGGTGGACTCTCGATTTTCCGACCGCCCATTGTGTATTCAAACCTAATATTTTGACTTCCTATGTGTAATTCTTTACATTTACTGACATTAAATTTCATCTGCCACAAATCTGCCCAAGCCTGTCTGCTGTCCAAGTCCTTTTGTGATGATATAACGGATTCCAAATTATCTGCTAATCCACCTATCTTGGTATCATCTGCAAACTTAACCAGCTTGTTACTTTATATTCCTATCTAAATCATTTAAATGTATTAAAAATAGCAGCGGCCCTAACACTGCCCCCTGCTGGTCACCACTCTTAACATCTGATAAGGTTCCTCATCCCATCATCCTCTGCTTCCTGTGTCTGAGCCAATTCTGCACCCATCTACAAACATCACCCTGAACTCCCACTTCTTTTAATTTGATGCCCAACCTCTCATGTGGCACCTTATCAAATGCTGTCATTGCCTTCTGCCATTGCTAGGGGGCGTGTCTCCCAAGGTCGTGACCTGCTGGCAGTTATAGCGATGGCTTTAATAGGTTGCTCATTACGCCTTGTCTTCTATCTGAGCTGCAGAAGACAAACCTTAGTTTAAAAAATAATCTACCTTGGTTCTGTGCTAATCTTGTTGGTTTCTGAGTTTCGCTTTGTTCTTCTGACCTCGATTTTTGCCCTGAATTATTATCATAGAGTTGTCGAGGTCCCTTTTGATCTTTCGGTTCTGACCTTTTTCTGTTTCGCGTTTCTCTCCCGCTTTGCGTTTTATATCTTTTGTCAGTTCACCAGCATTGCATCCACCTGCTTTTTGTAACTCAGAATTTATCAGGAGATGTGAATCATAAACAAAGACATAGCTAAAGTGAAAACCACGGAGCCAAGAATCACCAGCGTGCAAACCACACTCAAAGTCGTTAGAGGGTCGTAAAGTACTGTTGAACTCTAAAAATAAACCAAAAAAACACTTAAATTCACTCTCCACAACCTCGGACAAGTCAGTAGTGCTGTTTAAATCTTTTTGTGCATCCCTGATGAATGAAATATCTATCTATCTATCTATCTATCTATCTATCTATCTATCTATCTATCTATCTATCTATCTATCTATCTATCTATCTATCTATTATATAGTGCCTTTCTAATCTATCTATCTATCTATCTATCTATCTATTATATAGTGCCTTTCTAATCTATCTATCTATCTATCTATCTATCTATCTATCTATCTATCTATCTATCTATCTATCTATCTATCTATCTATCTATCTATCTATCTATCTATCTATCTGTCTTACATTAAGATCTCAAGATTCCAATGATTAATAAAATGCCAGTGGGAGGTCGAGCTTTTAGTTACAGGACCCCCCTAAACTGTGGAGTGGTCTGCCTGCTACTATAAGAGATGCCCCTTCGGTCTCAGCTTTCAAATCCCGACTGAAGACTCACTACTTCAGTTTAGCACACCCTGACTAGAGCTGCTGATTAACTGTATAGACTGCACCTCAGTTGTTAGTCATTAGCACTAAAACATAAGCAACATGATTGTTCTAATTCGTTACTAACCCTCACCTATTCTATTTCTCTTCTCGGTACTCAAATGTGGCACTTGCTGCCACTGCCCAGCTGCCAAGTGGTTTTGTCTGCCTAAGCTAAAGTCATCTCTCATGGAGATTTGCAGGAATCATCAGGTAGAGGGGTCCTTTCATTGAACTGCGTGTGTGTGTGTGCCCTGCGGTGGGCTGGCGCAATGCCCAGGGCTTGTTTCCTGCCTTGCGCTCTGTGTTGGCTGGGATTGGCTCCAGCAGACCTCTGTGACCCTGTAGTTAGGATATAGCGGGTTGGATAATGGATGAATGAATGTAGAGGTGGTACTTGGGGGTCCACATCAATGACAGGCTGGACTGGTCTCGTAACACAGAAGCGCTATATAAGAATGGGCAGAACAGGCTCATTTTTTTTAGGAGACTTTGTTCCTTTATTGTGGAATGTTCTACAACCCTGCGATGGCCAGTGTGATTTTTTTCACTTACGGTGTGCTGGGCTGCTGACATCACTTCAAGAGAAGCCCACCGAACCAACACGCTAACTAAGAAGGCACACTCAGTTATGGGACAGACTCTGGACCCCCTAGAGGTAGGAGTGGAGGACAGAACTGAGAACCCAATGCTGCAGATCCTCTGTCTGAGGACTTTTAGCAAGAAATTATCCAGCAGAAGTGTGTCAAGAAGCACCGCTGGGGGTCCTTCATACCTACGGCAATACGCTTGTATTACGCCTCACTGTGACGGCTCTCTTAGCGTTAGCCATGTCAGGAGTTTTATTCTTTTTCATCATTCTGGCGTGTATTTGAGTGGTGATTCTTTCTTCATTTGTGTTTTTGAGGGGTGATTCTTTCTTTAAACGTACCATTCACTTGGGTCTTGTTTAAAAAAAAAATCCCCTTCTTTATACACAAAGTTTAAGGATTCAAAAATGATAAAACTAGGATTCTGTCTCCTCTTTACTGTACAGCCGCACTTCTTCACTTCATGAGGAGTATCCTGCTGTCCATGGTGCTGATGCTTTTCCACTTTTAAACGTCTCGGTGCTTTTCAGCGGGATGCTGTTAGACTGTACTGTACTATACAACGTGCCTGGGTCTGCGTTAATTAAATCGCTTGAAGCCTTCAGCTTTCGTACGATCACCAGTAACACATGACGGCTTGTAAACCTGAATTGCTCATACTTAACTTTAACACTTTGTGAAAGAATGAGTCTCAACACACTGGAAAGGTCTGGGACAGCCACTGGCTGCTGAAAGTTTAAAGAAAGCAAGAGGATGCTCTCAGGTTGAGTTCCCAGATTGACCTGAACTCGACTGGAAAGATGGAGGTTTTATATGCTGTAAACCAGAAGTGATGGCATTTGACCGGGACAGGAAATGATGTCAGTCTGGGCTCCGGAACAGGAAGTGACTTCAATCTGGGTGCCGGAACAGGATGTGGTGTTAAATCAGGCAGGTTTTCCAGTATTTTGTCTGCAGAGGTAACAGAAATAGGTTCAGAGCACCCCACCACCTCCTGGCCTGGCGGGTAATCACCTCCACTTGGTCCACTCAGCTCGCTCCTAGTCACACGTGTATGACAACTTACAATTGTTATATTTCAGCCAGGGATCCTCCGGCATGGGGTGTCTTGAATCTGTGCTGGAAACAATGAAATCTCAAGACCATCAAGACATTCAGGAGCGAAATGTACTGCCCACCTGGTGTCAGAAAGCTCCGTCTCAATGGCAGGTCCTGGACGCTCCGACAGGATGATGAGCCAAAACACACAGCTAAATAGCACCCAAGAATGGCTAAGAACAAAACATTGGACTGTTGTGAAGTGGCCTGCTATGAGCTCTGACTTGAACTTCATTGAATATCCATGGAAAGAACTGAAATATGGAGTCTGGAGAAGACCCCTTTAAACCTGACACAACTGGAGCAGTTTGCTTAGGAAGAGTGGGCCCAACAACCTCTTGGAGAGCCCCAGGAATCTCTTTTTTGCTGTGATTGCAAACTCTAAATATTAGGTTAAGGGTCCCATCATTTTTGTCCATGCCATTTTCATTTTCATGTTCAGGTTCTTATTGGAAATATTCTGTTGAATCCAAACTCTAGAGAAAAGTCTGATTTTAGTTAAATACGGAATAAACAAAGATGGCTGCCAATTACGTTTGTCAGTCTCAAGTTATTTTTAGAGACAATTGTGGCTTCTTCTTTTTTCGTGGTGGGGGACCAACAGATTTGTCCATGTCTGTATAATTAAGGTAAAAAAGCCCAATAAGATTCAGAATTTCACCTTTGACAAATTTGTGCAGAAGGCTGGCATTACAGGGGTGCCAAGGTGCCTGAAACACACCGGGTGGTGTTGCAGCTCATCAAGGAAGTAAGAGAAAACAAGGGAGACTTTGCCCAGCAGATGCATATGGCTCTGTACCTCACCAGCCAGTGCAGCTCACACTGACAAGACATCATGTACCCAGCAGAGTCACAGACCTCATTTCTAATTTTTACATAATGAGAGTCTCCTCAGGAGCAGCTACACCAAGTTGGCAGAGGACAGAGACTGGCATCATCACAGGAAGTATCATCTCTGTGATTTTGTTCTCCTTTGCCATGGACACGCTCGTAAAGTATGCCAAACCAGAATTCAGAGGGTCCAAGATAAGGGCATTTATAGACAATCTGATTGTCATCACAGAATCTCTCCCAGGCTGCTGATGGTTCCTGCAGGACCTGTAAAAATTAATGCAGTGGGCATGGATGTGGTTTATGTGGTCCTGAGGAAGAGAAAAGTGTCAGAACAGTCCAGATTCAGCATTGCAGGAACAGATATTCCAACTATCTCAGAGAAGCCTGCCAAGAGCTTAAGGAGGATCTTTGACAGCTCACTGAAGGATGCTGCATCTGTGTTTGCTACCTGTACAAAGGTGGACAGCAGGCTGAAAGCCATAGACTGGTCCAGATTACCAGGGAAGTTCAAGGCTTGTCTGTATCAGCTTGGTATTCTTCCCAGGCTCTTCTGGCCACTTCTCATCTATGAAGTATCGATCTGGAATTCTGGACAGAAAATGAGCGGCCACCTCAGGTGATGGCTGAGGCTGCCAAAGAGCCTAAGCAGCATTGCAATCTTTGGTCTCGACAAATTACATCTGCCTCTCAAGTCCTTGTAGAAAGAATTCATGGATAGCAAGACCAGAAGTAATGCAGTAATGGGACTCAAACAATCTGAAGGAAGTGACAGCTGGAATGAGAGTAAAGAGGGTAGAGGAGGCAGTTCAACAGGCTGAGGCAAGGCTGGTGGAGGTGGTGATAAGAGGATGATAATGGGCGGCTCACTCCAAAGAGCAAATGGGATCAGTGCATATTATTATACCAGGGTGAATGGACAAACCATGTATCAAATAAAAATGTGAGGTCTGTGTTGATTATTTAGATATCAGTCCATCTTAGATCATAATTAGGTTTAGCTACAAAAAATACCATCTCGCGTGTTTAATTTTTGGTACTCCTAGAATTAACCCTTGTATAGATGGACCTTCAACAAACACTATTACATACCTAGGGTCTGTATACCAGGCATACTGTATATTTATATTTCAATCAAGCCTCAAATAGCCACAACTGTACAAATTTTTATTGAAACCTCTTCACTGAACACTTCACTTCTTTCATAAGACCCCGTGATCATCAGAGGTGACTGTGCAGAGGGTGCAGACCTATAAATACCTGGAAGTGCAGGTGAATAATAAATTGGACTGCACTGCCAATACTGATGCTCTGTGTAAGAGAGGACAGAGCCGACTATACTTCATTAGAAGGCTGGCGTCCTTCAACATCTGCAATAAGATGCTGCAGATGTTCTACCAGACGGTTGTGGCGAGCGCCCTCTTCTACGCGGTGGTGTGCTGGGGAGGCAGCATAAAGAAGAGGGACAAACTGGTGAGGAAGGCAGGCTCTATTGTAGGCACGGAGCTGGACAGTCTGACATCCGTGGCAGAGCGACGGGCGCTGAGCAGACTCCTGTCAATCATGGAGAATCCACTGCATCCACTGAACAGGATCATCTCCAGACAGAGGAGCAGCTTCAGTGACTGACTGCTGTCACCGTCCTGCTCCACTGATAGACTGAGGAGACCCCACACTATGAGACTCTTCAATTCCACCTGGGGGGGTAAACGTTAACATTATACAAAGTTATTGTCTGTTATACCTTCATTGTTATTACTCTTTAATTTAATATTGTTTTTTATCAGTATGCTGCTGCTGGAGTATGGGGATTTCCGCTTGGGATTAATAAAGTATCTATCTATCTATCTATCTATCTATCTATCTATCTATCTATCTATTATATAGTGCCTTTCATATCTATCTATCTATCTATCTATCTATCTATCTATCTATCTATCTATCTATCTATCTATCTATCTATCTATTATATAGTGCCTTTCATGTCTATCTATCTATCTATCTATCTATCTATCTATCTATCTATCTATTATATAGTGCCTTTCATATCTATCTATCTATCTATCTATCTATCTATCTATCTATCTATCTATCTATCTATCTATCTATCTATCTATCTATCTATAATATAGTGCCTTTCATATCTATCTATCTATCTATCTATCTATCTATAATATAGTGCCTTTCATATCTATCTATCTATCTATCTATCTATCTATCTATCTATCTATCTATCTATCTATCTATCTATCTATCTATCTATCTATCTATCTAATAAATTTAATACTTCATTATTTAAATTTTTTTAAATGTATATATAATTATAGTTTGCTATTCTGCACAATGATCCCTGAACTCTATTACACATTTGTTGCAGCATTCAGCTGTTTTCTAGCCCAGTGATACTGGACACATGTGGCACCTTCACTGTTTTTTGTCCAGAAACTGTTTCAGGTGATGAGGCTCGTCTGTTTCGCTCTGTGCAGCCTCCTTCACTTTCACCCTTCTCCTCCTCGTCTGATCTCCACCCCTTAACATTCATAAAATACATAAATAATGAGCAAGACAACGGAGGTGCAACTGTAATAACACTTCTGTGGGCTTTGTAGTCCACTTTTGCTGCTGTAAGAAGCTGCTTCATGTGATGTGACTTATGCTACTTAAGTCTGAGCAGCTGCTTCCCACCTTCACCATCGTCCCCCTCCTCATTGTCTGAGCTCGGCTCCTCTACAATTTCCTGCCCACAGCATTCATGATCTGATCCATCAAAAGTGTCACTCTGCACTATGTCTCTCTCCATCTTGTAGTCAGCTATTAATAACAGAGGAACTTTGATGGGCTTGCTGTACTGCTAACTATGAGTGGTGGCTCTGAGGCTAAGGATCTGCTCTGGTATCCCAAAGGTTGCTGGTTCGAATCCCCGGCACTGCCAAAAGAGATCCTACTCTGCTGGGCCCTTGAGCAAGACCCTTAACCTTCAATTGCTCTGACCCCAAGGGGTATGCGAAAACTAACAAATTCCTAATACAAGAAGTTGTATAAGGCGAAATAAAGAACCAAAAAAATAAATAATTTTGCTTAATTTCTTCTCTCTAATTGTATAAATGGCTGCATAAAAAAGTAACAAGATAAAAACCCAGCTGTAATGAGCATATAAAGAAATCCTGAAAAAAGCACACTTTGTTCAAGCGCTGTTTACAAACACAGCACCCAAATCACAGATAATAAAAAAGCCAGACGCTTTACCGCATGTAGGGTCTCTAGCGACCTTAGATGTTTTAGGCAAATAAGTCTCTCTATTATAAAAAAAATCTTGGGAGGGAGACTAGGGAGATGAGATGTAATCTTCTCGGAAGACAATTTGACGTCCCGCGAGAGACACTTTAACGTCACGCCAGACATGGCAGTGAGACAACATTTAAAACAAATTCACGGACATCTAAGCTAGTAGTTGCTGGAATGCTTTTAGCAGACACACTTCATGTGCTCCCAGCTCTTAAAACAAGACAAGCAGAATGCGCAGCAAGCCAGCAGATGATCCGACCGCTTCTCCTTAGCGTGCGTTCAGCCCAACCCTTCACAACGTGAGCGGCAGATATGCGAAGTGGCAAAAGGACAGCTACTGTACAGGCTTTGAAATGATTGACATGCAGAACGAGCAGAACACGCAGCGCGCCAGCAGCAGCAGCAAGACAGCATGATCTGGTGGCATCTCCTTAGCGTGCCTTCACAACGTGAAGAGCGTTATACGTTCTGCAAGAAAGAGATGTAACCACTACCAAGGCCGGAAATAAAGGGCAAGTATTGTTTTTACAAAAGTTTTAAAGTAAAAGTGATAATAATGCATATGTAACAATTCCAATGAAAATAACAATCTCTTTAAATTGTATATCCGGTAAACCAAACCCGGGGGTGGACAGGCGAAGCGAGCAGGGGGCAGAGCCCCCTAGTAATTATAATAAACATAGTTTTGAACCATTTGGGCAGAAACTTTTTGCAGATAAAATAAATATGACATATCTGGAGAACACAGGTTGTTAGTGCCCCGAGGTATGCATACAAGGGTTACGGCAAGCAATTTTTAATGTACTACTTACTTCCCTTTTGCACTTTAACTTTGGGCTATAAAATTACTATGAGCTGTCAGGGATGCCAGGGGAGACGACCCGGCCAGGACGCCCTGAAGGACCGGAAGAGGGTCTACGCCCGCCCTGGATCACGTGGGGGACGCCACCCTGGTTGCTTTGGGGACCACGGGTAGAGGGCTTGGAAGCCCAACCCTGTAGGGGCCCGTGGTCACTGCCAGGGGGCGCCCCGATGCCTTGGGAGCCCTGGACCTCAGCACTTCCGACCACACCAGGAAGTGCTGGGGGGAAGAGAAGAAGGGACACCCGGAGAGCTTCCGGGAGTACAGCCGGCACTTCCGCCACACAGGGGCGTGTCGGCGGGTGATTGCCAGGGAACACCCGGAGCACATCCGGGTGTGGATAAAAGGGGCCGCCTCCCTTCATTCGAGGCTGGGGTCGGCTGGAAGCTGGACGAAGCAGGAGACGAGAGTGGAGGCGGCCCGAAGAGTGAAGGCATTGTGTGTTATTGGCCAGGACTTTGGGGACTTTTGGGGTTTTGTGTGTTCACTTGAAACTTGTATATAATTGTAAATAAACGTGTGGTGGTGGATTACAACATGTCTGCCTCTCTGTGTCCGGGTATCGTTCACAGAGCATACAGTATGTTTTTGTCATGTTTTACGTGCGATTTGGACACCACTAATGCACCATTAACTCGTAACACTTTCCTTTTCAGCAAGCTACTTCATGGACTCGGTCACACTTTTTGTTGATCGAATTTACTCAGCTTCAGCTGATTGTCTTTCACCCTTCCTATTGACTCTGTCCACATCCTTTCTCTTTCACCTCATGCCTCCTTCTACCATACAAATTTTAAATACTAAGTAGCAATCAGAAGGATAGGCTCTGCTCTTCATGTGCTGCAACAATGTATGGTGCCAACAAGCAGTCTAAACAAAGTGTTTTCAACTCAGCTAGCTGACTAAGTTTGGGTGGGTGAGTTAGTGTGGCATACCACCTAAAGCTGCCTGCCGATGGCTCTTGATATAGACATAATCAATGAATAAGCTTGAAATAAGCCAGTCAGTTCGGATGGCTGCAACACTTCCAGCATCATCACGCTGAGCACTGGAGCGCCGCGGGGCTGTGTGCCGAGTCCACTGCTCTTCACCCTGCTGACTCACGACTGCACAGCCATACACAACACCAACCACATCTTCAAGTTTGCGGATGACACGGCGGTGCTGGGACTGATAAGCAGGGATGATGGAACAGCATACAGAAATGAGGTGGAACGGCTGTCCGCACGATGTGAAGACAATAATCTCTCTCTCAATGTCGACAAAACAAAAGAGATAATCGTGGACTTCAGAAAATCACATCCTGCCCACATCCCATTTAGCATCAACGGTTTAGATGTGGAGACTGTTAGGAGTGCCAAATTCCTTGGTGTGCACATAACTGCAGAACTTACGTGGACGCATAACACTAATCAAGAATGCCCAGCAGAGACTACACTTTCTGAGGCGGTTGAAGCAACAACAACAACAACATTAACATTTATATCTATAACACATTTTCATACAAACAATATAACTCAAAATGCTTTACATGATGAAGAGAGAGAAAAAAGACAAAATAAATAAGAATTAAAATTAGGGAACACTAATTAACATAGATACAGGAGAAAGTAGGGAGAAATGACACCTTTTATTGGCTAACTAAATAGATTATAAATGCAAGCTATTGAGGCAGCTAAGGCCCCTTCATCAGGCAAGGCAACCTTAACATAATTAACATAGAATAAAAGTAAAGTCCGATGGCCGGGGAGGACAGAAAAAACAAAAAACAAAAAAACTCCAGAGGGCAGGAGTTCCAGGCCACGAGACCACCAAGCCCCCTCTAGGCGTTCTACCTAGCAGAAAATGCCTCAATCAGTCCTCATTGTATTCAGGGTTCACATGGAAGAACTTGATGATGACGGTTATGTGGACTCCTAGCCTTTAATCCATCAGTGTAGGGACATCATGGTGCTTTGATTAGGTGGTGGTGGCACAGCTCGCCACCACAGAAAACCAGAAAAAGAACAGAAGAGAAAGTGGGGGTTAGTACGGATTACGGAGACACCAGGAATAATAATAATAATTAATTGAATTTACAGAGCAAGTCTTCCCCCTTCCATCCTCACCATGTTCTACAGAGGCACCATTGAGAGTGTCCTGACCAGCTGCATCACTGTCTGGTATGGCAACTGCAACATATCTGACCACAAGCGCCTGCAGAGGATAGTGAAGACGGCAGAGAACATTATTGGGGTGCTTCTCCCTTCACTACAGGACATATTTTACAAACGCAGTGTCCGCAAGGCCTGCAGGATTGTGCAGGACCCCCTTACACCCCTAACATGGACTTTTCACACTTCTGCCATCCAAGAGAAGATATTGCAGCATCAGAGCCAGATCTGCCAGGCTGCAGGAGAGTTTTTACCCTCAAGCTGTCAGACTCCTTAACACCAGGCTGCCCCCTGGGATCTTCCACACGGACTCAACCACCTCTAAAAACAGAACATTTTATTCATGCGAGCCACTGTCCTGTAAAGACGAGTGTGGATGGAGAAAAGAACTGAAGATCTCATACTGACCTTTAAGGAGTCTGCACACTGCACTTTGACATTCTTTGACATCCTTCTGCTGTGAAACATTCTGACCTGTCATTGCTAACACATGTCTTAAACAACTATTATCATACACTGATCATTTCTGTATTATCTATATCTTTTATTTATTATATTACATATTTATTGACTATATTTATGTATCTAGATTGCAAAATACCATACATTGCATCAATCTTGTCTTTGCACAATGTCTTGTGTTGTCTTGTTTGTGTTTTAATTTTAATTTAAATTTTAATTCTATTTTTAAATTAATTTTCATTTTTTATTTGCACTTCATGTTGTTACACTGTGGTCCCTGAGCTTTGCAATTTCGTCTCTCTGTATACTTGTACAGTTGTGCTTGAAAGTCTGTGAACCCTTTAGAATTTTCTATATTTCAGTATAAATGGGACCTAAAACATCATCAGATTTTCACTCAAGTCCTAAAAGTAGATAAAGAGAAACCAGTTAAACAAATGAGACAAAAATATTATACTTGGTCATTTATTTATTAAGGAAAATGATCGAATATTACATATTTGTGAGTGGCAAAAGTATGTGAACCTTTAGGATTAGCAGTTAGTTTGAAGGTGAAATTCAAGTCCGGTGTTTCAATCAATGGGATGCCAATCAGATGTGAGTGGGCACCCTGTGTCATTTAAAGAACAGGATCTATCAAAGTCTGCTCTTCACGACACATGTTTGTGGAAGTGTATCATGGCACGAACAAAGGAGATTTCTGAGGACCTCACAAAAAGAGTTCTTGATGCTCATCAGGCTGGAAAAGGTTACAAAACCATCTCTAAAGAGTTTGGACTCCACCAGTCCACAGTCAGACAGATTGTGTACAAATGGAGGAAATTCAAGACCATTGTTACCCTCCCAGGAGTGGTCGACCAACAAAGATCACTCCAAGAGCAAGGCGTGTAATAGTCGGCGAGGTCACAAAGGACCCCAGGGTAACTTCTAAGCAACTGAAGGCCTCTCTCACATTGGCTAATGTTCATGTTCATGTTCATGAGTCCACCATCAGGAGAACACTGAACAACAATGGTGTGCATGGCAGGGTTGCAAGGAGAAAGCCACTGCTCTCCAAAAAACATTGCTGCTCATCTGCAGTTTGCTAAAGATCATGTGGACAAACCAGAAGGCTATTGGAAGAATGTTTTGTGGACGGATGAGACCAAAATAGAACTTTTGGTTTAAATGAAAAGCGTTATGTTTGGAGAAAGAAAAACACTGCATTCCAGCATAAGAACCTTATCCCATCTGTGAAACATGGTGGTGGTAGTATCATGGTTTGGTTTGCTGCATCTGGGCCAGGACAGCTTGCCTTCATTGATGGAACAATGAATTCTGAATTATATCAGAGAATTCTAAAGGAAAATGTCAGGACATCTGAACTGAATCTCAAGAGAAGGTGGGTCATGCAGCAAGACAACGACCCTAAGCACACAAGTCGTTCTACCAAAGAATGGTTAAAGAAGAATAAAGTGAATGTTTTGGAATGGCCAAGTCAAAGTCCTGACCTTAATCCAATCGAAATGTTGTGGAAGGACCTGAAGCGAGCAGCTCATGTGAGGAAACCCACCAACATCCCAGAGTTGAAGCTGTTCTGTATGGAGGAATGGGTGAAAATTCCCCCAAGCCGGTGCAGGAATGAGCAGAAGTTTCCAGAAACGTTTAGTTGTAGTTATTGGGGAGTCACACCAGATACTGAAAGCAAAGGTTCACATACTTTTGCCACTCACCAATATGTAATATTCGATCATTTTCCTTAATAAATAAATGACCAAGTATAATATTTTTGTCTCATTTGTTTAACTGGTTTCTCTTTATCTACTTTTAGGACTTGAGTGAAAATCTGATGATGTTTTAGGTCATATTTATGCAGAAATACAGAAAATTCTAAAGGGTTCACAAACTTTCAAGCACCACTGTATATGGTTGAGATGACAATAAAGTTCGCTTTGACTTTTGACTTTGAAATGGAATAAGTGAGACTGAAGAAGATGAATGAATGAATGAATGAGTGAGTGTGCGGGTGAGCATTGGTTCCTTTTCTGTACTATTGAGAGTATAGTGCATTTAAAAAACAACACGAACAAATAGGTGATATTCTTGATGGAAGCGAGGCTTGTGCCGGCTCATGTGTGGATTTTGATGCTCGACTACAGGTATACAGTGCACCATGTGGCATATTTGTAGCCACTTCTGGAGACCCCAGGTTGCATTTTGCAGTGGACACTTCTGGTGAGATGTGCTCAGGGAGAATTATGTGAAGTACAGAAGTGGCATTAAAAAACTGATGCAGATCTTTAGATTTTTTTTGGCCACAGTGCCATCTCCCCAAGGTCTGCCCACAGTCCGGGGGACTAAAGGCAGCTGCCTAGACACCTTTGCTTGGTATCTGTTGCTTTTTTTTCTTTTTTTTTTTGTTTTTTGCTGCTCACAGCACAGGAATTGAAAACCCCAAAATGTAGTTACCTCACATATTCATTAGGCTAATGTTTTTGCCTAACTGTTTCACTAAAACGTTTAAAACTTCGACACTTGTACTGTAGAGCTTTTTGTGTACAAGTTGCTCAAACATTTCTGGGAGAAAATGAGAAGATTAGAACACTCTAGATGAAAACAGGCCAATCAGCCCAACAAAGCCATCCATCCATCCCACTACATCCTAACTACAGGGTCACGGGGGGTCTGCTGGAGCCAATCCCAGCCAACACAGGGCACAAGGCAGGGTGCCAGCTCCCACACTAGGGACAATTTAGAATCGCCAATCCACCTAACCTGCAAGTCTTTGGACTGCGGGAGGAAACCCACGCAGACACGGGGAGAACATGCAAACTCCACGCAGGGAGGACCAAGGAAGTGAACCCCGGTCTCCTAACTGCGAGGTGGCAGCGCTACTCACTGCGCCATCATGCCGCCCACTCACCAAGCCTGTCCACTTAATTCTTCTAAAATAAGATCAAGTTTTGAAGGCTCCTAAAGTGCTCCTGTCTACTGCACTACTTGGTCATTTATTCCAAGTGTCTGAGGTTCTCTGTGTGAAGAAAAACTTCCTAATGTTTGTGCAAAATTTACCTGTGTCCCCGTGTTCTTGATGAACTCATTTTAAAGTCACCGTCCCGATCCACTGCACTAATTCCCTTCATGATTCAATGATGTCTCCTCTTAACGTTCTTTTGCTTAAACTGTAAAGGTTCTGCTCTTCTCCTCTTTCCTCATAACTCATCCCCTGTAGCCCTGGAATCAGTCTAGCCGCTCTCCTCTGGACTTACTAACCAAACTATATCTTACTTTTACTGCAGTTGTTCTAATTATTAAGAACTAAACTCAACAGCCTCGATAAACCCTGTGAATCAGACAGCAGCCATCTAACTCACACTTGGCACCCATTTATTATTTTAATCACTCAAGATAAAAAACAAAATCTACACGGTGGTCCAGATCTAATTATGCAGATCCAGATCATCTGGATGACTTTGATTTATGCGGGGACGATTCCAGTTCGACACAAAGGCAATTCTTCATGTCGTCAGTTCGCACACTTCTCAATGGTCTTGGATTTTATCGGGTGATTTTCTATGTAATAAACTTCATATGTTATAGCGTAATGAAAATTGTATAATTAGATCTGAACCACCCTATAGAAGATATAAAAGCAACATCCATCCATCCATTATCCAGCCCGCTATATCCTAACTACAGGGTCACGGGTGTCTGCTGGAGCCAGTCCCAGCCAACACAGGGCGCAAGGCTGGAAACAATCCCTGGGCAGGGCGCCAACCCACCGCAGGGCACACACACACACGGGAAAATTTAGGATCACCAATCCACCTAACCTGCATGTCTTTGGACTGTGGGAGGAAACCCATGCAGACACGGGGAGAATTTCCAAACTCCACGCAGGGAGGCCACGGGAAGCGAACCCGGGTCTCCTAACTGTGAGGCAGCAGCGCTACCCACTGTGCCAACCTTAAAAGCAACATGATATTAATTAATGTGTAACAATACCAAATAGAAGAAAATATAACAGCAAAGTCTGGTGTGAAAGTACAAGACTATAGAAATGGCAGAAATGTTCCTGGCTGCAGAAATAAAGAATTGTTAAGCAAGAGTAGTTTACAAGACTGAGTCCAAAACAGAACTGAAATCCAGAGGAGGGGATTGAAGTTTTATTGGGAGTCTTGGAGAAGTGATGCCGTCCTCAGGCTGGGACAGGAAGTGACGCGTTCAGAGTCGAGGCACCGGGACCTGGCGGGATTTCCCGGGAATGGTCTGCGGGTAACTTAGAAAGAAAGTTAGTGCACCCCGCTGCCCCCTGGTCGGGTGAGTCAGTGCCATTCTCTCTACTCACACGTGTGTGTGAGACACTGGATATTAACAGTCGGAGAAAAGCTTCATGAAAATCGTAAGTGTCAAGGGCTGGATGTTGTCCTGGATGGCTTTTGGTTTCGTTATTCATAAATTACGTTTTCTGATGTCCAAATCAGATGATCTCAGATCTCTTCGTGTCTGACGTTTATTCCTATGCTGCCCTCCTGTCATTGACTTTCCTCCTCTTGGTCCATCAGACGAGCCTTATTTAAGTTAAAATGCATACACGGGACATGTGACGTGGCACCCATTTGATTGGCTACCTCATCCTGATGCCAAATGAGTCCGATCAAAGTGTTTGATCTTTAAGCACCTCCACGCTCCTTCTTTTTCCCAAGCTGTAAACCAAATCCATAATTTCCAGCACTACGGAGTCCCTACGTTCACAGGATATAAATGCATTAAAACTGGTTCTGTGGCATCCGTACTTCTGTTCCATTCTCAGGTCATAAACTCATTGGAGAAGAAACTGACTGGAACAAATGTATAAATTACTGGTGCAGTACAAAAGGGTTTCATACAATATTTGTATGAAAATGTGCTATATGAATAAATGTTGTTGTTGTTATTCGTAATTAAAGTTCTGTAGATTCAGTTCATCCTGGTTCATTAGTGCAAAATAATTAAGATTTAGCACAAACAGTCTGCAGTTCAAAAATTGAAGTTGTTCCACACCAGAACAATGTGAAGAGGAGAGGCCATCCCAGACACATCCAAAACTTTAATTTGCAACTCTACTTCAGTTCAAATTACTGATCATAGCACACAAGAACCTAAGAAATGTGACAAACGAGAGGAGACCTTTCAGTCCATTTGTCACCAGTTTGTTTAGCTAATAGCTAAGCTCTCCCAAAATCTCTTCCTGGTTCTTCTTCAAGGTTGTCAAGGCTTCTGCTTCAACTCCACATCTCGGTAGTTTGTTCCAGAGTCCCACAATCCTTTGTGTAAAGAAATGCTTCCTGGCTTCAGTCCTAAATACACATCCCAACTGGGACACCCACTCACACCTGGCATCCATTACACTGTATTAATGGAGCACCCTATGTCGGACGCAAATTCAAAACAGAACTGTCCCAAGATGGCAGAGCTTCCAGTTTTGGGCCCTTCTGACAAGAAGAGGCGGGCCCAGGTGGATGGACACTGGAAGTGACATCAGAGGTGCTCTAGCCGTCAATCATTTGGTCTGCAGAGGGAGGAAAAGAGAAAGGCATTACGATACAGTGCCAACCCCTGGAGGGGTGGTAGAACTGCAGTCAGTAGAGCCCTTCAGCTGTCCCCTATGCACATGTACGCGACAATGTCAACAAGAAGGATGTCATTCCCACAATGCTTTGCATCCTCTCCATCCCCTCGTTCACTGGTGAAGAAACCTGTCTTTCATTCTAGTGCACAGCATTATGGGAATGACGTCTCCCTTGTTGTCTTTTAATGTGGCATTTTCAGGATGTAGCTGTTAATAATAATTTAGGAAAAATGCACACATTTTAAATTTTGACCACACAAATGGATATCGGGCATGTGGATTACGTGGCACGAGTTACGTGGGAATTTTTTTTTTTCTTTTTTCCAGGGTTGATCTGACACTGCTGAGTTTGAATATTCAATATATTTAATTTCTCTTTGAAAACATGAGATTCAAATATTTTCCTGGCCACCACTACAAATCACACAACTTTTAAAAAAATATCGTTTTTGGGGTGGAGTATTCTGTTAACCCTTTCGGCTCTGGAAATTCTGTTTTTATGGGAAAAAATATTTTGTGAGATTTTCTACCTTTGGGGTGTCTAGGAAGGTCAAAAATGAAAAAAACTAAAAAATGATCACTGTTATTATACAATAGCTGCCCAATACTTCAGGAATACTTGAGGAAATAAAATTGAAGGTGGAGCTGCTTACTATGTGGTGCACACAGTCCAGAAGCAACCATTTTCACTTCTGTGTTTCATGGACTGTATGCCAGTCTTTCCAGTCTGAGCTAATAGTAGCACGCCTGGTGCCAACGGCTACCAACGTACCTGACCTTTACAAAAATGGCTGCATATTTATGTACTAGGATGTAATAGGATGTCAGGGCCAAAAGGGTTAAGTTATGCATGTCACGCACATACGATTGGGAGACGACTTGAGGGCTCATCCAGCTGCAATTCCATCCCGATCCTAGGGTTGGCACTGCTACCTAACGCTTCTTCTCCTTTTGTTCCTACACATCAGATGATTACCAGTCCCTGTCATCTCCTGGCCCCGCCCCTTCCTGTCTGGCTCTCTCTTAAGGAGCAGTGCCACCATCTTTGCCTCAGTCAACGATCTGACTCCCGTCTGAAAAGACCTCCAAACCTTTTTGCCTCCTTTCTTTCATTTTTGGCTATCAAATATACAGGGTTTGCCATTGAGGTGCCCCAGCTCTTTCTAACTGTTGTCACAGGTGGCTGGGGGCAACCCGGCTGGGACGCCTCAGAGGACCAGAGGAGGGCTTAAGCCTCCCCCAGACCACGTGGCTATGGGGACCACGGGTACAGAGCTTTGAAGCTCAACCCTGTAGGGGCCCATGGTCACCGCCAGGGGGCACCCCAATGCCTTGGGAGCCCTGGACCTCAGCACTTCCGCCACACCTGGAAGTGCTGGGGGGAAGAGGATCAGGGACACCTGGAGTGCTTCCGGTTGCACAGCTGGCACTTCCGCCACATTGGGGAGTGCCAGTGGAAGATTGTCAGGAGGCACCTGGAACACATCCGGGTGGGTATAAAAGTAGCCGCCTCCCTCCATTCGGGGGCTGGAGTCGGGAGAGAAGGAAGGACAAGGCATTTGAAGAGTTGGCCTGGACTTTGGGGACTTTAGGGGTTTGTGGTGCACTTTATTAGTGTAAATAATCTATACTAATAAAAGGCAAAGCTTTCACTGACTCACCACTAATTCCCGTGTAAGTAGAAGGCTGAAATTTGGCAGGCGTATTCCTTACAGCTTACTTACAAAAGTTGGACAGGTTTCATTTCGAAATTCTACGCATAACGGTCATAACTGGAACCTACTTATGTACATATATACGGCCATAGCCTGCAGCTCGGTCGCCGTGTGAGGCGGAGTTGCGTCTCCCATCGTCACGCCTCCCACGTAATTGAGTGCCTGCCCATATAAGGCCGTCCGTCAGCAGTAATCCAATAGACACGCTGCCGCTAAATATTCACAGGTGAAGGACTGTGCTTATGCAAATGAAGATGAAATGGTCAGGGATAGAATAGTGTTTGGCACAAACTCAGCAAAAGTGCGAGAGAAACTTTTAAGTGCCGGGTCTTAGCTATCATTAAATAAAGCCGTGGGCATCGCAAGATCGCACGAGATAGCACAAGCACAGCTGAGAACCTTCGATGCATGTACTCATGTGAACTGACTGTGAACGCAGTACGCAGAGAACAAGCAAGAGCTCCAAAGAGCACTGAACAAAAAACGCATTACACAATTGAGACGGCAGCAAAAGAATATGAAGCGGGTGACGCATACAAGAATATTCATAAGTGCAGGTACTACGGAAACAAAGCACACGGTGGAAAAAGTCAATGTCCAGCTAAAGGAAGACAGTGTAAAAAAAAAACAGTGCATGCAGTGTGTCACGTCTCAGATAAAGAGGAAGACGAGCTGTTTATTGATGCAGTAAGAAACGAATCGATGAATGAAACTTGTTATCTTTACAACGGTTGACAAACACGGAATGTAACTTGAACACAACACATCCTACAAATACGAACCTGATTGAAAGAAATAATGATAAAAAAATCCTTGATGACAGCAACACTCATAACAGTCACAAAACAATTACATTGACAATCATGTTACGTTATTTTTAAAATGTTTCCTTTTCTTTTTCATAACTTCTTTAACACACATCTTCTCCGCTGCGAAGCGCGGGTATTTTGCTAGTATATAATAAACGTGTGTTGGGTGATTTGAACGTGTCCGCCTGTCTGTCTCCGGGCTGGCTTCCACACTGTCCTTTGTTTGTATTGCATACACTTAACCTGGAGATGAAGGTGGCTGCAGGGGTGCGACTTGGCGTGCCGCTGCACATATTGTCGCATGGCAGTGTGGATAGCCGTTATTCAGAGACAGAAAAGGGGCTCAGATGAGAGAGTTGAAAGCCACTAGAGATCAGCTTGTCGGCGAGTGGTAGTGTGTGTGCGTACACAAGAGGAGAGAGAGGAGAGGTTAGGAGCACGTGATGATCGCCATACCCATCACATGACAAACCAACTCTGGAGCCCAGATTAGGACCCGAGTGCAGCACCACACTCGTTCAGATGGAATGGGACAGTGGGAGGTTTTACGGTGGCTGGAGTTCTGGTTCAGGTTTTTCCCTGCAGGTTGGAAGGCCTACATGCAGATTAACGTCATACCCAGGACGGACGGAGCAATTGCAGGTTAAAGGCCTTGCTCAAGGGCACAACGAAGTAGAATCACTTTTGGCGTTTACGAGATTTGAATGATTACCAGTGCAGATCCCTAGCCTCAGAGCCACAACTCCGCCAAGTGGTGGTGTAATTAGGGGAATTCCTCATGCCATGTCATGAACATTCAGGCTTGTGAGCTATAGAGACGACAATTAGGCGTCGTTGGGGATAGATTGCATGAGGTTTGCTCCAGTGGGTTCTTTTAAGGCTTGAGTGAGTACTGGAAAAGGAGTGTCCATGAAGTCGCATTAGTTTCCTTTGTTTGAAGCTTTTGTTGGGCTTTTGGTTGGGTGGATTAATGACGGTCTCAAGGATGTTTGGGACACCAACCAGGTCGCTTCTTTTAATTCGTCTCCAGACAATTGAAAAGAAATCAAAAAATTGAACGAAAAGTTGCGTCTTTACGCTTCTCCCTGGACTGCCACTTTGGAATGAATCGATCTGGTCCGGCTTCTCAGAGCTCCGTCTCGTGGCTCACTCGGGCCAAAAAAAAAGACACCTCCTCCTGGGATTGGCCGACTAGAAGGGGCGGAGCTTAATGCCCTCACTGGGCGGTTTCTTAGCACTGTGAGGGAAGAAAGAGAAGACAAAGTTAGTGGCAGCTCCCCCTGTCGTCTCGTGGGTTACTGCGTATCTCAACTGAGCCTGTGAAGGAGTCCTCCGACACTCAAGTGTGACAGGCTGTTCAAGTATCGTCAGATTGGTCGATCGGAGTGCAGAGAAGACAGGGGAAGTGCAAACCGACCTCCGATTTATGGGAGCGATGAAGCGGGCCGTTGGCATTTAGATCTGGTGAAGGTGAGGGAACAGGAAAGAGGACGATAAAAACACGTTGGGGATTAGTCTTCTAGAGCAGGGGTCCTCAGTCACAGTCCTGGAGGGCCGCAGTGGCTGCAGGTTTTTGCTCCAACCCAATTGCTTAATAAGAAGCACTTATTGCTCAAGTAACACTTCTGCTTCACTTTAGTTGTCTCGCTCGTTAAGATTTTAAACCGTTATTGCTTATTTTAGTCTTAAGCAGCCGTATTCTTAGTTGTAATTGCGCCTAATTAGCAATAACAAGCAAATGACAAAAGAGACCAGCATTTCTCCATTTAGCTTGTTACCACTTACACCTCTGTGTGCATTTATCATGCACTATTGGGTTTAATTAAATACTTGGAAGGAAAGTGAAGAGAAAAAAGTGAAGGACTGAGAACTACTCATCCATTTCAGCCTTCAGATCATTTGGATGATATAATTAGTAAGGGGAAAAATACCTAGGAAAGATTGCTTTCTAATTAAGCAACCAGGCTAGAACAAAAACCTGCAGCCACTGCGGCCCTCCAGGACTGTGATTGAAGACCCCTGTTCTAGAGTAACCTGAACAAGTGGAAGATGTGAGCTGATCTCTGAGTGAATGGGAGCTGAGGAAGTGGTGAACGGACTGCTTTTCATAGTTTTTATGCCTGCACTAGTTCTAGGGGTCATTTATTTTTATTCTTTCAGTCTTTGAATGTGCCACTAATGACGTTTTGACCAGTGATGAGCGAGCATCAAAGTGTTCGGGTGTTCGGTCCAAACACATCGCGATGTTCGTGTGCTCTACCGAGCACCTGAGTATAATTTAAGTCAATGGGAGACAACCAGGCACCCCCTGCTCTGAAGAGTGGAGGGTGCCTGGTCCATTGGAAAAGGTCAGAAAGTGACAGAAACACCACCCAAATGGACCGGGAACAGCATGGGGACGATGTCTGGATGCATCTTGGACTTTCAAGTCGCTGCTGGGAACCAGTTTGTCCGAGTTGTACGCCACTTTTACAGACTGACAAAAACACGCCCAAAACCCCCCAGAAAAATTAATTTTACAGGAAAAATGACACTCTACAACATTATATGCCAGTGCCTGCGGGTGAGCTGATGCTCTAAAACATTATATGCCAGTGCCTGCGGGTGAGCCGACGCTCTAAAAGATTATATGACAGTGCCTGCGGGTGAGCTGACGCTCTAAAACATTATATGCTAGTGCCTGCGGGTGAGCTGACGCTCTAAAACATTATATGCCAGTGCCTGCGGGTGAGCTGACGCTCTAAAACATTATATGACAGTGCCTGCATATATAGCACCCGATGACGTGTTCCGGCCAGCCAATCACTGTAATGCCAGCACCTGACATGGCTACTGGCATTACAGCAAGGGCAGTACTTACCTGCCCTTTGACTGGCTGTCTCCAACCCGCAAAACGTGCGGGGCGGAGACTCGAGCATGGCGCACGAACACATGTGGTGCTCGCTCGAGTAGCGCCATGCTCCGAGTATAGCGATGCTCGAGCCGAACACATTTTCGGCCGAGCATGCTTGCTCACCACTAGTTTTGACAGTTATTGTGAAGAAGGTCACGATTTTACACCTTGACTGGCACTGAAGAAGATGAATGTACTGTTTATGTGCTATTTTAGAGGGAAACGTTGGTGGTTAGTGGCAGGATTGGCACCCCAGCCACGGAAAAAAAAAACTAACACTGCTCCAGTATGGTGCTGAGGTGTCACCCGCTGCACTTGGGTCCCAGTCCAGGTGGTGTGGAGGGTGCAGCAACGCTCTGTGCGGTGGTCTCTGTCTCTCATTCCCTCACTGGTGCTCAGCCATGAACTACACAGATGCCCAGGGTGTAATCGTGCAGGGGTTTAGTAGTAGTAGCAGAGGGCATCATAGTGTTTGCCGTTGCCATTCCAGTCAGTTGTGCCCTTATAGTAAGATGTGCCCGACCACAAGCCCCGATCTTACTGCTGTGTGAATTTCCCCATCTGCTTTCTTGACTATGATTCCACAGGTAACACCTTCCACCTCTCCCAGTGCCCCCTGAACATTCATCAAGGCAGTGCCAGGAGTCCATTCTGAAGGTGGTCATCTACTTGCGCTGCCCCCCAGAGGACTCCATTTGCACTACACGTGCAGTCGCAGTTCATTGAGAGGGTGAAGGGGCATCAGAGGGCCTGTCTGCAGCAGCTCGGACAGATTAGGATGCAGTGGCTTCGGTCCCACACCTGATACAGATGCAAATTTGAAAAGTGAGAGTGTGAGTCAGTCATCAACTAATGGCACTTAGCCTCAGAAATGAATGGCATATTCACCAAGCAGAAAAATCTGTTGGAAATACTTGATAATCAAAGCCGGTGAATAGAGCTTTGATTGCATTATGCCTGGTCTCACACGATGGCAAGGATAGCCCATTTTGTCCATTCAGCTAGAAGGTGGGCTGAAGTCTTTAGGACACAAAGACATTTTATCCCTCCTTTTAGAGAAGGCAGCTGTTACCTGCAAGAGACATCTGGGCAAGGCAGATCATCCCGAGCCAGCAAGGCCTCTAAGAAGTGTATTATGTAACGTCCCCTGTGCCACGGCTGAACCAAGCAGCAGCCTTTTCTTCAGTGCAAGCTGGCGACGCTTTCCATCCAGCTGTTTGTGTGCCACTTTGGCACTTGAATGAGAAGACTGCGAAGGCTGCAAGAGATTTTAGGAAGGAAAAAAAAAAAAGAGAGACAAGCAACATCAGTGAGAGCGGGATAAAGACCGTCCCGCGGCGTGAGCTCTGCTAATACAGAAGAAGGCACTACTGTGCTCTCAGAGCGAAGTAATAGACACACATGAGCTGCTATCAACTAATAAAATATATTATATTATATTATATTATATTATATTATATTATATTATATTATATTATATTATACACTCACCGGCCACTTTATTAGGTACGCCTTGCAATTGCCAGCTTAGCCCTCCTTTTACCTTCAGAGCTGCCGTAATTCTTTATGACACAGCATCATCAAGGGGCTGGAAACATTCCTCACGGATGTTGGTCCACATCGACATGATAGCATCACACAGTTGCTGCACATTTATGACGGGGTGGCACGTTGGCACAGTGGTAGTGCTGCTGCCTCGCAGTAAGGAGACCTGGGTTTGCTCCCTGTGTGGAGTTTGCATGTTCTCCCCGTGTCTGCGTGGGTTTCCTCCTACAGTCCAAAGACATGCAGGTTAGATAGATAGATAGAGATAGATACTTTATTAATCCCAAGGGGAAATTCACAAATTTAGGTTAGGTGTATTGGCAATCCTAAATTGTCATTGGTGTGTGTGTTTGTGTGTGCCCTGTGGTGGGCTGGCGCCCTGTCTGGGATTTTGTTCCTGCCTTGTGCCCTGTGTTGGCTGGGATTGGCTCCAGCAGACCCCCATGACCCTGTGTTAGGATATAGCGGGTTGGATAATGACTGACTGACTGACTGACTGACTTGACTGACATTTATGATGTGAATCCCCCGTTCCACCACAACCCAAAGGTGCTCTATTGGATTGAGATCTGGTGACTGTGGAGGTCGCTTGAGTGCCGTAAACTCTTTGTCATGTTCTAGAAACCAGTTTGAGATGATCTGAGCTTTGTGACGTGGCGCGTTATCCTGGTTGGTAACCATAAAATGGAATGGACATGGTCAGCAACAATACTTAGACATGCTGTGGCATTTAAACGATGCTCAGTTAGTACTAAGGAACCCAAAGTGTGCCAAGAAAATACCCCCCTACACCATTACACTACCAGCACCAGCGTGAACTGTTGATACAAGGCAGGATGGATCCCTGCTTTCATGTTGTTGATGCCAAATTCTGACCCTACCATCTGAATGTCGCAGCAGAAATCAAGACTCGTCAGACCGGGCAACGTTTTCCAATCTTCTGTTGTCTAATTTTGGCCTCAGTTGCCTGTTCTTCGCAGACAGGAGTGTCACCCGGTGTGGTCTCCTGCTGCTGTAGCCCACCTGCTTCAAGGTTTGACGTGTTGTGTGCTCAGAGCTGCTCTTCTGCACACCTCAGTTGTAACGAGTGCTTATTTGAGTTCCTGTTGGCTTTCTGTCAGCTGGCCATTCTCCTCTGACCTCGGGCATCAACAAACTTCAAACTCATTTGTTTAAGACTGCTTTTTCTCTTTGATTACAATTGCTCTGTCTAATTTAAAATTTTGTATTTCAGTTTTATTTATAATGTGTGTTTTATCTGTTGTTCGCTGGCCTTGAGTGTTTAGAAAGGTGCCTATAAATAAATCAAATGTATTATTATTAATATTATTACTAGTTTATTATTTTCATTATTGTATGTATATATACTAGCTGTACCCCGTGTTTGCACCCATATAGTAATGAAACAACACAAACTTTAAAAATCAATGGATGTTGGCACTGTATCTGATCGTGTTCAGCTCCTTTACGTGGGGAGAAAAGCACATGGCCGTGATATCTCTGCCAATCAGCAGCTACCTGCTGTGATCTCTCTGTCAAAAATGTCAAACGTCACTCCTTAACAATCTGTAGATGACAATGTCTGCTGAACAAACGGGTATCGCTAGCTAAGAGGAGGCGAGGTGCACTCCAACACGTGGACAGACTCGAACGGAGGCTGGCGTGTGAGTGAGGAGGGCACCACCCACCGCCCACCTCCCCACTCCTGAGGTCCCACATTCTCATCCCCTCGGCCCGCTGTGTGTCTCTCGTGAATAAATCGCTGCCACAAGCAGACTATGATACTTAGAGATGAGAGAAGTCACAAAATATACCAGAACGTTCAAGCTAAATAAAGAAAAAAAAAGATTTAAATCCATTAAGTAGTTCTCGCGTGAAAAGCGGACAGACATACAGACAGGCAGACAGACGTTGGATTTTATATATATATATACAGTACCAGCAAAATACCCGCACTTTACAGCAGAGAAGTAGTGTGTTAAAGAAGTTATGAAAAAGAAAAGGAAACATTTTAAAAATAACGTAAGATGATTGTCAATGTAATTGTTTTGTGACTGTTATGAGTGTTGCTGTCATCAAGGATTTGATTATCATTATTTCTTTCAATCAGGTTCGTATTTGGAGGATGTGTTGTGTTCAAGTTATACTCTGTGTTTGTCAACCGTTGTGAAGATAACAGGTTTCATTCATCGAAGTGTTCACTACCCAAATCAGTACTCGTGAATCTAAGATGTTTAACAGGCATTCCCGTTATTAAGTTGTGGAATTACCTGCGAGTATTTAGTGACAGCATGTCTATTAACTTGTGGATCTTTCTACGAGTATTTGGCGGCAGCGTAACGAAGTTGTTTCCGTCTAGCTGCATCAGAAAATGTTCCATGATGTCTGACATGCCTCCTTTTTACTGTTTTCTCACAGCTTGGATTGCTGCTGTCATAATCGATTTGAGTTTCATGGTTTGTTTCAATCACGACAGTATTTGTAGGACTTGTTGTGTTGAAGAGACATTCGGCATCTGTCAAGCGTTGTAAGCATACAACCAGTTTCATCGATAACTTCACATCCAGCTATTGAGAGTTTAAACATTTATAAACATCAAAGTGTCCACTACTGAAATCGTCACCTGTCAATCTAAGATGTTTAAGAGGCACTGGCAGTTGTCCAAAGGTGTAAAATATTTGGCCATTTCGGTACACTTGAAAGCGACAACCGAACAATTCAGAGGCAGCCATCAACTCACATGCAGAACCATAGGTGAAGGGCTTAAGCATTTCACTCTTCTAGTGCTCCTGTGTAGTCTAATTATCTCCTGTACCGTCATCAGTCCACACCTTGAACCTGTCCCAGCCATTCAATACATAAGACACAATGTTCCTCCGGATATCAAGAGTGAGCCTGATATGGCCGTGCAATATGTAACACAGAGAATGGAAAAGGCAGGTGCCATCTTCGGGCATGGAAACCACTCGGTAAGTGACAGTTCTTTGATCGATGGTGATCACCTCGATAGACATGTTAATGGGGGTACGGTTGGAATGATAAAGGAAATGCGTACCTGAACAATGTAAAGTAAGTCTAAAATACCTACACAATAACTAGAATTGTAATAAATGAACAATAAAACAGTGGAGAAGCCGTGGATTAAATAAAAAGGTTGTAGTTATCAGCAGGGAGACATGAATACCGCGGCGAAGTAAGGAAGGGAATGAAGGCAGGCACTCAATTACGTGGGAGGCGTGACGATGAGGGACGCAACTCCGCCTCACACGGCGACCGAGCTGGAGGCTTTGGCCGTATATATGTACGTAAGTAGGTTCCAGTTATGACCGCTATGCGTAGAATTTCAAAATGAAACCTGCCTAACTTTTGTAAGTAAGCTGTAAGGAATGAGCCTGCCAAATTTCAGCCTTCTACCGACACGGGAAGTTGGAGAATTAGTGACACTGGAAAGTTCAATATGGCGGCCGACAGTGGGGTCATACCACCGAAATAAGTACGTAGATTGGTTTCGGTTAGGGCTGGGAAGCCGCCTACCAAATTTCGTGAAGATGGGGTCAGCCTTCTACCTACACGGGAAGTTGGAGAATTAGTGATGAGTGAGTGAGTGAGTGAGGGCTTTGCCTTTTATTAGTATGTATATATATACAGTGGGTACGGAAAGTATTCAGACCCCCTTCAATTTTTCACTCTTTGTTATATTGCAGCCATTTGCTAAAATCATTTAAATTAATTTTTTCCTCATTAATGTACACACAGCACCCCATATTGACAGACAAAAAAGAATTTTTGATATTGTTGCAGATTTATTAAAAAAGAAAAACTGAAATATCACATGGTCCTAAGTATTCAGACCCTTTGCTGTGACACTCATATATTTAACTCAGGTGCTTCTGATCATCCTTGAGACCACCTTCATTTGAGTCCATCTGCGTTTGATTATACTGATTGGACTTGATTAGGAAAGCCACACACCTGTCTATATAAGACCTTACAGCTCACAATGCATGTCAGAGCAAATGAGAATCATGAGGTCAAAGGAACTGCCTGAAGAGCTCAGAGACAGAATTGTGGCAAGGCACAGATCTGGCCAAGGTTAACAAAAAAATTTCTGCTGCACTTAAGGTTCCCAAGAGCACAGTGGCCTCCATAATCCTTAAATGGAAGACGTTTGGGACGACCAGAACCCTTCCTAGAGCTGGCCGTCCGGCCAAGCTGAGCTACCGGGGGAGAAGAGCCTTGGTGAGAGAGGTAAAGAAGAACCCAAAGGTCACTTTGGCTGAGCTCCAGAGATGCAGTCAGGAGATGGGAGAAAGTTGTAGAAAGCCAACCATCACTGCAGCCTTCCACCAGTCAGGGCTTTATGGCAGAGTGGCCTGTCGGAAGCCTCTCCTCAGTGCAAGACACATGACAGCCCGCATGGAGTTTGCTAAAGACACCTGAAGGACTCTGAGATGGTGAGAAATAAGATTCTCTGGTCTGATGAGACCAAGATAGAACTTTTTGGCCTTAATTCTAAGCGGTATGTGTGGAGACAACCAGGCACTGCTCATCACTTGTCCAATACAGTCCCCACAGTGAAGCATGGCGGTGGCAGCATCATGCTGTGGGGTGTTTTTCAGCTGCAGGGACAGGACGACTGGTTGCAATCGAGGGAAAGATGAATGCGCCAAGTACAGGGATATCCTGGACAAAAACCTTCTCCAGAGTGCTAAGGACCTCAGACTGGGCCGAAGGTTTACCTTCCAACAAGACAATGACCCTAAGCACACAGCTAAAATAACGAAGGAGTGGCTTCACAACAACTCTGTGACTGTTCTTGAATGGCCCAGCCAGAGCCCTGACTTAAACCCAATTGAGCATCTCTGGAGAGACCTAAAAATGGCTGTCCACCAACGTTTACCATCCAACCTGACAGAACTGGAGAGGATCTGCAAGGAGGAATGGCAGAGGATCCCAAATCCAGGTGTGAAAAACTTGTTGCATCTTTCCCAAGAAGACTCATGGCTGTATTAGCTCAAAAGTGGGCTTCTACTAAATACTGAGCAAAGGGTCTGAATACTTAGGACCATGTGATATTTCAGTTTTTCTTTTTTAATAAATCTGCAACAATTTCAAAAATTCTTTTTTTGTCTGTCAATATGGGGTGCTGTGTGTACATTAATGAGGAAAAAAATAATTTAAATGATTTTAGCAAATGGCTGCAATATAACAAAGAGTGAAAAATTGAAGGGGGTCTGAATACTTTCTGTACCCACTGTATATAGATTGTCACACACGTGCACTTAGGAGGCAGTCAACAAGTCCAGAGGTGAGTGATTTATTATCAGATGGGGGTTGAATGTGGTACTGATGCCTCTCTCTCTGCCTTTCTAGAACCAAGGAAGAAAAATAATAATCGTCACGCACCATCAACAATTGTCACCAGTGAAAACGGCCCCACAACAGTAACTTCTTCAATCATGACATCATTTCCGACTCCCGCAGATGACGTCACTTCCGGTCCTCCACTGACGACGCCACATTCCGGCTCATACGAATGACGTCACTTCCGGTCCCTCGCCGATGACGTCACTTCCGTCCAGTCCGAATGACATCACTTCCGATCACATCTGCCAAATCATTTCCTGTAGCCATTTTCTACCATATAAAAACGAGCTTCTCAAATCCATGAATGTCGAATGTCTGATTTTCTAATCAGTTTTGACCATCTATTGCATCCTAGCAATTTACGGGGCAATTCTTCAGCACTTTATAATTGTTTTGTGGACTTTATTTCATCACAAGCTATTACATTATATTACAGTAAATCGTCACTTATCTGAGGAGTCAGTTCCTGCAGAATCACTCCCTTCTCCGCTATTATAAAAGTGGATCAGGTTTCATGTCACCCATGGTCTAATCGTGCCTAATTGCGCAGAAGGTCCCTGCTGTACGGTGCAGGATGGGTTGAGGCCACACATCTGGATTTTGTTTTCATGACCGTGCGCAGCAGAAAAAGAAAATCTGAGGAGCCTATTGCATGTGAGCGAAACGTGAAACTGAGCAAGGACATGTCTATGATATCCTGAAGAAACGTCAGGGCTGCATGCGCACAACACCGAAAGGATTAATGTGCGTCAACCCAGCGAGTGTCAGGAGGCTGGGCTAAGCTGTTTGTTATGAACTAGAAGTCCCAGAAAGCAATTCCTAAAATGCCCACTAGATGGGGATATACCGCCAAACCCCAGGTAGATAAACAGGCAAACACAAAAGAGAATCTCCATGGAGCACGAGAAGCAAAGGAATTACCCTAAAACACGGAGACAATCCTACAAACAAATGGCCAGGGTCAAAAACAGAGCAAAGATTAAATCACAAGAAAAGCACACGACACAGCAAAACATGAGAAGTCCCCCAGAGTGAACCACCAAGACCTGTGGGAGACCCTCTGAATTTATAGGATGAAGAGCAGTTCCTGGTGGTGATTGGCCGGTGGCCCCGCCTCTTGGAGGACCGCCCACAAGGGACATAACAGAGGTAGCTTAAAGATGAGACCCAAAACAAAGAACAAAAGCAACATTAACATAAATAAATGGCACAAAAATGAACAAAATAAAAATAGGACTTTGACCATAGGCTGAAACGTGACACCGGTTATTTTCCATTCATGATGGGGACCAGGGCTTGCCATTATTCCCCATGAACGAGGAATTCCCAGTAAGTGCGAACCGTAAGCTCCCACTGCCTCTCGTACCCATTGCTCCATGTTGCATTGTTTAGAGAGGTCCTTAGGGCAGGCCACAAGCCCCCCCTCCCCCCCCACCCCCGCTTCCGTTTGACCAGAAGTGCTTCTGCAGGGTAATGCCATGGCACCGGCAATACTCCTGGATCCAAGATAAAAGGAGTTGGAGTTGGGAGGAAGCCTGACAAGAGGTGAGTAGAAGAAACAGGGACAAGGAATCACTGAGATGACGTGGTGTACTGGAGGGTCTCACCTGTCAAGGTACTCTAATTTTGAGTCTGGGACTGTCGTGGTGTTGTGTTTCAAGGTTCGGGGCTCAGTTGCCCCCTTGTGGTCGCAGTAGGCAACTGTGTCACTTGAGTAAGTTACCGCTGCCTTGAAGTGTTCTGTCCTTTCCACTCCATCCTCCGAGAGGCATTCTGCCTGACCATTTGTGACCTGTAGGGGGCACCTCAGAGCACCAAACCCCTGGCACAGCTGCACAAACATAGCCCTGAATTCAAATGAACGTATTTATTTAAAGGAGCAGCCTTCTGTATCAAGTAACGTAATCATCCACTCCTCCACTCCCCTCCTGGTAAGCTTTTTCCTTTCTTCCCTGGTTAAAGAAGAATGGCCAGGAATACTTCCGGTGCCTCAGCCTCCCACTTGGTGAGCACTTTTGGGTCTGGTGGAACCTCCTTAAAATAAGCGATCATCCACCCTGCAACTTTGTCTGGCATCGCCCATGAAATCGAGCGGGACCACCAACAGCTTCCATGCTGCCCTGCGGATGAGTACAAGGGAGAGTCACCAGAGGGATGCTGCCACCCCTTGTTTTAGGGGTATACGTGACCCCAGGAAGCAGTCCCCTGTCATCCATTTATTATTATGGTCTCCTTCCATTACAAAGGTGTTCCTCTCTTACACTATATAGCGCCTTTTGGTCCCTCACCTCCCCACTGGCTAAAGCCACCTGTGACCCTGCACACTGATTGTCCATTAGTGACCGAAGGAGCAAGTGAATGATTAACAAGTTCAGGGAAACAACAAACGCCTGTGGCTGAACAAGAAAATAATTATAGACTGAAAATAAAAGCAAGCTCTTTCTACACTTGACATTTAGTTCTTTGACTTCGACTTGGTGCAGAAGTGTGCCACCTAATGCTGGCTTCACTGAACACACACTGCCTGAGCCATAATGGTTAAGAGACACACAGGAGAATGCCTGCCACTCCGTCCCTCACTCTCTGCATACGCATATTTACTGTTTGTGTTGTGACCAGCAGGGGGCACCGCGGCTCCCCAAACACCTGGCACAAACAGGCCTCTGGACAGAAGGTGCCACAAACGACTCATCCTTGGCAAGTGTATCTCACCTCACAATCCCAAGTACAAAGCACCTGCAGGTTTCTTTGTCTTTCACTTCTTTCTCTCACGTCTTCCTCCTCCGGACTACTGGCTCCTTCTGGCTTCTTTTATGCAGGACCTGGGAGAACTTCCAGTGCCATGTAAGTCTGGTATGGAAGCACCTGACAGCATCCCCTGACGGCACCCCCGGAATACGACAGGGCTGAGCCAGCAAACTGCAATTCCCAGTGGGCACTGTAGCAACCTAGGGGGGCTGCCACCTCGAGATCTGGGGGGGATAATGCCCTGAGTACACTCACTCCCCCAGGGGTTCCTTCCACTATGAAGGTGCCCCAGCTGGGTAAGGGTCCTGGATGTCCATCACAGTATAACATAACAGTCCCATTTTTTGAACACCCCTTATTTCAGCAGATTTGGTTACATGTTAATCAATTTGCTGTTTGTAGATAAAATATCATTAAAAAGTCTACTGATGTGATGTAAGAGATGGCTGGGGCGGCGACCCAGCTGGGACACCCAGGAGGACCGGACCAGGAGACCATGTGGGGACGACCACCCTGGTACCTTTGGGGCTTTGAAGCTCCACCCTGTAGGGGCCCGTGGTCACCGCCAGGGGGCGCCCCTATGCCGTTTGGAGTCCTGGACCTCAGCACTTCCGCCACTTCTAGAAGTGCTGGGGGGAAGAGGAGCAGGGACACCCGGAGTGCTACCGGGGATGCAGCCGGCACTTCCGCCACAGTGGGGCGTGTCGGTGAAAGATTGCTGGGACACGCCTGGAGCACATCCGGGGGGATTATAAAAGGGGCCGCCTCCCTTCATATGATGGCTAGAGTCGGGCGGAAGAGGATGAGCTCTCTGGAGGAGGCAAGGAGGCGGCCTGAAGAGAAAGTGAGGCATTTTGTGTTGGCCAGGACTGTGGGGACTTTTGGGGTGTTAAATAAACGTGCTGTGGGTGACATTGACGTGTCCTCCTGTCTGTGTCTGGGCCGGCTACCACAGTAAATAAAATTCATTCTTCTTCTTCTTATTATTATTATCTAAATATATAAAATTCTTTTCGCGTTTGAAACGGAAATTACGTTTGACCACAGAACATATAATAATAATACACTACGTGCGTATGACTGGAAACAGCGTAACTTGTGCTTACGTTTTAAGCCAAACGTCATTGAGGCGACAATCTTGACAAATGCCGGTAGAGGGATTCACGTTTGAAACTGAAATTACGTTTGACCACAGAACATATAATACACTACGTGCCGGTAGAGGGAACAGTGTCTTCATACCACGTATCCTGCTCATCCCTGCGGACATGACGTTTGACTTCAAAAGGCTACAATTTCCGGTCCGCCTTGCATTTGCAGTTACAATAAATCGAGCACAAGGCCAATCACTTACAGTTGTAGGAATCAATTTAGAAAATCCACGCTTCTCCCGCGGTCAGTTATATGTAGCGTGTTCAAGGGTGGGCACACCAAAAAATGTATACATTTATGCACTGTGGATGCGGCCCGGACACAGACAGGCGGACATGTTGTTGAACACCACCACACGTTTATTTATTTGCACACAAACCCCCAAACACGGTCCTGGCCACACAATGCCTTCTTCTTCGGGCCGCCTCCACTCTCTCTTCTCCTGCCTCGTCCTGCTTCCACCCGACTCCCGCCTCGAATGAAGGGAGACGGCCCCTTTTATATCATCCTGGACACGCCCCCAGTGGGGCGGAAATGCCGGCTGTTCTCCCGGAAGCTCCCTGGGTGTCCCTTCTCTTCTTCCCCCCAGCACTTCCTGGTGTGGCGGAAGTGCTAAGGTCCAGGGTCCCCAAGGCATTGGGGTGCCCCCTGGCGGTCAGGGTTGGGCTTCCAAAGCAACTAGGATGGCGGCCCCCACGTGATCCAGGGCGGGCACAGACCCTCTTCCGGTCCCTCAAAGCATCCCGGCCGGGTCGTTGCCCCTGGCATCCCTGACAGCACCTAATGGGCAAACAAATAATGTAGTTTACCCGTTAGCACTGCAGTAGTACTCAATGTATCTTTACTTCTTAAATGTTAATGACTTACTGTTTAATCATTTATACGCTTCTTATATGTCATTCAAATTCTCTTATTGAAATGTTTTACTGTTTAATAATTTACATTTATATGCAATGTGCTTCTTATATATTACTTCATATAATGTTGTTTATATTGATTTCTAAGTTATTGTAAATGCTCTTTATTTGTTGAAAAATAAAATTGCTAATTAACAAACTTATTTTATAAATCCTGCATTTTGTTTTTTTCCTTTGCACTCAGTGAGCGAAGCCACTGGGTAATCAACTAGTTAGGAATAAAAATATGCAAGGTGAAAAATGTCTGTGACGCTTGATTTTATTAGAAATAATCTTCATCCCATTGGAAGTGGCCATCATCTTCATCATCCTACTTAGACCACACACAGAGTGCCAGATCCCTTCAATTTGTTATCATGCAGCCATGTGCTAAAATCATTCAAATTCATTTTTGCTCCCCACATCAAATAACACTCGACATCCCATAATGACAAAGTGAAAACAGGAAATTAGAACGTTTGGCAAATCGATTAAAGTTAAAAAGTTAAAATCTAGTATTCACGTACTCAACAGCAACAACAACATTTATTTCTAGAGCAAGTCACACAAATGACGGAGCTCAAAGTGCTTTACAAGATATAGAAAGAAAAAAAGAAAACTATAAAAATAAGATTAGACAATACTAAGTAACAAAGACTAAAGTAAGGTCCGAGGGCCAGGATGGCAAAAAAAAAACTCCACAGGGCTGGAGAAAAAAAAATCTGCTGTGGTTCTGAGGCCATGAGACCACCCAGCCAGCCCCCACTGGGCATTCTACCTGACAGTCAGTCCTCATGGTTTACAGGCTTCACATGGAAGAATTAGATGAAGATGGTCATGTGGACATCTGGCCTTCAACCCATCAATGTGGCGACTGCATGGTGCCCTGATCAGGTGGTGGTGGTGGCACAGAGACCTTTTGGCAGCAATTCCAGCCTGGCGACTCCTTGGGGCAGACATGACAAGCTTTGCACACTGGGAGTTGTTTTTTTTTTCTGCCATTCTTCTCCACAGATCCTCTCAAGCTCTGTCAGCTTGGATGTGGACCATCAGTGGACACTTACTTTCAGGTCTCCCCAGAGATGTTCAGTTGGGTTCAAGTCCTGGATCTGGCTGGGCTTTCCCAGGGTTGTCCCTAAGCCGCTCCTGTGTTGTTTCTGCTTTGCGCTTTGGAACATTGGCCTGTTAGAATGGACTCCCCTCACAAGGTCAAGGAATGGCAGCACGAGTCCAAATGGGATGAGGCTCGATGGCACCTCATGGATCAACATGGGACATGAGCAGGACTGGAGCTTGTGTGTGCCTGTTGGTTGACATCTCTCTGTGCAGGGTAAGCTGGAGTGAAGTCAGTTTTAAAGGGAACCACCAGGAACAGAGATTTTTATAAGGAGATTTCCTGCCACGATTTAAGATAGATAGATAGATAGATAGATAGATAGATAGATAGATAGATAGATAGATAGATAGATAGATAGATAGATAGATAGATGAATGGTGCTATATAATTGATTGATTGATAGATATTTTTATTTTTTAAAACCAAATTTTATTAAATAAACACAGGAATAAATACAAAAAACACAGTAAACTCAAAATCTTAAGTCTTACAAAAAAACACGTACACACTTTCCTAATGATGAATATTCATTTTTAAACCATTACATATTCATATTGTTCTTGGAATACTGTATATATTTATCTAATCCCTCCCATTGTTTACACCCTCCAATCCCACTTATTCTCAATTTATCAACCCAATTTATAAAGGAGTAAAACACCAAACTCAGAGCACAAATTGCAAATTATCTTCATCACATACACAAAGCACATTATTCACGCACCACATTTCCTTAAACTTTGCTAAATTATTTGTGGACTTATAAAAATTAAAATCCACTAATATCCTACTTTCACATACTTTTCTAAAAAATACAACAACATCTTCATTTCCACTCCCAGTAATCTTGTTTTTACGGGTCTTCCATATTGACAGTTTTGCTTGCCCGATAATAAAATTAATTAAGTTCATAGTTTCTCTGGTGTGTTTAGTAATTCTAACCCCAAACACATGAAAGACACTATATAATAGATAGATAGATAGATAGATAGATAGATAGATAGATAGATAGATAGATTAGAAAGGCACTATATAATAGATAGATAGATAGATAGATAGATAGATAGATAGATTAGAAAGGCACTATATAATAGATAGATAGATAGATAGATAGATAGATAGATAGATAGATAGATAGATAGATAGATAGATGTAAGGCACTATATGATAGATAGATAGATAGATAGATAGATAGATAGATAGATAGATGTAAGGCACTATATGATAGATAGATAGATAGATAGATATGAAAGGCACTATATAATTGATAGATTGATAGACAGATAGATATGAAAGGCACTATATCATAGATAGATAGATAGATAGATAGATAGATAGATAGATTTATAGATAGATAGATAGATAGATAGATAGGAAAGGCACTATATAATAGATAGATAGATAGATAGATACTTTATTAATCCCAAAGGGAAATTCACAGTCCACATAAAAGAAAGTGGTAGGATTGATCAGTAAAATAGAGAAAAAGGTAGAAAGATAAAGTCATACACGGAGCTGCTGCTGGAAAGGCTGCCACTCGCGGCGGCGCCTGAGTCATATAAATAACCTCGTTTTTTTATGGATTTATTTATTTGCATTTTATCCTTGACATTCACGGTTGGATTCTTTATTTATAGAACCTGTGATGCACTGCACTATTTATTTGGTCGCTTTGATTTGATTTGGGAATTGATTTTAATTAAAGTATTTTGTCATGTTTGCAGCTACCCCTTGTCTGGATGTGTGTGTCCTCGTCTGCCTGGCTCGTCTTGGTAATGTTATCAATGGTGGCGGGTTCAGGGAATCAAGGAATCAGTAGTGAGGAGCCAACCCGCACTGTTACACCATATAATAACTGTATACTCTCGCGTACAAGTCGAATCTTGAAACCTGAAAAATCGATCATAAAATCAGACCCCAACATTGAAAAATATGACACATTCTTTTTACATCTTTTTGCTTCCTCCAGTCTCACATCAGTTTCTCAGACACATGAAATTTTGTTGCAGCAGCGCAGTTATCAATTTTTGACTTTTAATTTAAAACCAGCTTCATATTTTCTTCTGATCGAACACTCCATCGTAGATAAGGGATGCTCTTACGATAGAAGTGTATGAGGGTGTGAGATACAAAAAACACAAATCAGTGCAAACGTCGCTTCAGAATAGTTCTTGTATTACTGTAGACATTATTATTATTATTATTATCACGCAGGCACAATACATAGAACAAAAAGGCCGTATGCTCCGTGGTTATTCTCTCAGGTGGGCGTTAGCATATCGGAATCTCTTGGACCAATAGCGTGAGTTTTCCACGTTCGACTTATATGACCGACATTATAAAATACCAGAAATTATACGGTAAAGTCAAGCCCCGACTTATCCACGGGAGAACTTGAAATCAAATATATACGGTATAATAGCTTGCTCTGTCATTATTAGCGTAGTCTCAAGTCGTGGTTCAGGCTCTAAAGTGATTATAAATTTGAAAGAAACAGTTTGTCACACACGTACGCATGGGAGGCAACTGCAGGGTTCGAAAAGGAATAATTCCATGCCAGACCAGGGGGTTGGAGGACTGCACTGATCTTTCCTCTTTTCCATCAACAGATCAACCAAGAGAAATCTCGCCTGGACTCAATGACATCACTTCCCCTGTCTGACTTTAAAACCTCCATGTTTGCCTCTCTGTGTCGTTCTATTCCGGATTGAAGACCAAGTCAATTATGAACCAGAACCTTCACATTTGGCAGCCTATTTCGAGAATTAAAGGGCGGCTGCCCCCAAACCTGTTGTCTGACCCAGAATTCAGTAAATGGATGCAGGAATGTCTTAACGTATGGGTATTGGCCGGGGTCCCTAGGAGTGCAGGGACCCACGATGTTTCTGATGCCTATGTGTTGTGACAGATTAGGGCTTTCTCGCCCCATTGTACCCTCAGAGCACACGTCAGACACCAGGTAAAAGTCGAATAATAATATTTATTATAATAATAAAGTGCACAAAGCACCCTCTCCTCCACTATATTCATAAACCACAATACAATAATAATAATAATAAACAATCCTCCGACTTCCAGACACGTTGCCACCCTTCCACCCAGCTCAGCTTGCCATCTGGGAGCTCCCACAGTCCTTTTATTCTCCCTGACCCGGAAGTGTTCCCAATCCCCAGTCCATGTGATTCTTTATCACTTCTGGGTCAGGTACAAGTCCTTTTCTTCAACCCGGAAGTACGCCACTTCTGTCGTCTCTCCTCCTATGACGCACTTCCGGGTTATAGGGCACATATGACTCTTCGGTCCTCCCTGCAGCTCCCTCTTGCGGCCCCTGTGGTATCCAGCAGGGCTGTGTATTAAAACTACAAAGTCCATGACTCCCTGCTGGTCTTCGGGGCACCTCCATACTGCAGGGAGGGCTCCATCTGGCGGCCTGGGGGTATTGGCCAGGATGAAAAACCGACCATGGACCACAGTGTGTTTGTGACACTGAACTGGATTAAGTGGAGTTGGCAATGTGAGGTTATGTAGTTTTACAATGCCAATCTGAGCACCCTTAAATGCACTTACCCTTATGGCCAGCAGGAGGAGCAGCAGACTCCTTGGTGATGTGCATTCCCTGTAGCCTTCATCCTCACATCTCTGGTGCTGCTGCTGCTCGTTTGACTCCAGAGTCCCTAATGCAGGTTTTACCCATCAGAGGATGTGCAGTGGCATCTCCTGCGGTTAGGATCACTCATCTACTGCTGAAGGGAAATGAGAGAGAAAGACTGACCTTTACACAAACTCTGATAAGTCAACACCAAGACTCCCACAGTTGGGTTGCCTGAAGCCATCATGAGTCGCTTCATAAAACTTGAGAAAATTAAGATGGGAGATAAAAAAAGGGCAACATACCAAGGAGCCAGGCATGCGCACAAACGGCACTTAACAGAAATACTTTGTAACAAATAAGAGAAGGCACTACTGGGGTTTCCTCACTAACTATCATTGAAATTCATAATTTACAAGCCTGCCGCTCCCCGCCTCTACAAAGCTTACAATGAGGCTCACAGCGGCACGACAGCTGCGGAGATGAACCGCTTAAACCAGCAAAGTCCCTCTGTACACCGGGGAAAACATCAGGGCTTCCAGAGCTGGCAATGCCTGCCTCTTTGTTCACCATTCTATAAATATATGCAGTGCCTATTCCCTGCTGAACTCCATCCCACTGAGGACCAACCCAGAGCCGTTCACATCTGGATGCCCAGATTGCATGTGGCTGCTGCTACAGCTGTAAAGAAAAAAAAAAAAGGTTTTTGGTCCTTTGTTTTCTCCTCTGCTCACGAATACGATGGGAAATAGAGAGAGAGAAACCCCCAAAGGATGGGCACGTTTATATGATGGAAGCCTTCGAGACACGACTGGAAGAGTCCACCGTAGGAGATCCTGAAGGAGCGTCTCGGCACCACAGAGATCTGTTTATGGTGCCGCACCAGATGACATGGAACATCGTGGAAAAGGTGGGAGAGGACAATCCATCCATCGACCTACTGATCCATCCATCTGTTCACTCACTGACTCGTTCATTTATTTGTTCATCTATCTGTTCTGATGAGGTTGTCTGCTTTGTGTTGCACCATCACTTTTTGCATTTTCTTTCTGAATTAATAAAGTTTCTTTCTTTCCCGTTCTTTCTTTCTATTATATAGCACCCTTCATCTATCTATCTATCTATCTATCTGTTATACTGTATAGTGTCTTTCATATCTATCTATCTATCTATCCATCCATCCATTTTCTAATCCGCTGAATCCAAATACAGGGTCACGGTGGTCTGCTGGAGCCAATCCCAGCCAATACAGGGCACAAGGCAGGAACCAATCCTGAGCAGGGTGCCAACCCACTGCAGGACACACACAAACACACCCACACCCACACTAGGGCCAATTTAGAATCGCCAATCCACCTAACCTGCACGTCTTTGGATTGTGGGAGGAAACCGAAGCGCCCGGAGGAAACCCACACAGACACGGGGAGAACATGCAAACTCCACGCAGGCAGGACCTGCGAGGCAGCAGCGCTACCACTGCGCCACCGTGCCTCCCCTATCTATCTATCTATCTATCTATCTATCTATCTATCTATCTATCTATCTATCTATCTATCTATCTATCTATTATATAGTGCCTTTACTTACTATCTATCTATCTATCTATCTATCTATCTATCTATCTATCTATCTATCTATCTATCTATCTATCTATCTATCTATCTATGTATCCATCTATCTATCTATCTATCTATCTATCTATCTATCTATCTATCTATCACGCACAGTGACTCTCCAAAACAAGCAGAATAATAAACCTTGGAAGGACATTAGACGGACTTTAAATGTATTACTGTTCACGTGGTATCCACCAACTATGACAGGAGACACTGGCCTAAAGGAAACCACCTCAGAAAAAGATTTGGGGATTTCTGTTGACACAACATTTTCATTGATTAAGCAAAGCACAGAATCAATTAAAAAGGCAAATACAATGTTAGTTAATTTAAGTCAAAGGGTGTTATGTTCGGACCACATCTGGAGTGCTGTGTGCAGTTCTGGACTCTATGCTACGAGAAACACATAACAGCACTAGAAGTTGCGCAGAGGAGAGCAAGCAGATGCATTCAAAGATTTAAGAGACGTGTCCTACTGTGACAGACTCTGAGAATTAAACCTGTTTAGTCTCGAGCAGAGGAGATTATGTAGGGACCTCATCCAGGTCTTCAAAAATCCTCAAAGACAGTGAAAAAGTCGATCCAGCAGAATTCTTTCAGCTTAAGGGCGAATAACGTATTCGAGGACATCAATTGAAATTTAGGGGAAGTGCATTTAGGACTGAAGCCAGGAAGCTCTTCTTTATGCAAAGAGTTGTGAGGCTCTGGAACAAACTACCAAGACATGGAGTTGAAGTAGGAACCTTGATAACCTTTACGAAGAATCTGGATGAGATGTTGGGACAGCTTAGCTATGAGCTAAACAAACAGGAGACAAATGGACTGAATGGTCTCTTCTCGTCTGTCAAATTTCATATCTTCTTACAAATTCAAACAAGAGGGAATCCTTTATATGATATATCATATGTAGATAGATAGATAGATAGATAGATAGATAGATAGATAGATAGATAGATAGATAGATAGATAGATAGATAGATAGAATGTTGTACAGTATGTTTTAGTATGGTTTGGTATAATATAACAAGACAATGAAATGCAACACTCTCTTTTTTAGCTGATATATTTTAGTTAGCATGCAAGCAAAAAAATGGTGGTTAAAGCACACGCTGAATTTCAAACAATTCAAGGATTTTAAATAGGTGATAAACAAGAAAAGCACAACTTATGGCAGAGATACCAATAGCACGTTACAATTCATTTCTAAAACATTTACTTAAGATATTTCTCTCATTCTCTCTCATTATTTTCCCGAGTATTCTTCTATATGCCTTTGCATTAAAGACACACTATGGACTAGGCTGCTCTCTCCTGTGCCACTGCTTATCGATTTCTGCCTTTTAAGTTTTTGACGTGTGCACGGAAACATCAGCAATATCAAAAATATCCAAATTATGAAAAGTTTGTATTTAAAACGTATCCTATTATGTTTATGACATGCATTTGATTGTAATTTGGAATTTCAGCTCGAGATGCCAGAATGCGCAGGCTAAACTGTGAATCTCGATTTTGACGTGATGCGCGTATCTTTCATGCACCAATATATTTTTACACCCTTATTAATGATACGGTTTGCATTTTTTTTATCCAAAATGGTCTTCAAGTTCTCCTTTTTGACAAAAAAATGTTTCACATTAAATTTTAGAACATTAAAATACCCCACGTGTTTTTAATCTTTTTAACCCTTTTCTATCTTCCATTGTTATACACTTTCCATGGTGAAAGGTTTTGCCATCTACAGCACTTTAACTTTGTGATTTGGGAAAAAAAAATATTCAGATGTAAATGACTTGACTATGAAATAAAAAAGACAATGAAATGATTTTTGAATTGTTTCTCAGCAAAAACGAAATCCCGATGCAATTCGCTGTGCCCCATCAGTCTTCTTTAGCGTCCAATACTGCCGTTACTTCTGTCATGATGTTAGTCTGCTATCACATGTGAGCGCTTCAGGAATGGCCAGAGCGGTCTATCGATATCATGGTAAGGCAACTATAACAAGAAAGACAGTGAGGACATAAAGATTTGGGGCACCTGGTGACAACTCCCACATACCTGACAAAAATAAAAAACACGAAAACGATTAACGTTCATTAGCAGAAACAGCTTTCCAGACGTGAATCGAGGCATCGACTGACTACAGATGACTGCGGAGCCAGTTAAGAGGCCGGTGGAGACGAAGAGGCTGGAAACCAGAAGTGACGTCACGACTCATCTTTCTGTCGATCAGCAGACATTAGGTGACAGCGCCAACCCTCAGTCAGGGGTGGAATTCCAGTCAGATGAGTCCTTAGGTTGTTTCTCAAACACACGTATGCGACACAACCAATCGTAGCATCAAGGCGATTGCAATCACCATTTCTTCTGTCTTCCCAGCAAAAAAAGTTCCGGAATGGGCAGTGATGTTACTTCCATTATAACCAGGATGTTCTACCTCTTCCCCTATAGAAAGATTGAAAAGCGTCGAAAGTCAGTGCCCATTCGCATCACACTTACTTAATATACGGAGCTCCATGATGGAGAGGCTTGCTTCCAGTAGGAAAGCACGCGAGACACGAGACGTCCATCTTATCCTGAACCGTTCTGCATTTCCATTCATACCTTCAATTAAGCGGGGTACCCGGTTTGTCCCCAACCCTTTTTCATTTTCTGTTTTCATTTATGCATTAATGATTTGCATTACTTAGTAAGTTCAGACCACTGCCATTATGTGAGATGAGAGCATAGAGGTGGCTGCCTCACGACCCCTCGTCTGTCCTTTCGCCGGCCCCTCCATTTCGTAGCACAGAGCCGTTGTGAGTACCAGGCACGGACTGCTCTCATTTAAATATCTGCGGACGACTACACAGTCCTTTTGCCCAAAACTCTGTTCTTATATCTTCAGCTTGCTATGAGCACACATTTAAATATGTTTTTGCTTATCTGAAGCCCTGGCTATGAGCGTGTTTTAATTTGACCTTATTTTTGAGTGTTTAAAATGGATTAATCATAAACCTCTGCTTAGCACTGAATGGGCAACTAGATAATATGATAATTGAGAAATAAATTAATTAGCAAGCTGTGTTTTTGTTTGTGCCTTTAATCTACTGATCATGTGTTTAGGGCTTCCAAGTGCCTGATAAGTCATTCATAATTTGTTCAGATATCTAATTAGAAGCAGAGCCGGGGCTTGAAATACTTCTTATTCAGACGTTGCTATTAGTTATTCATGAGTTACAAATTTCCAGCATTTGTCAAGAGGATTCATTAAATTAATCAAGCATATTTGTTTTTTTCTTTTTTTCTTTTTCTCTATTCTGGTTCATGTCTGGAATCGAGAAACTGTAAGAGAGCACCAAGGTGGAGAAAGCGACTTCATGTTCACTTGTTTTTAAAGAGAACACACATACAATTGGAGAAGTTCAGACACTGATGGCGTCACGCATGGGCACCTGAGGATCACCACCCAGGGTCAAGCAAGGTATGCAATACTCAGCCAGGGCAAGAGAGGGCGCCAGTGCTAACTTTACTGTTTCTTTACTCCTTTGTAGCTCAGATAAGCCACGCCCATGGCAAACTAAGCCACGCCTCTTCCAGCTGGGACGACATAAATTCGTGAACCCTTGGACGACGGCGTCTTAGTCTGTGTGTCCTGACTTGGCAGAAAAAACAGATAACTAGTTTCTTAATGAAAAAGGAGAAGCCAGCAAAAGGCAAAACAAATGAAAATGAAAATAAACTAAAGCGAATGAAACCCAGATGAAACGCAAAATTCAAAGTCAAAAAATCGGGAGTGACCTCCCCTCGACTTTCTTCAGAAAGCTGAAGTGGGTCAAAAGTTACAAGAGACTGAAGTAATGTGCGTAATGTAATAGTTGTACACAAAATTTCGTTTACGTAAAGCAAAAACGTTCTCAAATATGTATGTATTACCATTGGAACATCAAACGGAAAATTGAGATTACTGTATTTCGAAAACCGTTCGTTTTTTGATAAAATGCAAATCGACAAAAAATGCTTAAAATGTGGTGCTTTACCATAATATGATGTGAAATTATCAAATTTGTAATATTTTTGGGGAAACATTTCAGGTAAAGTACCACTTCCGGTTAGCAGAAATAGCTCAAAAGTTGATAGAAATCTATGTTTTGTACCTAATACTTGTATGTTGCAATAAGAATGAGTCTCCAGACATCATAAAGGTTTGGGGCAGCCACCCGTATATTAATTCCCAGCTGCAAAACGTCTTTGAGATATTTGAACAGAGATGTTCACAAGACAGAGTCCAAAACAGAACTGATCATTCAGAGGTAAGATGGCTGTTTTAAGGGTTTGGGAAGGAAATGATGTCATATAGTCCGGAACCGGACGTGACGTCATCAGAGGCGCCAGAGCCGGAAGTGACATCATCGGAGGCACCGGAACCGGAAGTGCCATCATCAGAGGCGCCAGAGCCGGAAGTGACATCATCAGAGGCACATGAACCGGAAGTGCCATCATCAGAGGCACATGAACCGTAAGTGCCATCATCAGAGGCGCCCAAAGCCGGAGGTGACGTCATCAGAGGTGCCAGAACCTGGTGTGATTTCCCGGGAATGGTCTGCAAGAAACTGAGAGAGACAGTTAGCACACCCTGCCACCCCCTGGTCTGGTGTAGTATTACAGTTCCCCAGGCCCTTTACGTACTCAAGTTATCGTGTTTACGTGCACACAGACAGACACACAGACATAATTTCAAAAAACGGTATTTTCGGACTCAGGTAGGTCTAAAACATCAAAATTCGTCGAAATTTTAAAATCGAATTTTTAGACGATTCCAATACTTTTCCTATACTTTGTATACGAGAAAGTCCATCCATCCATCATCCAACCTTTTATATCCTAACTACAGGGTCACGGGGTCTGCTGGAGCCGATCCCAGCCAACACAGGGCGGCAGGCAGGAAACAAACCCCGGGCAGGGCGCCAGCCCACTGCAGATACGAGAAAATAAAAACACCAAATAAGTCGAGACCAGGTAAGAGAAGAAAAATAATCACACGAAAGGTCAGAAATGTAAACAACGATTTTATCTGCAGATCAGGTAAGGCTCGGAGCAAAAGTCTGACAGTTTATGCCATTTGCTGATTAAGTCACGGTCATGCCCCTGGAGGCCACACCCCTAGAAACACAATATGTGACCCTGACAATGGTACACAATATGGCTTCTCTAAAAGGAAAAGGCTGCTAAACTTCCATTTTCAGCCTAAATCACGACACTGTGGAGTGCAGTCCCTTATGATGGAGCTCCATGACCCAGACCTGATACTTTTCAGAAGCTGCAGAAGCTAGGAAGGCACCAGTTGTGCCAATTTCTGTTCTGTTTTTTGGACTGTGGCACTAAATGGAGGTGGCACAGTTGGCACCCCAAATTTTCTTTGGTTCTCCTCTCCCTAATTTGCTCCTCACAGTGGCAAATATACAAACCTCTAATTAACAATAAGAACACCAGCACCGAAGATGGGTTCTTTTCATGGTACTCTGCTGTAGTTTATTTTTTGGGGTCAGACATAATTATTTTTGTATCCCCCCACCCACCCCATTTTTTGTTAACTCATCTTATGCCTTTGGAGCCGTGCCCATTAAACTCTCCGGTTAAGGTCAGCAAATATTAGGCAGTGAAAATCATAAAAGGAACGTTGGTTGATGGCAATGCGTTTGTGTTTATGGTACTGAAAGATTCTGCTTTATTCCATAGACCCCTAATCCTTGGTGGACCATCTGTCACCTAATGCTGTCCTTTACAAAGTGTAATGTCAGTCGGGTATTCCGCGAATTTAAGCCTTACTGAAAGTCAGATGCTGAGCTTGTTTAAGCTGTTTTCAGTTCCACCAAACAGGATTGTTGCAAATCACGCTTTGTAACCAATGCAACTAAACGTCATCTCTTAGGCTGCTCTGTATCAGGATAAAGAAAAAGATCAGGATAAATTATACTATGAAATTCATAATTGATAAGAACCAAAACCTTGAAGAAATGTTTTGAGGGATTTTTTTTTATCCATATCTAATGCTGCTGAATTTAAGTCTAAACCTCATTTATATGATGTTACACCTGCACATCTGAGAAACGCCTTCCAAGCTCATCTAAGGTATGCAATACCCCGCCGAGGTGAGAGGGGGCGCTCTCGCTAACAGTATGGTCTCTTTTCTTTAGCACAGCACTGAGAAGACACCCACTTGTGGGCAAGTGACTCCGCCCCTTCTGGCAGGAAGACTATAAAAACTGAATGGCAGCATCTCATTTGGACTCGGACTTAGGAGGGGAAGGAGCTCCATAAGCCTGACCTTTTTGGAAAGCCAGGAGGGCTATTTCTATTTTGTTACATTTGGTTTCGTTTAAAAGCTGCCAATACGATTAAAAAAGGAAACCCCAGCTGGGGTTCTAAGTCAGTAAAGCGCTAGTACTAAAGTATTGTGAAGGACACCATGGGGAGGCTTCTCCCTGAAGTGAGACGCCCTCCTCTGAAGGCATCTCGGTTTTATAGCCTCTCAGGTGGAAGGGGCGGGGCTTGTAGTTAACTGTGGGTGGAGTTCAGTTGCCTCTTTTGGGCGTCTTCTCGGTGCTGTAGGGAGTGAAAGAGATGACACCGCCCCCTCTGGGGTGGAATTGCATACCTTATCAGAATCCGGATAAGGTGTGCAAGAGAAATGTACCCTTAAAGTCATATTGGGATCAACTATGGTGGGCTACTTTCCTTAAAGTGGGAGCTTATGTATTCCGTAGAGCTTTACAACCACCAAGCACAAACAATAAGTAGAAAGAAAGCCCAAGAAGTTCACATCTGATATGTCACGCCAGTATTTGTATGTACAGCGGATTCAGGAAGTATTCATGACCTGACCCTTCACTTTCTGAAGACTTTACTGTGTTGTAGATCTAATTTTAAATGGATACCTTTGCCATTTTTGCTAATCAATCTACACTGCAAAATTTGGTTTACAAACCAAAAGCTGAAATCTCTCCCTCAGACCCATTGCTGGTGCACTCCAAGTTGTGCTCGGGTGCATCCTACACCCTTTCATTCTCCTTGAGATGTTTCAAGAACTTGACTGGAGTCCACCTGCGGCAAACTGAACTGATGGACACACGTGTCCCACAATTCACACTCTAAGGATGAAAGTCCAAGGAACTCTCTGCAGACCTCTTGGATCAAGTTGTGGTGAGGCGTTGATGGAGATTATGGAGAAACACCAAAACAAATCATAAATAATGTCTTTAGTTTCGGACTCGTTCTGACTGTTGTATTGATTTTGAAATTACGATCACGTATTCGGGCATAAAAATGTTTCATAAAAATACCGGCTGTCGCTCTTTGTCGGTACTCAGACAAACTAAAGGAAAAGTAAAAAAAGAATAATAATAAAATGTTATTAAAGATAAAACAAGGCCACAATCCTAACAAACAAAGCGCAGTAGCCTGTCGAGAATAGTACTGGTCACCGGAAGGCCTAATTCTCGTCCATATCTTGATTTGAGATTACTGAGCAGTGGATGTGACGAAGATAAGAGTAGCAGAGGAAACGTTCAAACACGTGAGAGAAGGAGCGGTTAGGATCAGCGTCGCACCCACCACATGACAAACCAGCTCAGGACCCCAGATTAGGGACACCTCAGCGCCACACTGAATAGTGTGAGGCTTTTTTATGGTGGCTGGAGTGCCAGTCCTGTAAATTGGAAGATCTGCTTGCAGATTAACGTCATACCCAGGATGAAGCAACTGCAGGTTAACGGCCTTGCTCAAGGGCCCAACGAAGTAGAGTCACTTTTGGCGTTTACGGGATTTGCAGATCCCTAACCTCAGGAGCCACCACTCTGCCATGCGGTGGTGTAATTAGGGGAATGCCATGTCATGAACATTCAGGCCTGTGAGCTGTTGAGACGACAATTGAGCGTCGACGGGGATTGCATGAGATTGGTCAAATGGGTTCTTCTAAGGTTTGAGTGAGTACAGGGAAAGGAGCTTGCCTGAAGTTGTGTTGGTTTTCCTTCGTTTCAGGCTTTTGTTGGGTTTTTGGTTGGGTGGATTAATGACGGTCTCAAGTACAATGGACTTTATGGGACATCAACCAGGTCCTCTCTTTTAATTTGTCTCCAGATGATTAAAAAGAAATGAAGTAATTGAACAAAAAGTTGCGTCTTTGTGCTTCTCCCCGGACTGGGGCTTTGGAATGATCTGGTCCGGCTTCTCAGAGCTCCGTCTCGCATCTCACTCGGGCCAAAAAAGGCACCTCCTCCTGAGATGCCCGGGTTTTATGACGGTCAGACTGGAAAGGGTGGTAACCTTCCGTTTACCAGTGAAGATCCTTAGCCTCAGAGCCACCACTCCGCCCAAATAAATGAGGGGGACCCAAAAATACCCAGAATCAGTCAGGAGTACAGACGTTGGGGTGCAGTTCTCGAAAACGCCGGTGGGTATCGTGTGCCTACAAGTCTGGGTAATCAGTCCACAGTGCGGCACCGTGCTGAGCTGAATGAGTGCGTATTTCTGATGTTTATTCTACTATCATGTGTGCATTTTTTTCTCCAAATCACAATGTCAGATTTTACGACAGATAAAGATGATCGCATTTATCGACATTGACAGATTTGTTCCTAAAGAGTTTTGTTTCTCGTGGACAGACTGTTAATCAGTCACATTATAGTGAACTGGTGAGGCGGTTATGGCCTCAGGATAAAAAAAAGTGGCCCATCCAAAACTGGTCAATGCAACCTATGGATTCTGTGGTGGTTTCTGCTTTGGACCAATCCCCCCATTTTAGCCATATCGCATTCCCTCTAACTTCTTTTTATTCCCAAATTCGAAACAAAAATGATGGGAAGAAAATCGGCTACCATGGATGTAATCGGCTAAACAAAAGATGAGCAGAGGAAATGTTAACAGGAATGGAAGAAGCGCTGGGACTTTATATCCATGAGAGGATTGTGAAGGTGACTGAAAGGGACTTGCTGAAAGTTTTTACAATAAAGTTTTATTTGTTTAAGCAATTCTGTGAATTTTTGGGTTCTACCCTAGTAAATAAGGCAGCTGTGCCTTGGAAGGTAACAGACCAGGGCAAATAAAAGAGGAGCAAATTTAAATACGTGGAAAATAAGAAACAGAAAACTGGTTGTGTTGAGGAAGGAAATCACCTGAAATGATAAACTGAACCCAGAAATCAAAGGCAGACCTTCATAGCTTTTCATGGTGTGAGGCTTTCAACTGCTAGAGCTAGAAAAGAGTAGATGTACTGTATGGAAAGGTAACCATTTGGAGCTCAACAAACATCTATAAAGGAGCTGAAAATGAACAAAGAAATCCATATCTGTGAGACACTGACGCTCAGCCTGATCTTGACATTTACCTCAGGAAAACCAAATCTAGTTTGTTGCTGTTACCTTGATGGGATTTTACAAGTTATTGTTATGAAGAAATGAATATGCAGAGTGCATAAAACATAACCAGGACTCCTTTATACCTTCAACAAAACGCCTTTAAAATCCCTCACCGGGACCGCTCTCTTATCTTTAGGCAGGTCAGTGTTTTTTCTTTTTACTAATTCTTGTTTATTGCAACATTTATGTGTGCATTCATTTATTAACTTATTTATTGAGCTTCTGTAAAAAGCCAGATTTCTCCATGGGGACAAATAAAGTTCTGTCTATTCATATGTATGTTATATAGTGCCTTTCATATCTATCTATCTATCTATCTATCTATCTATCTATCTATCTATCTATCTATCTATCTATCTATCTATCTATCTATCTGTTTTATCCTGCCTACTACACTAAATTATCTATCTATCTATCTATCTATTATATAGTGCCTTTCATCTATCTATCTATTATATAGTGCCTTTCATCTATCTATCTATCTATCTATCTATCTATCTATCTATCTATCTATCTATGATATAGTGCCTTTCATTTCTATCTATCTATCTATCTATCTATCTATCTATCTATCTATCTATCTATCTATCTATCTATCTATTATATAGTGCCTTTCATATCCATCTATCTATCTATCTATCTATCTATCTATCTATCTATCTATCTATCTATCTATTTGTTTTATCCTGCCTACTACACTAAATTATCTATCTATCTATCTATCTATCTATCTATCTATCTATCTATCTATCTATCTATCTATCTATCTATTTGTTTTATCCTGCCTACTACACTAAATTATCTATCTATCTATCTATCTATCTATCTATCTATCTATCTATTTGTTTTATCCTGCCTACTACACTAAATTATCTATCTATCTATCTATCTATCTATCTATCTATCTATCTATTATATAGTGCCTTTCATCTATCTATCTATTATATAGTGCCTTTCATCTATCTATCTATCTATCTATCTATCTATCTATCTATCTATCTATCTATCTATGATATAGTGCCTTTCATATCTATCTATCTATCTATCTATCTATCTATCTATCTATCTATCTATCTATCTATCTATTTGTCTATCTATCTATCATATAGTGCCTTTCATCTATCTATCTATTATATAGTGCCTTTCATCTATCTATCTATCTATCTATCTATCTATCTATCTATCTATCTATCTATCTATCTATCTATCTATGATATAGTGCCTTTCATATCCATCTATCTATCTATCTATCTATCTATCTATCTATCCATTTGTTTTATCCTGCCTACTACACTAAATTATCTATCTATCTATCTATCTATCTATCTATCATATAGTGTCTTACGTCTATCTATCTATCTATCTATCTATCATATAGTGCCTTACATCTATCTATCTATCTATCTATCTATCTATCTATCTATCTATCTATCTATCTATCTATCTATCTATCATGTAGTGGCTTACAGCTCTATCTATCTATCTATCTATCTATCTATCTATCTATCTATCTATGATATAGTGCCTTTCATATCTATCTATCTATCTATCTATCTATCTATCTATCTATCTATCTATCTATCTATCTATCTATTTGTTTTATCCTGCCTACTACACTAAATTATCTATCTATCTATCTATCTATCTATCTATCTATCTATCTATCTATCTATCTATCTATCTATCTATCTATCTATCTATCTATCTATCTATCTATTATATAGTGCCTTTCATCTATCTATCTATTATATAGTGCCTTTCATCTATCTATCTATCTATCTATCTATCTATCTATCTATCTATCATGTAGTGGCTTACAGCTCTATCTATCTATCTATCTATCTATCTATCTATCTATCTATCTATCTATCTATCTTATAGCACCATTCATCTATCTATCTATCTATCTATCTATCTATCTATCTATCTATCTATCTATCTATCTATCTATCTATCTAAGTGTTCACATTTTGTTGTTACATTGACTCCCAGTGGCTTTGATTTGGCTTTTTTGACATTGATCAGCTTCCAAGCCAGCAAATGTTTTTGCAGGCACTGCGTGACATGGCTGCACCCAGGAAATCACACAAAAATTGCAGTGCTCCTCAGAAAAAGAAAAACACAAAAAGGTGAGTGAATGACTTCATAAAAATTGTGTCCAAAACTGGAAGAAAAGCAATGAAGAGGATCCATAAACGCGGGTATCAATGATGCCAAAATGCTTTCAAACTCAAAGTAGCCAACATCACAAAGTATTGGCGATCTTGACTCTATTGATATTTACAAAAACTAAACAAAAATACCCTGCGGTCGGCTGGCACCCTGCCCGGGGTTTGTTTCCTGCCTTGTGCTCTATGTTGGCTGGGATTGGCTCCAGCAGACCCCGTGACCCTGTAGTTAGGATATAGCGGGTTGGATAATGGATGGATGGCTGGCTGGATGGATGAATTATGACCTGGAGCCATGTCTTTATATGTCTCATTATTAAAGTTTTGAATTGTGACCTGGTACTTTCTCTATCCAATTACTAAAGTGTAGGATTGTAACCTGGTGCCACCTCTTGGTCCATGTCATTATTAACGTATATTCCCAGTTCACTTAATTTCTTTCAAAGGTGCCCTCTAAGTCCTGCTTAACCTGCATTGCCATTGCTCTTAACCTAAATCAGCCTTTAATGTCCATTCCATTTTACAGCTATACATGGCCGGAATGGCACAATATTATTCCCTAAGACAAAGTGCCACACATTTTATTCCTACATTTACTCTTACTCCTGTGCTAGTTTTTACTAAGACAGGCTCAACATAAACTGAAATCCGATGCCATATCTATCATTTCACCAGGCCTTTGCCCAGCAGAGTGAGCTCCTAAAGGCTTTAGCACAATGCATTTAATCTGCGAGCAAACAACTCGCTGACAGTCACTAAGGAGGCCACTCTATAATAGAGCTGTGTGCCACTTTTATCATTGTAATCTCACGTTGGCAGAGCAATGGTGGGAGAACAGGCTGAAAATTGTCTGCATGTAATTTACCAGCCTAAAATAATGAGCACACAACTACATTGATTTAGCCCGGGGCTTACAGATAGAACATCTGGCATAGTTGGCACAGCTGGCATTGTTGGAAGGCTTTCTATAGAAGGTGCAGATGCAGAAATGCACGAATTGGTACAAACAGTGCAGATGGAAGTGCTGGAACAGATGATACAATGGGCAGAGCTGGCACTGCTGGCATAGGTACCTTGTCCTCAACAGCTGGCATAGGTTAGGCATTCCTGGGATTTCTTTCCACAAGGCAAATGTTCACACTGGCTGAGGCTGCCGCAATGCAAACACGTTTTAAAACCAATCGAGGTATCATAAATCACACGGTAACAGCGCACATGGCACCACAAACGTTGTCTCTGTCAGCTTTTCTTTTTTTGTTATTATGAGCCGATGTAGACTTTGCGTTTCTGACCTAATTAGCTTTTTTGGATTTTTTTGAGTGTCTTTTTTTTTTTTCCCCCTGAATTCACGTGTCGCTTTTCTAAAGCCAAAGAGACACAAGGCAGTTCAGCAATTTAAAGCTGAAGACTTCTGCTCTGCTGCAACGGGCTGAATCCAGGCCTGGCACTTAGAAGATCTGCTAGGGACAAGGCAGAGCCAGGCCAAGATGATGCCATGGCAAGCTTTGAAATGAACCTCACAGCTGCCTCGTGTCGCATTGTCTCAGCTGTGTCTCCATCACGCTAAATCACACGCTTTTTCAGCACTGAAGTGGACAAACTGAAGACAAGCTGGCAGTGCCCAGTGCTCGAGTCTGAAGGCGATCTGCGAGTAAGTGAAACGGGCCACTGGGCACCTCAGGGGTATAACGTGCTGAGTGCCCGGGCAGGCCTTCATATAGACAGCAGTCTGTGACAGTGCTAATGGAAATGGGGTGGGCGAGGGGTGCCCGCCTCTGTTACCCTCTTTGTATATTTGGATATCATACTTTGGAAAATGGAGTCCGAGTCACACGTGGGGTTTGTCTCCCTCCCCTCAGCAGTAGTAGTAGTTCCTGCGGCTCTTATCGTTACTTGGAATTTAGTCCGTACTTTGCAAACCCCTCCGATGTGTTTACGCTTGGCACACTGATCGGTCTTCAGGAGGACCCCCGTTACGCTGGAATACTATTCTCAAAAAGAAATCGGAATTAGCGTGAGCCACCCTAGTTCGGGGTGCTCATAAGACGTGTAATGATTTACTTCTCAAGGTAATAAAGAAGAAGAGATGGATTAGATATTTGAAATATTGAAATGTGTGCTACAGTTTAAACACTTAAACTTTAAATATTGTCAGTTGTAAAAGAAATCTGTTTTGATTTTCACCCTCTGACTGAGCGCCAAGGAGGTCCAGATCCTTCACTAAGGATGGAAAATCAAGAATAGCATCAAATGTGTAATCGACTTTAAAATGAGACATTACATATATTTATTTATCTGAAATCTTTCGTTTTTAACCTTCTGGTATTTAGATATCTTGAGTGGCTATTTTCATGCTTTTCACTAGGGTGCTCTGACCCCCCTGCCCGCTACGCTCGCCCACCCCCAGGTCTGGTTATCCGGATATACAATTTGAAGAGATTGTTACTTTTATGTGAATTGTTACCTACTCTTGCGATTTTACGTTGCATCGCTTCTGTGTGATCATAAATATAAACCTGACCGAATTTCTTCAAAATGAAACTTGTCGTAGCTTTAATTGTTGCAGGACCACAGATTCTCATAGCGTATGGTCCATTATTGTGTAAATCTACGTTCGGAGCACTGAATGATGCGATCGAGAAACGTTTATTATAGATTCGGATATTTTTTCCTGTAGTGTTTGTGGATTTCACTTTCACCAAGTGTCCTGCGGTGGGTTGGCACCCTGCCCAGGATTGGTTCCTGCCTTGTGCCCTGTGTTGGCTGGGATTGGCTCCGGCAGACCCCCGTGACCCTGTGTTCGGATTCAGCGGGTTGGATAGATAGATAGATAGATAGATAGATAGATAGATAGATACTTTATTAATAATGGATGGATGGACTTTCACCAAACAACAAATCTTTTAATTCTCGCGGCTACGCTTCTTTATTATGAGGCAACACGAGTCTCCGACTTAAGCTTTAAAGCCTTACAATATCTACATACTTCTGGCGTATCACCTATGTCCATATATTCAATCTCTTTTTGCTGCTCTGTTATTTCACCGAATAATAATTTGCGCTAATGTGATCTTTACTATCTTCTTTTTTTCGATCCTTTGAATTTTACTACTTTCATCATCTCTAACCTGCTCTGCATGTGAATCACACCAACATTTTTGAACGTCTTTTTTTTTCTGACCCCGATTGGACCTACGAGGTTTTCAATCCCACTTGGTCCGTGGCTCATTATTACTTTCAATATGCACATACTGTAGATTATTATTGTGGGGTGGCACAGTGGCGCGGTGGGTGGCGCTGCTGCCTCGCAGTAAGGAGGCCCGGGTTTGTTTCCTGCGTGGAGTTTGCATGTTCTTCCCGCGTCTGCTCCGGTTTCCTCCCACAGGCGTGTTGGCGATCTGAAATTGTCCCAAGTGTGTGTTGGTGTGTGTGTGCCCTGCGGTGGGCTGGCACCCTGCTTGCTGGGTGGTCTCATGGTCTGGACCCCCTGCAGATTTTATTTTTTCTCCAGCTGTCTGGAGTTTTTGTTTGTTTTTTCTGTCCTGGCCATCGGACGTTACTTTTATTCTATGTTAATGAGTTTTGTCTGATTTTAATTCTTACTTTGCCTTTTTTTCTCTTTTTCTTCATCATGTAAAGCACTTTGAGCTCCATTATTTGTATGAAAATGTGCTATTGAAATAAATGTTGTTGTTGCGCCCTGTGTTGGCTGGGATTGGCTCCAGCAGACCCCCATGACCCTGTAGTTAGGATATAGCGGGTTGGATAATGTTTATCTTTTTAATGGGCTGCTCTTTTTTCTTCGCTTAGTCGTTGATGTGCCATCTAGAACGTTGTGGCAGACGGCCGGGATGCCCCTTCATTATATGCTCAGGGGGAACAGCCATGGACTGTGCAGTACCTCCCCCTAGACACAAGATGGCCGCCCCCCTGGGTTGGAGCGGTGCCTCATTTTCCTGCAGGGCTCCATGGGAATTGGACTTGGGTGCAGCCTTGTTGGGTCCCGCAGGCACTGCCAGGGGGTGCTGCAGCTGGGGCTCCTGAGTCCTTATGGGCAGCATATTCACCACACCTGGAAGTGTAGCCGGAACTCGGCAGCCATCCACCTGGAGGACTATAAAAGGGCCCAGCAGTCACCACTCAATGGCCAGAGTCGGGAGGAGGAGGATGAGGTTGCCTAGGAGGAGTGGTGGAGGAAGAAGAGTGTGGTGTGCTTCATTTGGTGTACTTGGGACTGCGTTGTACCTGTAGGGGGTCACGGGGAAGTTTGAGGCCCTGACTTAGTTGGTCTTCTGTTGGCTCATTCACTTCACGTTTCATTTCTGTTTGGGTGCCATTTAAAGAAAGAAATGAAGCAAATCATCCATCCATCCATCCATCCATTTTCCAACCCACTGAATCCGAACACAGGGTCACGGGGGTCTGCTTGAGCCAATCCCAGCCAACACAGGGCACAAGGCAGGAACCAATCCTGGGCAGGGTGCCAACCCACCGAAGGGCACACACAAACACACCCACCACGCACAAGGGACAATTTAGAATCGCCAATGCACCTAACCTGCATGTCTTTGGACTGTGGGAGGAAACCCACGCAGGGAGGACATGGGAAGCGAACCCAGATGGGTCTCATAACTGCGAGGCAGCAGTGCTACCACTGCACCACCCTGAAGCAAATCAGAGGAGCAAATCTTTTAAAGTCAATTAAAATGAATGTAAAAGGAGTTAATTAGCAGCAAAAACAGGTCACTAATTAAGAAAAGGGTGAGAATGAAAACCTGCAGCCACTGCGGCCCTCCAGGACTGGACTTTGAGACCCCTGCTGTAGAGGATTACTGAGCTGCGTTTGGAGTGTTGTAAAGATTGCATTGTTTTTGGAGATTTTCTTCTCTTGTTCTCGGATTTTGCTTTTGGATTGTGTGATCTTCTTCACTTAGGATTGCCTTTTACTCTTTTGAGCATTTTGCTGTATTTTCCTATTTTGTTAAATAAATTCTTTATTTGCTCTTTTGTACACAAGCTGTCTGACTGTGGATTGGTGGAGTCCAAACTCTTTAGAGATGGTTTTGTAACTTTTTCCAGCCTGATGAGCATCAACAACTCTTTTTGTGAGGTCCTCAGAAATCTCCTTTGTTCGTGCCATGATACACTTCCACAAACATGTGTTGTGAAGAGCAGACTTTGATAGATCCTGGTCTTTAAATAACACAGGGTGCCCACTCACACCGATTGGCATCCCATTGATTGAAAACACCGGACTCGAATTTCACCTTCAAACTAACTGATCATCCGTGAGGTTCACATACTTTTGCCACTCACCAATATGTAATATTCGATCATTTTCCTCAATAAATAAATGACCAAGTAAAATATTTTTGTCTCATTGGTTTAACTGGTTTCTCTTTATCTACTTTTAGGAGTTGAGTGAAAATCTGATGATGTTTTATGCAGAAATATAGAAAATTCTAAAGGGTTCAAGCACAACTGTAAAGCTGGAAAAAAATATAATCCATGAAACATGGTGGTGGTGGTGGTATCACGCTTTGGGCCTGTTTTGCTACATCTGGGTCAGGACCACTTACCATTGTGGATGGGAAAATTAATTCTGAAGGATACCATCAAATTCTAAAGGAAAATGTCAGGACCGTATCTGTCCGTGGACAATCTCTCAAGAGAAACTGGGTCATGCGGCAAGACAAAGAACCCAAGCACCCGAGTCCCTCTACCAAAGAGTGGTTGGATAGGCCAAGTCAAAGTCCTGACCTTAACCCAACAGAAATCTTGTGGAAGTATCTGAAGCGTGCAGATCCTGTGAGAAACCGAGCAACATTCCCCGTGTTGAGGCGATTCTGTATGGATGAATGGGGGGCTAAAATTCCTCCAAGCCGATGTGCAGGACTGAGTAAGACCTGCTGGAAACGTTTAGTTGAAGTTATTGCTGCAAAGGGGGTTCACACCAAATACTAAAAGCAAACTTCCCCCATTTGTACACAATCTGTCGGACTGTGGGCTGCTGTAGTCCAACCTCTTTGGAGATGGTTTGGTAGCCTTTCCCAGCACAATGAGCATCGACAATTGTTTTTCTGAGGTCCTCTGGTGTCCTTTGTCAATGGCATGATAGACTGATACCACACAGACGTGTTGGAAGATGAAGCCCTTGGTAAGAACCCAAAACAGGGAACCCATTCACATTAATTGACAACACCTGACCCTAATCTCACCTTTCCATGCTAGGGTCACATACTTTTGCCACTCACAGATTTATGACATTGGATCAATTTCCTCAATAAATAAATGACCAAGTATGATATTTTTGTCTCATTTGTTCAACTGCGTTCTCTTCACCTACTTTTAGGACAAGTGTGTAAATCTGACGATGTTCTGGGTCTCATTTATGAAGGGATATGGACAATTCTGAAGGGTTCACTAACTTTCAAGCACCACTGTAAATATAAAGAATTATTATTATTATTATTACTGTACATGTATGTCTACGTATATCTGTGAAGGTGGACGCATGTGTGTGCGTAATTTATGTGCAGATTTGCATTTCCTATAGATATCTCTATATATTGTAGAAGATTAGCCCGTCTACAGACAGACACACAGACCAGCAATGTCCAGAACACACACATTTATTGTCCTTTGGCACAGCACAATGCACAAACCACAATTAAGCTCCATCCTTCTTTCCTTCCTTCTATTCTCTGACCGCCTCTGCTTCACTCTCACAACCTCTGTCTTCTTCCTCCCGACTCCGGCTCCCTCTTTTATACCACACCCCTGGAAGTGCTCCAGGTGCTCCTTGATCAAGTTCCGGCAGCACATCTGAGTGTGACGGAAGTACTGCAAGGGAATCTGGTTCCTCTTCTGGTAGCGCTTCCAGGTGTGGCGGAAGTGCTGTAGACCATGGCTCCAGAACTGCCCAGGTGCCCCCTGGTGGTGGCCACAGGCCCACGCAGGGTTGAGCTTCTAAGCTCCAGCCCCGTGGCCCTGATGTAAACAAGGGGGGCTGCCCTCTCATGTCCCGGGGGAAGGTACTGCTGGTGATATGTCCACTCCCCTGGTCCTCTTCTCAAAAGGGTGTCCCTGCAGGGCAAAGTCCCCGGCCGTCTATCATAACATATAAAATCCAACATCTGTCTGTCTGTATGTCTGTCGGTGTTTCACGAGAGAATTACTTAACGGATTTAGATCGAGTTTTTTTCTAGAATTTTCTTGATCATTCCGGTTGATTTTGTGGTTTCTCTCATTGTGCTATGTATCATAGTTCGCTTGCAGTACTGATTTATTTGTGCAAATCTGTGAGCCATGCAGTGTGCTAAGGGGAGTGGGGCGGTACTCTCCTCACTCACGTGACAGGTGACACATAGGTATTGTTGTTTATTGTGTTGTACCCAGTCGCGTCTCGTCTCAGCACCCCATTTAAACCAATGTGTGTCTGTTTAAATGTCGTCCCCGTAAGAAGAAACGGGGAAGGGTGTTGCAGGGAGGCTGCGACACCCTGGACCCGTCAGGATCGGGATTTTAACAGTTACATCCGACTCATCATTATTTAAACCAGCAGGAGGGAAAGAAGAGGAGAGAGGGAGAGAGACGGACATTCCAAGTACCGATAATCGATCAACATCATTCTGCTATTTTTTTCATTGCGCCTGGTTCCAGTTTGATTCTCACTCTGCAAAAAATCCCATCAACACCATCATCGCCAAGAAACCCCGGGGTTGGACATTATACTCCACCATCCGCCTAGAAAGCACGGTGAGGTCATTCTGTTTTTCGGGAGATTCCAACACATCCATTTTGATCATTTTACCCAGACTCAATTTCACGTTCATTGTCATTCAGTACTCATACATCGCGATTATTTGTGTGTCGTGTTTGTTATACGTTTGCAGGGGCAAGGCAGGTTTGTTATTGTACAGGTGTTGTTTCACTTAGCTGCTTCGGTGGAGGGATATACAGTCAGGTCCATAAATATTTTGATGGAGACAACTTTTTTCTAATTTTGGTTCTGTACATCACCACAATGAATTTTAAATGAAACAACTCAGATGCAGTTGAAGTGCAGACTTTCAGCTTTAATTCAGTTGGGTGAACAAAACGATTGCATAAAAATGTGAGGCAACTAAAGCATTTCTTTAACACAATCCCTTCATTTCAGGGGCTCAAAAGTAATTGGACAATTGACTCAAAGGCTATTTCATGGGCAGGTGTGTTCAAGTCCATCGTGATGTCTTATTAATTCAGCAGATAAAAGGCCTGGAGTTGATCTGAGGTGGGTGTTTGCATGTGGAAGATTTTGCTGTGAACAGACAACATGCGGTCAAAGGAGCTCTCCATGCAGGTGAAAGAAGCCATCCTTAAGCTGTGAAAACAGAAAAAACCCATCCGAGAAATTGCTACAATATTACGAGTGGCAAAATCTACAGTTTGGTACATCCTGAGAAAGAAAGCAAGCACTGGTGAACTCAGCAACGCAAAAAGACCTGGACGTCCACGGAAGACAACAGTGGTGGATGATCGCAGAATCATTTCCATGGTGAAGAGAAACCCCTTCACAACAGCCAACCAAGTGAACAACACTCTCCAGGGCTTGGTCGGTGTATCGATATCCAAGTCTACCATAAAGAGAAGACTGCATGAAAGTAAATACAGAGGGTGCACTGCAAGGTGCAAGCCACTCATAAGCCTCAAGAATAGAAAGGCTAGATTGGACTTTGCTAAAGAACATCTAAAAAAGCCAGCACAGTTCTGGAAAAACATTCTTTGGACAGATGAAACCAAGATCAACCTCTACCAGAATGATGGCAAGAAAAAAGTATGGAGAAGGCGTGGAACAGCTCATCATCCAAAGCACACCACATCATCTGTAAAACACGGTGGAGTGGCTGCCAGTGGCACTGGGACACTCGTGTTTATTGATGATGTGACACAGGACAGAAGCAGCCGAATGAATTCTGAGGTGTTCAGAGACATACTGTCTGCTCAAATCCAGCTAAATGACGTCAAATTGATTGGGCGTTTCATGATACAGATGGACAATGACCCAAAACATGTAGCCAAAGCAACCCAGGAGTTTATTAAAGCAAAGAAGTGGAAAATTCTTGAATGGCCAAGTCAGTCACCTGATCTTAACCCAATTGAGCAGGCATTTCACTTGTTGAAGACTAAACTTCGGACAGAAAGGCCCACAAACAAACAGCAACTGAAAGTAAAGGCCTGGCAGAGCATTAAAAAGGAGGAAACCCAGCATCTGGTGATGTCCAGGAGTTCAAGACTTCAGGCTCATTGCCAGCAAAGGGTTTTCAACCAAGTATTAGAAATGAACATTTTAGTTCCAGTTATTTAATTTGTCCAATTACTTTTGAGCCCTGAAATGAAGGGATTGTGTTAAAGAAATGCTTTAGTTGCCTCACATTTTTATGCAATCGTTTTGTTCACCCGACTGAATTAAAGCTGAAAGTCTGCACTTCTACTGCATCTGAGTTGTTTCATTTAAAATTCATTGTGGTGATGTACAGAAGTAAAATTAGAAAAAAGTTGTCTCTGTCCAAATATTTATGGACCTAAGTGTATATATATTTATATAAGTAGATATATTTTACATTGCAGATTTTTTATTCTTGTATTTTTGTCATTGTATTGTATTTAATATATTCCACACTTATTTTACTTATTTGCTTTCGTTTGCTAGGGAGGAGGGAAAAATGATTATTTGTCAGAGGTACGGCTTGGTATTGATAGGTTATTCTCAGTAATTCATCCAGGCCACGGGTCCTGGTAGTGTGGCTGCTGGCTGGGTAGGAAGTCGGCCGTTACAACCTTACATCCACTTGGCTGGCAGACGACAGAACTACTTCACGAATTTAGATCAAATTTTTTTCTATAATTTGCTTGAACATTCCGGTTGTTTTTGCGACTTCTCTCATTACGCTAAGAATCCGAGACAGAGGCTGTGGGCCGAGGGGAGTGGGAGTAGGAAGCCAGGCAGGACCCCCGTCACTGTCCTGTTTCACTACTACGTGGACGGAGCTGCGGGGCATGGCTAGTACAGTATATATGTGATGTATGGTACTGAATGTGACTGTCGCTTCACTCCTATGGCTAATACAATTAGGGGGACACGTGCAGTGGTGGGCTCTCTAATGAAGTTTAATGTGCTTGTCTTCTCTCCTCCACCGAACACAAAAAGTTGGCCCATTAGGCACAGGTTTCCTGCCAGATAAATGCCAGCCCACTCTCCGGACACCATTTGAATGACCCAGAGGTAGATGGAAAGGACTTCTCTCCACAGGGTTCAGGCAAGGGAGAAAAGAATGAGATGGAGAACAAAGAAATTGGACAGAAACAAACAGATCACAACACCCAGAGAATCTGTTAATGATACTGACAGTCTGCCAAGCAATTAAAAGGGACCAGATTGGCCTTCAAATCCTTTCAGTGGCTGCGTTTACATGCACATCCATAGGTACCTGGTTTCTAAAATGCCACATATACTGTACTCTTATTCTGGTTAGACAAAGCGTGATGTTGGTCTCCGAGAGACCGGATTAACCCACGTGGATTTCTGTAGGGTTATGTAAACCCTTAACCGGGTTACTATTTAGGATTTTGTAGTCTGCGCATGTCCATTGCACTTTGTCAGCCTGTGCACAAGCGTTCAGCAGCCGTAAGTAGAAGCATCAGCATGATAAATTTCGTGAGGCTCAGGTGATCACGTTATTCCTTCTTCTGGCTGAAATAATCTGTCTCAAAATTTCAGAAATTTCTACATTTACGTCGATGAGCTGAACATGCCATTGTAAGCTGAGCAGCACAATTCTAGAGCAGTAGGGTAATACGTAACAAGTGATGTGCGTTAAGTAGTCCAGTTACCTTTTAGAAGTAACAAGTAAGCTCCTGCAATTCTTATTTTATTGTGTTATTAATATCCCTACAGCACTGGGTGTAAGGCAAGAAACCGATATACCTGTGCGCCACTCCTTTGCAGGGCTCAGTGACACAGCCAATCAGAAAAGAGCGTGCTGCGTGTAATCTGGTCACGGAAACCTATCAATAAAGCGTCAGTTCAGTTTTATTCTAGGTATTCACTACAGATATGTTGAAACAGTGTGATCTGGTGGCACAGCAGTCACTGTTCATACCGTGAGTGCTCGGTGGCTCACATCGGGGATGTAAAACAGTGATGGATGTGATTTACTTCAGAGCACATGAAGGACTAAACAAAGGAAAATGAACATGTGTGGCTTTGTTTCTGGTCAGTTTCAGGAAGATTCATATATGGGGTTAGATTTTAATAACAAATGCTGCCCAGTCAAATGTGTAGCTTTTCAAACAAAACAAGAAAAAGTACCGCAAAAGGCGTGCACCGTTTGTAACGCATTACATTTTATAATAATCAGCTATTGTAATGAACAGACTGGCATCCCGGCCAAGAAGGACCACTTTCCCTTACCTAGTCAGGGGGGCCAACATAATGAATTGTACAGAAGGGAAGAGCAATAGGAGCACCCTGACCAGGATAAGCAATGGACTCTTTACTGGTTTGGAGAGCACATATATGGGACAATGGGAGACTGCCTTTCACATGCAGGTTGTTCTCCTATACATTGGGTGGCAGCATTCCTTATGGTGAACTTTGGCATGGACACCCGCAGGGCACCATGGGAGTTGTGGTCCCCCAAGCTTGCCCTGTTGGATTCCATGGGGGCCTCCAGAGGGAACTGTCAAAAAAATGAAGGTAGTTGAGATGACAAGTACTTCTGGGTTGTGCCTTAAAAGGAAGTCTTCCACTTCACCCGGGGAGTCGGAGTCACGAGAGGAGACGGACAACACTTGACTGGGAGGAGTGGAAGAAAGAAGGAGAGAAAAGGATTGTGCAATGTGAAAAGAAGGCTGTTAAAGTTACACTGTCCAATAAAAACTTGTTTTATACCTGGACCTGTGTGTGTAGAGCTGTGTCTGGAGTTTTGGGGTTCAGTGGCTCCCCCTACAGGCCACTCTACATAACATATTTAGCTACTTTCTTGCACACAATGAGTAATGCAACTAAATTACTTCTAAAAGTAATTTTTAAACACAGGCTCCACGCTTGTTTTAAGATTTGCAGAAGTTCTTGACGATATGCAATCTTTCTTTAGAGCATTTTGATGATGTTAGAGCGTTTTGCCAAAACACATATGAAAGGCACTATATAATTGATAGGTTTAGAAGGCAATACATTGAATTAGATAGATAGGTAGATAATGCCCTATTTGTTTTATCCTGCCTACTACACTAGTCTAGTGTAAAAAATCTATCTATCTATCTATCTATTTGTTTTATCCTGCCTACTACACTAAATTAAAATCTAATCCAGGGGTGCCCAATTTGTCGATCGTAATCGACCGGTAGATCACAAACGTAGTGCAGGTAGATCACTTTTTTTTTTTTAACGTTAGTCTATCATATATCCTCTCTATGGCGTTTGCCACTTGATTGACATACAGGGCGGCCAGTCTGAGATCTCTTTTTCTAACACACTGGTCATCCCGCATTCACGATCAAACAAGCAAGCTACTGCAAAACTCCTTCTGTGATCTAGTTAGACTTCCAATTTATATCGACTAAAGAAGGAATTAAAAAAAAAAATTGTTTTGGGAGGGTATGGGCTGGATGTGGAATTGGAAGAGGATTTTTTTCTCACAATGTCTCAATCTATCTATCTATCTATCTAATCCTGCTAACTACTCTATCTATCTATCTATCTATCTATCTATCTATCTATCTATCTATCTATCTATCTATCTATCTATCTATCTATCTATCTATCTATCTATCTATCTATCTATCTATCTATCTATCTATCTATCTATCTATCTATCTGTTTATCTATCTATCTATCTATCTATCTATCTATCTATCTATCTATCTTCCTTTACAGGATGCTCCCTGTATATTCTAACTGTTTGCAGACCTTCTCCTCCCCATCTGTTTCATTCAGCTTTGTTATATTCAGGCTGCTTCCTTCACCCCTACATTCAGATTTGGCTGTCACTCGTTTTTTGAAGATTTTGCTACCAACCGATTCTTCCTTTTGCACAGCAGATGAGCTGACACACCTCCATAAATTCCCTGGCACACTTGCAGCTGCACCAGGTGGAGGGACACATGGAGTGAGAGAAAGTGGCCACCCGCGGATGTGTCTGTGCAGCATGCCTGGGAGCTACCTTCCCTACCCCGAGAAGGGGATTATTGAGCCTGTGTTTTCATCACACACATTCCGCACACAGGATAATTGGCATGGAGAACAACTGGTGATCTAATGACTTCTGAGAGTTTAGCAAGCTGGTGGAGCATTTCTCTCCACGTTTAGAGGGCTATCATTGAGAAGCTTGGCTTATCCAGGTGCTCTGTGAGTGCAGACAGTAAATGAAAAATGACGATGATCAGGAAAATAAGTCAAAGAAAGGTCAGAAGTCAAAATGTCCTTTTTCACTAGAACCAAAAGAGAATAAAAAATTCATTGTTTTAATTATACAGGAGCAGGGAGTCATTAACCGAGAAGTTGAAAAGAAAGCTTCAATGGTTTTACTTGAACACCCCGGTAACATTTGGGATTACCTTTATATGTCGTTGACTAATTGACGTCAGCGGCAAGGGTTCCGTCTGATTTATTTTTGGAAAGAATACCAAGGCAACAGTTCATACATTTGGCTTAAAAGGTGACAATCACTAAAAAACAAAATGGTTTTATGATGAAATGCAAATAAGCTATGGACGTTGTCAGCATTCATTAAACAAAATAATAAACCTCTGAGTCTCTAGACTCCAAAAACAATACATAAGGGGGTGACCGAAAAATACCTGGAATTGGTCAATAGCACTGAAGTATGTGTAGTTCTGAAATACGCCTCCAGTTTGATTAATCAGTCCGCTGAGCGGCATCGTGCTGCGTTAATCGAGTGCGTATTTCTGGTGATTTTTCTACAATCGTGAAGGTGACTTGGACGATTTTTTTTTCCAAGGTGCCATGGCCGATTTTCAAGAAACAATGGTGATCAAGTTTTTTTGCCATTGATGGGCTTGTTCATAAACAGTTTATACTCCATGGACACACATTACATTGAACTGCTGAGATGTCTACAGGAAAGCATCATGTGGAGAAGTAACACACCCAAAACTGGATATTGACTGTGACAGCACACTTGCACACTCTGTGTTATCAGTGTAAAAGAAGTAGTCTCAACACAAAATAAAGGTTTGGGGCAGCCACCCGTATATTGGTCCCTGGCTGCAAGAGAAGAATGATGTGCTTAGGTTGAGTTCCAAGACTGAAATGATGAGGTGTTGAAAAGATGGCAGCTGGAAAGCGGAAGTGATGTAATTTGGCCAGAACTGGAAGTGACGTCAGTCTGGGAGCCGGAACTGGAAGTGACGTTAAATCAGGCAGGTTTTCCCATATTTGGCCTGCAGAGATAACAGAGGTAGGTTTAGTGCACCCCGCCACTCCCTGGCCTGATGGGTAATCACCTCCACTCGGTTCACTCAGCTTCTTCCTAGTCGCACGTGTGTGACACAGCAATGAGGCAGGTGTGATGCAGATCTCGATAACCTGTAAATTATTTTTGCTACCAAAACTAAAATTAAGACTGAAGGGAAGAGGATTTGCTACCGTGGAAGAAATCCAAGGGAAAAACGCAGGAGGCCCGAGGTATGAAAACAAAAGTCGAGAAGAGGAAATAAGAACAGGAAAGGGAGAGGAGATGGGACAAGTGTATTGCATCTCAATGCGAGGATTTTGAAAGTAATTCAAATAAATTGCTGTACGTTTTATAATAATATTTTTTTTAACAACTTCTGAAAATTCTGGGTCTCCCTTCATAGAACTTGCCAGCACTTCAGCAGGAAAAATCGCAAGAAATTTTTGAACTTTACAAGTCATTGTAGAGGTGATGCCACCTACGCTGAAGGAATCAGTAGTTGTGATGTCCAACCATGAGAATGTATGGAAACTAAGCATACAAGGCGATTATTTAGGGAGCTGGCTATTGCAGATCCGTAAAACATCCGTGGCATGGTTCTGTAATTTCTCGCTTACACCCCATATGAGACATCTCTTTTGTCCTCGCCATTCACAGATATGTAATCACTGGGTGATTTTCCTCAATAAATAAATGACTAAGTGTGATATGTGGTCTAATTTGTTTAACTGGATTCTCCATATCTACTGTTTTTACTCGTGTACCACGTGCCCTCGTGTAAGACGCGCACCGTAATTATTACAAAGAAAATCGCGAAAATCATTTTGCCCCGTGTACGACGCGCGTTGTGGTTGTATAGGAAGCATTTAGAGAGAGAGAGAGCGATCGAGAGAGAGAGACAGAGAGAGAGTGTGCGAGCAAGTGAGCGAGAGAGTGAGCCCAAGCAGAAGAAGTAAACAATACAGAATTACATTTCCTCGTGTACGATACGTGCCTGATTTTCTAATGCTAATTTTTGGGAAAAAATGTGCGCGTGGTACACGCGTAAATATGGTACTGTTGGGACTTGTGTGTCACATTCATGCAGGAATATGGAAAATTCTGAAGGATTCACTAACTTTCAAGAACCACTGTGTAGCTCTTTTCTCACTACTCAAAGCACTTTTCACAGTGAGTGGGGCGCAACTTCAGCCACCACTAATGTGTAGCACCCACCTGGATGATGCAACGGCAGCCATTTTTACACTGTTAGGTGGTGACGGGGTGAGTGAATGACTTTTTTAATATCTGATATACTTTACTCACATTTCTAAAAATGATCAAAATAGGTTTGAGCAGGAAGAGTAATTTACTTACTTTCTGAGTGATTAGAAATGAGGACATTAGAGGGTCAGCTCAAGATGGACGGTTGGAAGACAAAGTCAGAGAGACGAGATTGCATTGGTTGGACATGTGCAGGGGAGAGATGCTAGGTATATTGGGAGAAAGATGTTAAGGATAGAGTTGACAGGTAAGAGGAAAAGAGGAAGGCCTAAGAGGAGGTTTATGGATGTGGTGAGAGAGGACATGCAGGTGATGGGGGTAACAAAACAAGATGGAGAGGACAGAAAGATATGGAAGAAGATGATCTGCTGTGGCAACCCCTAACGGGAGCAGCCGAAAGAAGAAGAATTATTTTTGAAACTATACTTCACCTGCTCATACCTGCAAAAGCCCAGGTCATAAATTTCTGGGCACAATCAGAGCTACTTTAACCAAACTGTTCTCTCATATGGACAGCTTTATGGGCGAAAACCGACAGTTCCACTGTTTTAGTGTCTGAATGACAACCAGTAACCGACTGGCTAATTACTCCTTGTGTTTTCGCCATGAGAAACGATTTGCCAAGTAAATTTAAATTCATCTTTCTAATGTAACAGTGCTGGAATTTGAGGCCAGAACTCCTGAGCTCCAAGGCAGAAGGTCTAAACGCTATGGTGCTCCATATCTAACCCTAACAGGGAAAAAGTAGTTAATGAAGGGATAGGTGAATTTCTAGTGCCTTTCAAATAAGTGAAGATCTACAGCTTCATTGCTAGTCTTTATATAACACCGATTGTGCAATTAAGGAGCATCTTCAAGGCTCTGAAATAAAATGTAATTCTCCTCCAGACCACAAGTTGTCGCTGTAACTAAGTCCTTTTGCCCTTTTACCTTTAGCACAGATGGTGGCCAGCTGGAATAATAATAATATTACTTCCTCTGATGCCACAAAGCTCCTGCTTCTTCCACCTCAATGTGCTTATATGAGCAGCAACATCTAGAACAGTGGTTCTCAAACTGTGGGGCAGGCCCGCCAAGGGGGGTGCGAAGAAGTGAAAATAAGAAAACAAGAATCGAAAATATGAAAAATACATCTATTGAAACCAAAACAAATGAACTTCAACTGCATTCTGATACTAGAAAAATAAATATAGAGTTAGATAAATGTCGATAAAAGTTAAGTAGGTATAATAAAATATACATCTATGATATATCATTAACTAAAAAAGAACAAATTGGTATTCGTAGGCTCCTTTCAAAAAAACGTTAGGGGGGGCGCGATTAAAACTGTTATGAAAACTCGGGTCGCAAATATTTAAAGGTTGAGAAACGCTGGTCTAGAAGTTGGTGTTCATTTAGGAGGCTGCAGCTTTGAGAAGAAAACTCTCTTTCCAGTAGCTGCCCCTTGAGAAGACAACGGACCTTACAAAGTCCCTTTTTGCGTTTTCATCCGGTTTTGTTTCTTCTATTTTTAATAGGCATTCCTGTTATTTTCACGGGCTTTACCTGGCTGGTACCCTCACTTCTTTATCTTGAACATTCTGAAGAGTTCTGAGTTACATTCTGAACAGTCAGCATGGGTTCAGAAGAGGGAGGTCGTGTTTTACTAACACGCTGGAATTCTAAGAGGAGGCAATAAAAGGATCTGATCAAAGTGGAGCAGATGAGATTATTTTTCTTGTGTCACACACGAGCGCATCGGGAGCAGCTGAAGGACCCGACGTGCACCGCGATAAAGCCGACCAGGGGACGAAGGCAGCGTACTAACCTCTCTCTCTCTCTTGTTCCGTAGAAAAGATGACGCGCTGCCGCCGCCATAAACCAACCCGGAATAAACAGAGGACTGCGCTTCGGGGTTCCTTTCTTCCCTCTGGTCCCCCAGTGATGACGTCCAATTCCCATACACCACCACGCCTTCCCAGCATCCATCACGTCTGATTTCCGGTCTGCCCCTTTATATTGTCCCTCCAAACCCTCCATTTTGTCTTTTGTTTCATGCTGTTTTGTCTGAAGAAGAGACCTGTTTTTTGTTACAGTATACAGGGCTCAAAACCCCAACCCTGTATGCTGCGTTTGTGCTTTATTTCACACTTGACTCTGAGAAAGCATTTGATAAGGTGCCACATGAGAGGTTGGGCATCAAATTAAAAGAAGTGGGAGTTCAGGGTGATGTTTGTAGATGGGTGCAGAATTGGCTCAGACACAGGAAGCAGAAGATGATGGGATGAGGAACCTTATCAGATGTTAAGAGTGGTGACCAGCAGGGGGCAGTGTTAGGGCCGCTGCTATTTTTAATACATTTAAATGATTTAGATAGGAATATAAAGTAACAAGCTGGTTAAGTTTGCAGATGATACCAAGATAAATGGATTAGCAGATAATTTGGAATTCATTATATCATCACAAAAGGCCTTGGATAGATTTGTGGCAGATGAACTTTAATGTCAGTAAATGTAAAGTATGTTAGGTTTGAATACACAATGGGTGGTTGGAAAATCGAGAGTCCACCTTATGAGAAGGATTTAGGAGTCGTAGTGGACTCTAAGCTATCGACTTCCCATCAGTGGTCAGAAACCATTAAGAAAGCTAACAGAATGTCAGGTTATATAGCGCCTTGATGTGTGCAGTACAAGTCACAGGAGGTTCTGCTCAACCTTCATAATACACTAGTGAGGCCACATCTGGAGTACTGTGGGGAGTTTTGGTCTCCAGGCTACAAAAAGGACATAGCAGCACAAGAGAAGGTCCAGAGAAGAGCGACTAGGCTTAGTCCAGGGGTACAGGGGATGAATTATGAGGAATGCCTATACCGTTTAAGCAAAAGAAGATTAAGAGGTGACATGATTGAAGTGTTTAAAATTCTTACGGGAATTAGTACAGTGGATCGAGACTTGTATTTTAAAATGAGTTCATCAAGAACACGGGTACACAGTTGGAAACTTGTTAAGGGTAAATTTCGCACAAACATCAGGAAGTTTTTCTTTACACAAAGAACGATAGACACTTGGAATAAGCGACCAAGTAGTGTGGTGGACAGTAAGACGTTAGGATCTTTCAAAACTCGACTTGATGTTTATTTGGAAGAAACAAGTGGAGAGGACTGGCGAGCTTTGTTGGGCTGAATGGCCTGTTCTCGTCTAGACTGCTCTAATATTACACAACTTAAAATAAATTAGGATGTGTAAACATGTGAACAGGGATGGTGTTTTCATTATTTTCAGTTTATGCTGTAAAAAACAAAAACATTGCTGTCTGTCATTTAATGTGAGAAAATAATGTGCAGGGTATGGAAACATTTGATCAGAATATAATAGGAACATTTGATCATTTATCATTCTAAGGAGGAGGTGGGGAGCATTCAAGTAACTCGGGTGTGTCTTCAGCTTGTGGTCACCTTCTACGCTGGTGTGAAATCGGCTCATGTGGCCAGCCGATAAAAGCCTAAAGACCAGGCTCTGTGGGTTTTAGAGCACAGATGTGCAAACAATGACACACAGATAAGGACAAAAGGCAGCCGCCCCATGAAACGCCCTTTCATGCCAGATGTTATGGCTGCTGCCTGGTTGCATGACCCACTGGAGACCACACCGCTGCCCCAGGAGGAGGATGAACCCAGCCACACTGGAGAACAAAGAAAATGGGAGGTTAAACTGAAAGAATTCTGGGATGGACAAAGCATGAAGAGTAATCGGGGAGTGGGGTTAAATGGTGGAGAGCACAAAAGGTCCCGCCAGCCGAGGCAGGGAGCCACAAACACTTCTCTGGTTTTGAAGTTGAGGAACAGATCAGCACCACTGACTATGTGACGCAGCTTTTCACGTATTGCAACAATAATACTGTCAGCATTGAATGAGTTATGACAGTTAGCTGTCCACACACTTTGGTGCTTTCAAAAGAGTTATGGTCGTGTCCATATACAGTATATACCATACAGCAGAGTTAAAGCTATAGAATTAGTAAAGTGTAGAGTGAGATTATGTACGAAAGACACCCACCATCATTTGATCATTAAATTGATCTTGTAGCTATTTGGAATCTCCCCGATAGAGAGGGGCCTAAAGTGAATGAATTGGCAAGAACGCTGAAGCGTTATGAATGTTGTATGACAGTGAGTAAAATGAAAACCTCAAAATCCATCCATCCATTCATTTTCCAGTGCTTATCTGATGCCAGGGGGGGTAACAGACTTAGCAATGAGGCCCAGACGTCTTTTTCCGCAGCCAAACTTGGTAACTCATATTGTGGGATCTGAAGGCGTTCCCAGGATAATCCTCCCAGCAAGCCCCGGATTTATCTCCAGTGTCTCTTCCAGTTACAGGGAGGCACCCAGGGGGAATCCGTATCTGATGCCCGAACCACCTCGATTGGCTCCTCTCGATGTGGAGGGTCAGTAGCCCTACTTCGAGTCTCTCCCAAATCTCTAAGGGAGACCCCAGCCACCCTGTGGAGAAAGCTCATTTCAGCCAGTTCTACCCGTGATCTCATTCTTTCATTCATTACTCAAAGCTCATGACCGTAGGTGAGGCTGGGGACGTAGATCAACTGTTAAATCAGGAGCTTCACCTTCTGACCCGGCTCCTTCTTCACCACTAGTGACCGCATAACTGCATTCACCGCCCCAATCCGCCTGTTGATCTCACCCTCCTCTTTTCCCCTCACTCATGAACAAGACCCCGAGATCCTTAAACACCTGCACTTGAGGCAGTAACTCACCTCCCACTCGGAGAGGAATGGCCACTTTTTACCTACAGATTTGGAGATGCTGATCCTCATCCCTGCTGTTTCATACTCAGTCACTAAACCATTCCAATGCGTGCTGGAGTTCACAGCCCGATGAAGCCAACGGGACCACGTCATCCGTAAAAAGCAGTGACGTGATTCTAAGGCCACCAAACTGGACCCCCTCCCCACAAACAGGATAGGAGACAAAGCACACCCACTGGAAACAGTGCTGATGTTTTTCTGAGCAAACCTCAGAATTGCAGTCTGTACCTTTGTCATGTAAGTTGATAACATCGTTAGCAATGACATAAGGAGTGTCCAGCAGGTGGAAGGACGGTGCTGATGAGCTGCACGACATCTTGTAGCAGCAGCCACATCACAGGCACTTCAGAAGAGGTCATCCGCCTGACGCTACGCATGTTCAGGCCCAGCCAGTACTTGGATGGGAGATCAACCAGGAAAGAGCATAGGTTTGGTTTGCTGCTGGAAGAGGTGTTGGTAAGGGCCTGCAGGGGGCAAGAAAGAGAAATTAGTTCCTGTATTTATTTCTAGTAGGATTGACTACTGCAATGCGGTGTTCACTGGATGTTCAAACTGTTCTTTATAAAGCCTCCAGTTAATCCAAAATGCTGCTGCAAGAATTATTACAAGAACAAGAAAATACGAACACAACTCCAGTTCTTAAATCCTTACACTGGCTCCCGGTTAAGTTTAGGGAATATTTCAAAATCCTCCTTTTAACATATAAAGCATTAAATGGCCGAGGTCCGGCTTACTTGTCTGAAATTATCATGACTTACAAACCAGAGCGCACATTAAGATCTCAAGATGCCGGTCTGCTTATGATTCCAAGGATTAATAAAATAACAGTGGGAGGTCGAGCTTTTAGTTCCAGGGCCCCTAAACTATGGAGTGGTCTGCCTCCTTCTATAAGAGATGTCACTTCAGTCTCAGCTTTCAAATCCCAGCTGAAGACTCATGTTATATATTCATATTTTCTGTATATGTTTTAACACAAACAAATTCCACAGGGTGATGTACAACAGGAACACTTTATTTTACAAAACTGAACCAACCGCAAACGCTATTATCCTTCTCACACACGTGCCTCTCTATTGCTTCTTTCACACACACTACTCTAAACTCCACACCCCCTTATTTATATTACACATGTGCACACAACCATTTCCTTTACCATATAATAACATTTACAAATGAAGATGTATACATAACAACTCACTACTTCAGTTTAGCACACCCTGACTAGAGCTGCTGATTAACTGTACAGACTGCATCTCTGTTGTTAGTCATTAGCACTAAAACATAAGTAACAGGATCGTTCTAATGTGTTACTAACCCTCACCTATTCTGTTTCTCTTCTTGGTACTCAAATGTGGCACTTGGTGCCCACAGCCCACCTGCCAAGTTGTTGTGCCTGCTTATGGTAAAGTCATCCATGATGGAGGATCACAGGAATCGTCGGGTAGAGGGGTCCTTTCATTGGATTAGCGCTGTTTCAGCTGTGGAATGGCCAAATGGAGGAGGCAGCCTGATGGATGAGGTCTCCAGGACTCTTAACAAATCCAGATCATATTATGTGATGTCATCCACTGTTAAATTCTGCTACATACTTCTAATTTTTTTTTTTTTATACTGTATTGAGGATTTGTTCTGTTCTGTGTATTGTATTGTATTATATTGACCCCATTTTTCTTTTTGACACCCACTGCCTGCCCAACCTACCTGGAAAGGGGTCTCTCTTTGAACGGCCTTTCTGGAGGTTTCTTCCATTTTTTCCCTACTGTGGTTTTTTTGGGAGTTTTTTCTTGTCTTCTTAGAGAGTCAAGGCTGGGGGGCTGTCAAGAGGCGGGGCCTGTTAAAGCCCATTGCGGCACTCCTTGTGTGATTTTGGGCTGTACAACAATAAATTGTATTGTATTGTATTGTACCCTGTGGTCTGAATGTGGATCCCAAAGCCCCAGTGCGGTGACGTGGACACTGTGATGTAAAAATGATGAGATGTAAAATTAAGGTCTTGACTCTCTGAGTTCATGAAAGATCCTTGGACATTCTATGTAAAGAGTAGGGCTTATCCTAATGTCCAGGCTAAATTGCCCACCACGGCCTAATCATGCTGGCCCCCTAATCGTCCCCTGTCTCTCTGACCCCTTCACCACCTAGCTGCTCATGTGTGGTGAATGCACTGGTGCAAAAATGGCTGCCGTCTAGTCATCCAGGTGGGTGCCACACATTAGTGTTGACTGAAGTGGCTCCTCACTCACTATGAAAAGTTCTTTGAGTTGTGAGAAAAGAGCAATATAAATGTAAAGAATTACTACTATTATTATTTAAAGGACATGGAACAATAGGCATATGGGACAACAATGCTGTTTTAAGCTGTCAACTCATGAAAATCAAAAACGGGTGGTAGACCCCAATTCTCAAAAATTCACACTGTATGGCAGACAGGTCTGGAAACACAGCTCAGGCCTCATCAGTTCCAGTAAGCTTGGGGTCCCAAATTCGAGAAGCAGGCTTTTTGGCCTGTAGGATCAACTTGATTTATACTTGCGTTTTTCTCTGCTTTGGGGTTTTAACACACAAGGAAGCCATTTCTGTAGTTATTTTCATGATTGGCTTTGAAATCGAAAGTCTATTTTCATCACTGTCTCTCTTTTCTTTGTTTCTTGTGACAAACTGTGCACACAATGATCCTTGGTTACCATTAGCTTTGGAAGCTAAACCACATTTTGGTCCAGCGTGGTCTCAAACCAGCCAATATGGTGGGAGCTTCGTGCAGGTTTTACTGAGCAGGCTGGTGGAGTTTCTGGCCTGCTTTCTATCGTATTTATGGAGGCCTCACACCACGTTTGTGTATTATATGGAAGTAATCGTAAGAGGAACCTTCACTGGTGATCCTGGTAGAGGCTCATTGCAGTCCAGGTAGGCCCTCATCTGCTACCTTCAGGCTTCGGCCTAAGCAGGTCCTCGAAATGGGGAGCTGTGTTTAAACGTTCACAAATATAAAGAAGAATTGAAAAATATCCAAAATGTCTCACAGGGGAGATTAAACTCTGTAGAGATGCAATAAAATGAGAAATCTTTATAAATGAAGCTTTATTAACAAAAATAGGAAAGCAGGGCAACATAGTCAAAAAAGAATTTTGTTAAAAGACAATCAAAAGCAAACAAATATCAATACACCATCCACAAACAAAATCCAAAAACTGAATAAAAATATAATCCATAAATCAGAAAGGAATTAATAAAGACAACGTACCACCCCTGAGATCTTCTCCTGTGATTCACAATTAGATATTGCACTTCATTTCTCCCCAAAAGGAAATTAAAATTTGACTTTATATATTGGGCAGCACATTGGCGCAGTGGGTAGCGCTGCTGCCTCACAGTTAGGAGACCCGTCTGGGTTCGCTTCCCAGGTCCTCCCTGCATGTTTGCATGTTCTCCCCGTGTCTGCCTGGGTTTCCTCCCACAGTCCACAGACATGCAGGTTAGGTGTATTGGTGATCCTAAATTGTGCTTGGTGTGTGCGTGCCCTGTGGTGGGCTGGCACCCTGCCCAGGATTTGTTTCTGCCTTGCGCCCTGTGTTGGCTGGGATTGGCTCCAGCAGACCCCCGTGATCCTGTAGTTAGGACATAACGGGTTAGATAATTAATGGATGGATAGACTTTATATATTACAATAAACAAACAACAACCCCCCAAAACACAGCCTTGTAGGTGGCAGTAAGATGGTGAGACCTGCCCAGATGTACCACAGGTCAGGTTGGGGAGCATGCACTGACGCAGCGTGTTGCCGTACCCACCATATGACGAAACAGCTCAGGATCCTGGTTGGCAACCCCACCAAGGCAGACACGTGGTCCAGTCCCACCCTCCAGAAATGACAATCTATCTGCTGCAGTCGGGGCGTCCCCTTGTCCTGCTCCAGCCACTCGGGTCCTCAACAAATCTACCTCAGGGAATCGAGCCACATGGCCATAGTACCGTAACTGACGCTCCATCACAATGCAGGTAATGTTCCTCATTCGGGACTCTATGTGATAAAGAGTGCAGGCAGGGTGGAGTGGGTGGAGAAGAGTGTCAGGAGTGATTTATACCAGATGGGTATCAGCAAGAGTGAAAGGGAAGGTCTACAGGACGGTAGTGAGACCAGCTATGTTATATGGGTTAGAGACGGTGGCTCAGGAGACAGAGCTGGAGGTGGCTAAGATTAAGATGCTAAGATTTGCTTTGGGTGTGACGAGGATGGACAGGATTAGAAATGAGGACATTAGAGGGTCAGCTCAAGTGGGACAGTTTGGAGACAAAGTCAGAGAGGCGAGATTATGTTGGTTTGGACATGTGCAGAGGAGAGATGCTGGTTATATTGGGAGAAGGGTGCTAAGGATAGAACTGCCAGGCAAGAGGAAAAGAGGAAGGACTAAGAGGAGGTTTATGGATGTGATGATAGAGGACATGCAGGTGACTGGTGTAACAGAACAAGATGACGAGGAGAGAAAGATGTGGAAGAAGATGATCCGCTGTGGCAACCTCTAACAGGAGCAGTAGAAAGAAGAAGAAGAGTCCTCCACTAAGGTCCTGTATTCATTCTTCTGCCCATCGTTGATACTCCACAACTCTGGCTGTGTATGGACAGTTTCTGCAGATGACTTGACTCAGTGTTGTATCTAAAGTCTGAGGTGTTCACAGTAAAAAGGGATGAAGCCAGCAGAGTTCCCTGTGGAGCCCCTGTGCTACTCATGACCACGTCCGATACTCCGTTCTTAAGCAGCACAAACTGTGGTCTACTACTTAGGGAGTCCATTATCCAGGACACTGTGGTACCATCGGCCCCCATTGACTGGAGCTTATCCCCCAGCAGTCCACACTGGGTAAGACTACAAACAAGATCGGCACCCTGCTGCCCTGTTTCTCCAAGGGGCTCTGTTCAATAGACAGATGACAACATTGGCCACCCCTCCCCCTTACCTGGTCAGAGGGTCAGATGTCTGATCTGACCAGGGATTTGCAAGTGTGCCAATATTAACCCTTCCAAGGTCTTCATAACGCGTGAGGTCTTCTTCTTGATGCTGTAACCCAGAATTTGATTTGATTTGAAATGGGAACAATGGACATTTGCTCTTTTCCAGTCAGGGCTGTTTAAGCAATGACAGGCCCAAAACACCCTGAAAGGGAACTCCTGTCTATCACCGGGCAAAGCCAGCCACATCTCACCGTGTCATCAGTTGATCTAACGGCAAATCTTTGGACTTCTGGAGGGAATAAAAGTGAGATGAAAGTTACAGGTCTGCAAGTAGCAAACCCTGTGAGAGAGACGGCAGCCCGATTCCTGGCTTGTACCCGATGCTGTTGGCAGGGGCTCTGGCTTCAAGTAACACTAAACTGGATTAAGCAGGCTGGACAAGGAGAACACACACACACACACACACTTCATGAGATTGGGGGGCGCCAGCAACAGGACAGTCGCCCTGAGATAGGCCATGAAATGTGCTCGGCTCCAACCCCACCTGTCTCTGTTGCTAATGCCGAGGCACCACAATAAGGGAATCTCAGACGTCTAGTTTTATGGGCAGAGAATAAAGGAAACCCTTTTAAAAAACAAAGTAGATCTTAATGTGGGAATAGTGGAAAACACGCACACTCCGGGCCAGTCGTTAACAATGCGCCTGAAATCAAAAACAGCTGGAAGCAGGACAGAGTCACGACACGCGGGAAGGGCGCTGAAGCCACCGGTAATATTTCAAAGGCCAACGGGGGTTATTTTTGGCCGAGGTCGCTGCACTCTGTCCAGATGTCTAAATTAGGCAACAGCTGTGTTAGTCAATTACCTCAGCAAACTCGGAGGCTAACATAATCAACGTGGCCACTCGGCTTCACGAAAAGAGCGAAACCGACCTGGACGTGCGATCGGAGGACAGGAGTCGAATAGGGCAGATCAGAAGAGCAAGGCCGACAGACAATACCCGGATATCAGTGGCGCGCAGATGGGCCGAGGGGGCGACATATCTGGTGTGTGTGTGAATCCAAGGAGTGTTGCTCGCTAGCAGAGCCCTGTTCCAAACATAACTTCACTTTAATATGAACATATTTATTATAGCTCATTCTCAGTGAAGCACAATGACTCCTAAGAGCTACAAGTGCACGCACAGGGCCTGACCGGGACCCGCGCAGCGAGAAGAGGCCTTCCCTTGAAAACATTATGAAAACTATGCTTATTTCACAAGGGACAGGAAATTGAACCCACGAGTTAAACAACCTTGAAAAGGTCCCGTATACGCGCAGTGAACGACTTAAGGGTCATTTGTCCAACCTTAGTGTTTTCCTCACTTACGTGTTCGTTTTCCAGCTCATCCAGTAAAGTAAATGGGAGAGATACAGTATGTAGTCTGTGAAGCCCGAGTTAATCTGCGTTATGTTATAATTCTTGGACGTACAGGAGTTCGGTCGCAGTTCTTGACCTTTCACATTCGAGCTTTATAAGCACACTAAAACAATGACGTACAATTGTTTTTGGAGAGGAGATTTTATTTGGGGTAACGAACTTAAATGAATATTTAATTTGAATAAGCTGTTCATTTCTTATTTAATGCACCTTTCGTTAGCATAATTATATATGCCTTCTTTACCATTCACTATGACAGCACCTCACCTTAGGGGGCATCTTCTAGCCCCCGCACACCACTGCTGGATATATAGCGCTTAGTACGGCTCTCTCAAACCGGATTAATCCAGTTTAGCTGTACGCGGAAGTGCATCGAATCCATCCGTTATCCAACCCGCTATATCCTAACTACAGGGTCACGGGGGTCCGCTGGAGCCAATCTCAGCCAACACAGGACGCAATTTAGGAAACAAACTTCGGGCAGGGTGCCAGCCCACTGCAGTGCACACATACGCACACACTAGGGACAAGTTAGGATTGCCAATCCACTTACCCTGCATGTCTTTGGACTGTGGGAGGAAACGCATCTAATCCAGGCTTCTTAAATATATAATTTCTAAATAATCCATCCATCCATTTTCCAACCTGTTGAATCCAAACACAGGGTCACGGGGGTCCTTTTATAAATAATAATGTTCTGCATTGGGCTGGCGCTCTGCACGGGGTTTGTTTCCTGCCTTTCACCCATTGTTGGCTGGGATTGTGCACAGGCACAGACTGACCCAGAGACACGTGTAAAATCACACAGGCTTTATTTTTCTTCAGCTGGAGGGCACGTCTTCCCCATACTTCCTCCAGCCACTACACAGTCCCAAAAGCACTAAAGGCAACACAAAAAGACTTCTCCTTTGGCACCACCACTCCTCCCGGGCAACCTCGTCCTCTTCCTCCCGATTCTGGTGTCTGAGTGGTGGATGCTGGCCCTTTTTATAACCCACTCCAGGTGCTTGATCAGCTGTTGCTAATTGCACTTCCCAGCGGGGCTGTAGAACTGTCTGGGTTGGCTCTGGGATCCATGCAGCACCCCCTGGTGGCCACCCCAGATCCGTACAGGGTTAGGGAGAACTCCATCTGCCATGAAATCCTGCGGGAAACTGAGGCACCATCGCCAACCAGGGAGGCTGCCACCAAGCGTCCTGGGGGAGGTACTGAGGGAGCCCATGGCTGCTTCCCCGGAACATAAGTAGAAGGGCCGTCCCGGATGGGCATGGGACCTGCCCGCCTGCCACAATATATAAAATGTGTAATTCAGCCAACTTGAACTTAATTATTTAGCACCTGCCTCATGCTCTAAACGCCACGCAGATCGTCAAATACAAAAGAGCCCAGCAATTATCAGAAACACAGAAATGAAACTGAAACACAAATGACTATGAGTACGGTCCTCTTTAAACAGATAGATAGGCAGATAGAAAGAAAGATAATTATGTAAGGCACTATATAAAACAGGGCGGCACGGTGGCGCAGTGGGTAGAGCTGCTGCCTCGCAGTAAGGAGACCTGCGTTTGCTTCTTGCGTGGAGTTTGCATGTTCTCCCCGTGTCTGCGTGGGTTTCCTCCCACAGTCCAAAGACATGCAGGTTAGGTGGATTGGCGATCCTAAATTGTGGATGTGTGTGCCCTGCAGTGGGCTGGCGCCCTGCCTGGAGTTTGTTCCTGCCTTGTGCTCTGTGCTGGCTGGGATTGGCTCCAACAGACCCCCATGACCCAGTAGTTAGGATATAGCGGGTTGGAAAATGACTGGCTATATATACATATATATATATACGTGTGTGTATGTATGTGTCACACCATGTCAGACTCTTTAAGCGTTTTGCTACAAGAAAGACAGAAACCTTTGCATTGGCGATCCTAGTGTGTGCGCCCTGAGGTGGGCTAGCGACCTTCCCGGGGTTTGTTTCCTGCCTTGCGTCCTGTGTTGGCTGGGGTAGGCTCCAACAGACCCCTGGAGACTGACGGACGATATAAAACAATGAATAATGAAGCGAATTGACCAAAAAAAAAAAATCACCTCGCAGCCTCCCGAAGTTGCGCTAAAATCGCAGCGAATCTGTCGGCACACCTGACTCGGCGGCTTTTTAAGCGCGTGCGGTAATCAGGGTTGACGCGCTTTAATCGGCGGATTTTCTCTCCACCTGCAGTGACAGGTGGGCTTGTTATTCACATCAGTGCGCCCCTCTCGCCTCTCCAGTGACTCGTGCATTAAGACAGAAGAGTGCTTCTCAAGAGCAGATTATTGACTCAGTCTGCCGGGCTTTCCTCAATCCATCGCGTCGTTCTTTAAGAATAACGGAAGGCTGTAAAGTGGTGCAGCTCGTTCCTCTTCTGATTTGGTTTCTGATTGAGCGATTAGTAGGAGAAGTTTAACGATCGGTTCTGGGAGTCCGGGCTTGTTTTAATCTGACTTGACAGCACGTCTCAACGTAAGAAAGATAAGGCACTACATGAAAGACAGACAGATGCAGCAGATATACAGCGCCCTTGTGATATTTAGGACAAAGACACAGTTTACTTTGATTTCTGCTGCGCCTTTTAAAATTACAAATCAAACCATTCCGACGTGATTAAAGTGCACATTACAGACTTTCATTTAAGGGGAGGGGCGGCACGGTGGCGCAGTGGGTAGCGCGGCTGCCTCGCAATTATGAAACCTGCGTTCGCTTCCCGTGTGCTCCCTGCGTGGAGTTTCCATGTTCTCCTCGTGTCTGCGTGGGTTTCCTCCCACAGCCCAAAGACATTAAGCTTAGGCGCACTGGCGATCCTAAATCGTCCCTATTGTGTGCTTGCTGTGTGTGTGTCTTGCCTGGGATTTGCTCCTGCCTGTGCCCTGTGTTGGCTGGGATTGACTCCAGCAGACCCCCATGCTGCAGACTTTTGGGTCACAGCATGTAGAAATGACAGCACATTTTTAAATACCTGTGTACAGAAGTGGCAGTGACACAAATGTTGTGCTTTGCAAACTTTGCTGCTTCTCCATTTTCAGATTTTTTACATTTCTATGTTATACTGAAGAACAATTATACACATTTCAAAGGCCTTTATTGGCAAATACATCAAATTTATGTAAAGAGTCAGTATTGACAGTGTTGACCCTTCTTCTTCATAACTTCGGCAATTTGCTCTGACATCATCTTCTGGGCCAAATCCTGACTGATGCTGATCCATCCTTGCCTTTTTAATACTTGAAGTTGATCACAATTTCTGGGCTTCTGCTTGTCCACTCGTTTTTTGAGAACGGACCACAGGTTCTCAATGGGATTAAGATCTGGGGAGTTTCCTGGCCACGGGTCCAAACTTTCAATGTTATGATCTCCGAGCCACTTTGTTATCACTTTTCCCTTGTGACATGGTGGCTCCAGCATGCTTTGAAATACACAGATCATCACCATCACCCAAGTGCGCCTGGAGAAGTTGCTCATGGAGGACGTTTTGACACCATTCTTTATTTATGGAGGTCTTCTTTGGTGGAATTGTGAGTGGGCACAACTCTCTTGAAGGAGAAGCAGCCCCACACACGTGGATGGTCTCAGGATGCTTCACTATTGGCACAGTGACACAGGACCCATGATAGAGTTCACATTTTCCGATTTTCCAGGATGTCCCAAACAGTCGGAAGGAGGATTCATCCAGAAAAAGAACTTTGCACCCATCTTCTGCCGTCCAGTCCTTGTACTAGGGATGCTCTTAGGCATACGTGAACTACACATCTGCATAGGGCCCCGACCGTGAGGGGGGGGTCCCCGGTCCAGCCCCGACTTACAATTATTTATTTATTTTTGTCAGCCCCTGTCAGCACTGCAGCCATCGGTGCCAGACCCTCATGGTGTGTGTCACGATACCCTCCTCATCCTAAATTTGATTGTTCTTTTCTGGACATTTTATTAGAACGGCTCATCCCCCCCGGACCCCACCCCCATCCGGGGCCTGCACATTTCTGAACCGCGTAGAGCCCCCAAACTGCTAAGAATGGCTCTGCTTGTACTTCCTGCAGAGTTTCTTCTTTGCTGCCCTTCTTGGCACAAAGCCGTCGTCCAAAAGTCTTCGCCTCACTCACAGCCACCTGCTGCCAATGCTGAGGAGTCTCTGCACGGGTGGCAACAAGATGACCCCTCGGGAGGAGACGGGCCTGGCGCTTCCTGGACACGTTGAGCTGATCGTTTTGTGCCAGGGCCAGATGAAGTGAAAATGGGTTTTTGTGACAAAGTGAACTTCTGATGCTAATAAAGCTCTTTGCAATGAATTAGTATGCAACAATCACATAAAAGCAATGGGAAGTGCCACCACAAAAACTGAACCTTGTGTCACTGCCAAAACTTTTGCCTTTCTGAACGATGCTCCAATCAAGTTCTAGACACATCTCAAGGAGAAGGATGGGCCTGACAACAATATGGAGGTCTGAAAACTTCAATTCATGAGAGAGTTCAGGTTTTGATTTCTAATCAGTTTGCAAACCTTTCTGAGGACGCACGTTCACTTTGTCATGCGGGGTTAATGACTGTAGACTGATTGGGAAAAATAGTGACGGCTCACCTGGACAATGAGCTGAAGTGTACGTTCATTTATTTGTCTGACACCTTTATGCAAGGCAGCTTAACGGCATCCGAGATAACAATCGTTTATATTTGTTTTGTTTTTCCATTTGGAACACAGGCAGGCGTAGTGACCTGCTCACGGACACACAGTATCAAGTAGTGGGATTTGAACCTGCAGCCTTAAGTCCCAAGTCTTAACCACGACACGGCCATGCAGGAATGGCTTTGGGACAAGTCTGTGAGTGTCCTTAAGTAGCCCACCCAAAACCAAAGAATACACTGTGCCAGATTAGGTGCTTGCTCGCACCCTTGCACCCTCAGACACCACGTCAGACACCAGGTAAAAGTCAAATAATGACATTTATTATATCTAAATAATGTGCTCAAAGCACCACCACTCCACTATTCTTCAATAAACCAAATAAACAATACTTAATCACAATCCTCCACTCCCAGAAGCTTAGCCACCCTGCCTCCCAACTCAGCTCGCCGTCTGGGAGCTCCCACAGTCCTTTTATATCTCCCGACCCGGAAGTGTTCCCAATCCAACAGTCCACAAGTCCTTATTCCTTCCGGGTCATAGGGCACAAAGAACTCTTTGGTCCTCCCTGCAGCTCCCTCTCGTGGCCCCCATGGCATCCAGCAGGGCGGTGCATAAAAACTCCAATGTCCATGATGCCCTGCTGGTCTTCTGGGGACCTCCATGCTGCAAGGAGGGCTCAACCTGGCGGCTTGGGGGTATTGGCCGGGATAAACAGCTGGCCATCCTCCACAACACCTACAGAACAGGTGTGGACAGACCTGAAGATGACAGACTACGAACGCTTCCCATCCATCCATCCATCCATCCATCCATCCATCCTCTTCTGCTTATCCGAGGTCGGGTCGCGGGGGCAGCAGCTTAAGCAGAGAGGCCCAGACTTCCCTCTCCCCGGCCACTTCTTCCAGCTCTTCCGGGAGAATCCCAAGGCGTTCCCAGGCCAGCCGGGAGACATAGTCCCTCCAGCGTGTCCTGGGTCTTCCCCGGGGCCTCCTCCCGGTTGGACGTGCCCGGAACACCTCACCAGGGAGGCGTCCAGGAGGCATCCTGATCAGATGCCCGAGCCACCTCATCTGACTCCACTCGATGGCCCAGACACCCTGCGGAGGAAACTCATTTCAGCCGCTTGTATTCGCGATCTCGTTCTTTCGGTCACTACCCATAGCTCATGACCAGAGGTGAGGGTAGGAACGTAGATCGACTGGTAAAATCTTGGACAAACGCTTCCCATCCAGTCTAATGGAGCTTGAATGAAGAATGGGATAAACTACCCAAATCCAGGTGTGCAAAGCTTGTAGAGCCATCCCAGATGACTCGAAATAGTGTTTGCTGCAAAAAAGGGGTTTCTAAACAGCCACTCCACCATAAATGAGTGCTACTGAGACGGTCATCCTTCCAACAGGTTCTCTCATCTCAGCAGAGGACTTGTGTCAGGGCTGTCTTAACCCCTTGTAGACGATTGTCGCGAAATCATTTCAAACCGCTCCCGGCCTGAATGCAGGTGCAGTGGCGTATGTCGTGGTGGTGGAAATGACATCCGCCGGATGGAAGCGAAGTGTTGGCACATGGATTTGGGCTACTAATTTCGAGAAATTGTCCAAATTTGAGGTTAGTTGTGGTAAGACAAAAATTCGTACCATCTTATTGTTTCCTTGTGTGCTATATTCAGATTAACAAAACACTGTGTTGCCCAGTCGACACGATACGTCAGCATGTCAGCCTTACTGCGAGTGGCAAAAGTGACATTTAAACTAATACGGGCAGACGTGGAAACCGGGTATCGTGATGAAAAAACAATGACGTTCAAAACAGTATCGTTTACATACAACAGATTTTGGCGAATCGTTTAAATGCAATTATTTATATCCATTTATACACTAATTATGGCAATTATTAAATAATAATAATAATAATTATTATTATTATTAAATAATTCCTCCCATATAAGTAACATTTCTCGGACAGCCTTCTTCCATCTCCAAAACATTTCTAGACTTTGTCTTGTTCTTACCCAACACAGTACTGAAGTATTGGTTAATGCCCGAGTCACCTCACGTATAGATTACTGTAATGCTATTCTATCTGGCATCCCACAAAAACGTATCCATCGCTTACAACTTCTTCAAAATTCTGCTGGCAGGATAATAACCTGCTGTTCTAAATCCACTGAACATATCACACCGATTCTCTCTTCACTTCACTGGCTCCCTGTTCACTACAGAATACAATACTAAATACCGCTCTGAACATTTAAAGCTCTCCACAACCTCACTGATCTCCTCCAGACTGACACTCCTCTCACTCACTCAGATCCTCATCTTCAGCTCGACTTTCTGTACCACACATCAGACTCAGTGCTATGGGAGCTCAAGCGTCTCTCATTGTGCTCCTCGACTCAGGAATTCTCTTCCCTCTCATATCCGTCAGCTCGATTTAATAACACATTTTAAAACTGCCCTCAAAACTTATCAAACTGGCATACCAATTGTGAATTTTGCACTGTTACTGCCAGTTATCTTTGTTTGTTTGCTAATTATTGCTTTTTGATTTATCATTCTCTTGTTTTAATTTTACTAATGCTGTTTAATTTTATTGTAAGGTGACCTTGAGTGCTAAGAAAGATGCTAATTAAATAAAATGTATTATTATTAATTACTGAGACGAGAACTTGACCAATGTCTGAAAGTCAAAACAGTAAGACTTGCAACTGGCAGTCTGGTCTTTCTTTTAACAGTGAAATGATCCCCTCAATGACAAAAAGAAACAGTTTTATTGTATACAAATTGGCTTAATAATTTCTGAAAACATTTCACTCATTCCTCCCTCAGTCTCTCTCTCTCTCACACACAAACCCAATGTGGTTAGTTAAATATATACAGGATAGGATCTAAAATCCTTGAAACAGAAATGTCTTCCATAGCTTTTTCTGTGTGTTGCCACTCTGTAATGTGAGAGTATTCAGACTGGCAATACGGTGCAGCCTTAGTTTGTGGAAGACAGACACAACTAAAGACATGAGCATCAAATGATGGTTGTCAATTTCAAACTGTGTTTCCTCGATGTGCTCCTTCATCTGAACCAATCTCAGCCTGAACAAACTGACTGATCAAAGGTACACTGACAGCTTGCCTTAATGTCGACTGTCGGATAACACGCTCAGCCACTGTGACCACCTTGACTGGACCCTCAGAAGGAATCATCAGACCTCCTTTGTTTTACAATGTAAGCGAGTGGTAGCTTTGATCATATGATGCCGGTACAGCATCTGTTACCAGACTAGCACGGCACACGTCACAGGGCAGCTTTCTCAAAATCCTGTCTAAGGGCTACCTGACCTCCCACTGCTTCCTGAGGTAGATTTAATTTGTGAAACCTTCAAAGTTTGAGAAATGTTAACAGCTAACAACAATCTACATAGTTAGTGACTAAATACGTTTAGCCAAAACGTTGTTTGGAGGCTCACTTCAGCACATAAATTCATAGCTTTGCTATCTTAGCCTGGCATAGCTAAAATTAAGATTATAAAACAGGATTTTTTAATGGCCAAATATAACCAAAACAATTGTTCAGCCTTACCTATGAAATGTAATCCCCCAGGATCTGGTTTGGAGCGCGCAGCGGTTTGTCCAATCCCGAGCAGCACATTATTCAAATGACTTCACTCCGCAGCAGTGCCACTCGCAATATGGCGGCGACGTTGACGTACGATGCTGCTGGTCATCAGGCGTCTAGTAATTTTATGTCTATGGGTTTAGCTGGGTTTCCCTTCTGATGATCAGTAGAAGAGAAGAAAAGACATGAGTGCATTTCATCAACCCCCGACACGGCATCTCAGTTAAGCCCTTTGACTGCCTCCTGTGCGACCCCATATAAAATTAAATTTACACCACAACAAAGTGCGCAACAAGTAAAGTGGTCTGAATATTTTCTGAATTCACCATATATCTTCAGGTGTATGTAAACCTACCTACGCCACCTACACTTAAAACAGAACCTTCCTGTACTACATACACAGATGATCTCGGAAAGGACGTACACGTCGTAAAGGTGCTACAGATGCTTTAAGTGGTGATTCACTTCCATTAAACAATCCCGGACTTGCACTTGACGGTAACGTTTTCAACTCTAGTTGCCGTGTTTCCAAATTGATGATTTGGGTTTGAGCCCTGGTGTGAGCTAAATGTGCTTTAGCTTTTTAGTAGGTGTAGTGGTTTAGGCTTTCTAATTCAAACTGGGAGGCTGTTGATTCAAATCCCGCTACTGGTGTGTGACCGTGAGTAAGTCACTTCACTTGCCTGGAAAAAAATAAAACAAGAGACATCTAAACAATTGTATGTTAGATCTTGAACGTCGAATTAACAAAGGTGTCGGCCAAAAATGTAAAGGCGTTATATTATCTGTATTATTAGCTAGGTAGCGGAAAATATTGACATTAATTTAATAGATGGTCCAAAGCGGTGCCTGTTGCCTCACTGCCGATTTGTAGGCAAGCAGAGGAAGAATCCATTTAAGCCATCAGATTCAAATGTGAATGCGTGCCAGAATATTCAGGCTATCGTTTCTGCTAAGGAGTTAATACTAGTTAAAAATAATACGATCGAGACATTACCTTTAGATCCGTCACATTCCATGAATCACACAAATCATTCGACGGGTACCGGTAGCGTTAATAAAACAGCCAAGCGACGATTTGCGGGCCGCGTGCAGCCGGCTGCGTTCGTGCAGAGCAAACTGTCGAAATGTGCGCAGCCGATCTGCTGAAAATCGGACACGTGGGTCTGAGGATTTTTTTTAAATCTTTACTTTTAATAGACAACGTTATGGAAAAAGATGATCAGCTGTGGCAACCCCTAACGGGAGCAGCCGAAAGAAGAAGACTTTTAGTAGACAACGCAATTTTAAGTACAGTATATCCATCCATCCATTATCCAACCCGCTTTATCCGAACTAAAGGGTCACGGGGGTCTGCTGGAGCCAATCCCAGCCAACACAGGGTGCAAGGCAGGAAACAAACCCCGGGCAGGGCGCCAGCCCACCGCAGAAGTACAGTATATCGTCTATTGCACAGGCGGTGCTTAAAACGGAGGGTCTGCCCCCCACTAGCAACACTACTGCACTGTATTACTAGAATAACTGGACAATATTAGGCTGTCCCCCACCCATTTTTAATGCCACGGCTAATGTAATATGTTAATAATCAACGAACACGCTAATTTAACGCCACCTACACTTAAAACAGAAACTTTCTGTACTACATACACAGATGACATACTTTACTGTTTCAGCTTGAAAAAGTTCACTTCAACTCGTATATCTTATATTCGGTGTTTTCTTCGTTTTGCACATCGGATAGCCGCTTCTCGGGTAGCCATTTAAATGACCGCAAATTCGCATGCGCGAGCCGTGAATGTGCGGCTTGTCCAAACAGCAGTGAGGCCGTCATACACACAAACCACCGTGACAAAGTAAGTAATAAACGAAAATGTCTCTTTGTTGAAGTCAATCAAACATTGACATCGCTTTCACTTTCCATCCATCCATTTTGTAAACCCGCATATCCAGAGCAGAAATGCAAGGAAGCGGGAGCCTAAAGCCCAGTTTATGCTTTCCGCGTCATGCGGGCGCTTTAATCTCACGATACACTCTAAAAATAACGAATTCTAAAAGCCGATTCTTATTCGATACGCTACAGTGACGTAAAGACGAAGTGTCCAGTTGGCGATGCTAAACTGGCCGCCGGTGTGTGTGTGTGTAGTATGCGGTGGGCTGCCCCCGTCCAGGTTTTCACTTCTGCAAAATGGATTGATGGATGGAAGAATGGACGTGTCCAGCTGCGGGCTCCACAGCAGATCTTCAGCACGGCCTCTGTTCACTGTACGCTTATTAGTTTTATTCATCGATTTAAAACACTGCACGGTCACAAATGTTACAGTTAAATGACAGTCAGAGAGTCAATTATGCCGTTAAGAAACGTTAGGAAACGGGTGCTAAAATACGGAAGCCGAGAGAGGACGTGCAATTTCGTCATACGTTTCATTCATATTTTTTACAGATATCCACTGTACTTATATATTATTCATAAAACTTTATTGCACATTGTAACAATGAATCAATATCCATGTACTTTTTTTTAACATACTTATCAAAGGTAGGGCTGCGGGGCAGATACGAGCCAATAATGGACGCATGGCCGGAAGGACGGGCACAGCTGACCCATCGGGGGCCAGTTTGGCGTTGCCATCCACTTAACCTGCAAGTCTTTGCGAGAAGACCCACGCAGCCACCAGGAGAACATGCAGACGGCTGGCATGCATGTATCATAAATATACACGTATTTATTAGTTATGTTGTTATTTGTATTTTCAAATGTGAAAATAAACGATTACTGCAATGCATAAAGGAGTCTTTTATATTTTAACAGTGTAGAGTTTTCCAAAAGTTTTCTGGCTTCCCCTGTCTCATTTTGTGGGCCACATTGGGGAAGTGACACAATCGAAGAGAAACAGACGCGAAGACATTCTCAGACATGGTTAGCGCAGTTCAGGGCACACACGCACCTACACACACAATTAACCGAGGAAAACTCCAGACAGGCAGCGATGGAGCCAGAAATGTTAGCCCAGGACACCGGGCCGGTGACACGGCAGCTGAGAGCAGACCGGGGGGACTCGGACACCACACCTGGCTCACTCGCACTCCCGTACTGCCTCGTCTTCAAGTAACAGAACTGGAGGAAGTAAAATCAAAATGAACAATAACTAATGATCTGAGGGGGTGATTACTCCCGCGCCCCCAGCTGAAGAATGACCAAAATGCCAAACAGTTTGGAGACCAGATGAACGGCTCAGTGCCAGGTACTTCAATCTGAAAAGTTCGACAAAAGCGCAGAAAACAAGAAACATGAAAGAACAAAGCTGCATTCATAGAAATGACTGCTTTAATCACAGATTAACTTTTAGCCCACTGATAGGTGGCTTTTCCGGATCCCCGAGAGTCTAATTGTGCCACCAGGTGCCCTCCTCTGTGAACGGTGCCTTTTTATAATAAGCTCATTCGCGATGTCTCTCCCTGTAGTTTCTGTTTTTTCTTTAACGGCGTTTATTGGTAAGCGCTCGCCAACTTTGATTTTTTTTTAGCTATCTATGAGACCATAAGCAAGACTGAAATCCTACAATTAGCAATCAATTCATCTGCATTTATCTACCCATTTGTAATGGCAGCATAACAGTACATTCTATACTACAGTATATTCATCGAATCTAATCCAACATCCACCTCGCAAAAAAGGAGACTGGGGTTCAAATTCACATGCATGTTCACCGTGTTCGGGCGACTTTCCTCCCTCAGTCCAAAGACATAGATATTACTTTATCTGTCCCAAATAATTATTTGTATCTTTTTACAGCAGTTCGGGAAGTACATAAGTAAATAAACACATACATAAATAAATAACAAACAATAACAACCTCCTTTGAATGCACACCAGAATTATTACAAAGAAAGAAAAACTAACTTGGATAAAGATAAAAAATAAAAGGAGCAGACACAGTCACAGGTTAGGTGGACTGGCGATGCTAAATTGACCCCTGGTGTGTGTGTGTGTCTTCACCAGGCGATAGACTGGCACTCTGCCCTGGTATTATTCTTGCCTTGTGCTCGATGCCTGCTGGGATAGATAGATAGATAGATAGATAGATAGATAGATAGATAGATAGATAGATAGATAGATATGAAGGGCACTATATAATAGATAGATAGACTTTAATTTTAGTATAGTAGGTTAGATAGATAGATAGATAGATAGATAGATAGATAGATAGATATGAAAGGCACTATATGATAATGATAGATAAGACATTGCTTAATAAATAGATGTTAAAGGCACTATATAATAGTAGAAATTAAATACTATATAATAGATAAAATTTGCTGAAAATCGGACACTCGTGTCAGAGGATTTTTTAAAATCTTTACTTTTAATAGGCAACGTTATGGAAAAAGATGATCAGCTGTTGCATCCCCTAACGGGAGCAGCCGAAAGAAGAAGGCTTTTAGTGGACAACGCAATTTTTACTATATCGTCTATTGCATAGGCGGAGTTTAATAAGGAGGGTGTGCCCTCACTAACAACACAAATGCACCGTGTTACTAGAATAACTGCACAATATTAGGCTGTCCCAACACACAACAATTTTTTTAATGCCAATGTACTGTAATATGTCAACGGATTCGCTAATTTAACATCACCTACCATTTTAAAACAGAAACTTTCTGAATATACATATACTGGCACATCTCAATAAATTAGAATATCATCGAAAAGTGACTTTATTTCAGTAATTCAATTCAAAAAATGAAACTCATATATTATACTAGCCATCCTCCGCGGCATCGCCCGTGTATTAGTGACACAGGACAGTGAGGAGGGCCCCGCCCAGCTCTCTACTCCCAGCAGCCTCGGTACCGCAAGCGAACTATGATACTTAGCGCGATCAGAAAGTTCGCAAAATCAACGGAATGTTCAAGCAAATCATAGAAAAAAAACCCGATTTAAATCCGTTAAGTAGTTCTCTCATGAAAAGTGGACAGACATACAAACGGGTCTAAAAAAACTATAAGAAATTTTGTACTTGGACCACTAAATTGTTTAAAACCGTTTCTTAGCGAGCAGCTATGGGCCAAGGGTAAAGTACATTTCAAATTTCAAGTCCCAAGTCCTCGGGAGATTTCGTGATGAGTGAGTCAGTGGTATTTGGCTTTTACATATATACACACATACATACATACATACATATACTAATATATATATATATATATATACACACACACACACACATATATATATTGATTCATTACACACAATAAAGGCACTATATAGCAGATAGATAGACTGGAGACTGAATGAAATTGCAGGGTTATAGCAGCAGTATGACTGCCCGGGTTGGCTGCACCTGGGACTGTCAAAGCCATAACTGAGGATGTGCTGGCTAATGAGGACACAGGACAAGCAAGAGGTAAGTGCTAAACTGAAAATAGTGCTTTTGTTATCAAAAATCTAAGGTTCAAAACCCAAAGTGCAAACCGTGCAGAGCCTTTTAAAGTCACTGATAAATAATTACATACATAATTCCATAATAAACAGGTGCTTTTCTGCATACTGTACAGTTAAAAAGTCTGCTAAATAAATAATCCAAAAGGATAAAAATGAACGTAGGAAAGTAAAATCGCGATGCTTTTCCTGACTTCCTGCTCTTTTCCAGTACTCTTCTCTTCAGACACATTGAAGCACTAAGACGGATACCGTTGATGGGCAGATTTGATGGGCACTGTATAAAAGATTGACAGTTTCGGCGACACGAGGAGCAGAATGAGCAGACTCTGCAAAGTCAGACAACAACAGATTCGTGGTAAATACAGCTTGACAAGTTCACCTTGATTTTAAAAGTTTTATTATTGCCAGGTTGAAAAGGCGGAACACTGCATCGAGAATAATCTTAAAATACTTCAGACGCGCGTCCTCATGTGACTACTATAAATGTCTGCTAGTGAAAAATACGTCCCGAGATTTTTCCAAGTACGGATGACTAAGTTTCGAGGTAATGCCGTTCTACACTTCAGAATAAACGTACCCATAGGGGAATCATTTTTTGTTTTCTACAGAACCATCCATACAGATGTTCCAGAAAGTTCCTTCGATCAGTAACAGGCCCTATAAAAATCCACGGACAAATAACAACATATTTCTAAAATCCAAATAAGTTCCTGATTTTAAAAGCACTCTTGTTGCTTACAGTAACAAAGACCACGTTCGGGTTTTCTTGGTCTGGGCTTATCCTGCCTGCTAAGCATTAAAGATTTCTGTATGGTCTACGTTAATCTTTCCGATGCCCAAAGAAAACTTTCCCAAATAAAATGCTGCTTTGTCAAGCAATAGTTCTCTGATAATGCACGCCGCCGAGTACAGACTGCGCTCACTTCTCATAGCGATGGAGACTGGCGGTCTGTCGCACCTTAGCACGTGACGGGGTCTGTGCACGTGACGGTAACGCGCCTATAAAGCCATCGTGAAGCACCGTGTGATGGAGTGCGCTGTGAAAGGTACTGGAGACAAACGTGATTGATTCATACGGAGCGTATAGGTCAGACTTCGGTATCGTCATCAATGAGGTTATTCATAATATTTAAGTATAAATCTAAAAGAAGCGGCAACTAGTTAAAAGCGTGAACGATACGGTGTATATTGTGCGGACCACTGATTTCTCTTTAGGTCACGGACCAGGATTCCTGCCTGCCATTGCATACATGGAATTTACAAGCTCCTTTGATGTACTTGTAAATAAGTATTATAAAGACCCGGTGGTGCTGGAGACAGAAGAACGAAATTAGCACTTTGGGCAATGCTGGTGGTATTTAGCCGTAAAAACGAACTGCGGCCCGCCACCTCCTTCATCAGCCGCTCAAGTCCACTGCGCCTGCGCATGGCCTCGTCTCGCTCCGTTCACCTGGGGTCTGAGGCATCCCATCTGCCACATTAAACCCCCTCCCACGTGCCGACCCATAGCCAGAGTCCCGTGTCTGTGCCCCGCTGTCCACGACCTCAGGAGATCCAGTCCAGTCCTCGACAACCTAGCGTCCAGGGTGATTTCTTACCTTCTTCCGATGTTTGGATGGGCTCTGCTACATTATTAAGAAGAAACATGGACTGGAATAACGTAACTCCAACAAATAAACAGCGTAATTAATACTGCATCAATAACTATACAAATGCGTATGCGCTTAATTGTGCAATTAGCTGGTATGACCAAGTCACGCTGGAATTGAATTGAATTCAGTTTCTTTTTCTATAGCGCTCACCACCACTGAGTGCTGGCGCAGAGCGCTGCGACAAGTTCTGCGGTAAAATACAATTTTTAATTGCAAGTATAAATTGGACAAATTACTAATAAAGTTGATAAACAAAAAGACAGAACTCAAGGCAGGAACTGGAAGCTAACGATATCTGTCGGTTAATTAATTGTTGAACTATGGCCTTTGAGAGCTGTGGCGGCCTAGTTTATATTCAACCCGAACATTTAAAGGCGGTCCTTATTTTATTGTCTTATTTAGATGAACATTGGCTGCCAATCTCATTGTTAAATCGTCTCCATACTTTCGGTTTCTCGGAGGACTGCGGCGTTGCAGTGCGCAGACAGGTCGCGCCTCACGATGTGTTCATAGCAAAACCAGACACGGCGGCTGCGATCAACTTTTGCTCAGACAGACTTCCTCCTTTTCTTTTTTAGCCTGTTGGCGCCGAGGGCAGTTCAGTTTTTTTTTTTTTTTTAAAAACGCTTACCCAGCAAACGAAATTCTAGACAATCACGAGATAACAGGAGTTGAAATCAGACAGGAATGTCAGCGCATGCGCGCACTCTGCTCGTCCTCGACCAGTTCGTGTAAAGTGGTGCGCACAGGTTAGTGGTGATGGTGTTGCTGCTGCTTGTCTCACACTACTATGGAGTTAGATTACTCTCAAAAGTCTGTGTGCGAGCACCACCACATTTTTGCATCTGTATCCGTACCGTTTAAACGTCACCCCCTTGAGGTCTTCTTTGGTCTTTTTCACTGAAAACGAGCATTGATGGTTCGCATCCCGGGTCCTCCCTGCGTGGAATTTTACATGTTCTCTCCGAGTCCAAAGAGTTCCTCCCACAGTCCAAAGACATGCAGGTTAAGTGCAGTGGTGATTCTAAATTATTCCTGGTGTGTGTGTGCCCTGCAGTGGGCTGGCACCCTGCCTGGGGTTTGTTTCCTGCCTTGTGCCCTATGTTGGCTGGGATTGGCTCCAGCAGACCCCCGTGACCCTTTAGTTAGGATATACCGGGTTGGATGATGGATGGACGAACGAGCATTGGTGATGATGACTCTTACTTTGCCCAGTGAGTGTATCAGGGCCTGATTATGTCCTTTAGAGGCCCTAAACACTTTTTAGTGCCCCCATATATACAGGGTGTCCATAAAGTCCGTGTGCAATTTAAAATAGTTTTAACTTTGTAAGTATACAGTGGGTATGGAAAGTATTAAGACCCCTTCAATTTTTCACTCTTTGTTATATTGCAGCCATTTGCTAAAATCATTTAAATTAATTTTTTTCCTCATTAATGTACACACAGCACCCCATATTGACAGACAAAAAAAAGAATTTTTGAAATTGTTGCAGATTTATTAAAAAAGAAAAACTGAAATATCACATGGTCCTAAGTATTCAGACCCTTTGCTCAGTATTTAGTAGAAGCACCCTTTTGAGCTAATACAGCCATGAGTCTTCTGGGAAAGATGCAACAAGTTTTTCACACCTGGATTTGGGGATCCTCTGCCATTCCTCCTTGCAGATCCTCTCCAGTTCTGTCAGGTTGGATGGTAAACGTTGGTGGACAGCCATTTTTAGGTCTCTCCAGAGATGCTCAATTGGGTTTAAGTCAGGGCTCTGGCTGGGCCATTCAAGAACAGTCACAGAGTTGTTGTGAAGCCACTCCTTCGTTATTTTAGCTGTGTGCTTAGGGTCATTGTCTTGTTGGAAGGTAAACCTTCGGCCCAGTCTGAGGTCCTTAGCACTCTGGAGAAGGTTTTTGTCCAGGATATCCCTGTACTTGGCCGCATTCATCTTTTCCTCGATTGCAACCAGTCGTCCTGTCCTGCAGCTGAAAAACACCCCACAGCATGATGCGGCCACCGCCATGCTTCACTGTGGGGACTGTATTGGACAAGTGATGAGCAGTGCCTGGTTGTCTCCACACATACCGCTTAGAATTAAGGCCAAAAACTTCTATCTTGGTCTCATCAGACCAGAGAATCTTATTTCTCACCATCTCAGAGTCCTTCAGGTGTCTTTATGCAAACTCCAACGTTTTGGCCTTAATTCTAAGTGGTATGTGTGGAGACAACCAGGCACTGCTCATCACTTGTCCAATACAGTCCCCACAGTGAAGCATGGTGGTGGCAGCATCATGCTGTGGGGGTGTTTTTCAGCTGCAGGGACAGGACGACTGGTTGCAATCGAGGGAAAGATGAATGCTTTGCGTACATTGCTATGTATGTGCTGTGTGTACATTAATGAGGGAAAAAATAATTTAAATGATTTTAGCAAACTAGCCAACCCACGGCGTACCATACGCCGCATAATCAGGCCGGTTTTTTAATGATTTTTAAGCACAGGGAGAAAATTAACATTTGAAAAATCAGAAATGCAATAAATCACCAAGAAAAGCAACGTTGTAACAATGCACGGAACGAACCAACACACAATCGTCCGTGCGGCGCTCAGGCGCAGAGGGTGAAACGGGAGGAGAGGAGAAGGACGTCCACTTGGCTCCCTCCGTCATGCTAGTCTGCTGATTTCTCGTCCAGGATGCACTGCCCGCTCATGTGCCCACCTCCACCTCGTCACTCGAGTCGTTGTCGTCTTTGCACAGTCCAGATGCACCTGTGACTCACGTAGACTTTTCATTGCTCTGTGCGGTTTTGGCTGCCTTTCTATATATAATCCACAAAGACACCCGACCACGGTAGTAGTGAGGTGGGAGGGCGGTGTGTACAAAGTGCAGGAGCATCTAAGAAGACGCATGTTTGTCGCGGATGCGAATTGCTGTATGTAGCGTTTAAAACGGTTTGCTATGGTGCACGCGGTCGTGCATCGTAACCGAAAACTCGGTTTTTAAAGACTGCTCACTTCATTGTGTATACGGCTGTAGGTGAATGAAAAGATGTAACTCTGGAGAGGGCAACATACAATACAGCGTTTTACACGCTGCATACATCGATTCACATTCGCGGCAAGTTGTTTTACACGCTGCATACAGCGATTTACATCCACGACAAATATGAATCTTCTTAGATGGTGCTGTCGCGTCCACCCACGCTGTCGAAGCACACACACTGCCTGGTCATGTGCCCGCTCGCAAGAGCAACTAACAGAGACCCGCCCACCAACTGTAAGACTATGGGATACCCCTCGGAAACTGTTTTACACGCTGCATATAGCGATTTACATCCGCGACAAACTGTTTTACACGCCGCATACAGCGATTCACAGCCGCGACAAACAAACTGTTCTACACGCTGCATACAGCGATTTACATCTGCGACAAACAAACTGTTTTACACGCTGCATATAGCGATTCACAGCTGCGACAAACAAACTGTTTTACACGCTGCATACAGCGATTTACATCCGTGACGAACATGCCTCTTCTTAGATAGTCCTGCCGCGTCGTGTGGTGTCTCTGTGTGAACCGGTCAGGCACAGAGAAGGTCAGCCGCTGACAGAGCGTCTCGACTGTTGCAGGGCCTGCATTGGTGAAGCAGGTGAGACGGTAATGAAACAGAGGCACAAGGCTTATTGGTTTTTAAAGACTGATTCCTTCATTGTGCTTTAACCTCAGTTTTAAAGGATTGTTTTAAGGATCCCATGGGATACCCCTCGCAAACCGTTTCACACGCTGCATATGGCGATTCACTTCCGCGAGAAACATGCCTCTATGAACAGTCAACGTAGCTCGGAGGTACATGTGGACTCTACGACAGACGAACATAAATGACGCCGTTCTTCCTGTGTCGTCGCGTCCGAGTTGGTGGGCGTGGTTCTGTGAGTTGTCGTCGTATCCAATGTTCTTAGAGTTGGTGGGCGTGGCTCCTTCCTGCGTGCGCCATGGGCGTCTCACTTGTCAGCGGCTTAGTGAATCCACGCCCCTTCCCGTGTGCTTTCCATGGTTGTCTTGCCTTAGTGACTTATATATATAGATGGCTGCAATATAACAAAGACTGAAAAATTGAAAGGGGTCTGAATACTTTCCGTACCCACTGTATGTGATAGAAAGTATCTGTAAAAAGGATTAGAAAGAAGAAACACATTTTTTATTGTTCTTGTTAGCTTTCAACATGTCCACCATCATTACTAATACTAATCCGATTCGCAATGACTTTCTTGGACTTGTCTCAAAGGTTTCTTCTATGGATGCTACAGTTTCTTCACTAACATGTGGCCTACCAGACCGTGGCATATCGTTGACAGAACCCGTTTCTTTCCATTTTTTCATCCACTTGGATATGAAATTCCCATGTGGAGCTTCTTTCTTGTACTGGGGTCTAAACCTTCTTTGGACATCAGCGGTAGATTTTAGTTCCTCCAACCCAAGAACACAATTAACGTTCCCATCTAGTGAAGTGATGGATCAATGGTGATTCTGAAAAATAAGTAATTTTTAAGTTAAATTTCTAAAAATAAAACTTCTAAAGATTAAAAAAAAAAAAAACTAGATACATCAAGCTTTCTAGTCACATATGCTTACAAAGTTATAATTATATTTTAAATTGCACATGATTTTATGGACACCCGGTATGATATGAACTTAACTCTTCGTTGGCCGACTGAATGGGACAAGCGACATGACCAAGACAAGAACGATCATGTGAGTCTCGGCAGACCAGGTGGCAGATTGTAATTTTGTTGTATTCCCAAAATTAATATATATCACAAATTAATTGTTCTGGAGTTACCCCGCTTGATTGTGCTGTGGATGAACTCCCCATAACTGATCACTTTCTTATTTCATTCAATGTTAAACTTGCACTTTCCAACACTAAGCTTTCCCGTCTTTCCGTAATATTAAGATTATTAACTTGGACTCTCTTTCCTCTAGTTTTGATTCATTTATGGACATTGATCATTTATTTACTCCTGAAGAACTGGTCTCGCACTATAACACTGGACTTAATGGTATTCTTAACTCTGTCGCTCCATTAAAAACTAGATCTGTTTCTTTCTCCTCTTCTGCTCCCTGGTTCACGCCTGAACTTCGACTTTTGGAAGCCAAAGGCGGGCAACTTAAACGATTATATAAAAAACTGGACTCTTTGTTCTCAAGGAGATGTACAAAAACCACATACTTTATTACAAGGACTGTATTGCCCAAACTAAATCTAACTATTATACTCTCATTATTTTTTCAAATGAAGGCAACACCAAGTCATTACTGCTTCATAATATCACACAACCCCCGGATTCTTTACCTTCTCACTTTTACTCAACTGAATTTTGCAATTCCCTTATCTCCTTTTTTAATGAAAAAATCCAGAAGATTCACCAGTCTGTCTGTATGGACTCCTCCAGTACTGCATTTGAATTTCACCCACCAACTCACTCATTTTCCTCTTTTCAGCTTCCTACTGTCTCAGAAATCTCAGATCTTGTCTGTAAGTCTAAGCCACCCACCTGTCAACTGGACGGACCCCCTACAGTTCTAATCCAAGCCTGCCTCCCCTCTCTGGTCCCCCTTATCTCTGCTATAATCCACTCTTCTCTCACTACTGGTTCTGTTTCTTCATCTTTTAAAACTGCTGCAATAACCCCAATACTGAAAAAACCTGCTGCCCATCCGACTAATTTCAGTCATTTTCGTCCTATTTCTAATCTACCCTTCATTTCCAAAATTCTTTAAGCAACAATGGCTATTCAACTTCAGTCTCGTTTATCTCAAAATATTCTGTATGAACAGTTCCAGTCTGGTTTTCATCTCCTCCACAGTACAGAAATGGCACTTATAAAAATGACTAATGACCTCCTTATGGCAGCTGATTCTGGTTTAATTCCTGTTCTCATCCTCCTTGATGTGAGTGCAGCCTTTGACACGATTTGCCACACGACTCTTCTCAATAGATTATCTTCGATTGGCGTTACCCACAGTCCACTAGATTGGTTCAGATCCTACCTCTCAGGCAGCACTCAGTTTGTTCAGCTTAAAACTTTCACATCCCAACCCACCGCTGTTACTTCAGGTGGGCTCTGTCCTGGGGCCCCTGCTTTTCATTATTTACCTCCTTCCCCTTGGCAATATCTTTCGTAAATAGAACATTAGCTTCCACTGTTCTGCTGATGACACCCAGCTCTATCTCACTAGCAAACCTACTGCTTCCTTTCCACCCTCCTCACTTACTGATTGCATAGCAGAAATCAAATCCTGGTTTTCTTCAAATTTTATTAAATTAAATAAGTGAAAAAACGGAGGTTCTCCTCATTGGTACAAAATCAACATTATCCAAAACTGATCATTTTTCATTTGTTGCTGATAATGCCTCTGTCTCCCCTTCCCCACAGGTGTCATCCTTGACAGCACTTTATCCTTTCAGTCCCACATCAATAACCTCTCCCGGTCTGCGTATTTCCACTTGCATAACATTAATCGTATTCACTCCTCCCTCACTCCCCACTCCACTGCTATCCTTGTTCATAGCCTTGTCACTTCTCGTCTGGATTAGTGCAATTCCCTTTTCTTTGGTCTTTCTCTCAGATCTCTTTATAAGCTTCAACTGGTCCAGAATTCAGTTGCCCTCCCGCATCATTACTAGAACCCCCTCTATTCACCATATCACTCCCGTTTTGCAGCAGCTCATGACTTCCAGTTTAATTCCACATTAATTTCAAAATTCTTATCTTTTAAGGCTGTCCACAACCTCACCCAGGTATCGCTAACTAAGTGGAGGTGAGATGCACTCCAACACATGGCGAGACGTGGACCAACTCAAACAGAGGCTGACACGTGAGTGAAGAAGGCGCCGCCCCCCTGCTGTTGGCCCACAGCCGCTCTGTTGGATTTGCGCTGATACATCGGTACCGCAAGCCAACTATGGTACTTAGTGCCAATGAGAGAAGTCGCAAAATCGACCGGAAAGTTCAAGCAGATTATTGAAAATGACCAGATTTAAATCTCGTGAAAAGCGGACAGACATACAGACAGAACACGCTTGGACCACAACATTTTTAAAATCGTTTCATATCGGGCACCTATGGGTCAAAGGTAACATACATTCTAAATTTCAAGTCCTCATGGTCCGGGAGAGTTCGTGATGAGTAAGTCATTGGTATTTGGCATATATATATATATATAAACTGCTCAAAAAATTAAAGGAACACTTTGAAAACACATCAGATCTCAATGGGAAAAAGAAATCCTCCTGGATATCTATACTGATATAGACTGGGTAATGTGTTAGGAACGAAAGGATGCCACATCGTTTGATGGAAATGAAAATGATCAACCTACAGAGCCCTGAATTCAAAGACGCCCCAAAAATCAGAGTGAAAAAATTATGTGGCAGGCTAGTCCATTTTGCCAAAATTTAATTGCAGCAACTCCAAATTGTAGCGCAGCACTTTGTACGGCCCCTGTGTTCTTGTATACATGCCTGGCAACATCGGTGCATGCTTCTAATGAGATGACAGATGGTGTTGTGGGGGATCTCCTCCCAGATCTGGACCAGGGCATCACTGAGCTCCTGGACAGTCTGAGGTGCAACCTGGTGGCATTGGATGGACCAAAACATAATGTCCCAGAGGTGTTCTATTGGATTTAGGTCAGGAAAGTGTGGTGGCCAGTCAATGGTATCAATTCCTTCATCCTCCAGGAACTGCCTGCATACTCTTACCACATGAGGCCAGGAATTGTCGTGCACCAGGAGCCACTGCACCAGCATAGGGTCTGACAATGGGTCCAAGGATTTCATCCTGATACCTAATGGCAGCCAAGGTGCCTTTGTCAAGCCTGTAGCGGTCTGTGTGACCCTCCATGGATATGCCTCCCCAGACAATCATTAACCCACCACCAAACTGCTCATGCTGAATGATGTTACAGGCAGCATAATGTTCTCCATGGCTTCTCCAGACCCTTTCACTTCTGTCACGTGCTCAGGGTGAACCTGCTCTCATCTGTAAAAAGCACAGGACACCAGTGGTGCATCTGCCAATTCTGGTATTCTATGGCGAATGCCAATCGAGCTGCATGCTGCTGGGCAGTGAGCTCAGGGCCCATTAGAGGACATGGGGCCCTTGGGTCACCCTCATGAAGTCTTTCTGGTTGTTTGGTCAGAGACATTCACACCAGTGGCCTGCTGGAGGTCATTTTGTAGGGCTCTGGCAGTGCTCATCCTGTTCCTCCTTGCCCAAAGGAGCAGATACTGGTCCTGCTGATGGGTTATGGACCTTCTATGGCCCTCTCCAGCTCTCCTAGAGTAACTGCTTGTCTCCTAGAATCTCCTCCATGCCCTTGAGACTGTGCAGGGAGACACAGCAAACCTTCTGGCAATGACACGTATTGATGTGCCATCCTGGAGAAGTTGGACTACCTGTGCAACCTCTGTAGGGTCCAGGTATCGCCTCGTGCTACCAGTAGTGACACTGACTGTAGCCAAATGCAAAACTAGTGAAGAAACAGTCAGAAAAATGAGGAGGGAAAAATGTCAGTGGCCTCCACCTGTTAAACCATTCCTGTTTTGGGGGTCATCTCATTGTTGCCCCTCTAGTGCATCTGTTGTTAATTTCATTAACACCACAGCAGCTGAAACTGATTAACAACCCCTCTGCTACTTAACTGACCAGATTAATATCCCAGAAGTTTCATTGACTTTATGCTATACTCTGATTAAAAGTGTTCCTTTAATTCTTTTGAGCAGTATATATATATATATATATATATATATATATATATATATATATATATATATATTTGTTCAGCTGCATTATTTGGTCCATGGTGAATCCAGCAATGGAACTTTTCTGTGGTGCCCCCTTCCCTTGATGCTCTACACACCTGCTCATTTTGCCGAAAGCCCTGGAGTGTGTGAAGGGGAAGCGCGATGGGCCAGCGTCCCACCCAGGGCTGGCATTTTGGCTTTGTGCAGCGGGTATTGGCACCAGCGCCCCTAAACTGGTGTATTGGATGAAGGCTTTGGACCTCAAACCCCGAGATGATGACACTGCGAGTCACTTTACCAGCCTCTCCTCCAAATGAAAAAGCAAAAGAAATTCATCCAGTTGTAGGTCGTCGTGAATAACGTTAATTTTAAATTTCAAGGCAACTTGCGCTACTAATCAGGATGGTTAGATTATTTGTATCACCCCCATCAGCCTCTGGCAAATTCATTATTGTGGACAGTTAAAAAAAAAAATCTGGACTTAGTGGGGCTGCAACGGTTTTAAAGACTTTTTTGTGCATAACGTTTATGTCCTGGTAAACGATATCCCCGCCATTGGCATTCCCACTGGAATTCTATTCCTTGAGTTCCATTCACTTTATTAAGACGGTTATTAATAGAAGAGGACTGAAGAACGAAATTGCTCTTCTGCATACCTCCGTTGTAACGAGTGGTTATTTGAGTTATTTTTGCCTTTCTATCAGCTGGAACCAGGCTGGCCATTCTTCTCTGGCATCAAAAAGGCATTTTCACCCAGATGGCTTCCACTTTTGTTTTCCGCTTTTTCGGAGCATTCTCGGTAAACCGAAGAGATGTTTCTGCATGTATTTTAAATCCCAGCAGATCAGCAGTTTCTGAAATACTCAGAGAAGAGCCACTCTGGCACCAACAACCATGTCACGTTCAAAGTCACTTCCATCTCCTCTGTTCCTCGTTCTGATGCTCGATTTGAACGTCAGCAGGTTGTCCTGACAATGTCTACAGGCCGTAATACATCGAGTTGCTGCCATGTGATTGGCTGATTAGACCTTTGTGCTATCAAGCAGTTGAACAGGTGTCCCTAATAAAGGGTGGCTCCGGGAAACTGGAAATTTTGGCACTAGGTGTTGGCGATCCTGGGGCGTCGGGAGTTGTTTGGGACCAATGTGACGTCATTTAGGACCCCCTTAACATTAGTTCTAATTGAGCAATGGAGTGGCGCACAATGAGCGTTCGCTGTCAAAGCCTTTTTATAAGAATGGTGATAGGGAAATTCAGCGTTATTAACAGTAAGGATGAAACGATCGTGTCCCGTCTGCTCATGCGATTACAACATGGGTGCGTAATTTCGAAGAAACGGATTCAGCCTTAAAAAAGAGAAGTCCCCCGGTGGAGCCACTTCACGTACTGCCTGACAATTGATGGCAGCTATTCGACGATTGTTTGGAAGGCGCGTCATTTCACACAACGGCCTCCGGGATCCCCAGATCTCACTGTTTGTGATTTTTTTTTTTTTCCAGCGAGGACATTTTAAAAGCCAAGTGCACCGCACACGTCCTGCAGCCATCGCTGAACTAAAAAGGAGGACTGAAGAGGAAATCGCGGGCATTCCTCTAGACATGTTACGTCGAGCGAGGCAGAATTTCCACCACAGGTTGTCAGAATGTATACGGAGAAATGGACAACAACTTCATGATGTTTTCTTTAAAACATAAAATGAATATTACATGAATATTGATTACCATCATTGATTGCATATCCTGTACAATACATTTCATCATTAAATGTATTTTGTAACGTGTTTATTCGTGTATTGAACGTCATTTGAAAAGTTCCAGTATCCCTGGTCAACCTGAATGAGGGCTTTACCTAATGACCACTTATTTCTGTACTGTAAAAAACGTTACTGAAGTTAACGGTAAAAAAATCCGGTAAATTGTGAAATTAAAATACCTTTTTTGAAAAAAATGGAAAGTTACCATATGTTCTACTGAAAATAACCTGTATATCTTAAACATCCATCCATCCATTATCCAACCCGCTATATCCTAACTACAGGGTCACGGGGGTCTGCTGGAGCCAATCCCAGCCAACACAGGGCGCAAGGCAGGAAACAAACCCCGGGCAGGGCGCCAGCCCACCGCAGATATCTTAAACAATACATTTAATTATTTTTTTATAGCCAAGTTCTGTACATTAAATTTTCTTCTACCTTCAAAATATGTTACATACAGTTTACTGTTAAGTTTACCGTTAATTGTCAGTGTAAAACTGATAAATAGCGAAGGTACACAACTGTAAAATGTAAAGCATGGCTTCAGTAGCCCCGAAGTTAGGATATTTGCATAATGACACGCCCCCTTTACCGTATTGGTCCTGGTGATCCGCATACCTTTGTCCAGAAGGGGAAAAAAAAGTTAGCAGATTTAGTCATGGAAGCTGATTTATGGTGGGTTGTGTTTGATAAGCTGGCACACCTGTAAGGACACCATACCCCACAAAAGCAAACTTTACTTCTCCACCAGACGATGTGCCATAATTACCTTAAACATTGAATTCTTTTCAATGTATAGAATTAAATGGCGCATGTCTGTTATTGGTTGCGTTGTTATGGGGGTGCATGGCAAGGGGGACTGGTCAGAACTGATGGAAGGCTGAAAGTATCCAAATGCAGAGGGGTCCTTGAAGAAAACCCTCCAGAGTGCCACAGCCACACACTGGGGGTGACAGTTAATTTTTCAGCATGACAATGACCCAAAGCATACAGACAATGCTGGGGTGGCTTAGGGACAAGTCTCGGGAGGCCCTCGAGTGGCCCAGCCAAAGCCCAGACCCTGAGGATGGCAGTTTACAGACACTTTCCATCCAATCAAATGGGGTTTAAGAGGACAAGTCAGGGAAAAATGGGATAAACTGCCCATATCCAGGTGTGCAAAGCTTGTAGAGGCTGGAATTGTTGCCAAAGAGACTTCTACAAAGTAATAAATTAAGGGTCTGAATTTTCTATGGACGAAAGGTTTCAGTTTTTGATTTTTAATGCATTTTTAAACCTTGTTTTTTTTTTACTTTGTCATTATGGGATATTGAGGTTGATTGATGGGAAAAAATGACAATATACCCATGTAAAATGAAATCTGCAACACAGTAATAGGAAGGGTCGGCATACTTTCTAAATCCACTGCATTTTGCCAAACTCCCTTTAATTCTTTACACTTAGAACACTGACAGAGGGCTCTGCATTGATGCACCTAGAAATTTGTCACTTTGGAAGTCGTCCTCCCCCCCACCCCTCCTCAGTCACCTAATAGGTAAGTTTATAAAGCCATCCTACTGGCAGATCCAAGCTCACGTTTCAGTGAAGTGCCCCCCTTTTGTCTCCAGAGTTTACCAGAGGTGATCATGTAGCCCGTGGATGAAGCTGATATGCGACGCCACGCGCAGCGCTCACAGGCTCACACAGCCTCGCAGTTGCTACCCTGGCGCTGGCCCGACGAGGTGACGGTTTGTCTCCTTTGTTTGCAGGTGACACGCCTGCTACACTCGAACTTGGGCGCACTTCACTCGATGGAATGCCAAACAGTGATCGGTCACCCGGCACCTGTGGAAACTCGCTGGCGACAGTAATACGACGCTCTGCGTCAGCCGTCTTTGTCCGGGAGCAGCCGGCAGTCGCCTGTGTCACTCTTAAAGTGACACACACACGCACACCCACCTGCCGCGATCAGGTCAGGGGTTACCCGGTTGCGGTCCTTCCTACATTTAGAAAGGGTCCCAGAAGGCGATTTAGTCTTTCCACAACACGCTTCAAAAATCCACCAACTTTCAAACACTTTTTATTGAATTCAGAGTCACAGGAAGCTCGAGTCTATCCTGGCCACGTCGAGCGCAAGGCAGGAAGAGACCCCAGACGGGCTCATAGAGGTCTAATTTAGAGATGCTAATGAACCTTAAAGGTAGCCTGTTGAATATAATAAAAATGCTGTGCAATCGCGTGTGTTTATTTATTTATTTATTTATTTATTTATCTATCTATTTATGCATTTATTTATTTAAAAACATTTGTAAAAAGCCAAATATCCCCCTGGGGACAAGTTCTATCTATCTATCTATCTATCTATCTATCTATCTATCTATCTATCTATCTATCTATCTATCTATCTATCTATCTATCTATCTATCTATCTATCTATCTAAACTTAAACAGGTTGGAGCTATGAGGAAGCAATTGAACAAACTACCATAAGTATAGCAAAATGTCTAACTGGGGTGGATGGAGACACAATCTGCTTAATTTATAGAATTCACTTTTGAGCAACACAAAGATTGGTGCAGGGGAAAATTACCAGTGTTATGGTGTCAAAGCAACCCTTCCAAGTGTAGATATGGAAAAAACGGAAACATTTACAGGGTGAATTTAAAATTGGACGTTTTACTGTGTAGTCAGTGTTAAAGGAAGATAAAAAGGGGCACAGATTCTGTTTAGTAATGCACTCCAGAATTTGTTTTCAACCTACAAGTGAACTGCTTTTCTCTGTGGATGTGGTAACCAAGAAGCTCCGCCTTTGGCTCTACCCATATGATCCAGCTCCGCCCCATCTGGCAGGCTGCAGCAAGGTGTACTTGTAAGACTACCATTTCTAACAAACCAATTTTAATGAACCAAATGAATAATAAACCAAATGAGTGCTGATAACCAACCATCATGGCATTGATAGAGGGATGGCACTGGAAGGGGCAGGACTTCCAATGCACATTGGAAGCGTGGTCACTATTTCTGCATGGGCTCCTCCTCCTCACTCAAGTTTTCTAGAAGAAAAAGAGTAGTTAGTACATACGCTTTAGTATAACCCATTCCTTTTGTGTACTCTTGGTAGAAGTCCCATGCACACTCCCTTAATACACATGCATGATAATAGACTTTGATTTGTTTTAAATTTCTTGTATTTTCTATTTAGTATCAATATTTATTTTGTAGGTCACCTGAAACAGTGGTGTTTCTTAGAATAAAGAATAACAATAATAATAGATTCTGCATCCAGAATCTATCTATCTATCTATCTATCTATCTATCTATCTATCTATCTATCTATCTATCTATCTATCTATCTATCTATCTATCTATCTATCTATCTATCTATCTATACCCCCTCCTCACCATGGTCGACAGCCCCCATATACAGTAAACTTGCAGCCCCTATACTAAGCATTTTAGCCCTCTATATTCCACAGATTACCATTTCTAACAAACCAACTCAGAGCTCTAAATTAGGCAATTGGATGTGAAATACAAGCACACTCGAGTGTGTTAAACGTGGAGCAAATCACCCAGAGATTTGCTTTAGTGCCTCTCATCTGTCAGAGTCTGGGCGACAGTAAAATCCGTCAACAGAAAAGCACAGCTGCCCTGCCCACACACACCCAGTAGAGTTGTTGACTGAAGAGCAGCTCGAGATTGCCGTGATGATGGAGTTATGCAAGAGACCTTCGACTAAATAATAGCAGCCCAGCCACAAAGCTGCAGTACTGACGGCTTCGTTTCCATGGTTAAGATGCTGGCATGTTGGCACAGTGGCAGCAACAAAATGAAAAAAAAAATTGCAATGGGCTAGACCACTGTGTTAAAGGCTAGAGGACGCCTGGCGACTGGTTTGGGTCCAGGTTGAGTAGGTACAACACCAACGCCGCCTTAGCATGACTGTAGATTGAGGATACATGAGAGGGGAATGGCTAATGAATAGAGTGGCATCCATATGCCACTAACCAACTTGGGTTAATCAGGCATTGAGAACTGATAAATAGAAGGATGCCATTGGGTTGGAGTAGGGGTTTTAATTTTTTCGTCAAATTTCCATTTCAGAAGTATATTAGGGAACCTAAGGAGTAATTCTGTTTTTTTTTTCTAATGATTTATTTTTAGTTTTTAGTTTGGTCCGTTTTTCTCAGGTGTTTGTTCTGCTAAAGAGTAGCAGGAAAGATTTGAAATGAGGACCAGGGGATCAAACGTTAGTCTGGAAACACGGCAAGATCAAAAGCAGAAAATTTTTGTTCATGAGAAAGCAAAATTCTAGTTCAGAGTCAAAGAAATGTCTAAAAAAGTTGTAATGCCGGAAAAACAATAACTAAAGCAAACCTGAATTTTTATAGGGATAATCCATCAGACCTGGAAGACAAAGAAGTGCCGCATGTCAAGTTTAGATGAAGAGGGTTAAGCTAGTGTACAATATCTGTGTAAATGTGAGGCCCCATCTAACACACAATCTGCACAGAGCTTGGAGGAGAGAATGGTTTCATCTTAGATGGAAGCTACAGAGTCATGTTAAGTTTGTGCCGAAATGGCATCTTGTAATTTGTTTGCATTTACTTGTTTCATGGATCCTTCAAACAGAATAACAGACATTCTGTTCCTTCAAGGGGAATGCAGATAGCTTTTGGCATTTCTAAGTACAGATTTGATTTCTAGTTTATGTCCTGCTCAAAAGAAACAGCGTCTTCTAGTCTTGGTAACTGTCAACTCCTGTGGAAATATCACTCAACCGTAGACGACTCTGTGAAAAACTCTGTTCAAGAGCTCCAGTGGAGGTTATGTATGTTGTGCAAGAAAAATGAGTTATTTAAGGGGAATATAGTTATGATGCATAAAGTGTTTTGGTATGCTGTCCGCTTTGAAAATATACCATTTTGAAGAAGTATAAATAAATGTCAGAAACCTATTCAAGCATATCAGGAAAACCAGATAAAGGTCAGGTGAAGAACAAAGAACAAGAAGGTCCTGGTTAATGGTTCAAGAATTTAGCTGACTATCGTGTACCCAGTAAGACTTGACAGATTTCACGCACACAGAAACTGAAGAAGTACCGCAAAAGTATTGTAAGGACCAAGAATGTAGTAGAAATGAGACTTTTATTTTGGGATGTGTAAGCTGGTATTGCCCTCTGCTGGAAACATCCCATGTCCCTTGAGCCAATCAGAGTGAATGAAAGCTAGTGAACCAATCAGAGTAAGCAATAATTCAGCTTTGTTATGTAAATTCAGTTATTTATAAATATAGTGTTCTGTCTTTACTTTGTGACCTTTCTATCACAGGCTGCTGTGATTGCATGTATCCCTCTTCAAGATGAGAAATAAAAGACACAAAAGACAAGCTTCCTCCTGCCTGGTTCTTCAGATTGATTAGTAATATATATATATAAATATCTATATCTATTATAAAAGAAAATTTTGAGACAAGACTTTTTCCAAGTGATTTTTTTAAGTCCCGCGAGATGAGACTATTGCCAAGAGATTTTGTCAAGTCCCACCCTCCTCTCAACCATTTACAACCACGCCCACAGTCCTCTCACCTCTCATTCATGTGAAAGCTTGCGTCAGACACAGTTCCTGCTCTCTTAGCTCTTATAAATTTTTATGTTGTTCTCACTTTAAGTTCCCAATGAAAGAAGACTTATTATGTCCAAATCTTATTGAAGAATTTCTGCCCAAAGGGTTATCAACAGAAGAAATGAGTACACGGGCAATCCTAGCACAGAGAAATGATGACGTCAAATGAATTAATGTGAAAACTGTCGATCTGTTACGCGGCAATGACATGTGAAATTTTAATAGGCAACAAGAAAGGTAATGTAGTGCATTTTCCATGGATAACATTAGACACCAAAGGAGATCTTGAGGTGCCATTAATATTAAAACGTTTGCAGTTTCCTGTTAGAATAACTTTTGGTATGGCAATTAACAAATCACAGGGACAAACATTCAAAAATGTTGGTTTATTTATTAGAGAGAAAGAAACAATATTCACTTACGGGCAGTTATATGTTGCGTTGTCACGATGTAAGTCCAAACACGGAATCAAAATTCAATGCGATATTGAAGTATTTGAAAACGTATAACGCAACAAATACCTGTAACGCAACATCGCACATTTTCCTTTCAATTTATTACATTTTACTATTTTTACTATGGTTAATTACTCGCTGTAATGTAAAAAAGTTAGTTCTATTATGCATATGTAACAATTCCCATGAAAAAAAAAACAATCTGTTTAAATTGTACATCCACATCCCCATACGCGAGCGGCAGATGCGCAAAGTGGATAGCGCGTAGCACCTGCCCGGGGGTTAACGAGCGAAGCGAGCAGGGGGCAGAGCCGCCTAGTCTTATATATAAATGTCTACGCATGGAAGTGTGTGTGCCTGTCTGTCCGGCCTGGAAGTGCGAGCCTACAGCATGAAGCGCAAAGAAAATGACTCTGTCGCCAAAGTGAAACCACTGCTGCTGATACACAAGAGAGATGAGCACATCGACAAAACAAAACCTTCAAGGAGAGAAAAACTAGCTTAGCAGCTGATAGACAACGGAGGCGAGCACGTTGGCAAAATGAAACCGATGAGGAGCTGCTAATGCACAACCAATGCGATTGATTGATTGATTGATTGAAGTGTCGGAATCCATGGTTTCTAGGAGCTTGGGCTTATACAGCTAGTATGTAATAAAATTAATATATTAATAAAATATATGCATTTAAGGTAATGGTCTCTACCACAATACAGAACCCTTTTACTGTCAACCTGTCAACGCCATGGTGTGGTACAAACCCCTCATTTCACTCCCAGTAGTCTCCCTCTCCCAGAGACCTTGTCATAGTTATGTCTCATCTGGATGGCACTGAGAGGGTCTATGTGTTTTGAAGGCCTTCTGTTATTTTGAAATTCTGCAGTTCTTGTTAGTAATTCCAGTAATGGAGTGTACACTATACCAAAAATAAAGGGAAGATGATACACAGATCAGCTGAGCTTCAATGTGTCAGTTGTGAAGGCCAGTGTTTTAATAGATTTGTGATCCATTTCTGGAAAAAGAAGGATTGAAAGAAGGTTGGATTAATCATCTAGCATTGTTGCTTCTGCAGTATTAAATGACCATGTAGCAAAAATGAACAGTATTAAAAATATTAGCAGGGTGACAATATTATAGTCAGTCACAGAGACACTAAAAGTACATTTATAGAAATTTTAGCTGAATCCTTATTTAAAATAGAATGTTTTGAACATATCATAGGTTATAGGATAACTAGATATATTTGCTACACTCCTTATTGCTCTATATTAGCCTTGTGTACTGCATACATCGGGTGAATTTCCCCTTGGGATTTTTAAAGTGTCTATCTATCTATCTATCTATCTATCTATCTATCTATCTATCTATCTATCTATCTATCTATCTATCTATCTATCTATCTATCTATCTATCTATCTATCTATCTATCTATCTATCTATACATTTTAATGAAAAAGGAATCGGGAGACGTTACAAGGTCAAAAGAACAATCTAAAAGTCGACACTGTGAAGACGTGAAATAAAAATACAAAGCTCACAACGTGACTCGAAGATCAAAGTTGGGATACCGTGTAGAATTTCATAGCAAAAAAGGAGACACGTAATGAAGCAGACATTAAATAAAGTCAAACAATAGAAGAAGAAGAACCCATCATTATATTATACTAATAAGAAGGATCAATAAAGTTGTTTCTTTTTTATAAAGCGGAAGTTGAAATCTCAGATGCCTGAGAAATGCATGCGCTGACCGTTTTACAGTCGCATTGTTCATGTGATGTGTCATACACTCCCTGTCGTCTTGCCTGGTAACTAAATAGCAACTGAAAGCAAAAATGGCAGCACCCATAAAAAAACATTCAGACACTGTAGAAGAAGGTAATTCATTTTCAACATTGTTAAAAGCATTTTGAAATTAAAAAATAGACATAACAACTGGATTTATTGGTCTATGAAACCATGTAAATAAAGTTTGGAGATGAGTGAAAGACCAAGGAACAGCCAGAAAAAATAAATCGAAGCCACCCGTCAAATCGTGACACCTTGAGCTAGTGAGAAACAGCATGGACTGCCCTTTCTTGGATCAGTCAGAATCCTGCAGTCACAGCTGCCTCTTCATTTCTTCAAAGGTCCGTTGGGCCCTCGATCAAGACCCTTAACATGAAAATTGCTGTAAAGTAGCTAACAAACCCTACGAAACAGGGATGAACAAAGTACAGTGGTCCCTCGTACTTCGGAGGTCATTTGAACTCTGAATTGTTCGAAGTCCGAATCAATTTTCCCGTTTAGAAATAATGGAAAGTAAATTAATCCATTCCCTGATGCTAAACAATACTATTTTGATAAACTTAAACAGCAAATATGCATACTTTAAGGTAAAAATAACACAGTTAAATGTCCTACAGAATACATTAAAACATGAAAACAATCAATAAAATGCATTAATACTGTGTAATAAACTGAAAATTGCGTTTATTCTACCTTAGAGAGAGGTGGTGATGTCCCATGTGGCTGGTGGAGAAGAAGAGAAAGGTTACTGACTGGAAGGGGAGTCGTCCTCCATAAACACGCCAAATAACGGTAATTTGTGGTAAGTTCCTTTTTCAGCTCAGTCGTCGATACTACAACCTTCCTCTAAGGCTTCATCGCTTCCATATTCTTAGGTGCCATTGGTAATAGACAGTTATTTTTTACATATTGTCACACAATGTGCGAGTAGGAGGCAGCTAAAGGGCCTGAGTAATTGTAATAAAACATCTGACCAGGGGTGGCCGAATGCTCTGACTGTCTTTCTCAGTTCCCTACAGACCTTTCCCGGGAAATTGTGCAAGGTTCCGGCACCTCAGAGGATATCCCTTCCGGTGTGGGGGCCCTTTGCTGACGCCAGTTCCAGTCCAGAAGACGTCACTCCTGGTCCAGATGACATCCCTTCTGGTGTTAGGGCCTTTGACGATGTCACTTCTGGTCCAGACGACATCACTTCGAATTCCGGCCCCTTTGATGACGTCACTTCCTATACAAGCCTTTAAAGCCTCCATCTTTGTCTCTTGTAATCAGTTCTGTTTTGGACTCAGTCTTACGAAAAACTCTGCGAAAATTTACTACGTTTGCAGCCTGGATATATTATACGGGTGGCTGCCCCAAACCTTTATGATGTCTGGTGTGATTCATTGTGACAATATATATCCAAACACACAAAAAATAAAGCGAAAAAAGTACTGAAAACACATGAGAACAACACAAAAGATGCTTTCACAGTGAGAGCGAGGGATGACTTGAGCGCACAACAGATGACGTTTACGCGTACTGTGGAAGTGCCACCTGTTGCTGCATTTTTTTCAATGTGCACATATTTTGAATGTAGAACTCCGGATCAAATTTCTCTCAAATTCAGCGTTCCAACGTTCAAAGTTAGAATCGTTCAAAGTACGAGGCGCCACAGTGTCTATATATATATATAAAAGTCAATGTGTGTATGTATGTTCCGACATCACTTCTGAATGGCTGGAGTGATTTTCATGAAACTTGGTACACATGTTTCTCAATGGTCGACTAAAACTACTGTAGTGTGAAATCAACCCTCACCCACCCCCTTCTGGGTAGGAAGGGGGGGGTGATCTTGCGGTCTTGTATTCATGTTATCATTCAGTTGACACTCAGAACGATCACCAGAGGGTGAACTGGAGGCGACTACCAGCATTCTTTATGTTTCAGTGCCACCACGCCCCTGTTGGTTTTGAAATTAAATAGAGTTCTACGCATGGAAGTGTGTGTGTCTGTCTGGCACGGAAGTGAGACATACAGTCGGGGTGAGGGCTCCAGCTCCGAGGATACACAAGCGAGGCCAGTACACCAGCAAAAGGAAACCTCCTAAGAAAGACACTCGCTTAGCTGCTAATGCACAAGCGATGCAAGCACGTCAGCAACACGAATCCTCATAGCAGAGAGATGCCCAGAGTAGTTCTGACGATTTCAATACTTTCTAGGATCCTGTGCTTTTAACAGCACGGGCTTACACAGTTAGTATATAGCAGACGACTGGCAGCATTCTTTATGTTTGAGCAGCACCGCACCCCTGTTGCTTTTCAAATTAAATGGACTTGGCCGGTTCCGAGCGTCAACTGGATGATAACATACATACAAGACCGCAAGACACGGACATTAGTGAGTCTTCATTGTTTGTTAATTCATTTTTATTTTTTAAAGAAATCTGAGGGACCGGGATCTGGTCTAAAGGGTGGATGAGGAAGAACAATCCACTAGAACTGGATGAATATTTCCAGTGTTTCCAAACCTGGAACAACCAAATGGCGGCACCCTTAGGAAATAACCACAATATAAAATGGTTTTACGTTAACATGAAAATGAAAACTAAAAAATGAACGTTAGTGTACAATAATAAATTAAGAACTATCTATAACTTGAATTATACAGGGTAAAGAATACCCTAAATTGTGACAGTGACATCATTAAAATAACATTAAAGTTAAACACTGATAATAAATATTCCAAATAATTAATAAAGATAATGCCAAAAGAATGAAAATAACAGGTTTACAACACAAATAGCTTTTAAGAGATGGCTGGAATCAAGGTCAGGGGATGAGAAGGTAGTCAAAAATAGATCAACAATACCAAACACGGTACACAAAATGCAAAATCAAAAGTGAATGAACAGAACTGAGAGAGTCGTAACCCAATAATTTTTGTGGAAGTGCCTTTCAGCTTCCTTTATTTTAAGAGAGATGTGAAACATGAAAAGGTACACATGGCTCAGACACTGGGTGGTACACACAGCCATCTTGAAATATGTTATCATATAATGACAGCACACACATCGACCTCAAATGACATGTAGCAATCTCTGTATATAAAATCCAACATCTGTCTGTTTGTCTATCTTCTTTTCATGAAAGAACTACTTAACGGATTTAGATCGGGTGTTTTTCTAAAATTTGCTTGAACATTCTGGTTGATTTTGTGACTTCTCTCATCACACTAAGTATCATAGTTCGGTTGCGGCACCAATTTATTTACGCAAATCCGAGAGAGAGGCTGTGGGCCGAGGGGAGGAGGAGGCGGAACCTCAGAAGTAGGAAGCCGGGTGGGGTTCACATTGCAGCCAATGGGGAAGGAGAAACTGAGCTAGTTTAGAGTGGATTACAATGGAATGTAGTGGTCTTTAAAGTGTCCCCGAGGGCTAAGGAATCGTCTTGTCGCAACGCAGAAATTGTTCGAGAATTCCAGACAACTCAGGGAAAGGCATGGCAGCCAATGAGGAAGGAGAAACTGAACTTGTTTTGGGAGGATTCTAATGGAATGCAGTGGTCCTTAAGGTGTCCCTGAGGGCTAGGAAAGGGAAACATCTACCAACTATGCTGAATTATTGTGGATGATAATGTGACCTGAGCTGTGAGGTTGAGCTCTGAGGTGCCGTGCCTCCCCGAGATAGAATTATACTTTATCTCTCTCTGTGTCTCCCGATTAACTAACATTCACAGAGCCTGTGATGCAAAGGACCAGCGTTATGTACTCGGGGGATTGGTGGGGGTCCCTGTTACTTTACGATCTGTTCTACATAGCAAGGAGATAACATGCTTAATCCAGAAGTGAAGACACAACACACAATGAATCTTTGAAGAACGAGGAAAAAGAAGTATTTTTGTAATATTCTGATTATGATTAGCAGATGTACCCCTAAATTGAAAATATAGAGAATTTAACTTTTTTCTTAAATGCAAGTGGAGTTTCGATTGGGCAGGGTCATCATGCATGTATACATGTGGTGTTAATTATTCACATATGCGCAAAGTAGATCAGGCAGTGCTATAAATAGTACACTTACAGTATGCGTGTGTGAAATTTTACACATTTGTGAAGCAGAGTGGGGAAAAAGGTAGCACAGATTGGGTAGTGACACCCCTATCCAACATGGCTGCTAAATCATTGTAATATCATGCCTGCCCTGCAAAGCATTATGGGGTGCTGGTGGTAAAAAATTTTTTTGACTAACTTGGCCACATGGCCGATTTTGGGGGAAATATGCAGCAAACAAGGGAACCACAGAACTTAGGAAATATCCTGCCAAAAATGCCAATCAACACTAATAACGGCAAATCTAAACAAGTATATAAGAAATATTAATTTGGAAGAGTTCCAAAATAGAAATGTGTCTTAGACCATAAAAAAAAGATTATGACATGCTAGCATTTGTGCGAGTGAGCAAAAGGGAAGGCTATAAAGGTGAAAGCGGTGTTTTTAGTCTCTTAAAAGTGTAGTAGGAGAATGGACATCCTGACCGGGAAGGAGGATGGTGTCTTACCTGGACATTTGTGACCAAATTTGGGTCCGACTGGCATGATACAATGGAAGAACCAGCGGAAGCCAAGAATGTGAAGCTGTTCCATCCCCCATATACTAGGTGGCAGTGGTCCTCATATAGTGACGCCATTGGAACACCCACAGGGGGGCTTGGGAGTTGGAGTCTGAAGTGCAGGCCTGTCAGGGTGCTTGGGTACCAATAGAGGGCGCTGTCCAGGGAGGACCTCCCTACTTTCTTTATGGCCCAGAAGTGCTTCCAGGAAGACAACAGCATAGCCCTGGAAGGAGACCCGGGTCCGGCTTAAAAGGGAGCCCCCTGCCTCACATTAATGAGTCAGAGTCAGAAGGCAGTGGGCAACGTTCAATGGAGGACAGAAAGGAAGACGAATTGGTTCATTTTGTGTATTATGGCAACTAATCTTTGGAAAGGCACTTGTGCTGAGGCTTAATAAACACCATGAGTGTGTCATTTACTACTGTGTCTTGGGTTTGGGACTTAGTGGAGCCCCCTGGTGGTCAAAAGGGGTAGACTCTAAATCTATGAAAAGCTGCATTTTATTGATGTGGATACAAGGAGGTGCGTTATACTACAACATGTGGAAAATGCAAAAATGTCATTCCATGGGACCTTCCCAGCTATGATAGGCACAAGGTTTTGTTGGGGTTTAAGGTCCCCAGCTACCTATCAAATGGGACACACAGCAAACTCACCAGAGTTAAATCAGCACTTTAGGTGTGTATAAGGGACCACACTTTCCGTACGTACACTTTAAGGGTTACTTTGGCATTATAAGAGTTCAAGTAATAACTGGAGATTTTTGCTGTGCAGGAAGCAAAAACTGATTTTGTGTACTTGGCTCTTGACAATAAGAACCATGGTGGAATTTGGTGCTCACCCAGGTGACCCACATGGTTATGCTCCTTGTCACCACTCAGGTAACTTCACAAAGTGCACCTTCACCGATGCCACCTGCTTGGTGTGTGACCAAATGACAACATACATGACATGCTATTGGCACAAGCGCTTATGAACAACAGCAATGCACGTCTTTTAAATTTGTCTAAGCAGCTCCGTAGCACTTTACGTGTAAGGTACTTTATGTATAGACGCTAAATAGGTGTGCAGCATTTCACCTTCAATTCCAGAAAAGATGAGAACATATAAAAAAAAAAAAACTGGAAATGATCACAGGCAGCAATTTTCTCACATTTTTTATTCCTTCAGTTGTACAGTGGCCTCCTGATTTTTCATGATGGAGAGCACAAGCCTATCCTCCGAGCTCTCGGGTGTAATTAATCCCATCAAAGGGAACAGTGCATCAACATCTGCCTAATCCCTGCTAATAGCAGACACCACCCATGAAATTCTTACCTCAAGCTACATTTATTAGCATAATTACAATCGCCAACTGGATAGAAGTCTGTAATAACAGTGCCATTCTCCAAGGACCTCTTGTGCTCTTGGACAGAAAATTGAGTTTTCCGTTTCCAGGCTAGGTCACTGCACTCTGAGTCTCGGGCAAAGAGGCACAGCAGCCTGGCATACACCGACTGCAAAGGACAAAGAGAGCAGAGCCGTTACATCACATGTGCTGGGGCCAAAACTGACGCATTAAAATTAATAATCTGGTCATTTTTGTATTTGTCAGTTTGCTGTCGGTATCAAACAGTCTTTTATTTGCACAATGCCATCAACGTCACGCACCACCACAAGGTGCATTGCATTCCACTTCATGTGAGATTAGGCCCCGCCCCTTCTCCACCCTAATCTCACATCAGACATCTGCTGTCACCAGGATCATCTAGCCTGCCATACAGTTGTAGCCATCGTAACCAGTAGAGGGCACCACTGAGCCCCAAACCCCAGACACAATCACACCCAAACCAATCACAGGTTCAAATGCAGCCCCTTTTTATTAATAGACATTATCTACACAGATCCAAACAAGAACAACCAAAATAAACATCCCAGGGAACAATCCTGTTTCTTCACACTCATCCCACCAAGCCTCATCCACTTCCTCCCAACTCTATTGGCTCCTTTTATCTTTGACCCGGCAGGACATGAGGTCTATAGGAAACACTGCCGGTTCAGACAAGAGTCCCCCAAAGTAGGAACCATATCCCACTGAGGCTCCCCCTGGTGTCACCCAACAGGGGTGTGTTCCAGAACTCCAATTCCCATGATTCTCTGTGGGTAATCCTACAGGGAGTGTATCAGGGGAACATACTACCCGGATGCTGGTGTCTCTCCTGGTCCTCCCAAGGTTTCTTGCACCCATCCAGTCAGAGAGCCTGTCTCATGGCAATCAACTTCTGGGCAAGGAATCACCCACCCTCTGGAAGGCCCGTCCTTCTCCTGCAGCACTCACACCATTCACCCGCTTGTTCTGAGAAAGGTGTCACATACCAGTCAACAAGCCCTGAGGTGAGTGAAACATCGCGAGATGAAGGGTTGATTTATGATACTAATGCCTCTCTCTCTCTCTTTTTCATCAGACCAAAAGAAGAAAAGTATCCCCATACACTTACCTCTCACACTTCCGGGTTCACAAGATGGCCGCCAAATGTCACTTCCTCATCCGGCTCCCACGGATGACGTCACTTAAATCTTTAAGGGCTGAATATTTTTTGCAAATAACACCGTTTACTGTAAAGCACAAAAAGCAATAGTTTCACCCAGAAATCAACATAAAATGTCTGTTACTGCAAGCTATGGCCACCAGTTCATCAGGAATGCGCAGCAGGCTGGCTGCCATGCAATCTTTTGTGCCAGACCACGGTCACAGTGCATTGCAATCTGGTTTGTACCTCTTGTCATTGTAAGTGGTCGGGCCTACCAGGCGAATATTGCCGTAGGTGCGTCAGCTACATACACCCGTTCAGCACCTCGATCAGCTGGGGTTTGATCAACTTGGGACCGATCAGTTGTTGCTGGTTCCTCACATTCGTTTTCGATCACTTAGAGTCCGACAAATCAAAGTCCAATTCAGCGATAACGTGCAAAACGGGAGCATTTTGCTTTACGCATATGCGTTGATCTCTCGCCCGATGTCGATACCATTTTTGCTGTTGTTTGCTCCTTGCTACTCACACGAGCGCAGGGAATCTCAGTCAGACCAATGAAGCAAACTTTTCTTCTAGCAAGGAGAGTCCATCTGAAACATAACTGAGGGTTTTGTCACCATTTACAGCTGATTACCACCATCAACCCTTCCTTTTGACAAAAATCGACATCCGCCCTGAAAGAGTTAAGGCTCCATATTGATGACGTCACATCCGGGCCAATGAAGAAGATGTCACTTCCACTATATCTTCACTTCCGGTCTCCCCTTGATGACGTCACATCCATCTTGTAGTTACGACATCATCTCCCGCCACATCATTTTGTTCCCTTATAAAAAACGACCCATGTCTGTATTTTCTTTTCTCAATTGCTGTTTGAGTACATTGATCGCTCATGTTTTCAATCATTTCTTTACTTTGTCCATTGGACATTATACAGGGACGGCCCCCAACTCTTTTTATTTTACGACAAAGGCTACATGTTTTTGTTTAAAAATGCAGTGTAACAGATAGCCTGGCCACAGACAGACATGACACCAATGTCCAAAACACACGAGTTTATTTACAACGTATTTACAAATTACTGTGGTTAGCTGGCGTCCTGCCTGAGGTTTGTTTCCTGCCTTGCTCCCTGTGTTGGCTGGGATTGGCTCCAGCAGACCCCCGTGACCCTGTAGATAGGATATAGCGGGTTGGATAATGGATGGATGGATTTACAAATTATGGCTCCACCAGTTCACTCACGACTCCTCGGTCTTATCTCTCTTCGGCCGCCTCCACTCCTCTCTCGCAAGCTCCGTCTTCCTCCTCCCGACTCCGGCTCCTCGAAGGTAGTGAGGCGGCCCCTTTTATCCTGCCCCGGCTGTGCTCCAGGCTCTCAGTGATGGTCTTCCAGCAGCACTTCCTGGTGTGGTGGAAGTGCTGTCCTCCAGGTTCTCAGGAACCATCCAGGCAGCCCCTTGGCTGGGCCACGGACCCCCTCAGGGTTGAGCTTTCCAGCTCCGTATCTGTGGCCCTTGATGGAAATCGGGTGGCTGCCCTCTTGCACCCAGGGGAGATATTGCCCCTTTCCTGGTCCTTCCCTGATCCAGGCATCCCGGTGGGGCAAGGTCCCTGGTTGTCTGCCACAGCAGACAATAGTCTCCACTTTCACACTTTTCGTCCACAGTTACCCAAAGCATTTTTAACCACCACAAATTGCAGACTTTGGGAAACCCCCTTTGAGATCCGCATACTTCTGGGGGGACAGAAATGTAGACCTTTGAAGGCACAGACTTGAATGGCGCTTGGATTTGTTTGTGCTGATTGCGTAGCACTTCCCTGATGTGATTCGGCTCGTTATGACAGGTCTCATGAGTGTTTGGTCAGGACAAAGTTAGGTCGAGTTATTTCACTTATGTTTGCTTTTGAACAAAGATTAGATTTAGATTAGATTATTTATTTATAAAAGCACATTTAAAACAACAGGGGTTGCGCCAAAGTGCTGTACAAAGCAGCATTAAAATAAACACAATGCAAACAATCATGAAGAAGCAGATTAATAAAACAACCAATTAGAACATCCACCGCTAACCCATTATACGCAGTGAAAGGTGGAAGACAACAAGGAGTTCTCTGCTCATCAACCTGCTCTGGGTGATGGGCCCATTGAGGTGGATTTGATGAATTTAGGGTAAGCCTATAAATGTAAGTTTACAGAATTTGGAAGGCGGTAGGTGCTTTCCAAAGGATGAGCACAATCTGGAAATCAAGGGCCATCACTTTGAACCAAGTGTGATAGATGGCTGGGGATCTTGCGGGGGAAATAGGCTTACTACCAGGAGTACCTCCCCCGGGACACAAGACGGCAGCCCCCTTGGTTTACATCGGGGCCACGGAATCGGAGCTCAGAAGCTCAACCCAGTGGGGTTCTGTGGCCACCACCAGGGGGCGCCTGGACAGCTCCAGAGTCTGGGCGTGCAGAACTTCTGCCACACCCGGAAGTGCTGCTGGATGTCAATCGGGAGACACCTGGAGCACCTCTGGGTGCAGTATAAAGGAGGCCGCCTCGCTCCTTTCGGGGAGCCAGAGTCGGGTGGAAGGTGAACGAAGCTTAGAAGGAAAGGAGTAGAGGCAGCAGAAGGAAAGAAGGACTGAGTGCTGTGCTGATTTGTGCAATGTGTTTGTGCTGTGTGAAAAAGGGAGAAATAAATGTGTGTTGTTCTGGACATTCTGAGTCCGTGTCTGTCTGTGTCTCCGGGGCTAATCTTCTACACAAGCTATCACTATCCCAATAGCAATCTACGCCAGTGAAACCAGGAAAGTTACAAATCAAATTACCAGAAGGCTAAATGTCTTCCATTACAAATGCCTACGGCAAATTCTGGGTATCACCTATCGGGATCACATCGCAGATGTGGAAGTACAAAGAAGAAGCAGGATTGCTACTTTAAGCGATATCGTGACAAATCGTCAAATGCGGCTTGAGGGCCACGTATTCTGATTGCCAGAAGATAGATAGGTAGATAGATAGATAGATAGATAGATAGATAGATAGATAGATAGATAGATAGATAGATAGATACTTTATTAATCCCAAGGGGAGATTCACATACTCCAGCAGCAGCATACTGATTAAAAACAATATTAAATTAAAGAGTGATAACAATGCAGGTATAACAGACAATAACTTTGTATAATGTTAACGTTTACTTCCCTGGGTGGAATTGAAGAGTCGCATAGTGTGGGGTCTCCTCAGTCTGTCAGTGGAGCAGGGTGGTGACAGCAGTCTGTCGCTGGAGCTGCTCCTCAGTCTGGAGATGATCCTGTTCAGTGGATGCTGTGGATTCTCCATGATTGACAATAGAGCCTGCCTTCCTCACCAGTTTGTCCAGGTGTGAGGCGTCCCTCTTCTTTATGCTGCCTCCCCAGCACACCACCGCGTAGAAGAGGGCGCTCGCCACAACCGTCTGATAGAACATCTGCAGCATCTTATTGCAGATGTTGAAGGACTCCAGTCTTCTAAGGAAGTATAGTCGGCTCCATCCTCTCTTGCATCAGTATTGGCAGTCCAGTCCAATTTATCATCCCCTCTGCACACAGTCACCTCTGATGATCACAGGGTCCATGAGGGGCCTGGTCCTCCTAAAATCCACCATCAGCTCCTTGGTTTTTCTGGTGTTCAGGTGTAACTGGTTTGAGTCGCACCATTTAACAAAGTCCTTGATTAGTTTCCTATACTCCTCCTCCTGCCCACTCCTGATGCAGCCCACGATAGCAGTGTCGTCAGTGAACTTTTGCACGTGGCAGGACTCCGAGTTGTATTGGACAGGACCAGAGAAAGTACAGTCCCCTGCGGCGCTCCTGTGTTGCTGACCACAATGTCAGACCTGCAGTTCCTGAGACGCACATACGACCAGAAGACCAACATGCCAGCGTTGGTATGAAATAGAGAGGCCGGCTTTGCATGACTTGGCGTTGAACCCTTCAAGAAGATCTTGTGAAACTTGATGTCAGTCTTGAAGAGGCCAAAATCATTGCCAACAACAGAGAAAACTGGAGACCACCTAAGTCAAAGTAAAGTATACATGTCAAGGTAAGAAGTCGTCCATAATGTGAGGAGGGACTGGGGATGATCACAGGGTGTTAATAAGGACTATGAAGGGGACAGGCTGAGACTTAACTTCATTAGGGAAACCCAATAGGAAGAGGAAGAGGAGGAGGAGAGCATGAGTTGATTACAGCACATTGCCGCACCCACCACACGACAAACCACCCAGATTGGGACCCCCAGTGCAACAGGTGACACCTCAGCACCACACTGGAACAGTGTGAGAGTTTTTGTTTTTTAGGACGCCCCCAAATCCGACAGCAATGCACGTTATGCCGAGGCCGGCCATGTCACAAATATTGTATGGCATTTTGTCTTTTCCTAATAAAATAAAAAGAAAAGAAAGAGAAAGCAAGTGGCAGGCTCCTATGCCGGCACTAACCTACTTTACATGCCGTATGCATTTCCATTTCCCACGCTTTTTTATTGTGTGCGTCTGACAGTAACAGGTCACTTCTGCCTTCCTCTTTGTTTTGAACGGGAATGCAGGTGAGCTTTGTCAAGTTCATCTCAAAAGACGGGGAAAGTGGCAGCTTTAACACATACCTGTTTAAAAAGAAAAAAAACAAAACAACGAGACAAAATCCCAGGCTTTAATGACGGCGACCGGTGCAGGATGATCAGTAAGGAAGAGAGCAAAAAATACAAAATTAAAAACAGAATAAAAAAGGGACAGGCGCTAGTGTGGTCCTCAGATGAGAGCAGTGGATATGGGGGACTTTGTTCTTACAGTGCATAGGACATTCTTCTTCAGTGTTAAGAAAAAGGCAATTTAAGTGAAAATATATTTTTATACTGCAACTTTAATGGGATAAGTACAGGATGGCGCAGGAAAGCGGGAAATTTTCAACTGACGTTCAATGCACGAATATAAGGATGAAATGTATTATACAGGATATACAATCAATGATGGTATTCAATATTCATTTTATGTTTTGAAGAAGACATCATGAAGGTGCTGTCCATTTCTCCATACACGTTCTGACAGCCTGTTGTGGAAATTCTGCATCGCTCGACGTAACATGTCAAGAGGAATGGCGACGATTTCCTCTTCAGTCCTCCTTTTTAGTTCAGCGATAGTTGCAGGCCATGTGCGGTACACTTGGCTTTTAAGATGTCCCCACAGTACAAAAATCACAAACAGTGAGATCTAAGGATGTGAAATGACGGACCTTCCGAACAATCGTCGAATTGCTGCCATCGATTGTCGGGCAGTATGTGAAGCGGATTCTTTTTTAAGGCTGAACCCGTTTCTTCGAAATTATGCGCCCATTTTGACGGGACACGATCATGACGTCCTAACTTGTAATGACGCCAAAGTCACACTATCACCATTCTTATAAAAGGCTTTCACAGCGAACGCTCGTTGCGCACCACTCCACTGCTCCACTATAACTAATGCCAAGGGGTTCTAAACGAGGCCACATTGGTCACCAGGGTCACCAACTCCTAGTTCCGCAATTTCCAGTTTCCCTGCACCTCCCCGAATTTTACTGAAAGACATTATAATAGACAGGGATAGGTTCAAGTCCATCGCCTGTCTGGAAGGCCAGGGGAAGAAAAAAGCACAAAGACAAGAACGATGTTCCCTGCTAGACAACTACTTATGCTGGGGTCCCTGCCGGGGAAAGTTGAGGCCCAATATAATCACAGAATCAGGGAAGTTAACCTGCTTGGGCTCTTTGCTCCCCCCTCGATATGTTAGATGGGTTAGGATCCCTGGGTTACGACTCCCACACGGAACACCTGCAGGGCATGCTGGGATTTGTAGTCCTGTGGGGCAGCCCTGTTGGGTTCCATGGATATCCTGCTTTTCTGGTGGGCTCTGCCCCCGCACCGGAAATGCTTCTGTGTCATCGATAAAAGAAACCGCTCTGCCTCTCCCAGAAGCAAGTTGGAGTCGGGTGTTCAGGATGGACAAAGCTCACCGGAGAGAAGTGAAGGAGGAAGACGAAAGAGAAAGAGAAAGAGAATAGGGTAGTGACTGCCTAGTCTTACGGTTATTAGATCAAAAGCAAGCCAAATTTGTTATAATAAACCTTTGATTTGAACCCGGGACTTGTGTCTGTGCAGTTGTATCTGGAGTTTGGAGTGCTGTAATTCCCCCTAGAGGTCCCAAAATATTCTAAAGCTGGCATCCCATCCATTTGTGTTTTGTCTGCTGGCCTTGCATTAATCCTTGGCCCCTGTGGCCCTAAACTGGATTAAACAGGTTTGAAAAAGAGGGACTGACTTGAACCAAACAGGTGAGCTGATTGGCTCACTCAGGATCATCAGGGAGTCGGTAGTGGAGACCCCAATTCAAGTCCTAAGCCACCTGGAGGTCCGGCCACCTATTCCACCACAAACACTTTGCCTTTCTGTTCATTCCTTTACATGTCATTTCTTTATCTGGTAATGAAAGAGGAAGACGGAGAGTCAAAATGTTTCTAATGCTTGGTAGATGGGAATTGTAACCTGCATGGCTGCTGAGAGATTTAGCCCTGAAAACCAAAATGTAACCATCAGCCAAGTTCATGAATCGAGTCAGCAACAACAAATGAGTGAGCGAGGCAATGAAATGAAAACAGAGATGAAGGAATGAATGAAATAAATGACCTGATGAAGCAAAGGAAGAATGAAATAATTAATTACCAATAAACTACAATTAGAATTGTTAGAACATCTAGATGAGAACAGGCCATTCAGCCCAACAACGCTCACCAGTCCTATCCACTTATTTCTTCCAAAAAACCATCAAGTCGAGTTTTGAAAGTCCCTAACGTCTTACTGTCTACCACACTACTTGGTAGCTTATTCCAAGTGTCTATCGTTCTTTGTGTAAAGAAAAACTTCCTAATGTTTGTGCAAAGTTCACCCTTAACAAGTTTCCAACTGTGTCCCCCTGTTCTCGATGAACTCATTTTAAAGTCACAGTCTCGATCCACTGCACTAATTCCCTTCATAATTTTAAACACTTCAGTCGTGTCACTTCTTAAATCTTCTTTTGCTTAAACGTTAAAGGCTCAGCTCTTTTAATCTTTCCTCATCCAAGTTCAGACCAAAAGGGCAAAGCGGAGAATCTACCATCTCAGACAGCTTAGGAAGTTTGGGGTCTCTTCAGGGCTTCTAAAGACTTTCTACTCTGGCCCTGTGGAACGTATCCGGACACAGAACATTACATCCTGGTTTGGAAACTGCTGTGTTCAGGACCGCAAAGCCCTACAGAGAGTGATCCGTGCAGAAGGACGCTTCTGCAGGTCAGCTCTACCATCTATGCAGGACATTTACACCAGAAGATGCAGGACCAGAGCTCTCAGGATTATCAAAGACTCCTCTCATCCCAGCAATAGCCTGTTTCATCTGTTAAAATCAGGCAAAAGGTCGGGACAGGGAGACTCAGAAGGAGTTTCTATCCTCAAGCCGTCAGACTGTTAAATCAGAACATGCCATCTCATCCATGACCCTCCATATACTTCGACTGGACTGTAGGTTGTACTATGGCGTCTACTCTTACCTTGTTTTGGAATTGGTCTGCCCTTTAACTATGCACCTGTCTAACAATAATCAGTGCACTATTGCACCTTAACACTTAATTCTAATTTATTCACATAATTTTACTTATTTATTTATGTTCTATTATATTGTTATCTTTCAATCTATGACTTTTTATTAATCTAACTGATATTCCTCTAACTTTGCACAGTTTTTGATAAGCGGATCAGGATGCATTTCACTGCGTGTTGTCCTGTATAATTACAGTGGGATGCAAAAGTTTGGGCACCCTTGTTAATAGTCATTATTTTCCTGTATAAATCGTTGGTTGTTACGATAAAAAATGTCAGTTAAATATATCATATAGGAGACACACACAGTGATATTTGAGAAGTGAAATGAAGTTTATTGGATTTACAGAAAGTGTGCAATAATTGTTCAAACAAAATCAGGCAGGTGCATAAATTTGGGCACCATTGTCATTTTATTGATTCCCAAACTTTTAGAACTAATTATTGGAACTCAAATTGGCTTGGTAAGCTCAGTGACCCCTGACCTACATACACAGGTGAATCCTATAATGAGAAAGAGTATTTAAGGGGTCAATTGTAAGTTTCCCTCCTCCTCTAAGTTTCTCTGAAGAGTAGCAACATGGGGGTCACAAAACAACTCTCAAATGACCTGAAGACAAAGATTGTTCACCATCATGGTTTAGGGAAGGATACAGAAAGCTGTCCCAGAGATTTAAGCTGTCTGTTTCCACAGTTAGGAACATATTGAGGAAATGGAAGACCAGGCTCAGTTCAAGTTAAGGCTCAAGTGGCAGACCAAGAAAGATTTTGGATAGACAGAAGCGACGAATGGTGAGAACAGTCAGAGTCAACCCACAGACCAGCACCAAAGACCTACAACATCATCTTGCAGCAGATGGAGTCACTGTGCATCGTTCAACCATTCGGCACACTTTACACAAGGAGATGCTGTATGCGAGAGTGATGCAGAGGAAGCACAAACAGAGCCACTTGAGGTCTGCTCAAGCACATTTGGACAAGCCAGCTTCATTTTGGAATAAGGTGCTGTGGACTGATGAAACTAAAATTGAGTTATTTGGGCATAACAAGGGGCGTTATGCATGGAGGAAAAAGAACACAGCATTCCAAGAAAAACACCTGCTACCTACAGTAAAATATGGTGGTGGTTCCATCATGCTGTGGGGCTGTGTGGCCAGTGCAGGGACTGGGAATCTTGTCAAAGTTGAGGGACGCATGGATTCCACTCAGTATCAGCAGATTCTGGAGACCAATGTCCAGGAATCAGTGACAAAGCTGAAGCTGCGCCGGGGCTGGATCTTTCAACAAGACAACGACCTGAAACACTGCTCAAAATCCACTAAGGCATTCATGCAGAGGAACAAGTACAACGTTCTGGAATGGCCATCTCAGTCCCCAGACCTGAATATAATTGAAAATCTGTGGTGTGAGTTAAAGAGAGCTGTCCATGCTCGGAAGCCATCAAACCTGAATGAACTAGAGATGTTTTGTAAAGAGGAATGGTCCAAAATACCTTCAACCACAATCCAGACTCTCATTGGAACCTACAGGAAGCGTTTAGAGGCTGTAATTTCTGCAAAAGGCGGATCTACTAAATATTGATTTCATTTCTTTTTTGTGGTGCCCAAATTTATGCACCTGCCTGATTTTGTTTGAACAATTATTGCACACTTTCTGTAAATCCAATAAACTTCATTTCACTTCTCAAATATCACTGTGTGTGTCTCCTATATGATATATTTAACTGACATTTTTTATCGTAACAACCAACGATTTATACAGGAAAATAATGACTATTAAGAAGGTTGCCCAAACTTTTGCATCCCACTGTATGCATGTGACAAATAAAGAATCTTGAATCTTGATAATTCATCCCCTGTAGCCCTGGAATCAGCCCAGTCGCTCTTCTCTAGTGCTGCTTTGTCCTTTTTGGACATAGCAACTACAATGTAGATCAAAAAATGAATGAATGAACAAGTCAAAGAATAATTGAATCAATGAATCAAAAAGCCAAAAGTGAATGGATGAATGAATTGAGGTATCAATCAACCAATTAACCAATAAAAATGAATGAATGTGTGAACTGACAAACCAAAGGAACAAGTAATGACAAATTATTAATGAATCCGATGGACTGTGTCAGAGATGGCTGGGGTGGCGACCCGGTTGGGACGCCCAGGAGGGCTTGCACCTTCCCCAGACCATGAGGGGGCGACCGCCCTGGTACCTTTGGGGGCCACGGGTACAGAGTTTTGAAGCTCCACCCTGTAGGGGCCCGTGGTCACCGCCAAGGGGTGCACTTATGCCTTTGGAGCCCTGGACCTCAGCACTTCCGTCACACCCGGAAGTGCTGGGGGGAAGAGGAGCAGGGACACCTGGAGTGCTTCCGAGGATGCAGCCGGCACTTCCGCCACACTGGGGCGTGTCAGTGGAAGATTGCCGGGACACACCTGGAGCACATCTGGGGGACCATAAAAGGGGCCGCCTCCCTTCATTCAGGGCTAGAGTTGGGTGGAAGAGGACGAGGTTTTGGAGGAGGCAAGGAGGCGGCCTGAAGAGTAAGAAGGCAGTGTGTTGTGGCCAGGACTTTGGGGGACTTTGGGGTTTGTTGTGCACTTGTAAATATGGTTAGAAAACGTGTTGTGGGTGACATGAACGTGTCCACCTGTCTGTGTCCGGGCCAAGCACCATAACAACTACAAGAAAATAAAATAAGCGAACAATCAAAACAAATGAATGACTCGATCAACCAAACAAAATGAATGAAAAGATGAGATAATTAATCAAAACAGAACCAATGGCCTGAATAGCAAAAATAAATGAATGAATGAAATCAAAAAGTGAATGAATTAATGAATGAATGAATCAATCAATCAAACAAACAACAAATCAATGAATAAAAGAATAAAGTAAAAACTCAGTCAATGAACCAAACAGAAAAGAAACAAATGAACGAATGAATGAGTTAGTGAACAAAACAGACATATGAATGCATAAACAAATTACTTAAGTCTGCGGTGGGTTGGCACCCTGCCCAGGATTGGTTCCTGCCTTGTGCCCTGTGTTGGCTGGGATTGGCTCCAGCAGACCCCCGTGACCCTGTATTCGGATTCAGCGGGTTAGAAAATGGATGGATGAATTACTTAAGTAACAATCTGAACAGCAAAAGGCTGAATGAATGGGTGAATCAATTAATAAATTAATGAACCAATAAAAAGATGGATGAGTGAATGAATGAATGAACCAAACAGCAAATCAATGCATGGAGAAGCCACAAAATGAACCGATCAATCAATCAGTCAGCAAACCAGACAGAAAACAAAACAATTAATGAATGAATTGTTCAATCAGTGAACAAAACAAACAGACGTATGACTACATACACAGATTAATTCATACTCAGTGAATGAACAACAAAAAACTCAATAATTAATTAATTAACCAATAAAAATGCAAATAAACAAATAAATGAATAATTACTCAGTTAATGAGCCAAACAAACAAAAAATGAAGGAATGCTGTGACTCTGTGGTTAGGATATGGCGGGTTGGATAATGGATGGAAGGATAGAATGGATTGTTCGGTCGAAGAACAAACCAACATGAATAGTCCAACGAACTGAACGAATGGATGGACTCGCATGACTGCTGATGTTTTGAGGCTGTCATAATCCTTGAACAGGCGACTGCGTTTATCTGTGTGATATTCCAGTAGCATTTTTAATCATACCGTATGAAGTGCTGGACATCGGAAATTGACCAGATATACGACAATTCAGCATATGCTGCCTGTCGTTTGTCACACACATGCGCTTAGGAGGCAGTCAATAAGCCCTGAGGTGAGCAACATAATATCAGACAGGGGGTTGAATTGGGGTACTGATGTCTCTCTCTCTCTGTCTCTACAGAACAAAAGAAGAAAAATAATAATAACACCCACTCACCAACAACACTTCCGATACCTGGAAATGGCTCCATACAAACCACTCCTTCTGTGATGACGTCATTTCCGGCACATCTGGATGACGTCACCTTTTACAGTCTCTCGCTGATGATGTCACTTCCGGCGCATGGCGATGACGTCACTTTCCCGGTGTCTCACTGCTGACGTCACTTCCGGCTCTACCAGATGTCGTCACTTACGGTTCCCGTCAACATCACTTCCAGATTTTCCATCATTTCCTGCCAACTCATTTCCTGTATTTAGACGATCAATCCACTACTGTAAACTGGCAACTACGGGGCAATTCCCCAACTCTTATTTGCAGTTTTGACTTCCTTATTTCTTATCACATGTTACAATTACAATGCACTTTAATGAAAACAGCACATAAAACAATAAAGCGTTCCCTTCTCCTGACTTGCCCACTCAAAAACAAAATCCGTGCAGCAGGAGTTTTATGTTACCTGCCATTCAATTTCTATTTAATTAATTACTGCAATAACCTAGAAACATTTTACCCAGTATTTTAATTTTATGTTTCTGAGATCATGTATTTACACACAAATTAAACATTTGACGTGCACAGTGGCGGTTCCAGACCAAATTTACCAGGGGGGCTAGGATGGGGCCAGTGTTTTTTCATGGGGGCACAGAAAAAAAACAAAAAAAAGGGCAATATTTAATTGGTTAATATATTAAGTGAATTTATTTGGAGCACAAACAAAATGAATTGAACATCTATACTAATAAAAGGCAAAGCCCTCACTCACTCACTCACTGACTCACTCATCACTAATTCTCCAACTTCCCGTGTAGGCAGAAGGCTGAAATTTGGCAGGCTCATTCCTTACAGCTTACTTACAAAAGTTGGGCAGGTTTCATTTCGAAATTCTACACGTAACGGTCATAACATATACTTTCAACCATATATACGACCACAGCCTGCAGCTCGGTCGCCGTGTGAGGCGGAGTTGCGTCCCGCATCATCACCCCTCCCACGTAATTGAGTGCCTGCCCATAAACAGTAAATATTCGCGGTTGAAGGACTGTGCTTATGAAAATGAAGATGAGATGGTCTAGTGTTTGGCACAAACTCAGCGAAAGTGCGAGAGAAACTTTTAAGTGCCTGGTCTTAGCTAACATTAAATAAAGTCGTGGACATCGCAAGATCGCACAAGAGAGAGACTGTGAACGCAGTACGCAGAGAACAAGGAAGAGCTCCAAAGAGTGCTGAACAAAAAACACATTACACAATTGAGAAGGCAGCAAAAGAATATGAAGCGAGTGACGCATACAAGCATATTCATCAGTGCAGCTACTGCGGAAACAAAGCACACGGTGTAAACCGTAAGTTTAAATTAAGTTTATAGACACGCTGCCGCTAGAGTTTGTCATGCCTACGATGAATGCGATATTTGCGAGATACAAGTTTAATGAGAAGACGAGGTATAAACGAGACTTTGGATCACTTTGTAATGGAGTTAAAATTGCTGGTGAAGGGCTCTGCTTATGCAAACGAAGATGAGATGGTCAGGGATAGAATAGTGTTTGGCACAAACTCAGCGAAAGTGCAAGAGAAACTTTTAAGTGCTGGGTCTTAGCTAACATTAAATAAAGCCGTGGACATCGCAAGATCGCACGAGATAGCACAAGCACAGCTGAGAACATTCGATGCATGTACTCCGAGCGGCTCACGTGAACTGACTGTGGACGCAGTACGCAGAAAAGAAGCAAAAGCTCCAAAGAGCGCTGAACAAAAAAACGCATTACACAATTGAGAAGGCAGCAAAAGAATATGAAGTGTGTGACGCATACAAGAATATTCATAAGTGCAGCTACTGCGGAAACAAAGCATGGTGTGAACCGTAAGTTTAAACTAAGTTTATAGACACGCTGCCACTGGCATTTGTCATGCCTACGACGAATACGATATTTGCGAGATACAAGTTTAATGAGAAGACATGAGGTATAAACGAGACTTTGGATCACTTTGTAACGGAGTTAAGCTTGCGGGTGAAGGACTGTGCTTATGCAAACGAAAAGGAAAGCAAGGTGTAAAGCTTAACTTTAAATTAAGTTCATAGTCACGCTGCTGCTGGCGTTTGTCATGCCTAAGACGAATTCGATATTCGCTAGATACAAGTTTACTGAGAGGACGCAGGGTATAAATGAGACTTTTGATCACTTTGTAACTTGAGTTAAAATTGCTGGTGCAGGACTGTGCTTATGCAAACGAAAAATGAGATGGTCAGGGATAGACTAGTATTTGGCACAATTTAACAATAAAACATACAAATGAATTTCAAACGTACTGTACATATGTACAATAAACCTTTAAACAAATTTTACACTTTGTGCAGTAACATTTCTCTTTTTTGTATGCAAGATATTTTTCTTTTTATGTAGGTATGTATTTATTTTGTTATAATGTGACTTTTTTACAGCATGAAACTTAAATGTACGCTCACATTTTCTGTTCAGTAATCTCTCATCCTCTAGCACTGGCAACACAGTAGCCTGTAACATTATAATAACAGGATTCTGCGTTGGTGATTTCTTGCAAAACGGTCCACAAATGCATCAAGGTTCAAAGCCTTGGCTCTTCTGGATTCAATGCTTAGCACCCCTAGATGGCTAGGACGCTCATCAGTAATGGTGGACCGGAGGTAGGTTTTTACTAATTTTAATGTGGAGAAACTCCGCTCATATCACCGTAAGTAATTAATTAAAATTTTATCTCTTCAGCACAGTGGCCATAACAGTAGAACTGGCCCCCGTCTAAAACCGCCTATAGACGTACACTAACTTATTTCAAAGCAGCTGTATATTTCTTTAAATGTACCAGCACTTAATTAAACAGTTTTATATTTCTTTTCCTTTATATTATATTGTGGGGGCACCTCAGTATTTTTTCCCACGAGCCCCTGATGTGTTGTCTATGCCACTGTGCGGAGAGCGGTGTTTGGACGCAGCTATGATTACAAATAATGAAGGACTGGTGGACAGTTAAGCAGTGCAACTTACAAAGTTGAAAACACAATATGATTAATAGTCTTACTGTGGTAATTCCAGTCCAAATGATAAAAAAATAATAATCACTCGGCTTTCTCTGGGGGGGTCATATGCCCACCCCCACGGACCCCCTTGGGTTGGACTAATGTAACACGGGGACGATGTTATATCAGAGCACAAACTGAACAATGCAGAGCAGGACGTGTGGAAATGTCTGCGAGTCAACTGACCCAAACACATTGAATGGAAGGATAAGGCAGAGGGGCGCACTGCGGCCTGCAAGGTAACGGCGTGGATATGAACACTGGTATAGAAAGAAAGAAAGAAGGAAAGAAAGAAAGAAAGAAAGAAAGAAAGCTGCAGTGTACTTGATGGGGGTCTCGACATACTGACTCGGGGAGATTTTCTTTCAGAGCTGTGCAGGTGTATGACGGGGCCTCCCATACGCCGGCTAGGAATCATCTGAGTGCAGCCACTGCAGCAGAAACTCGACGCTGAGATCATTCACTACAGAAACTGCGGTAATGCAGACCAGCAGAGAAGAAAGCCTGGCTGCTTAAAGCGTCCAGCAGGAGCTGAGGATGCGGTGGACGACATTCACAGGCTCTGAACGTCTCATCATTCAGAAGCTGAAGCCAACAGGGCGGCAAAAAGCAAGCAAAAGACAGGAAAGACCACCCCCACCACCACTACCAGCACCACAAACGACAAATCCCACTAGCTCGAACAAAGAGTTGCAAGGACACAAATTGTAGATAACACCTTAGTTGTCCCAAATCACTCATCACACGCCAGTGACGAGGCTTGGGGCAAAGCTCTTGACAGACCAATCAGTGACAGCAGCGGAGTTTGACGTGAGAGGAGCGAACATGGAGGAAATGAAATAAATGACAGCCAGTGAGTTGCCCTCAGGGCCCACTAGCATACATGCCAGGATCTGTAAGCACTGGCCAAATGTAAAAGGAGAGAACTAATGAACAAACGAATGAACGAATGAGTCAAATAATCAGGTCATTTGGACACCAGTGGAAACCATGAACTCTGTGGAGTTTGCATGTTCTCCCGTGCTCAGGTTTCTCCAACAGTCCAGAGATATGTTGGTTAGGTGGGCTGGTGATGGTAAAGTGGCCCGTGTGTTTCTTTGTGTTCAATCAGGCCTTGTGCCCAGTGCTTACTGCACAGGTGTCGAACTCCAGGCCTGGTGGGCCGCAGTGGCTACAGGTTTTCATTCTAACCCTTTTCCTAATCAGTGCCCTGTTTTCACTGCTAATTCATATTTTGTTGCCCTGTTGGAAGGATTCAGTCCTCTGAATTGATTCATTTCCTCATTAAAATGGTAGCCAAATAGAAATGAGACGTGAAACAAGCCAACAGATGACCAGCTAAACTGGGGCTTCAAACTCCAACCAGTTTCTTAATGAGAAGTCAATTCTTGCTGTTAATTAAACTCGTTATTTAATTCCATGGCCTCTTGCTGCTCTCATTCTGCCACAGCTGACATTTCTAAAACTGTTGATTTTCTGTTTTTCATAAGAACATCGTCAAAGTGTTTTGGTGAGGTGAGAGATCAACCTTACTGAGACCTTCACCTTTCTTTATTTTCAGATATTGTGTGATGTGGCGGCTTCTTTTGTGTCTCATTATTGTTTGGCTGCTAATTAAAGAAAAAGAAACATCTAAAGGGCCTGAGTCAAGTTAATTAAAAGAAGTAATTAGCAGCAAAAACTGGTCAATAATTAAGAAGATGGTTAGAATGAAAACCGGCGGCCACTGCTGCCCTCCAGGACTGGAGTTTGACACCTCTGGCTGGAATAAGCACCAGTTTCCTCACAACCCCACTCAGCTTTCGAAGATAGTCATAGCACCTGCACTTCAGAAGATCTCATCCACCTGCAGCTAAGCCTGTTCAGACCCGGCCAGAACTTAGAAGGGAGACCATTTTGGAAAAGCTTGGGCTGCTGCTGGAAGAGATGTTGATGACAGCAGGGGGCACACACCCTGTGGTCTGAATGTGGATCCCAATGCCCCAGTGCAGTGACAGGGACACTTGTGCTGTAAAAATGGCACCAGACATAAAATTGAGGTCCTGACTCACTGTGGTTATAAAAGATCCCTGAGCTTCCTTCGTAAATAGCAGTGCAAGTGTCCAGACTAAATGGCCCACCAGGGCCTAGTCATTCTGGACCCCTAATCATCCCTTGTCTCTAATGGGATATCTCTCTCTCACCCCTTCACCACCTAACTGCTCATGTGTGGTGAGCGTACTGGCACAAAAATGGCTGCCGTCACATCATTCAGGTGGGTGCTACACATCAGTGGTGGTTCAAGTGGCTCCTCACTCACTGAAGCGCTTTGAGTTGTGAGAAATATGCTATATAAATATAAATAATAATAATAATATATTATAATATATTATTATAGATGGATGGATAGATGCACAGTGGAAAAATAAAAGAACAGAATCATACCACGGAGCAGAAAACTGGAAAAGACAGGCAAATGATATAGTGATGTGGACACAAATAACTTCAATCTGAGAAAAGCAGGGAAACAGCTACGGATCGGCTACCCAGCCCACCTTGTTAGCAATCACCCCGTGTAATGGGACATACCTCAAAGAGGGTTTTCTTTTGTTTTTTTCGTTTTTGCTTTTGTCCTTGGACAATAAATTGGACAAACTCATTTATTGGGACAAAACCCCACATATCTTGGTGTCCCGGAACCGTCATTCCTGCACCCGACTGCACCGTCTAAAACGAGCTGAAATCAAAGTAATCAACTGTGGCGGACGGCCAGAGCCCTTACCCAGCCAGGAAACCCTGAGTATGGAGTGTTTTCAAGACCGTTTCTCCCTCAGACTGGCAGAGGGCAGCCCCCTTGGCTTACAGCAGGGCCATGGAAGCTCAACCCTGCTGGGGCCCATGGCCACAGCCAAGGGGCGCCTGGACTTTTATAGGGCCCCATTTGGCAGATCCACACGCCACACCTGGAAGTGCTGCCGGAAGAAGCTTGTTGGGCACCCCCTATAAAAGGAGCCAGTCACCAGCACTCAATAGCTTGAGTCAGGAGGAGGAGGGCAAACCTCTTGAGGAGGAGTGGATGGTGGGCTGCATAACCACAGACTGGTCAAAGTGTCCATGCTAACCCCTGTCCACAACCGAAAGTGCCTACAATGGGCAAGTGAGCATCACAACGGGACCATGAAGCAGTGGCCTAGTCTGATGAATCACATTTTGTTTTAGATCATGTGAACAGCTGGGTGGATGAGCTTTACCTGGAGAAGAAATGGCAGCAGGATGCACTATGGGAAGAGGGCAAGCTGGTGGAGGTAATGTCATGCTCAGGACAATGTTCTGTTGGGAAACCTTGGCACCTGGCCTTCATGTGGATGTTATTTTGACACATACCACATACACCCCTTCATGATGGCAGTGGCCTCTTTCAGCAGGATAATGTGCCCTGCCACATTGCAAAAAAATGTTCTGCAATGGTTTGAGGACATGACAAAGAGTTCAAGATGTTGACTTGGCCTCCAGATTCTCACAGATCTCCCTCCGATTGACCTTCTGGATACCAGGACAGATCCTTAGCCACAGAGCCACAACAGGGCCACAACGCCGGCCTGGACTTAAAGGATCTGCGGCTAATGTTTTGGAGCCACGAAGAAGACATCTTCAGAGGTCATATGGAGTCCATGCCTTGACAGGATAGAAAGCTGCTTTGGTGGCACGAAGGGGACCTGCGCAATATTAGGCAAGTGGTTTTAATGTTGTCTCTGATTATTATATTATACTAGCTCTGTAGGCCTGTGCTGTAAAAAGCCCGGACTCCTAGAAACTATTGAAATCATCAAGAAAACAAATTGAAATGCAGAGTCGGCGGTTTCATTTTGCCAACGTGCTCGCCCCCCTTATCTATCAGCGGCTAAGTGAGTTTCTCTCTCTCTTTGGAGGTTTCGTTTTGCCGATGTGCTTCTGTATTAGCAGCTAAACCAGTTTGTCTTTCATCTGTGGTTTTGTTGGTGACAGAGTCGCTTTCTTTCAGCTTCATGCTGTAGCCTAGCACTTCCAGGCCGAACAGACAGACACACACACTTCCATGCATAGACGTATATTATATTATATTATATTATATTATATTATATTATATTATATTATATTATATTATATTATACTAGCAAAATACCCGTGCTTCGCAGTGGAGAAGAAGTGTGTTAAAGAAGTTATAAAAAAGAAAAGGAAACATTTTAAAAATAATGTAACATTTGCTTTCTATTCGTTTGCATAAGCACAGTCCTTAACTTGTATCTCGTGAATATCGTATTCGTCTTAGGCATGACAAACGCCAGCAGCAGCGTGTCTATGAACCTAATTTAAAGTTAAGCTTTACACCTTGCTTTCCTATTCGTTTGCATAAGCACAGTCCTTCACCAGCAAGTTTAACTCCGTTACAGCAATTTTAACTCCGTTACAAAGTGATCCAAAGTCTCGTTTATACCTCGTCTTCTCATTAAACTTGTATCTCGCGAATATCGTATTCATCGTAGGCATGACAAACGCCAGAGGCAGGGTGTCTATAAACTTAATTTAAACTTACGGTTTACACCGTGTGCTTTGTTTCTGTAGTAGCTGCACTTATGAATATTCTTGTATGCGTCACTCGCTTCATATTCTTTTGCTGCCTTCTCAATTGTGTAATGCGTTTTTTGTTCAGCACTCTTTGGAGCTCTTCCTTATTCTCTGCGTACTGCGTTCACAGTCTCTCTCCTGTGCGATCTTGCGATGTCCACGGCTTTACCTGACCATCTCCTTCTTCGTTTGCATAAGCACAGTCCTTCACCCGCGAATATTTAGCGGCAGCGTGTCTATTGGATTGCCGCTGACGGACGGTCTTATATGGGCAGGCACTCAATTACGTGGGAGGCGTGATGATGAGGGACGCAACTCTGCCTCACACGGTGACTGAGCTGCAGGCTATGGCCGTATATATGTACATAAGTAGGTTCCAGTTATGACTGTTACGCGTAGGATTTCGAAATGAAACCTGTCTAACTTTTGTAAGTAAGCTGTAAGGAATGATCCTGCCAAATTTCAGCCTTCTATCTACACGGGAAGTTGAAGAATTAGTGATGAGTGAGTGAGTCAGTCAGTCAGTGAGGGCTTTGCCTTTTATTAGTATAGATTATATTATATTACAAGAGACGTTCAAAAAGTTTCCACCCTTTTTTTAACTTTGTTTATTAATAATTTTAAAAGTAAATTATATAACTTTTCTACATGGTCACCTTCCTTTGCGATGCAAATTTCGCAGTCACATGACAGTCTTAGACACGACCAATCACTGCTCCTCCCGCCTCCTCTGTTTCCAACAAAAATATAAAAGTGTGGAAACTATTGAATGTCCCTCATATATTATATTATATTATATTATATTATATTATATTATATTATATTATATTATATTATATTATATTATATTATACTGTATATAATACGCTACCGTGGCTGTTCATTTGTCTGTTCAGGATTTTAAATCACCTGTAGCTCGCAAACCATTTGACCGATTGACCTGAAATTTGGTACATATATAATACGTGACGTCTACTATGTGCTTTTGGGGTGATGATTGACCTCCAAGGTTATTCCTCTTTTTATTTTTATTTTATTTTATTATGCCGTTCTCATCCCTACCACCTTTGCCGTCACTTCCTCTACCTCTTCAAATCTTAAATCATTCTTGAGGCAGATTGATGATTTAAGTTCCAGCTTAAGTGAAAAATTAAGGAAAACGTACTAAGTAATTGCAACACAAACACTGACATAATTAGTTTTAATGCGAAAAGGTGCCAACGAAAGAAGAGAAGAAGAGGACCACTAGGGTGGAGAAAAGAAGAGCTGCTCAGGAAGCAGCAAGCACATCAACCTCTGAGCAAACGAATGATAAACGTACAGAGAAAGAGGATGAAAACTAGGAATGCTCAAGTCAAGGGTATTCACTGCACGCTATCATGCAGTGCGCCGTTACTGGTATATTATATTATCAGTCACTTTCTAACCTGTTATTGCTGAACAGGGCCACGGTGGTTTGCTGGAGCCTATCCAGCTAGCATAGGGTGCAAGGCAGAAACAATCCCTGAGACAGGGTACTAGTCCATTATATTATCCATCCATCCATCCATTTTCCAACCTGCTGAATCCGAACACAGGGTCACGGGGGTCTGCCCATTATATTATATTATATTATATTATATTATATTATATTATATTATATTATATTATATTATATTATATTATATTATATTATATTATATTATGGGCGGCACGGTGGCGCAGTGGTAGCGCTGCTGCCTCGCAGTTAGGAGACCGGTTCGCTTCCCGGGTCCTCCCTGCGTGGAGTTTGCATGTTCTCCCTGTGTCTGCGTGGGTTTCCTCCGGGCGCTCCGGTTTCCTCCCACAATCCAAAGACATGCAGGTTAGGTGCTTTGGCGATTCTGAATTGGCCTTGGTGTGTGGGTGTGTTTGTGTGTGTCCTGCGGTGGGTTGGCACCCTGCCCAGGATTGGTTCCTGCCTTGTGCCCTGTGTTGGCTGGGATTGGCTCCAGCAGACCCCCGTGACCCTGTATTCGGATTCAGCGGGTTAGAAAATGGATGGATGGATATTATATTATATTATAAGAGCTGTACACTGTGGCTACGCCCACATAGTAATGAAACGGGACAAACTTTAAAAATCAATAGACGGTGGCACTGTATCTGATCGTGTTCAGCTCTGACGGGAGAGCATTCCCTGCGTGGGGAGAAAAGCACATGGCCGTAATGTCTCTGGCAATCAGCAGCTATCCTCTAAAACACACGTAGCTCTGATCTCTCTCTCAGAAACATCAGCCGTTACTCCTTAACAATCTCTAGATGATAATGTCTGCAGAACAAACAGGTAACGCTAGCTAAGCGGAGGCAGGGTGCACTCCAACACGTGGCGAGACGTAGAGCGACTCGAACAGAGGCTGGCAAGTGAATGAGGAAGGCCACGCCCCCCTGCATTTGGCCCACAGCCACTCAGTTGGATTTGCATAAATAAATCGGTACCACAAGCGAACTATGGTACTTAGCGCGATGAGAGAAGTCACAAAATCAACCGTAAAGTTCAAGCAAATTATAGAAAACAAGCAGATCTAAATCCATTAATTCTCTCGTGAAAAGCGGACAGACATACAGACAGAATACGCTTGGACCACGAAATTTTTTAAAACCATTTCTTAGTGAGCACCTATGGGCCAAGGGTAACCTACATTCCAAATTTCAAGTCCCAAGTCCTCATTGTTCGGGAGATTTCGTGATGAGTGAGTCAGTGGTATTTGGCTTTTATATATTATATTATATTATATTATATTATATTATATTATATTATATTATATTATATTATATTATATTATATTATATTATATTACAATGCTATTTTATGCTATCAGCACAGTGACACAGAGTTTAGCACCACTGCCTCTTATCTCTATGGTTGTGGGTTCAAATCACCACCCAGATACCCCCGTGTAATCTGCATGTTCTCCTCATGTCTACCAGGTGTTTCTGTGGGTTCCCAGGGTTTCCTTATGCACACATTACACTAACTGGTGACTCCAAGCCGTCTCTGTAGAGAATGTTGGTGTAAGCACAAGTGTGCCCTCCAATTTAGTCCACTCCTGTCCTGAATTGACGTCCACATGATTCTGCCAGGTCAGGCTGTGGCTCTTGGTGACCCTGAACTGGATGAAGCCGGACTGATAAAGAGTGGATGTTTCATGGGGTATTGGGCTTAAGATGGCATGTGGGTTCCCTCAAGACTCTTACGTTTTCAGTGCTGCTCATTGTAACAGCAGGCTGCCCTATAAGGCAATAAAGAAAATGAATTTGTTAGCAAGGATATTCCAACCCCTGAAGGCATGAAGTCACTTGTTTCCGGCACATTCTATTAATACATCCTTCTTCAGAGTTTCTAGTTAGGCCCAGTGGCACACAGTCCTGAGCACAATGGACCAAACCTGAGATGGCCAACCAGCTGCTATGCCAGGATTATTGGATCACTTAAACAGTCCAAAAAAGTAAATGTCTGTAAAATTTCAATTTTGAAGTATTTATTATTTTTCAGTAAAGGAACAAAGAAGAAAAATAATGCAGTTTCCTTTGGGTTCTACCAGGAGCCTGTCGTTTTACTGCTGTAAGGTCCAGTAGGTTTGGTGTGTGCGCCCAGAATGGCTGTTTGAAATGAAATGGTGTGTTTGAGCAGAGCGCTGCTAATATAACAAAACACAGCATTCATTCTGACGTGTGTACATCAAGTCACAGTCACAGGGGGGCCGTGGCACCCGTCCGTCGCAGGGTGGTTTGGACATGTTCACACGCATGCACAGTGGGACGCATTCAGTTTCTGGAAGCCCCCTTACCCCAGTATGCACACCCACATGCACATGGGAAAATATTAAAATCTGGTATCATGTCATTTTCAAACCCACTTAATCCAGAACAGTGTCATGTTGGGGGGGCTAGAGCCTATCCCAGCTAGCATAGGGTACAGGGGGGGAACAAACACTGGACAGGGTGCCAGTCCATCGCAGGGCGAGTTCATATTATATTGATGAAAGGCGCTATTATAATGTATGTGTGACCCTACCTAGTGATGACCGGCCCGTAACTCTGTTACAAAGCCTAATGGCAACTTACGCTGTTGCTTTTGTTGTCTGAGGAATGGCCATCTCTTCATCCATCCATCCATTATCCAACCCGCTATATCCTAACCACAGGGTCACGGGGGTCTGCTGGAGCCAATCCCAGCCAGCACAGGGCGCAAGGCAGGAAACAAACCCCGGGCAGGGCACCAGCCCACACACCCACACACCCCAGGGACAATGTAGGATCGCCAATGCACCTAACCTGCATGTCTTTGGACTGTGGGAGGAAACCCACGCAGACACGGGGAGAACATGGAAACTCCATGCAGGGAGGACCCGGGAAGTGAACCTGAGTCTCCTTACTGTGAGGCAGCAGTGCTACCCACTGCCGCCCTCATCTCTTCATGACTTTTTTAATATTGTTGGGCACATCTATAATCCATGACACTAATCTCACTAAGTAATAATATTCTAAGCCTTAATTCCTTACATTTTTTGCTGGACTGAATGATTTATTGTCAAACTAGACCACATATCATTAGGAAGTCACATGGGTCAGTGGTGGTTCACAAGGAAGTACCATACCATACCATTTTCTAATTGTGCTCAATCCTGAGCAGGGTCATGGGCGGGTGACTGGACCCTAACCCAGAAATCACAGGGCACAAGGCAGGAGCAAAGACCTGAATCGGGCACCAGTCCGTCACAGGGTGGTTTGGACACGCTCACACGCATGCACACTGGAGCCAATTTAGTGTCACCAATCTACCTAAACCGCCTGTCTTTGGATTATGGGAGCAAACCGGAGCACCTGGAGGAAAGCTAGGTTCAGACGAGGAGAACATGCAAACTCCACGCAGGGAACACCCGGTCTCCTTACTGCGAGGCAGCAGCCACCCCCACAAGACAATGAATCAAAGCAATTTCCCGCAATGGCATTTATTCACCCTACTTTGCCCATTAAAGTCCCCTCAACTGTTCTTGTGGACAAATTCCTTGAAGGCAAGAGAGGAAGTTCTACTCCATAAAACACCTTCTGTTCACTTGCTTCCTTTTCCTGGCATGTGATGGCCCATTGGTTTTCATGGCACAGGGATACTTCAAGATGGCCGCCTAGTGAAGTCTGTGTTTAGCGGGACCGTCTTTTGTCCTCAGTGGTACAAACTACACCCATGTCTTCCTTGAATGCAACCATCCTTCATAACACATCACGTCAGTCAATGAGTCTCCATTGCTTATCAGGCAGGGCCTTTATTCTGTATCAGGCCTCAGGAGAAAGTTAATTAACCTGGAGTAGCACATTAACAATACATTTCTCACCGGCAGCAGTACACTGGTGTTCAACCAGCCAAGGTGGGCCCATGTCACTCCTCCTTTCAGATCACTACATTCACTCCCTGTAGCGGCAGATACTAAGTTCACATCCTTGATGCTTGACTGCAGTCAATGGGACAGCACCTGTGTGTTTGGAGACATTGCTGAGGTGCTCGGCTTCTTCTCGACCTCTCAAGTCTGCTGATGATTGGCGACTGGTGATGCCACCTCTGCATGGTATCAAATCTCAATCCAGACTCTTTGCATGTGTAGACGGGTTGCCCACCTCCATTTGTTTAAGAAGTGCTTGAAATCTCTTCTGCTTGGATAAGTTCTATCTAACTGATGGCTTTGTAACCTAGGAATTGTAACTCGCTTGTATTTTCTTCTGAGCTGTTGGCTTGTGATGATCAATTTTTGCTACCTTGTTTTCAAACAGTCCCTGGGCTGAGGTTTACTTGATTATGCTGTCCTGTATTGTAAGTCGCTTTGGATAAAAGGATCTGCTAAGCAAATAAATGTAAAAGATTTGTGAATAACAATCTAATTTTCTTATACATTCATATTACCTTTGCTTCAGTACAATGTGCCCCCTTGATCTCCACTTACCCTCACAATGTGTTAAGGTGCCATTCTTAATGGCGTATATAATAGCATCCTAACAGAAGGGCCAACATAGCAAAGATAAAATGAAGAAAGCCTGCTGTGAAAAGTGGACATCCTCATAGTCAGAAGACTGGTTGGTTACTACAGAGAAGGGGGTTCTCCTTTAGCTCCACTATCTAAGATGGCCATACTCTGCAGTCCGTATCCAGCAGCTCCAAGATCACATCCAGCAAGTTTGAGGGAGAACTGGCAACCAAGAAGGGTGCCATCTGAGGTAATTTATCAGCTGCTTCAACACCCAAACCTGCTTGGTTCCGTTCAGGCTATGATGTGTTGGTGACAGTGGCCAGGAAGGAAGCAGCCCTGGCCCGGGTGTCAGCCCATTGAAGGGCCTACAAAACTATTAGATTAGAAAAACTTTATTAATCCCACAGGGATATTTAGATGCCTACTGCAGATACAGACTCACATGACAGACAGACAGACAGACAGACAGACAGACAGACAGATAGATAGATAGATAGATAGATAGATAGATAGATAGATAGATAGATAGATAGATAGATAGATAGATAGTGTAGTTGGCAGGATAAGATAGATAGATAGATAGATAGATAGATAGATAGATAGATAGATAGATAGATAGATAGATAGATAGATAGATAGATAGATATTGTGCGGAATTTGAAGTCTGGGACATCGGAAGGAAACATCAAATTGCCAGATTCCAGTGGGCATAAAAGATCCCCGGAGGCGCTTCTTAGCACATCTTGGTGGAATGAGCCTGTGGCTAAAAGTGCTCCATGAGAGCGCCTCCTGGAGGAGATGGAGGGGATTTTTTATGACGGCATCCAGTTTTGCCACCATTCTCTTTTCTGCAACAGCTTCCAGTGTGTCCAGAGTTAGCCCTGTGATGCAGCAGGGTTTCCTGATATCCATTGATCTCAAGTTGCTTATCCAGGAGACCACAGTGTAGAACACCACACTGGCTACTATGGACTAGTAGAACATTTCCAGCAGATTGCTGCCAACATCAAAAGATCTGAGCCTCCTCAAGAAGCACAGACTGCTGTGGTCATTGATGTTCAGCTCCACTGTGTTGTCAGACCAGTCCAGTTTTCTGTTTATGTGAAACCCCCCAAGGGTACTTGTAGCTCTGCACCACTTCCACATCCTCCCCGTGAATGGTGACTGGCCTTAGAGGCTCTTTGGCTCAGAATTCCACAACCAACCCTTTTTGTCTTGTTGATGTTGAGCTGCAGGTGTCTCTCCCTGCACTACAAGACAAGCCTCCTGTACTCTGACTCATCTCCATTATTCATGCAGCCTATAATGGACGAGTCATCTGAGAATGTCTGTAGCTCTCACCAACTATGGACAAACCTCGTATGTCACATCTTTCAACTTTTCAGCAAATTGAGAAAATGGTGTCGCCCCTATAATTAACAATCTCTAGTTTTTGTTTTTCCTTGAGTTTCACGGACACAATATTGGTTTTTTTTCCATTAAATCACGCAGTCTCAGCATTTAAATCATGTGATTGTAATCCAACTTTTTCATTGGTAGGCAGGCGGTCGTTCCTCATTGGTCAGTGGAGTTGCCAGGTTTTTCTCTTGCAGTATGTAAAATATTGAGTACATACAAGCTTCTTCCATCGTGCTACGACCGGAATGAAGACATATTTGGCCATCACCACTACCTTATAACATCAGGAAAGACTTAGTAACTCCAAAAACTAAGAAAACTCAATTTTGTAAAACAATGGCAGTAACTAGATTTTTCCATTGCACATGAGAGACGTCAAGTGCTGGTATTATACTGGAAGTATGCTATGTAGAAGGGAGACAGGATAGTTCCCTGAGGTGCTCCAGTATCACACACCACCAGTTGTGACACACACTCCTTGATCCTCACAAACTCCTTTCTGCTGGTCAGGTAGTCCATGAGTCCAGGAGAACTGTGGTGGAGATGTAGTGGCATGAAGATGCACAGCCTTGAGATTTTTCCCCAGTCAATGAGGCAGACTGGTGCTAAAGCAACTGGAAAAAAATCAAAGAACTTGACCCTGACTGTGATGCTGGTTTTGTCCAGGCAGATGTAGGCTCTGTGGAACATGTGGATCAGAGGAGCCTCCATATCTGTATGTGCCAGATAGGCAAACTGCAGAGGATTAGGATGTTCTGAATTCAGGAGTTGAAGCTGTTTTAGCCCCAAGCCTCTCAAAAGTCTTCATGATGTATCAAGTCAGAACAACTGGTCTGAAATCCTTGGAATTATTGGAATGTCCTTTCTTTGACATTGGGACCACATAGGGTGTTTTTATACAGCTGGGGAAATAGAGAACAGGTGCTGAAGGACCCCACATGTTTTCAGCACCCTAACGCTAATTCCAACTGGCCCTGCAGCCTAGTTTGTGGTCAGTTACCTCAGCTCTCTCCTCACATTATCATCAGAGGCGGACAGACAGGCAGATGAACAAACCCACACTCAGACAAGGCCCGTTGGGAATTTCCCCATAAGAGACATCTTATGCGATGTGATATATAAGTCAATTTGGACATGGGGGACGACTTGCACACTCTACAAAGACAATTTACTGGGCATGGGAGATGAACCAAGGACTCTGGTCCTGTGAAGCTGTGAGGTTTTAAAGGTGCAATTTTTAACCCACAAAGATGTATGAACATGGAGCAACAAAAAAGCCTTTACTTTCTAGTGTTAGGCACCTTCCTATTGTAAGCAACACCTCAGCCTTAATGCATATTGTTCTAATTGGCATGGCTCAGTGTTCATGTATATTTTTAAAATTGGCTCACAGACTGCATTATATGACTCGCTCAAAGTGATAGAGTTAGTCACACGTGGGTATTAAACTGGCAGCCTTGCGGTTAGAAGTCCACGTTCACTTGTTAGGTTTGATTGTGGAGGACAGTGGCTGAAGGTTAACTGAAATTTAAATTATTCATAAATCTGAACCCACGTGAGGTGTTGTGTGCCAACGGTTCAATAATATTAAGTAGTGGAATAAGCAATGATGCCTTCCATGAGTAGCATTATCTCCAACACTTGGTTGACTGAGACGATGTTGTTGGATCTTTCTTGTTCCAGGACAGTCGTTCAACTTCGGCCAATCGGCTTTAAACTCAGACTTTCCGATATCAGATTCACTATCACAATTCCCACAGGGAAGCTGGTGTGACAGCAGGACACGTGGGGTTGGATGCCATCCCAGCCATTGTGGTAATTCAGCCCGGACACAAAGAGACCACGAGACAAACGTTCCAAAAACACACGTTTATTGCTTTCCTCTGCACACAGCACCACACAATGTACCAACCAGCACAAATGGCTCACAGTCCTTTTTTTCCTTTTCCCTTCTCTCCTTTAGCCACCTCCACACCTCTTCCGCAAACTCTGCCTTCTACCTCCCGACTCCAGCTCCCTGAATTGAGTGAGGCGGCCCCTTTTATCATACATCCAGGTGCTCCCTGACGCTCTTCCTGCAGCATTTCCTGGTGTGGTGGAAGTGCTGCAGTCCAAGGCAGTACCCCGTGGTGGTGGCCACAGTCCCCAACAGGATTGAGCTTCCTAGCTCCAGTCCCGTGGCCCCGATGCGTGTCCCGGTGAGGGTATTACCTCTCTCCTGGTCCTTCCACTCTCCAGGCGTCCCGGTGGTGTAAGGTCACTGGTCGCCTTCCACACCATATAAACTGCAAGGGTAAGAACCAACCCTGGTTGGACTGCCAATCTATATGTATGCACACACCATCTCACTCATCCTCAGACCACTTTAGAAATCTGCTAATGTACAAGGAACGTTCAAAAAGTTTCCGCACATTTTTTTAATTCTATTTATAAGGAATTTCAAAAACAAATTACAGCACTTTTCTACATGGTCACCTTCCTTTGCGATACAATTTTCCCAGTCACATGACACTCTCAGACATGACCAATCAATACTCCTGCCTTCACCGTTTCCAACGAAAATATAAAAGTGCAGAAACTTTTTGTGAAAGTCCCTCGTAGATGAGTTGTATGAGGTGCAGCAGGAATAAGGGGTAACAAGGCCACCATTGGTGTTCCCTATATGAATGCAGCAAAAGCTGTGTCCGAATACTTGGGAGTTAAGTCGAATTTGTTCATCGTGGGTGTCGGACTCTGTCAAGGCTGTGTCTTGTCAACACTCCTGTTTGTGGTTTTCATGGACAGGATATCAAGGCACAACCAAGGGTGTGAGGGTGTAGATGAGGAGGCTAGAGGTAGCATCGCTGCTTTAGGAAGATGGTGTCCTCATGGCATCATTTTCACAGTGACCTTTGACATGCACTTGAGTGATTCACTGATGAGTATGACATGGCTGAGGTGGAAGATCAGCACCTCCAAGTCTGAGGATGTGGTTCTCTTTTGGAAATGTGTGGATTGTTCGTCTCGGGAGAGGGGGTAACAAGTGCCGTTCGTGGAGGAGTACAAGGATCTCATGATCTTGTTGACGAGTGACAAGCCGACTGAAGCAGTGGCAGCTGTTTTGAGGGCACTGTACCGGTCCATGGTAGTGAAGCAGGGGCTGAGTCTAAAGACAACGCTCTCAGTTTACCTGTTGATCTACATCCCTGTCCTCACCTCTGGTCAGGAGCTGTGAGTAATGACCAAAAGAATGGGATTACAAGTACAAGCGGTAGAAATGAAGCTTCTTCACAGGGTGGCTGGGATTGAGACAAGAAGCTCAGCAATTCAATCGAGAAGAACCAGTTGAGGTGGTTTGTGCATGTTATAAGAATGCTCCCCCTAGATCTGCCCCAGGCACGTTCCACTGGGTGAAGATCTTAACGGCACATACAGGACATTCTAAAGGAATTTTTTTTATCTCGACTGGCTGGGGAAAGCCTGGGAATGTCTTAGGAACACCTGGAATCTCTAGGTGGGGACAAGGAAATCTGGGCTGCCCTGTAAGGCCTGCTGCTACCTTGACCCTCACCAGGAGAAGTGGATGGGAGGATGAGTTGAGATGAGACTACTGTACTAATAGCAATGGTATTATAATGACTGGCATTCAATCCGGGTTCGGCTCTGTCTCACGTACCATCTCGTTCATCTCACTTGGTTCTGCTCCACACACCATCTCACTCATCCCTGGACCAATCTAGAAATCAACAGGGGATAAAGTTCGCTAAATATTTGAATTCTCTTCTGAATGTACTACTAATAACAAAAATGGCTGCTATTCAGTCCAGACCTTGCACAGTGAAGGCAAGATGCATTCTGGAGATCTGAATTCCTGTAATGGAACAGATTTTGACAAAGGCTGGACTGATTCTACTGTTAATAATCACTGCATGTTTGTAGAATTGCATCAGATTTTAATTGAATTTCTAGAAAATACAATAGCAAAGACTCCACTGCAGAGCATGATGAGTGACCACCACATATCCTATTTAATACAAGCCATTCATTTATTTACACCCTTTAGTATCCTGATGCTTGCATCTTTCTACATTGCAGATGAATGCAGCATTTACACTAATGATCCAAACCATTATGACTTACCTGCCTGATATGCTGGTGCTCCTCCATGTGCCCTAAAACAGCTCAGACCTGCTGAGACATGGACTCTAAAAGACCTCTGAAGGTGTCCTGTGGTTTCTGGCACCAGGATGTCTGCAGCAGATCCTCTAACCCATGTAAGTTCTAAGGTGGAACTGCTGCAGATCAGATGTGTTGTTCCAACACATCCCACAGATGCTCGACTGGATTGAGATCTGGGGAATTTGGAGGCCAGTGCCCCACCTCAAACTCTTAGATAGATAGATAGATAGATAGATAGATAGATAGATAGATAGATAGATAGATAGATAGATAGATAGATAGATCGATAGATAGATAGATAGATAGATAGATAGATAGATAGATAGATAGATAGATAGATAGATGTTTCTCAAACAGTTCCTGAACAATGTGTGGCCTGGTGCATTATCCTGCTGAAAGATGCCCCTTTAATTGCCATGAAGGTGTGTGTCTAGTCTGCAGTGATGTTTAGGTAGGTGGCATGTGTCAAATCAATGTCTATATGAATGGCTGGATGAATGGTTTTCCACTAGAACATTGTCCAAATCATCGCACTCCCTCCACAGGCTTGTCTTCTTCCCACATTGAGTCCTGGTGCCACCTCTCTGCAGGTAAAAAATGCAAACCTTCCTGGACATCCACATGATGCAACAGGTAACCAAACTAGTCAAGTACCAGACAACCTTCTTCCATTGATCCAAACGTCCAATGCTTGTGTGCCCATTGTAGGAGCTTTCAACAGTTCACAGGGACAAGCATGAGCACTCTGATTAGAAAATGCCTACACTGACCCATATGCAGTAGAGTCTGATGGGATGCCCTTTGCTGACCTTTCGCATCAATGAGTCCTGGCCACCCAACACTCCTCAAACTACTGTCAGAAGGCACCCACCATGGCTGACCTTGAGCACCCCACAAGCCATAACATTTTGGAAATTCTCTAACCCAGTCCTCTGGCTGTAATGATTTTGCTCTTATGAAAGACATTCAGGTCTTCACACCAGCCCATATCTTCAGTACTCAACAAGTAAACCATGAGACCCTCATGAGAACTGACTGTCTAAAAAATCCCTGACCATGACATGCGCCATTGTTACAAGACAGTCAACATCATTCATTTCATATGGAAGTGGTCAGGATATTTACTCATCAGTGGAATGTCCTAGTTTAATGAATTATTTCTCAGTTTTACTGTATCTTATATTTTATATATATTATATGTATTAATATACTATTTTGTTCCAACTGGCTCCGTGGCTAGGGATCTGTGCCAGCAATTGGAAGGCTGCCAGTTCGAATCCAATAAATGCCAGAAGTGACTCCACACCGTTGCGCCCCTTCTCAAGGCCCTTAACTTACAATTGCTCCGTCCAGGGTATGACATTAACCTGTGTGCGAGCTGGTCCTCCAACCTGCAGGGAAAACTTGGGGTTTGGTGACAGGACTGGCACTCCAGCCACCATAAAAAAAAAAAAAATACTCACACTGTCCAGTATGGGGCTGAGGTGTCACCTGCTGCACAGCTACACTCAGATCTCAATCCGGGTGGTGGGTGCGGCAACGCGCTGTAATGGTTGAAAGGTGATGGAACCCTGGACAAGGAAACTTAGACCCCCATAGATAGATAGATAGATAGATAGATAGATAGATAGATAGATAGATAGATAGATAGATAGATAGATAGAGTGGGGAACAGCCCGGACACAGAGAGGCAGACATTGATGGTTCAAGCACAAACACACATTTATTATACATTCTGCAACTGTTTACACACACAACCCAATGCTCCAGCACCAATCACCCTTAGTCCAGGCCTATTTTCTTAATGCCCCTCCTTTTGACTGCCTTCACTCCTCTCCGCCGAGCTCTGTCCACCTCCGGGTGTGGTGGAAGTGCTTAAGTCCAGGGCTTCTCAGGCATCCGGGCGCCCTCTGGCGGTGACCACGGGCCCCTATAGGGTTGAGCTTCCATGCTCTATTCCCATGGTCCCTATACCAACCAGGGCGGCTGCCCTCTCTTGGTCTGGAGGAGGTGTAGTCCCTCTTCCGGTCCTTCTGGGTATCCCAGCTGGGTACTGCCCCCAGCTGCTTGCCACAATAGATAGATAGATAGATAGATAGATAGATAGATAGATAGATAGATAGATAGATAGATAGATAGATAGATAGATAGATAGATATGAAAGGCACTATATGATAGATATTTTTTTATTTTTAAAAACAAACTTTATTGACAAAAACGCCAGTCAAATATACAACAATTTACACATTATATTATTATAGATAGATAGATAGATAGATAGATAGATAGATAGATAGAAATGAAAGGCACTATACAACATAGATAGATAGATATGCTATATTATGAATAGGCAGGTATGAAAGGCACTATATAATCAATAAATCCAATGAGTCAAATGCAGCAGTCAGTTGCTGTTCCTCCTGCCTCTGTACTCCAAATGTCATTTGGGGGAAACTCCTCGTAGGCACTCCATGAAGGATCACGTGACAAGGTGGTCCCCTGTAATGTGTAACCACTTTTATCGTGCTGCCTCCTGGTGGTCACTCTCATGTAAAAACACAAAAATATTTACCTTGGCCTTGAACTCCTTCCTCCAACTCCTTGTATGCTTTTCCAGGAGGTACAAGGAAGAGCAAAGAGAACCATCTGAGGAAAAAGAATATGAATGTGTAATAGTTTGATTTTTATCAATTTGAAACATGTGCTTGAAAAACATAATATATTAACTGAATCCACTGTACGTTCATAAAATACATTATTGTCTTCTAGTAAATCAACATACAATCTTATGTGTAATTTAGTGCAAACATATCTTTATATTATTGTGCAAAAGAATAATTCATGTTACAGATTAATTATTTTTTAATTTATTTCAGTAAATAAGTAAATAAAATAGCATTGCGCCCAGTGATTGGTGGGATGTGCTCCAGCTATCCTGTGATCCGGCCTTGGATGAGCAGGTTAGGAAAATGGATGGATGGATGTACAGATATAAATGCAGAATGTTGTTATTAGGCTTCTTTCCAGAGAATCTGAACTGAGTTAAGTACACTTGATATTAGATGAATATTTCCTTTAGGTTTTTACTGTCTTTCTCATACTGGTAAACATTAATATAAAATGCGGAGGTCAAACATCAGCCCAGGCATTGGCAGTGTGGAGCTTGCTTGTTCTCCTCATGTCTTGGTGGGTTTTCTTTGAAGTCCCCAACCCATGAATTTTAGGTTACTGGTCAGCTTCTACTTAGCCCTGTTACAGTGAGTGCAAGTGTCTTGTGATGTACTCGTGCCCCCTCTATATATATATATATATATATATCTATATAATATATATATAATCGGGGGCAAAAAAAGTATCCTTTTGGTCAAAGTAGCAGTGCTGCCAAGTGCCTGTCATATGTACAGTAATAGCTGTCTAAGTTTGTAAATGGCGATGGCCAGCAGCACCCCATGCTGCTTCACAACATGAATGTTAGTTTAATTGTTATCTCATTAATGAGTCTAAACTTAGAACAGGTAGAACCCCCTTGAGGATTGTTAACTCCAGGCCTGTGATGGGTTTGACTTCAGCTCACCACAGCCATGAAATGGAAGCAGTGAGTTCAGAAAATGGATGACCAGAAGAACTGATAGCAATGACAGAACATCAGGCATTTACGTCTGTAGCTCCATATGCAGCACAAGCACAACCGGTTCATTGGTGAAATTAAAGTACAATTGAATTATTTTATGATATGCACAATTTCATATTGATTTTGAATGGAATTAGGAGTTTAAAGATATGCTGTGATGTAACTGTAGTAACATTATGAACTGTTCAATGACACATTTATTTAATATACTCAATGTAATACATATATATGAATTACATACATAGTATGACCCCCCACACACACACACACACTTACACAGGGCTAGTTAGGAGTCAGCAAAATCACCAGACACACGTGCATTTTGTAGATATGGCAGGAAAACTGGAGAACCCAAAGGAAAAACACACAAAGACAGGCAGAGAACATGCGACCAGCACAGGAACAACAAGCAGACGCGGGATTTCAAGACAGGATCCTGAACGTCCCATTGGGCAGCGCCCAGCGCTTTTTTTAAAAATTTGCATTTTATTTTAAAGTTTTAGATTTGCTTTTTATGAAGGTCAATATTCAGTAACTGCTGATCATTTTAATTAGTATGGAAGGTAAAAGAGTACATTGTTATCAGTAAGCAAACCTAGATATTAATAATTGGTAGCAGCATTTTTCATATATACATATACAGTCAGTCAGTCAGTCATTCTCCAACCCGCTACATCCTAACACAAGGTCACGGGGGTCGGCTGGAGCCAATCCCAGCCAGCACAGGGCACAAGGTGCCAGGCCACCTCAGTATACACACATATATATATATATAGTGGTGGGCAAAAGTAGGTTTACCTTTGTTTGCATGGAAAAAGACATGCAGGTTATGATTATTACAATAGCTTTATTAACTCAATAGCTTTAAGAAAAAGAAGACAAATAAGGAGACAAATAACAATACAAATTAATAATACAATAATTAATAAATAAATAATATTACAAAGATAAAGGCATGTGAGTTATGATAATTAAAATAGCTTCATTAACTCAATAGCTTTAAGAAAACGAAGACAAATAAGGAGACAAATGATACAAATTAATATAATTTAATTTATAATTTATATAATACAATAAATAATAATACAAGGATAAACTTTTTGTTGTGTACTCACAACTGTAAACCTAGTTTTGCCCATCCCTGTTATATTGTGTGTATTTATATATATATATATATATATATATATATATATATATATATATATATATATATATATATATATATATGGATAACCTCAAATGAAATAATAAAAACAGTTACAAACAAAGCAATTCATGTAAGAATAATAAAGTTGTTCTATATACAATAATAAAAAAAAAAATCTGACTTATGCATAGTTATATTCATTTATTCAAAATACTAACCAATACGTTTACCGGGAAAGGCTCAGGTCCCTCCTGACTCTGTTCAGGATCTTTTGTGCTTAGAAAAATGGTTGTTTTTTGATTTATATACTTTAAATGTGCATAGCTACGTTAATGTGTTACACTGAGCATACAATACAGCTTAGGTGAGTATAGTTTTATTTACCTATTTATTATTCTTATTTGTATGAAAATGTGCTATATAAATAAATGTTGTTGTTGTTGCCAAACCTTAACCAGGATCTTCCTCAATTATTTGTATTTATTTATTTATTTATTTATTTAATCTTGTTCTTGAATTTTCCGCTACTCTTCCAATATTAAGTCTTGCTTTGATGCTCTGGCACATGGGACAGGACTATTGGCACTCACCCACCAGCAGATTCATACAAGTTTTGTTTAAAAATTGGTAAAAAGTACAGTCGACCTCTATCTCATCTAACTATATGTACACACACACACACATATACTGTATATATACACACATAATGTATATTTATACAGGTACATACACACACGAAATATGTATGTGTCGCGTTCAATGTGTGGCGCTGATGTCGCACCTTTATCTCCTTTCTCTCTGCTGTTGGTATCCTCTACGGTTAGCAGCCTGCCGTACCATTACATTATCAAACGCGCGTGGTCCACTTTCAGGGTGGCGGGGGTCCGGAGCCTACAGAGCTAGAACTGGACGCAAGGCAGGTCGACAGTCCCCACAGGGTCCACCCGCACGCACGCACTCACGCACCCCCACCTCACACAAGGGTCTATTTGGAATCACAAATTAATTTCATCTGCACGGGCAAAAACCGAACGCGCAGAAGAAGAACTAATGGGAGACCTACAGTGTGAATTTCATGTGTACGTGACAGTAAATTTCAACTTATGTAAGTGTTTTCTGGAAACTGCGCTGTGCAAAATAAAGACTGCTTGTGTTAATTATCAAATTGAATTGGAGAAGACTCAATACAGACGTCGACGTGAACGGGCTGTAGTCAACAGTGAATGAGACGAGTTCGGAGAGTCTTACTGCTGCGGGTGAACTGTGCAATGGCGTGTTTTAATCCAACTGCAGAACTGAGCGGTTTACTTGAGCGATATCTTAACTGTGTCAGTAGCAGCTCGCGATCCTATAGGAAAAATCTTTTTTTTTTACTGTCAGGATCTATAAAATAGAAATCCCATTTCATTTTAAACAAGGGTCGTCATCCTCTCCAATTTAAGGTCCACTGTACAGATCAGGGTTGCGGGGGTCGGATCCCCAAGCTGTATCTGGTAACGAGGTAGGAAACAACCCAGAAGGGGGCACTACACACAGACGCAGTCCATACTCCGGGCCAATCTCCGAATCTAAGCTTTATTATTATTATTATTATTATTATTATTATTATTATTTTGGAGTTCCATGCACAATAAAAATCATTTAAATCAACTGTATTCTTTCATCCAAACTTGTATTTATCTTTTTGCGAAGAGTCCGAGCCAAAAGTGGCATCAACTAGCGCACGTCAGAAACCAATCCAGGACGGGCCGCCGATCCATCCCCCGACTGACACGTACGCAGACCTTCTGATCGGATCATCTTAAATGCTGCCTGATTTATAAACACTGAAATGTGTTGCGTGCATTTCGGGGTTTCGTTTTGCACCCTGGGTTACTACACACAATGTGCTTTTTCGTTGCTTGTCTTCATCAGCTCGTTCGTTCATTCATTCAATCATTATTTCATAAAAGCGCTTCTCAAAGCCTCGTGCAGCACTGAAATGGAAACCTCGTGCTTATGGAACTACCCAGAAAGGATCGCCAGGACGATAAACCCGCGCGACAAGAAAACATCGCCATTTGCTTCGATCGGTGGTTGCCAGATGTCTTTATTGTAAGCGTTTCACAAATTTAAATTGAACTATGTATGGTTTATTTGGACACCCCGCGATCTTGAACTGCATTAAGTTGGGATTGGATGATGTATGGACAGTTTATTTAAAGATTTTTTTTATTATTTAAAGATTTTTTTTATTACAGTATAACTTTTATTTGTGACATCCTTGATTACTGCCATTACAAACTGTTTTATTCTTTAATGGTGAGGCGTTAACGATAGAAATGTATTACTATTAACTTATGTATTAAATCGTATTTATTTTTTAAATAAATAACAATAATAAAATATTATTATTGTTATTATTATTATTATCAATTAAAATTTATTATTTAGTAATAATTTTCTTACTGCTGATTTATATACAACATTTCTATTAGTAAAGTCGCCGTTGTCAATACAATAGCATTTCAGCAATTTTCTTTACAATAAATTAAAACGCAGATTTTGCGCTACAAGTTTTAAAATAAACGTTTTAAAATTATACAAAGCAAAAATTTGCTTCTAAAACGCTGAAACTGTACATCGCGTCTTTTAAAATGCAATTATAAAGTGAACGCGGACCGAGTTGCTTCGGAGTAATAAGCACGTTCGCAGGCGAGTGTGTTTGAGTAAGTCTTTTCTTCAAGTTTTAATTTATATTCTTTACTTTAATACGGAAAGTTTTCGTTTTTTTTTTCCTGATGAAAAGTTTTTTGTTATATTGTCGCATGCGGGACGCTGCCTCACATTCTTCAGTTCTGATAAAACACAGTAACTGTTTAGCGAAAGCATTTTCGAGACTTCGGTCGGTCGTCCCTTGAAGACTAATTCGGTTCAGGGTTCCGAAAATTAAACAGAATCGCGTCTAACTTTGATATATATTTTTTTTCCCAACCAAAGGTAGTTCTCCGCGGCTTATAAACCCACCACGCAGAACGAGAATCCCCCCTCCCGTTGCGCTTCCCGGTGAGGACGCAGTGCACCTGTTCCCTTTTCTTGGTCGGAGTAAAAGAAGACTACAAGCCCCAGGTAACATTGCTCGCGATCTCCCCTCTTAGCCTGCTCGCTCTCTCAAAAGGCCGTATGAGGAACCAGCTTTGCTCGGCCTTTTTTTTTTCTGCCTTCTCACTGTTGCCTGGTGTCAACCTACGCCGAGGACGAATACCCCGCCTCCTTTCCATCCCCCACGGGGGGACATATCCTATTGGGCAGGCTCATTCCCGTTTCCGTAGCGATTGGTCGACGCGCTTGCCATTCAGCCGCTATCCTCATTCGCAGAAGGTTTTAGCCGAAGAAGAGTTGATGAGTAGCAACAGCTCGGAAACATCTGGCTGCGGCAACGCTCGCTTCTGTGCTCTCGCTTCGCCCTCCCTCCCTCTCTTTCTGCCTCTGCAGGTTGTTATGGAGAGCAGCTCAAAGTCATTCTAGTTTTGGTTATTTTTATACGCCAATTGGCGGAGCGGGGAGGGGGGGGCAGAAGCCAAAAAAGCTGGACCTTGTAAGTAAAGGGGTCGTCTTATAGGGGGGAGGGTGATGTGGTGGGGGGTTAAGAAAAAAAAAGTAAGGCTTCGTGTGTTGTTTTCTCCTTTTTTCAGGCGTCCGTTTCCTTTATGCGAATAAGTAGTTCCAGTGTTTACTGTCGGACGTGTGCATGTTGCCGGGTCACGGAGCAGCAGCAGCAGCGCTAAGCAGGGCCTCGTTAAGAGGCAGACAGTGGCAGGAGCGGCGCAGGCAGGCAGACAGGTTACTTTTTGTGTTGCGCCGTGTGCGTGCGTGCGCGCGCGTGCGTGCATGTATGTATATATATATGTGTGTGTGTGTGTGTATATATGGGAGTGCGCGCCCCCGCCACTCACCCCTCGTGTCCACCACCATCACTGGTGTGTCCGTCTGTCTGTTGTGGTTTCGGTTGTTGAGCGGCTGTCTCCGCCTGGCAGCTGCGGCACTCTCCGCACACGCATAGGGCTGCCCGGCTGCGGCTTGGAAAGGGAGCACGGGAAGTGAGACGCTGCCGCCGCTGCAGCAGGTAGGCTCGTTTAACTTTGGAGAAGTTCGTGGGCTAACTGTTGCTTTGTTCCAATCGTGATGGTTTGTAGTTTAACGTACGTGGCATAATAAATGAGAAGCAGAAGAGCACTTCATGGGTCGGTTATTTTCATGAAAACCGTTCGCCCGTGTTGTTTAGCGGGATCTCCTCAGTATGTGTATGTAACGTGTGGAGATATTTTTGGTGTTCCCCAACGGACTCCGCAAAGACAGCGGATTTTGATGTTTTTAACCTTTTTTTTTACACTCACTTTATTTCCGGACTTTTCATTCTCTCGATTGGTCATTTCGTATCATTCTATGATAACCATTAGCGGGGTGACACTCAGAACCCGATTTTTCCTCGTCGCAGCCAACTCTAGACGGGACGCCAATTTTTTCATTTTTGTTGATATTTGGCTTGTTATTACGTTGGGACGTACATGCTGTCATTTCAACCGAAGTCGTGAAATATTAATTTTTTTTTTTTGCTGATACTTCGCACACATTTAGACCCACGAGTTCTGAAGCATTAAGTGGGCTGCCAGATAAATATAATTACATTGACAGAGAGATAGATGAGTCCACCGAGACCCTGAGGTGGTGGTGGGCACCTTTTTTTTCTTTTTCGTTGGTGCATCCCAAAAAAAAATAATAATAACCTTTGGGTCATGCCGGTGTGTTAGCAATGGAATGCATCGGTTCATGTTGGCATAGAAACAATTGAAAACAGCTGGGGTTTGTCACGTGCAGTACCAAAAGTAAAGCAACAGCAAAAGAAGTCATTTTTTGACTTTTTAACTCTCTTTTATTCCTACTGTCTTTATGGGTTTGAAGTCAGTTAGCTTTGTAACAGGAACTGTTTTTGCAGATAAAGACCTGTTTCTGCTAAAAAGTAACCACTGTGTCAAACGGGGGTATAGCATTTAGTGGTAGCCATGTAAACAAATAATGACAGCAACCCATTAATTTGTACCTTCAGAGTTAAGAGTATCCAAGAATTTGGAAGCTACTGACTTCCTTGGCACCCAGGGGCGGGAGTTGGTGTGGTGGGTTAGGGGAGGGGGTGGTGTTGGCCACATTGATCTGTCAGTTGCAAATGTGCACTGCGCTGCATTGTTTATGGTTACTGCAAGGAAAACTTGAGAGGCTGTTTGCTGCTGTGACCGCAGGAAACCGGACAAGAGTCTCAGTTTACACATTCACACAGACACACGCGCGCAGGCAAACACACATTCACGTACTGGCGTTTTTTTTTTTTAACCCCCTTTGATTTGATTAAAAACAAAAATTCCAAAACTTTTTTTTTTTTTTTTTTGGTAACTAGTTTTAGTAAATGTGAAAAATTAAATAGACACCAAACTGTATGGGGAGGGGGTGGGTGGGGGGGTTCTAAAGAAGAGGCTGGTGGCAAGAGTGTAGAGGAGTAGCATATGGCATTAAAAGGAGCACAGCTGGAGGTAGCATTTCCATCTGAACATGATGTCAGAGCAGCTGACAGCCTGCCATCCCCCAGCCTTTTATTCTAACACACAGACAGGGAGTTAGTGTGTGCAGATCTGTGTGAGGAGAAGGTATCTCATTCCCCTCCAACATCATCTCCACTTTGCATCTGTCTCTTAGACGGATTTTTTTTTTGCCTCCGTACTCACCAACTCTGCAACAGTGCCGGAGCCAACAAGGTGGTTTTTTTTTTTTTTAAAAAATTATTTTTATTTTGGTTGGTGTTGTTAATGGGGGTGGTGGTTGGCAAGTTTGTGGGGGGTGGTAGGGGTCCTTGTTTTTGTTTTTATTTAAAGAGGTGGACTTAATGAAGTTTATCCATCCATCCATCCAGGCAGGTAAGGGTGCTTGCTGGCGGACAAGTGTTTTGTTTTTTTTTTTTTGCTTATTACCGGGTCTACTTCTTTTTATTTTATTTTATTATATCAATTGGGGAAGAGAAATGAATGGGGAAAAAAAAAGTTTTCTTTAAAGCGTGCTGCTTTCGCAAAAAGGGAACTAGTGGGTTTTGTAATGGGGCTGATGAAAACGGAGGAGAAAGTTGCCAGTCTTTTTTTTTTTTCTTCTTGTTTCTTAACTTTGGTGGGGTGAAAGAGGGGGGGGGGCTTTGAATGTGAATTTGCATTTTAAGGATTTAAACTTGAAGGAATGTGTGGTGGTGGTGGGGTGGGGGGGATTCTGCCAGCGTGTTTGTCAGAATATTTTGCTCCTGATTTGGGGTAAAAGAAGCCGGAGAGAAGAGTGAAATCGGCCGGTTAATGTGCTCCGTTTTGTTTGTGTGAGTTTTAGCCCCTGTGACGTTGTATATTGAGCTACCTAGAAATGTACATTTTGTCCATTTTTTTGTGGTTGTGATTTTTTTTTAACCCCCTCTCTGGAATTGTTTCAGTGAATTAATACATTTTCTTTCCTAACCACTGGACAAGAAAGAAAAGCTTTTGTGGGGGGAAAAAGAAAAAAAAAAACCCCAAAAAATGACCTTCATTTGAATTAGTGTGCTTGTAATGATCAAAGGGCGCACTTTGAAGAAGCAGGGCAAACGTGTTAACCGAGGAGATGCTCGTTTTGAGAATTATTTGAAGATTTCTTTTTCCCCTTTTTTTTTTTTTTTTTTCCTGCGGTAGTGACTAATTTAGGACTTGCAGATTTGAGCTGCCTGAATTGGCCAGACAGCTGTAATCGCACTCCTCCTATTCTTAATCTCTTTATCTGGGCAGCAGCTGCCATATGGCCACAGTCAGCTGGATCAGATGTTTATAAGCTTCCTTCTTCGTCCCTCTCTGTCCTTTCAGCCTCCTAATTTGATCGCCGCTACCTTGTGAGCTGTCCTGCAATCTTTATTTTTAGCCATCTTAAGGATTAGGATTGATGTGGACTACAGTGCACTTAAAGTGATTGTGTTGTAAATCTTCTGTGGTGGGTTGGTTTGTTTTTTGTTTTTTTGTTTTTTGTTTTTTCGGGAGCTGAGAGTGGGCACTCTGTGCATGGCACAGGGTCACCCTGTTTGCTTTTTGATTTTGAATTGTGTTATATATATATATATATATATATATATATATATATATATATATATATATTTTAATCTGCCATAAAGTTTGGAGTTTGTTTTATTTTTGCCATTTCTCGGGAGTCTTGAAACAGTGGCTGAACAGGTAGACCGGTTCTAGAAAAGTTGTGTCAATTTGTTAAAGAGCTGCATGTTTTTGGATTCGTTTAGAAGAAAATGTTTCTCCTGTGCAGATGTTAGAGCTTCTTGGGTACAACCTTCTCTGCCACCCGGTTTATGTACGGGGGTGATAGGGGATGCCCTGATATCATTGCGTTTTAAGGACCTTGTAACGTTTTGTTTTACCAAAATCTTAGCAGGCAGATTGTAGCGTGAGTGGTGGGACCAGTGGTGGTGATGGCAGTGGGTGGGTGGCCACAAGAGACACCTCAGGGAGCCGGACGTGGGCTTTGCGCTAGGATGGGGCTGCGCATCTGTGTGTTCAGGTGGTCCGTTTCACGTATTTCTGCAGGTGATGCTGCGTTTTTGCGTGAATGAGAGAGAGACAGACACTGGTGTGTAAAATTGTCTCGGATTACTTTTTCGTTCTTTCATTTTGCCCCCCTAAGAAACCTGCAGCAGAGAGAATTGCACCAGACTGGTTAGTTTTTTTTTGTCTATGCAAATTACTTAGGGGTCCCGGAGTTAAAAAGCACATGAGTGGAGTAGTGAAGTGAGGGGGTCGAGGGGGGCCAGCACTTGAAGACGGTGGAAAGCTTGCGAGTCGGGATTGTTGGTAGCAACATTTTGGGATTTTTTTTTTTTTGATTTGTCGGGGAGGAAAGCGATGAGGAGGTTTGTGATGGCCCTTCTGGTCACCCTGAGCACTTTTTGGAAAATGCTAGTTGTGCTCACCATCTTTTGGTTTCCGGTGTGAGGGGGGAAAAAAGGAGTGAGAGTGCGAGAGAAAGAGGGGAGGAGGTGGTGGTGTGGATACCCGGCGAGGATGGAGGGGGGTTGGAGGAGGAGGAGGAGGAGGGGGGTTTGTGCCAGGACACTCATCTCTTCTCTTTTCTTTTCAGGTTATGAGGACAGCATGGAGTTTCCAGACCACAGCAGGCATTTGTTACAGTGTCTGAGTGAGCAGAGACACCAGGGCTTTCTTTGTGACTCTACTGTGCTGGTTGGAGATGCCCAGTTCCGAGCCCATCGAGCCGTGCTGGCTTCGTGCAGCATGTACTTCCACCTCTTTTACAAGGACCAGCTAGACAAAAGGGACATTGTTCATCTGAACAGCGACATTGTGACGGCCCCGGCTTTCGCTCTCCTGCTTGAATTCATGTACGAGGGGAAGCTCCAGTTCAAAGCCCTCCCCATTGAGGACGTGCTGGCTGCTGCCAGCTATCTCCACATGTACGACATCGTCAAGGTCTGCAAGAAGAAGCTGAAGGAGAAAGCCACGACCGAAGCGGACAGCACCAAGCGGGAGGAGGATGCCTTGAGCTGTTCTGACAAAGTGGAGAGTTACTCGGAGAGCAGCGGCGGGCACCCCGCAGGCGATCTGCTGCCTAGTGATGCAGAGGAGGATGAGTCTGAAGGCAACAAGAGAGACTCGCTCCCGGAGTCGGGGAACATGTGGATGAGGTTACCCTCTGACACAGCTGGCACCCCCCAGACTGGTGGCAGTGGCGGGGAGTCGGAGATGCATGCGGTGGCAGCAGCTGGGAAAACCGAAATGGCCAGCAGCCCTTGCAGCTCAACAGGGTCTTTGTCTCAAAGGTCCGTCACCTCCAGGAGGGTGTCGGCAGATGCGGACTGTGTGTTGGACCTGTCTGTCAAGTCCAGCCTAGCTGGGGGTGGAGGAGATGCCCTCCCGAATAGCAACCCGTACTTCTGTGGAGCGGTGGCACCGGACAGCCTGCAGAACAGCTTGGTGCAGGTGAAGGTGGAAAAGGAGGTCGCCTCCGACGACGACGACCTGGGCAGCGGCGACTACGAGATGGAGCACAGCGCCGGCACGGCCACCAAGGAGCTCCCTAGCACCAATGGCGGAGGCCACCACCACCATCTCAATCACCACCACAGCAGGCTCCACTATGAGGCAGCCTCGCACCTCTCGGCCATCCGGGAGGCTTCTCTGTCCAGCGAGCTGGACCGCGAGGACAAGGTGAGCGAGGACGACGAGATGCTCAGCCCAGAGGGCGAACGGAACCCGGTGGAGCCGGCCAGCCTCGACGGCAACCTCCTGCCCTATGTGTCCAACATGCTGAGCGGCCCCCACAGCCAGATCTTTATGTGCCCCCTGTGCAACAAGGTCTTCCCCAGCCCACACATCCTGCAGATCCACCTCAGTACGCACTTCCGTGAGCAGGAAGGGGTACGGTCCAAGCCGGCGGGAGACGTCAACGTGCCAACCTGCTCGATCTGTGGCAAGACTTTCTCCTGCATGTACACACTAAAACGGCACGAACGGACCCACTCAGGTGAGAAACCATACACTTGTGCCCAGTGCGGCAAGAGCTTCCAGTACTCGCACAACCTGAGCCGCCATGCTGTGGTGCACACCCGTGAGAAGCCACACGCGTGCAAGTGGTGCGAGCGCAGGTTCACCCAGTCGGGCGACCTGTACCGGCACATCCGCAAGTTCCACTGCGAACTGGTGAACTCTTTGTCCGTAAAAAGTGAAGCACTGAACTTACCGGCTGTCAGGGACTGGGCATTAGAGGACAGCTCACAAGAACTCTGGAAATAGACTCTTCTGTACTGAGAATTTGAAGCAAATTCAAATCTAGAAATATGAACACTTGTTTGGGGGGTAACTTTTTGTTTGTGAGAAGGTTTGGGGGGTGGGGGGTCAGGGAAATGGTAAGTTCTGGAATCAGTCGTATTTCTTGCTCTTCAGTTGTATTTCGGCCTTTTGACTGCTAAAACTGCACTTTAGTGGTATTTGAGAAAATGTTTTCTGAAGAAGAGAGCTCTTTGTTTTGTTTTTTTGTGAAGAAATTTATATTTTATCGTTTGTTTCTTCTTCCACACTTTTTTTTTTTTTTTTTAGTTGCCATCACGTTAACTTTGGCCCCCTTACTGAGTTTTTTAGGGAGCTAAGGGGACGGTGATTCAGGAAATTGAATGCTAGTGACACGCACATCCCACCCGTCATCTGCCAATTTTGTGTCTTTTTTTTTTTGTTTGTTTGTTGTTTTGGTGACGCTCCACATTTTAAAAGTGTGTGAAATGCGGACGAGGGGGTCTGAGCCTGTAAGAATACACTAAACAGGTACTGTGAACACATCCATGGTGCACTACTGTAGTCTGCGAATGCTACTGTACTCAACAGTTCCATTACAGAATATTTTGTTTTCTATTCCCTTTATATATATATATATATATATATATATATATATATATATATATATATATATATATATATAAAAACAGGCTTCCAAATTGTTAGAAAAACAATGATATTTTCTTCTTTCCCTTGTGCTGCTGGGAAACCTGACTGATTGATTCAATTTGTATTTTGAAGTATGGCTTCCTTTCTCTCAACGCGATGCAGTTTTCCCCGAAACTCTGGCTTTGCTGTTTTGGTCCACACCGACCTCCCATTTTTATATATATTTAAATATATATTTAAATCCCAGGACAGATGAACTTGCTTTTTTAAATTGTGTTGCTAGAGTGGCTTTCCCTGTTTTTTTTTTTTTTAAAAGGGGATGTTAAAAGTCAAGCAAACTCCCAGGCTCAGTTGCTATTGAAAATGTGAATTGCTTGTCAGCGTCTACTGTAAGTGGATCAAATACACCGCAGGCTGGGCTAATTAATGAATCGGGTCGATTTAAAATGAAAAATGCGTAACAAAAATGTATTTCAGCCAACAAATGCATGATTTAAAAAAAAAAACAAAACACTTTTTTTAAATTTATTTAATATAAAGATAATTAGCCAGGATCCTAAGTTGGATTGAATGGGTTTGAAAATATTATGTCCGACCCCCCCCCCAAGTTACAGTTTGAGCAGCACTGTTGAGATGTTTATTGGGGCAATGAAGAACATTATAAATGCACTGAATTTTTTTTTTAATTTTATTTTTAATGTTTTATTAGAAATATGTAGAGCAAAAAAAAAAAAATGATTTGAAGTATAAGAGAAACAAAATTGTGTGTCCGCCGAAAGGTCAACTAAACTTTGACTCTTAGGATGCAACTGAAGGTGTTTTGTTCTGTTGTTATAATTTTGGAACCCAGGAGCGTTTTCTAATAAACTCCTCTGTTTAGTTTCAGGGTAGCTGTATGTCCCTTCAGCGGGTTGACAGATTGTTGTATTTTTTTCTTTTTCTTTTTGTTAACATGAATATCTCTGTGTTGTCAGAAGTAGGTGATTGACAACTGTGTAAAATATAACTGGTGAAAGTGTTTATTGTTATTATAATTTTTTTTTCTTTTTTTTTTAATTAATTTATTCTATTTGGCACTTGCTACTGACTTTCAAGGCAAAGTTCATTTTACACTCCGCGTTGGAGACTTAAGTTAGACAGACGCCTGCCTCATCTGGCTCTAGTTTAGCTGGGTGAGGACGGCAGGCAGGCAGGCAGGTAGGCAGGCAGGAATGTCCCAGAGCACTGCTCTCCTAGTTCCAGTTAGTCGTTTTAATTACGTGTCTAATCACTGAACATTAGCAGCCTGCTCTGCTGGTTTGCTTGGTTGGTTTGGTTTGGTTTGGTTAATTTATTTATTTATTTGAGGACTAATTCACAATGCTGGGCCGTCCCAGCCAGAATTCCTTTCACAACCTTGCTTGTTCACGTTTTCACATTCTAACCAGTGATTGTATATTGAAATATGAGAATTCATTTTTGTGTTTTTGTTCTTTTTTTTTTTGTTCTTTTTGAGTACACATTCAGATAGGGCTATTTCTTTTTGACCGATTGATGTTAGTTATTATTCTCGTTGTCTTGTTTTTTAAGGAAAGAACATGACAAAAGTGTGAAAGCTCTTTGCTTAGGCTGAATGATCTGGTACACCACGTGTGTCCTTCTTGCAGCAGAATGGCATGCGTGGCTCAAGAGGGCACCATGCAGGGCAAAAAAAAAAAAGTTTTGCACAGTGTTTGCTTTCCCTGTCTTGCACTCCTATTTAAGAAAAAAAAAAAAATGGGAATAGCATGGAGGTCTGCGCCCGTGTGTGTTTTTTTTTTTTTTTGTTTTGTTAAATTTTTAAAAGAAAAAAAATTTCCTGCTTTTGGGGGGAGAAAAAAAAATACTTGACCGCCTTAAACTACTGTAAACATAGCTTATTTTTGTGCAGAAGGTAATTATTGGAAAAAAAAATTATGCTGGACACTTTCAGTTATCATAAAAAAAACAAAAAACAAAAAAGCTGTGAAAATGGCCTCTTAAGCATCTCCAGTCATCTTTTAGTTACTTGAAGACTTTAAATATTCTTTATATAAAAACTGTTCAAATCTCAAATGGACAGGGGTAATTTAAAAAAAAAATCTGTTGGTAAGGACAATCATTGTCTTTAAGGAATTAGCAGATTTTTTTTTTGTTTTTTTGTTTTGTTTTTTTAAAATCTTTTCTTTTTATTGGTAATCCCTGTGAGAGTAAGTTTTTGTTTTTGACTTTTTTTTTTTTTTTTTTTTGATTTAGACTGATGTTTAGCTTTGACAATCATAGTATGTTTTACCTTTGCAAGGGGAGTAAATTATAATGCTGTTTAGTTTTGTACTTTTTTTGGTGTGCTGTTGGTGAAATTTTTAAATTGTATGCTAACTGCAATAAATTATATGAATCTGAATTCTCTTCCTTGTGCCTTTCTGCTGTCCAAGTGGCACAATCCAGATGTGCTCTTGTAAAACTTTGCCAGGTTTCAATGATCTGCGTAGGAGATAAAATTGACGGTCTGTAGTCGAACCTGCAAAGCGCTTGTAAAGTGTGCAGTTTGTGAAGAACTTAAACTTAACCCCCTTGCCATTTTGCTTTTTTAAAAATTTGTATTGCTTTTTTAAATTTTTACAATGTCATTTCAAGTGGCTCTACACGTAGAATTTGAACTTAAAAAAGTGTTGAAGATAACAGTGCACTTAACTTAAACTTAAGCCTCTTGCCATTTTGCTTTTTTAAAATTTTTTATTGCTTTTTTAAATTATTACAATGTAATTTCAAGCGCCCAGCACATAGAATTTAAACTTAACAGTGTTGAAGATAACCGTGCACTTAAAGAACTTAATCTTAACCCTCTTGCCATTTTGCTTTTAAATTTTTAGTGCTTTTTTAAATTTTTACAATGTCATTTCAAGTGGCCTACACATAGAATGTGAACTTAAAAAAGGGTTAAAGATGACGATGCACTTAAATGTTGGAAGATTTGCGAATCGCACAGCCCAAGCTTTTCTTACTTTCAGCCTTGACGGGCAAGTTTCTTCTCGATTTGAATTGTTGAAAACGACACACATTTTGGGGGGTTGAGTGTGGTGTTTGGTGGAGGGAAGCTCCAGGCCTGGTCTTATAGACACTGTTTATCCTGCATTGCCTTTAATTTGCATTCTGGATCGGTGCCTCCTCTGTAACAATGAGGCGCTTTGTTCATTCCGGCGAAGGCTTCAGCAGGTTACAGATAATTAACCTGTAACTCTTGTGTGAAGATGCCCGGCTTAAAAGCGGATGGCTTTTTCTTTTTTCTTTTTTTTAAGTAGCAGGCCGAAAGATGAAGCCGTGAGACATCTTTCTTGGTGCAGGTGCCGCGCTGCTTCTCAAAAGTGACCCAACTATGACAACACTGGCAGAAATTCCCTGAGCAGCTTGTCGGCCTGTCTCTCTCTCTCTCTCTCTCTCTCTCTCTCCTTCTCTCTCTCTCTTTTAAGCTCCAGTTTGGCACTTGTTTGTTTTCAAATAGGAGTTTAAGGGGCTGCTACAGCTGGGATGGGCAGATCAGCTGAAAATGAGACGAGACGGCGTCCAAGCACACCGGCAGAAGGGGGATGGAAAGCTGGAGTTCATTTGGACTCCAGTGCCGCCCTGCTCTTAATAGTAAAGGGTGGCTCTTCAGAACCTGTGCCATGGAGGCAACCGTCCCTGTGAATGTTTCAGAAAGAACCTTTTTATTTATTTTGACCCACAACAGGCTGAATAAATTGCCAGGAAGAGATGATAACAAGATTTGTGAAATTACGAGTTCCTTATTTTTGAAACTCGGGCAACATTTGGTTCCTCCTGATCTACTATTAAAGATTTTATTTATTTTACTAATGTGGTTGTTGCCTTTATCTAAGGCAATGATACAATTACTTGCATTTCCTTTGTTTTCTTTTTTTGTTCTTTCTAATTGGAGCACAGGCAGCACAAGTTGATTTCTGATGATCACATGGTGGCAGCGGTGGGATTTCAACCCACAATCTCGGGTTTTAAAAGTCCAAAGCCTTAAAGCCACTCCACTGTACTGCCTGCAATGCATTGTCCACGTGTTGAGAACTTTGTCAAAGCTCATAGAGCCCTTCCCAGACTGCACTGGTTCTTTGTCAAACAATCGAGCTGTGAAAGAACCCAGCAAAGAGTGGCCTATCCAGTTGCTCTTCACCCAAGGTAAGCCATGATGTCGGCAAGGTAAGTTTCCTTGATCCCATGAACTTTCAAAATAATTCTGGGCCACTGATGTCCATTGTCTTGGTCCTGTGCATCCTGCTGGAATTGGAATAACGGGAAGACGTCTGCTGTGTAGATGGCATTATGACAGGTTTGTTTCCAAACTAAAATCAAATCAATTATACACAGGAGAAAACCCCAAGACTGTAGCACCAAGCGCTCGGAGTTTACCCAATAATGCTTAACCAATAACGTGAGGATCTGGAAATTTAAATTGAAAAAGGTGCAGAAGTTAATGTGGCTCAGTGAAGGTAAATTATTTTGCTCTCCGGGTTCGGCTCATTCATGCCACCCCAGCATCACAACCCAAATATGATAAAACCACAGATCGACTAAAAGTTAATGACGTGAGTGTCACAATGTGGCTCCTGGTAGTGGCAGTCACAGATAAGAACTTACCCTGGAGGGCTAACAATCTGCCCACCTCGAGTCCAGCTGCTCCTGGATGGAGTGAAGGTGGAGACCAACTCTCTTATAAAAAGAAGGTGCCACAGAGTGATGCCATCGAGAAGCCATTTGTGGTTCCTAAAAGAACCATCCACCCCAAAGCTCCAGAAGGAACGTATAGATTCCGTGGATTCCAGATTTTAAAGGGATTGTATGGAGGTAAGTGTCCTGCTGGGCTCCTTACTACATACACCTTTCTTATTAACTGCTTTGTCCATATATTAGGAACTTTTTCAAAGCCCAAAGAATCAGCTTCGCCTGTAGAAGAAAACTTTTCAGGATTAAATGGTTCTTTGACAGACCAGTGGCTTTTCGAGATCCCAGGAAAGTGTCGCTAAAGGTCAGAGTGCATGGGGCAGGTGACGTGGAGCTGGCAGGGTTAATGGCTGCTGCTACGCCTTCACTGCACATCTGACCGACTTTTTCGGATTCCCGGAGACGTTTATTAGCACGTGTTAGTAGCAGTTTCACCCTGCTCTGTGCACGTGACAAGACTGAAAACGGGTTACCGTCATCTGTCATCCTTGGTGCCAGCGCGCCCCGAGTCGGCCGTTCATTCTGGAGGCTGTGCGCTCGCTGACGCTTCAGATCGATAACTTTAGGAACGCTTTAAAATCGCCACCCACCCTTCCTTAATCCCACTATCACGGCCTATCAGGCGGGTGCCAGGCGATTCCCCGCACTTTCCAGGCTCCGCTCGAGGTTATCGGACGTGCTTGTCAATCATTATACGACGAACCTCCCCGGGCGCCCCCCTCGGAGACGCGGCTGTCTCGTTTTGGATTTGTCCCGTAAACAGTCTTAACACCTGCCCGGGGTTTGTTTCCTGCCTTGCGCCCTGTGTTGGCTGGGATTGGCTCCAGCTGCCCCCCGTGACCCTGTAGTTAGGATATGGCGGGTTGGATAATGGATGGATGGACAGTCTTAACACGAAGAGGCTACAGGAGCGCCTCTGCCCGCCTGCTATCAGGAAGGGACGATCAGCGGGACGAAGAGTTAACGGGACTGTGCAGGCTGAGGCTCAGCAATCCGGGTGATGGTATGGGGCGCGCTTTCCATTTGACTCCAATTTACAAATGCAGTAGGATTGTAACAAACGAAACACACGCGCGTGCGAACGTTATGGGTACCTGTGAGGTAACTTTAAAAAATGGTCTATAAAGACGCCGCGACCCCAAGCGGTTCGAAAAGATGAAATGAGCCGAGTGTACAAGACGGAGTCAGCAGCAGGTGAGGGGGGAGAAAAAAACTCTTCTTTACGTCTTAACTGCACATAAAAAAGATTCACGAATTAACTCACTAAAGCTGTATAACATAACGGGCCACTTAATGTCAGAAATACACTTAAGAATGACCATATTCATCACTAAAAAATAAATGATACACTATTTAAAAAGATTCACGGAATACTTTTTTAACTTACCAATGACGTGCAATATAACAGGACACTTAGTGTCGTGTAATCCATCCATCCATCCATTTTCCAACCCGCTGAATCCGAACACAGGGTCACGGGGGTCTGCTAAACTTAGAAATTAAACATTCATAAATGAAAAAAATGCAATTATTCAATAATCTAAAAAAAGATTCACGAATTAAAAATGTAAGTATCAGTGACGTGTACTATGGGGCACTTAATGTCATAGAATAGACTTAGGAATTAAACACATTCATAAATAAATAAATAAAAACACTTACACACTGTTTAAAAAAGTGTCACAAATTGAAATTTTGACTTTCCAACGGTGTGTACTATAACGGGACACTTACCTGTAATGTCGTAGAATAAACTTAGGAATTAAACATATTCATAAATGAAAAAACATACACTATTTAAAAAAACATTCACAAATAAAAATATTAACTTATCAATGATATAACTGGCCACCTATTGTCATAGAATAAGCCTTAGAATTAAACTTATTCAAAATTTGTTAAAAAGAATCGGTCATACTCCATATATTAAAAAAAATAAGAGATTAAAGTTTGAACTTATCAATAACAATTACAGACTTTTTTAAAAAAAGATTTGTGAGTTAACTTCTTAACTTACTCATGATGTGATTTATTAGTCACTTAATGTCATAGAATAAACGTAAGAGTTAAACTTATTCATAATTTTAAAAAATGAACTAAAGAAAAGATTACTGAATTATATTTTTTTAACACAGCAATAACAATTATGGACTTTTTTAATAAAAGATTGTAGAATTAAAATTTAAACTTATCAATAAGGGTTTTTGACTTTCTAAAAAAGATTGTAGACTTAAAATGATCAATTACAGGTATAGACTATTTAAAAAAGATTTGCGAATTAAAATTTTTAACTTACTCATGACGTGATTTAACGGTCACTTAATGTCATAGTATAAACTTGAGGATTAAAAACTTTGAAAAATCAGTTATTTACTATTTAAAAGAGGTGCAAGAATTAAAGCTTCATCTTAGCAATGATGTGTAATATAACGGGCCCCGTCATGTCACTGACTGAACTTCAGCATTAAACAGACTCGTAGTAAATTTTATGCCGCATCATCTCAGTTCCTATTGAAAAAGACAAACGTGGTTACACCAAAACTTTTTCCACTTCTAGAGATTGGAGATCGGGGAATGTCGCCTGAGCAAACCTCTGCCGACGCCCCGTTATTCATCCATAAATCAAAAAAAAAAAAAAAAAAAAGAAAGAAAAAAAAAGAAAAACAGAAAAGGAGCGCGAGCGGGCGCTGATGCGAGCGCCACAATATAATGATCATCTTTTAATGTACTCCGTTATTGTTCGCATAGCTGCGTTATTTAACATCTGCTCGGAGAAGACAATTTGCCCCTCAGATGGCTGTGTGTTTTGCTGTAAATTTAGGTCATTAATTTGTATCTGTCCTTTGTTTATTTAAGAAACGGGACAAAAGGGCAGCTGCAGAAACATTTGGCTGTGCCGAGGGGTAGTGGCTGCAACATGTTGGAGTTCTGTTCACGACCAGCTTGGGTTTGTATCTATAGCTACAACGCAGAAGTTTGCGGGAATTCTTTGCCAAGCTGTGCATCACTATCAGGCAATGCATGGAGTCTCTTGTTTTAACAGAAAAAAAAAAAAAAAAAGATAAATGCCGTCCCGTCCTGCTTCCCAATTTACTGGGCACAGTCCGCGTATGCAAAACCTCGTATATAGTGTGGGGGATGGTCCTCACTCCTTTATCATTCTCTCGCTTTTTTAAAGCAACCTTCATGAATATTAAAATCGGGGGCTGCGCATGTGTGCAGGAACGGGGGGTTATGGGGGGAGATGCGCCGAAATACAGACGTTATGAATGAGGGAGTTTGACACGGCAGGAAAGAGCAATTGTGTTGGTATTTTATGTGTTACATGTGAAAAGGAGCATGGATCCAAGGAATGGCCTCTTGGAGGCAGAATTGGCACAGGATGGAGGGGCGCAGAGGAGGGCATGGGATGAGGGGAACAAAAAAAAAAAGAGAGAGAGAGGTACTCCCTCCCAGTCCTCTCATTCCAATGTAATGACGTTGAAAGAGAGTTAAGCAGAGGACCTGTTGGGGACCAGCGCCCAAGGAGAGCATTCATGGACCACCGTCAGATGGGAAACTAAGAGCGACTCCAGGAGACCACTATACTGATTGAAAATGCATTAATGACACACAAAAGATAGTTTTAAAAGAGAATATTAAACCAAAGTTTTCATTGTTTTAATCTGCGTGTTACTTCCATGTGCCAATGTGTTTGTCTCCGAGCTTTCAGTCAGGCAAAGTTGTACGGGTGCGCTGGCATCGTATCCTGCCCTGATGATTACCTTCTGCCCAGACACTGACCAGGGGAAATCGAGACTGGGTAGGCCTTAGTGAAAGTGAAATCACCAAAAGTGTACCCCCAAGTCCCCAAACCGCGACTCATTTGAAGTTACATTTGGGGCCAGCCACCATCACCAGTGGGATGGAACGGGGAGAAGGAGGGAAAATCACTCATCAGTCCGAGTCCAAGTGTGTGTGTGAATGTGCGGGTCTAACCAACTAACAAGATGACCGATTGATTGACTTGTTCAAAGTTATCACAGGATTTGGGACCTGCGCCATTGCCATTCCCAGAGCAGGGTGAATGAGTGAAGACCATTCATCAGATTGAGTCCATGTATGTCTGTGTGGAACTAACTAACTAACTAACTAACTCTAACAAGATGACTGATTAATTGACATGTTCAAAGTTATCATGGGATTTGGAGCATGGCATAATATCACTCATTAGTCCGAGTCCAAGTGCATTGGTGAATGTGCAGAACTAATTCACAAACAAGATCATTGACTGACTCAACAGTTGGTCGACTGACTCGTTCAAAGTTATCACAGCATTTAAGACCTGCACCACTGCCAGCGAGATTTATAATAAAGTGAATGAGTGAAGATTAGTCATCAGATCTAAGTGTGTCTAAGTGTGTGTGTGGGGGTGGAGTTAATTAACTAACAAGTTGATTGATGGATTCACTGATTGGTTGATTGAGTTGTAGAAATTCATCACAAGATTTGGGGCCTGCACCATTGTCAGATAGTGCTGGAGCAAAGTGAATGAGTCAAGATGCATCTGTGAACGTGTGGAACTTCTTCTACTTCTTCTTCATTCGGCTGCTCCCTTTAGGGGTCACCACAGCAAATCATCTTCTTCCATATCTTTCTGTCCTCTGTATCTTGTTCTGTCACCCCCATCACCTGCATGTCCTCTCTCACCACATCCATAAACCTTCTCTTAGGCCTTCCTCTTTTCCTCTTCCCTGACAGCTTCTATCTTTAATATCCTTCTCCCAATATACCCAGCATCTCTCCTCTGCACATGTCCCAACCAACACAATCTCGCCTCTCTGACTTTGTCTCCCAACCGTCCCACTTGAGCTGACCCTCTAATGTCCTCATTTCTAATCCTGTCCATCCTCGTCACACCCAATGCAAATCTTAGCATCTTTAACTCTGCCACCTCCAGCTCGGTCTCCTGTGCCACCGTCTCCAGCCCATATACCATAGCTGGTCTCACTACCATCCTGTAGACTTTCCCCTTCACTCTTGCTGATACCCATCTGTCAAATCACTCCTGACACTCTTCTCCACCCACCCTGCCAGTGGAACTAACTAACCAACTAAATAACATGTTGAATAATTGATTCACTGATTTGTTGATTGACTGATAGATGAATGTATTCCTTCATTTTCATCACAGGATTTGCGGGCCTGTGCCATCAGCAGCTAGTGCTAGACCAGGGTGAATGTGTGAATGTCGCACATCAGACCAAGTCCTAGTGTGTATGTGTGAGTGTGCTAAACTAACTAACAATTTGATTGGTTCATTCATTCAGAGTTATCATGGGGTTTGAGACCTGCACTGTTGCCAGGTGGTAATGGAACTGACAGAAACAGCAAACATCTCCCATCAGTCTGAGTCCAAGTCTGTGTGTGAATGTACCTAACTAACTAACTAACTAACTAACTAACTAACTAACTAACTAACTAACTAACTAACTAACCGACCGACTGACTAACTGACTGACTGATTGATTGATTGATTGATTGATTGATTCTTTGGTTCATTCTTTCCTTTTAAAAACCACAGCAGTCCAGCACAGTTTTCAGGGGCACCTACAGTCACCTCTTTGTGCTCAGACGCAGTGCTGGTGTCTCCTTAAATGCTCCTTCATCAAGAAGGTGGGTATTGAAAATTCTTACTCAATGCACAGGCACTGCACTCCTTAGGATTTTTGTGTGTCTGGGGGTCTGCAGAGAGCTTCTGGATGTTTCTGACATGGATCTACTCTTACATTCACTGAGAGTCTCACAGTTTTGATTTTAATGGAGCGAAGATCCCAGATTGATTCTAAGACAGTCAGCAATCTCTTCATTGAAAGTTCATTTTCTTCAATTATCTTTTGTAGATTTAATTTTTCACATTCATAGGCTAACTTTCTCTTCTTTTTTTGTGTGCTTACACAGAATTCTTCAGTCCTACATATTTCAATAAACATGGTGCAACGTGGCGATTAGTGCAGCCGTTTCACAACTTCAGGACATGAAGTCCCATATCTGTGACACTCTTTGCAGGTTCTCCCCGTGTGTATGCTGGTTATTCTCAGGGTACTCTCAGTTCCCACCCACATTCCAAAAGACTTGAAAGTCTTGAATTTATTGGGCAGGTCTGTGTGTGTGAGAGACAGAGAGAGCCCTATATAGTCATGGCTGAATCTTGCCCCCTAAGGGTACCTTGGGAATAGTCATCCCAATAAACTCAAACTGTTGCTATTATTTTTTGGGATTGGTACGGGTTTACTCGAAACAAAAAGTCCAGCTACTTATTAACTTCAAGGCCAATAGGTCCAATAAGACCGATGCCACAGATGATAGCAGGCCACCCAAAATCATTCAAAAATGGGACCATGGGTAATGTCTTGCCATATTGTGACTGAATTATACTCTTAAAAATAAAGTTGCCTAAAGGGGTTATTCCGAATGACGCCATAGGGGAACCACTTTTAGCTCCCAAACAAAAAACATCTACATGAAGGTTCCAGAAAGAATCTTATTTAGATTTATAACAGGGCCGCTAATAAATGTTATAAAAGATAAAAGACTTGTGAAACACCAATAGCTTCATAATATTAAAAGATCTCTCGCTGCATCCAAAAACATAGGCTAAGTGTTCTTGATCTGTTTGTGTACTATTTTGTGAATTTCCCCTTGGGATTAATAAAGTATCTATCTATCTATCTATCTATCTATCTATCTATCTATCTATCTATCTATCTATCTATCTATCTATCTATCTATCTATCTATCTATCTATCTATCTATCAATTTTGTATAGTGCCTTTCATTTCTATCTATCTATCTATCTATCTATCTATCTATCTATCTATCTATCTATCTATCTATCTATCTAGGTCACCAACTACACATTAAAGAGTTCTGTTTTATCTACTTATTATGACTTTTCAAGGCCCAAAGAATCAAATTCATATGCAAAGAGCTCTTCACAGAATGCTATGATTCTTTATGAAGCAACGATTCTACAAGGAACCACACAACCCAGTAAAGTGCCGTTAAAGAGCCAGTATTTTTAAAATGTCTGTGCATATTTTCACTGAATTGTTAAAAATACATTGAATAATGCTGAGGACGCCTGAAAACTTAAGGACCCTGGGACACGTGGCCTATAGGCTACATAAGATTGGGCCTTCCCAGTGTTGGCTCCTACCTTGCGCCCAATACTTCAATCATTGACTCCTGGATTGGAAGCAGCTGGTCCACTAGATGGTTCAACAGACAGCAGCAAGCTAATAACGCATACGGCATGTTGTGTAGGTCTGATTGGCAACTGTAAATTGGCTTGTGGTTACAATGCGCCCAATGAAGCAGGGTGAGGCTGGTTCTCTGTGAGCACCAAATCTAACTAAACAGGATTAATAAAAGGATAGATGGACAATATTGATGAACTCAGCAGCTGGTGTGCCTTATAAAGCTGTATATATACAGTATCTATAGTCAGGCATGTGCACCTGGGGATCACCTTCTTGGCTCTGCTGAGGAAAGCAGTACCACTCACTCTAGGTTAAAAGGGGCTTTTACATTCACTGTCTCTACCTTTCCACCTACCGCTCAGAAAAGCCAACCAATGATGGAAACTAACCTGGCCGCAGCGCCCACCCTTTCCACTCGGACCTCTATAAAACAAGACAGGTCCCCGGAACATGGTGTCTGACTTTGGACCTTGAACCTGACTTGGAGCAAACTCCAGTGAGTTACATTTGTCCTCCTATCTTGTATGTCTTTCCTATATATATGTGTGTGTGTCATGTCTTTGGCCTTAGTGTGTGTTTGGTAGTGTGTGTGTGTTCACCTTACATGGTACTGCTCGAGGTTTGTGCTTGCCTTGTGCCCTATACTAGCTATTTATATAAATCTTATATATATAGTCCAACGTTCGTCTGTTTGTCTGTCTGTCCTCTTTCCACTAGAGAACTACTTAACGGATTTAGATTGTTTTTTTTCTATAATTTGCTTGAACATTCTGGTTGATTTTGTGACTTCTCTCATCACTCTAAGTATCATAGTTCGCTTGAAGTACCGATTTATTTTTATTTTATATTTATTTTGAAATTTTATTAATTTTATTGCAATCATTCCATACAAATCAATCAATTTTTACAAAAAGTTGGACTGAGAACAAGTGAGTACCGATTTATTTTCGTGAATTCGAGGGGAGGCAGGGCCCTCCTCACTCACGCGCTCGACTCTGTTTGAGTTGCTCTACCTCTCGTCACGTGTTGCAGCGTACCTCGTTTACGCTTAGCTAGTTATACCTGTTTGTTCAGCAGATATTATCATATACAGTACAGATTGTTAAGGAGTAACGTTTGACATTTTTGAGAGAGAGAGCAGAGCTCCATGTGTTTTAGAGAGTAGCCGCTCATTGGCAGAGATATCATGGCCACATGCTCTTCTCTCCACACGGAGGAAGCTTTCCCATCAGAGCTAAACACGATCAGATACAGTGGCACATCTATTCATTTTTAAAGTTCATCCTCTTTCACTACTACGTGGGCACAGCCACATGGGACACCTAGTATATATATTTATATTTGTGTGTGGTATAGAGTACCTGTCAAATAATACAAAGTGCATACGACATGTATTTTGCCCTAATTGGGGCTCATCAAAAGCTTCATGTATAAACGGTGCGTACGTACAAAAATGTTGCGTAAGAACGTTTCCATGCTCAAATCGTAGCACATAGCTCATACCTTGTCGTACGCAAGTTCTCTGCTCGGTTTTGCAGACTGGCGGCACCCAGCGTTAAAGCAGTGCTACTGTTCCTGTGTGGTTATCCTTTCTTTTCTAGATCCACATCCCTGACGTGACTTTATAAATACACTGAAATTAACCGCATATTGTTTATTAGTTTAATGCATTTGATTGTAATTAACCTATAACAATATAATGGTCCACAGAATGGTCAAACTATTCCAAATACCATGGCTTTAGCGTTGTCACTGCACCTCGGATCCCACATCGGATCATCTTTTTCCATATTCCTCTCACTGCACCACTCAGAGTATTTATATCACTGTATCTGAGTGTGAATCACAGATCAACAGCAGCTGAGAAAGAGAATTATCGGGATACAGCATCAAGCACACGCTGCCTCAGCCATGCTGTCTATTGAACTGCTCTCATACAGCAAACCCTTCAGAGCCTTTCCTGTACTGACCTCGCAGTTCAGAAAGAGTTTCATCCCAAGAACTCTAAACGCACTCAATCAGTCCATCAAGTGCTCCTTGTAGAACGCTTTGTACTTATCAGTACAATCACCTCACTGTAAACTTGCGATACAGTTATAATATTGCACAACCTGAGCCACTTTATAAAGCGTGTATTTACATATGATGATGATATCAGTTTTAAGATGAAATGCAGCAAAATATGTTTATTATATCATACAGGTAAAGCTTTAACTTTAACTACATGGTGCCGCAGTGCAAGTGAGCTGCTGGCGCTCCGTTCACCGATTGTTCCTGTCTTGCGCTGTATTCTTGCTGGTGCTGGTGCAACACTGGAAGGATAGATGGACAGAATAATTAAACACGTACTACGAAGATATTTCGATGTTCCTTAAAAGTTTTGAAGAATCGGCGTTCTAAGTTTACAGATGGCTTAACGTCTGTTACAGAGCTGATTGTGTGGTGATTGGGTATTTGGAGAAAGAAAAGGAAGGGCAGGAATTGGGGGTTAGTACATTTGAAAGAGACAGTGCTGCTACAATAAAGTATTTCATCAAAGGTCACGCATGGTGCAGCAAGAATCTTGCGTGAGACGTGAACAATCACTGCGCCACCGTGTTCCCATGCTTAATAACATGTTTAATAACATGCATATGCGTTACTTTTCATACTGACTGGGATTTATGTAGCGGAAGAACGTGGAAGTTGACGTTCCCACAGATTTATGAATCTGGATTTTTTTGTGCATAAGCACATTTCCATCTTTGTCCGTACGCCATGTTATAGTGTGAATTCTACACACGGCGTTATGCATGAGGCCCCAGGTGTTTGCCCTTGTGGGGATTGAAACTCAGACATTAGCGCGTGAAGCGAAGCCTCAGACGTTGTGGCTTGGTGGCTTGTTTACTTACTTTACGGGGTGTATTATATTCATAGCTGAATCACAATCTGGTTATTTGGGTGGTCACCTACCAGGTAGTGCTTGTGGTTGGTTGGCCAGTCAGTAAACGTCTGCCACACCCTCTCAGTTGGGAGAAGCAGATCCCAGAATGCTATCGAGTATCTGTCAATAAGGAGAGTACAACTGATGAGTCCCAATTAGGGTCGAAACATGTGTGGTGTACTCTTTGTATTATTGTATCATCTGACAGGCCTCTATAACAGAAGTTGGTAAACCTGTGCAAATTGTTTGCTTCAACTTGCAAGGCTTCATTCACTTGAATTGCTGCAGGACATCTGTAGTTGTAACTTATTAGTTGTTCCCTGAAGAAGGTCCATTTGTAATATTCTGAAATTTCCCCTTTTTCAGTTTTTGCTAACCTAAACTTTAAATTTAGACCTGTGGCAGTTTTCTGTTTACCTTTTGACCATTTTAGGTCATTCACTGCATTTCAACTGATTAAACATGAAGAAAATCTAGAAAAACTACAGTGCTCTAAAATGTTTGACTGGTAGTGTATATAGTGTATATATATATATATATATATATATATATATATACATTGTGACGGGCGGCCACAGCCACTACCTGCCGGCGACACCAACAGAATGGAAGGTTATAGGGAGAGGGCATCGATGAGGCAATACCTCCCCTGGGATGCTAGAGTGCCACCTTCATGGGCAGCTGTGGCACCATGGATTCCCACAGGGCATGTTGGGAGCTGGAGTTTGGTACAGCCCTGCTGGGTTCTATGGGGGCTACAGAGCCCTATAGTGGACTTCTATCACACCTAGGATTGATTCCAGGTAATGCTGATGGAGCACTCCCAGGAACTGAATAAAAGGAACTGCCTCACTCCATTTGGAAGGCCAGAGTTTTGAGGAAGTGGACGACGCTTGCCTGAGAGGGAGTGGAGGCGGAAGGATGGAACAAGAGAGGAAGAGAAAAGGAAAGAGTAAAGGACCGTGAATTGTGCTTTATGTATTGTGCTGTGGGGAGAGAGAAAATAGTCCCCTACTGTAAATAAACTGTGTGTGTTGGGTGGTGAACCCTTGTCCTGCCTGTCTGTGTCGGGGTTAGGGTGGTTGTACACGGCCCTGTGGTTCACAACATACATACATACATATACGAGGTGAGACACAAAAATAACTAGACTGGGCTTGGGGCTTTCTTTCTGAAGGTCGGCCTACAGACCTACAGTATATCCCCTCCTACCCCTCTCAAACCGCTGACTGGCTAGCTATATCCTGGGAATAGCCCAGTCAGTTTTTGCACACCAATCACTAAACGAGTTGTCGCGATAATGTCGGGTGAAAATATCGAACAGCGAATCAACATCAAATTGATCAAAATGGCCACAGAAACTTATGAAATGATAATAGCAGTGTAAAGTGATAACAGTTTGTCTTGCACACATGTTTTTGAGTGGCACAAACGTTTCAAGGAAGGACAAGAAAATGCGGAAGACGTTCAACGCCCAGGTCACCCACGCTCATCGCGGATGGATGAAAACAATCAAAACGGTGAATCAGATTGTTCGAAATGATCGTCGCCTAGGTGTTCAAGCAATCTCAGAGTTGGCTGGTATTGGCAGGGAATCAGTGAGACGCATTTTGCACGAAGAACTTCACATGACAAAAGTTTGTATAGAAGGTGACAATGTTTAGAATGCTGTAACTCATCAATATATATTTCTTTTATTAATCCGGTTATTGTTCTCAACTCATATGCACAGACACACACACACACGAGGAATGTCAGTAATTATATCCACACTTTGTGATGATTTTCCACAGCATTCCCTGCACACATACAGTCATATGAAGAGTTTGGGAACCCCTCTCAGCCTGCATAATAATTGACGCTCCTTTCAACAAAACAGATAACAGTGGTGTGTCTTTCATTTCCTAGGAACATCGGAGTACTGGAGTGTTTTCTGAACAAAGATTTTTAGTGAAGCAGTATTTAGTTTTATGAAATTAAATCAAATGTGAAAAACTGGCTGTGCACAAATGTGGGTCCCCTTGTCATTGTGCTGATTTGAATGCCTGTCGCTGCTCAATGCTGATTACTGGCAACACCAAATTGATTGGATGAGCTCGTTAAGCCTTGAACTTCATAGACAGGAGTGTCCAATCATGAGTGGTCAAAGGTATTTAAGGTGCTCAATTGAAAGTTGTGCTTCCTTCCCTTTGACTCTCCTCTGAAGAGTGACAGACAGCATGGGATCCTCAAAGCAACTCTCAGAAGATCTGAAAACAAAGATTGTTGAGTCTCGTGGTTTAAGGGAAGGCTACAAAAAGCCATCTCAGAGGTTTAAACTGTCAGTTTCAACTGTAAGGAATGTCATCGGGAAATGGAAGGCCACAGGCACAGTTGCTGTTAAACCAACTCAGCAGGTCTGGCAGGCCAAGAAAAATACAGGAGCGGCATATGAGCAGGATTGTGAGAATGGTTACAGACAACCCACAGATCACCTCCAAAGACCTGCAAGAACATCTCGCTGCAGGTGGTGTGTCTGTACATCGTTCTACAATTCAGTGCAATTTGCACAAAGAACATCTGTATGGCAGGGTGATGAGAAAGAAGCCCTTTCTGCACTCACTCCACAAACAGAGTCGCTTGTTGTATCAAATGCTCATTTAGACGAGCCAGATTCATTTTGGAACAAAGTGCTTTGGACTGATGAGGCAAAAATTGAGTTATTTGGTCAGAACAAAAAGAGCTTTGCATGGCAGCAGAAGAACACCGCATTCCAAGAAAAACACCTGCTATCCATCCATCCATTTTCTAACCCGCTGAATCCGAATACAGGGTCACGGGGGTCTGCCGGAGCCAATCCCAGCCAACACAGGGCACAAGGCAGGAACCAATCCTGGGCAGGGTGCCAACCCACAGCAGAAACACCTGCTACCTACTGTCAAATTTGGTGGAGGTTCCATCATCCTGTGGGGCTGTGTGGCTAGTTCAGGGACTGGGGCCCTTGTTAAAGTCGAGGGTTGGATGAATTCAACTCAATATCAATGAATTCTTCAGGATAATGTTCAAGCATCATTCACAAAGTTGAAGTTACGCAGGGGTCGGATATTCCAACAAGACGATGACCCAAAACACAGCTCGAAATCTACAAAGGTGTTCATGCAGAGGGAGAAGCAGAATGTTCTGGAATGGCCGTCACAGTCCCCTGACTTGAATATCATCGAAGATCTATGGGATGATCTGAAGTAGGCTGTCATTCAAATTGAACTGAACTGGAGAGATTTTGTATGAAGAATGGTCAGAAATACCTCCATCCAGAATCCAGACACTCAAAGGCTATAGGAGGCGTCAAGAGGCTCAAAGGAGCAAAAGGAGGCTCAACTAAGTATTGATGTCATATCTCTGTTGGCGTGCCCAAATTTATGCATCTGTCTAATTTTGATATGATACATATTGCATATTTTCTGTTAATCCAATAAACTTAATGTCACTGCTGAAATCCTACTGTGTCCATAAGGCATGTCAGATATTAAAAGGAAGTTGCTACTTCGAAAGCTCGGCCAATGAGAAACAAAAATCCAAAGAATTAAGAGGGCTTCCCAAACTTTTTCACATGACTGTATAGGAACACGGCGAGTCCGTGGTCACAGTGGTACAGTTTCAGCCTTGACCAGTCAGTTTCCTCTGTTGGTTTCTAGGAGTAAACATGACTGCTTTGCTCAACGTTTGCGCCAAAGAGGAACAGCGAATGGCGGCGTTTCTCAATCTTTAAGTATTTGCGACCCGAGTTTTCATAACAGTTTTAATCGCCCCCCCCCTAACATTTTTTTAAAATGTAGATGCATATTTTATTATACCTACTTAACTTTTATAGACATTTATCTAACTCTATATTTATTGTTCTAGCATCAGAATGTAGTTTAAGTTAATTTGTTTTTTTTTTCATATTTTTGATTCTTTTCTTTTTTTCACATCTCGCGCCCCCCTTTTTGTTACTTCGCCCGCCCCACAGGTTGAGAACCACTGGCGAATGGTGATCTGCTATTTTTATGGACTGAAGATGTACCAGGGACCCATAATTCTTTTTATTTGCTATTTTGTCTTGTAAAGATTTGTTACATTACAAAAAGAAAGAGTAGGCACAATGAAAGTTGTTTTGTGTCTTTTCTGATAATCCAACATAAACAGCAATCATGGAGGTAAAGCTGTGATTGTTATAATACGCTTGAAGTTACAGCCAAATTTCCCAGCATAGTGGGCACAAAATTTGAGCCCAGGATTAAGATATAACAACAGTTGCCCCTTCTCCACTTCTGAGACCCTGCCCACCAAAAGGTCTGTTCGTACGTCCCACTTAAGAGACGTCACTACCAGGTAAGCGAGATGCAGTTAGTGGAAGACTGCAGTTAGACAAATTAACCTGAATAAACTGAGCCCCCCCTTAAACTGAGGCCCTGAGATAGGATTAAAAACGCCTCAGACTCGCTCCATCACCTCACCATAGAGCAGGGTGCCACTGAATGTAAGTGTGAGAAGACAAGGAGGAGGACCGCGACAACTTTCTCACATAAAGCCGCACACACAGTCCTTTGAAAGCCATGTGAAGCCCTCTTGTCCTTTGTCCTGAGCAGCAGCAGCGTGCATCCAAAGAGAATGCAAAGTCCATGTAAGTAGAGGAGTCGGGGAGGGGGCGTCTTTATGTTCTCAATTGTGTCGAGGGGCTTGGGTAAAAAACAAACAAGAAAAAAAAAAATGACTAAGGCAAACAGAGCAGAGCGAGGCGACATTGTGCTTATCTCCACATTCAGAAGTTCGGTACTCAGTAGAAGAGGGTCGCACCCAAAACAGCCAACAAATCTATGGAGGGGGGGAGGCAATTTGATGATGAAGTGTGAAGTAAATTACACTGGCATACAGAAAAATATTTTTTGTTTGCTTCTGGGAACTTCAGAGCATCTCTTTATGAAGTTTTTTACACTGATTTCATATATGAAATCGGAATTAAGCTAGCACGTCAGGTGTTTGAAATACGCATCATTGACGTTTTGACACTTTTGAATATCAATCTAATATCTGGATATCTGGAGTATGGACTCTGTCCCACCAAAATTGTTTTGATGTGTTTATTCTGAAAACAAACCAGAAGACGATACCAAAGACACGGTAAAGCATACAGTGGTGTGAAAAACTATTTGCCCCCTTCCTGATTTCTTATTCTTTTGCATGTTTGTCACACAAAATGTTTCTGATCATCAAACACATTTAACCATTAGTCAAATATAACACAAGTAAACACAAAATGCAGTTTTTAAATGATGGTTTTTATTATTTAGGGAGAAAAAATCCAAACCTACATGGCCCTGTGTGAAAAAGTAATTGCCCCCTGAACCTAATAACTGGTTAGGCCACCCTTAGCAGCAATAACTGCAATCAAGTGTTTGCGATAACTTGCAGTGAGTCTTTTACGGCGCTCTGGAGGAATTTTGGCCCACTCATCTTTGCAGAATTGTTGTAATTCAGCTTTATTTGAGGGTTTTCTAGCATGAACCGCCTTTTTAAGGTCATGCCATAGCATCTCAATTGGATTCAGGTCAGGACTTTGACTAGGCCACTCCAAAGTCTTCATTTTGTTTTTCTTCAGCCATTCAGAGGTGGATTTGCTGGTGTGTTTTGGGTCATTGTCCTGTTGCAGCACCCAAGATCGCTTCAGCTTGAGATGACGAACAGATGGCCGGACATTCTCCTTCAGGACTTTTTGGTAGACAGTAGAATTCATGGTTCCATCTATCACAGCAAGCCTTCCAGGTCCTGAAGCAGCAAAACAACCCCAGACCATCACACTACCACCACCATATTTTACTGTTGGTATGATGTTCTTTTTCTGAAATGCTGTGTTCCTTTTACGCCAGATGTAATGGGACATTTGTCTTCCAAAAAGTTCAACTTTTGTCTCATCAGTCCACAAGGTATTTTCCCAAAAGTCTTGGCAATCATTGAGATGTTTCTTAGCAAAATTGAGACGAGCCCTAATGTTCTTTTGCTTAACAGTGGTTTGCGTCTTGGAAATCTGCCATGCAGGCCGTTTTGCCCAGTCTCTTTCTTATGGTGGAGTCGTGAACACTGACCTTAATTGAGGCAAGTGAGGCCTGCAGTTCTTTAGACGTTGTCCTGGGGTCTTTTGTGACCTCTCGGATGAGTCGTCTCTGCGCTCTTGGGGTAATTTTGGTCGGCCGCCACTCCTGGGAAGGTTCACCACTGTTCCATGTTTTTGCCATTTGTGGATAATGGCTCTCACTGTGGTTCGCTGGAGTCCCAAAGCTTTAGAAATGGCTTTATAACCTTTACCAGACTGATAGATCTCAATGACTTCTGTTCTCATTTGTTCCTGAATTTCTTTGGATCTTGGCATGATGTCTAGCTTTTGAGGTGCTTTTGGTCTACTTCTCTGTGTCAGGCAGCTCCTATTTAAGTGATTTCTTGATTGAAACAGGTGTGGCAGTAATCAGGCCTGGGAGGGTGTGGCTACGGAAATTGAACTCAGGTGTGATACACCACAGTTAGGTGATTTTTGAACAAGGGGGCAATTACTTTTTCACACAGGGCCATGTAGGTTTGGATTTTTTGCTCCCTAAATAATAAAAACCATCATTTAAAAACTGCATTTTGTGTTTACTTGTGTTATATTTGACTAATGGTTAAATGTGTTTGATGATCAGAAACATTTTGTGTGACAAACATGCAAAAGAATAAGAAATCAGGAAGGGGGCAAATAGTTTTTCACACCACTGTATTTATGTCAATTTACCTCAATATAAAAATGAGGTCAGTGTGCCCAAAAATGTTGGAGGCACTCACTTTTGTGCTTGTACTCTTTGCAAGAACCAACAGTAGTCACCCATCATGCTCGGAGTGAGTTTTCCTCGATATCAGCTTTCCATCACCTTTATATCTTGATGAAATCTTTCCCCATACTCATCTCTGACATCGCTTAGATTTGGTGGAAAAAAGTCGAGATGAGAATGTAAAAAAATGCGTCTTCAGTGAAATTTGGGCTCCTGTAAGCTAATATCCTTTCAGCAAGTTCTCCGCAAGCTCAGTATAATTCTCTGCTCTGTGACTGTCAAGAAATTTCTGAACAACCCGCACGAACGAGGGTGCTGATTCAGTGGGCTTCAGTTTCCTTTTGAACTCATCGTCAAGCATCAGTTCACGGATTTCAGGGCCAACAAAAACACCTTCCTTAATTATGGCTTCACTTTTCTCGAGACCAAACTTATTTGTTAAATGCTGAAACGCATCGCCTTTACTGTCCAGTCACCCTAGTTGTCCAAGACCTGGAACATAATAACTAAAAAAGCGGGACGTGCTCGACAAAAATGGTTTTCAGATTTGGAGGTGAAATTTGTTAAAGTACAGATGAAAGAACCCCAGTAGCAAAATTCTTGTTGACCAGTGTTATCCTTTAATGTATATTTTTATACACACACACACACACACACATATACTGTACTTATATACAGGGTGGCACAAAGAAACGGGAGATTGTCAATTGACGTTCGATGCACGATGTGACAGCAGGGGTCGCTGTTACTCCGTGACACCAGTAGACAACACGTCCAGACACCAGGTAAAAAGTCCAAGAAATTAATTTATGATTTCAGTAATGTGAACAAAGCACCTCCACCACCACAATACTTAATAATAATACAATAATCACAAATAACAATACTCCAATCAATCCTCCACTCCCAGCAGCTCCGTCACCCTTCCTCCCAACTCGGCTCTGGCTACTGGGTTTCCCATCATCCTTTGTAGTTCTTGACCCCTCAGTCCATGTGATTTCATAGCACTTCCGTGTCCGATGGAAACTCTCTTTTTCTTCAGCCTGGAAGTACTTCATTATTTCCATCCCCGTGACTAGGGAGTACTTCCGGGCTATAATAAAAATCATCGTGCCTTCCTGCAGCATCCCCTGGAGGCCCCCATGGTATCCAGCAGGGCTGTGAAATAAAACTCCAATGTCCATGATGCCCTGCTGGAACTCGGGGACCTTTATGTTGCAGGAAGGACTCCATCTGGCGGCGTGGGGGTGTTGGCCGAGATTAACTGCCGACCATCTCTCACAACGAATAAACACATTACAAAATACATTTAAGAATGAAATGTATTGTACAGGATATGCAATCAATGATGGTAATCAATATTTATTTTCTGTATTGAAGAAAACATCATGAAGTTGGTGTCCATTTCTCCATACACATTCTGACAGCCTGTGGTGGAAATTCTGCATTGCTCGACATAACATGTCTAGAGGAATGCCGATGATTTCCTCTTCAGTCCTCCTTTTTAGTTCAGCGATGGTTGTAGTACGTGTGTTGTACACTTGGCTTTTAAGATGTCCCCCCAGAAAAAAAATCAGAAACAGTGATCTCAGAGGCCGTTGTGTGAAATGACGCGCCTTCCCAACAATCGTCGAATAGCTGCCATTGATTGTCGGGCAGTATGTGTCCACCGGGGGACTTCTTTTTTAAAGCTGAATCCGTTTCTTCGAAATTACACACCCATGTTGTAATCGCATGAGCAGACGGGACACGATGATTACGTCCTAACTGGTAATGATGCAGAAATTCCCTTTGACATATCACTATTCTTATAAAAGGCTTTCATAGCAAACGATTATTGTGTGCCACTCCACTACTCCATTATAACTAATGGCAAGGGGTTCTTAACAAGGTTGCATTGGTCCCAAACAACTGCTGAAGCCCCAGGGTCGCCAACACCTACTGCCACAATTTCCTGTTCCCCTGGTGTGGTAATGGCAGCTGAGGACTGTGGTAAGAAATTTTGGGGTTACCAACCAGGACATCCTTTTAATACGTTAAAAGATAAAAAATAAAAAAAAGAACTGAAAACAGCACTCGTTGTTGTGCATCCCTTTAGTAGGAATTTAAAACAAAGGATCGCAGGAAGTTTGCTCTGGCCAAAAGTGTCGGCTCCTTCAAAGATGCATGGGATTTTATGGCAGCTGGACCGGAAGATGCGGAGCTAAATGTCTTCATCATGTGGCTTCTCTGCACTGTGGGGAGAAAAGAAGATGACAGCGTTAACGGCAGTGCCCCCTCGCGTCTCGGTGGATTATTACATACCTCTACTGAGCCTCACCGCCGTAGGTATCTGCTAACAAAGAACATTTTATATACAAAGGTAAATCATAAAGTTACCACAATGGACAGTAGCTGACACAATACACCACGTTTGTGATGGCTTATGAGTAATTCAAACACACAAAGCACAGTGCTCTGCCGTTAGTCTGGCTGAAGCTGAGGTCAGTTGAACATGGACGCTCCACTGCGGTATGGCACCATTGTTGGTCAGCATCAATGAAGTACTCCCACATCTATCTATTATATAGTGCCTTTTCTATCTATCTATCTATCTATCTATCTATCTATCTATCTATCTATCTATCTATCTATCTATCTATCTATCTATCTATCTATCTATCTATCTATCTATCTATCTATCTATCTATCTATCTATCTTATAGTGCCTTTTATCTATTGTGGCGGACAGCTGGGAATCCTGCCCAGCTGGAACGCCTGGAAGAACCAGGAGAGGGACAGTACCTCTCTTGGACCACGATAGGGCAGCCATCCTGGGGTCAGCATCAGGGCCACGTGATCAGAGCTTAGAAGCTTAACTATATTGGGGCCCGTGGCCGCCACCAGGGGGCACCAGGAGGGTTTTGGAGCCCGAGACTGCAGCACCTCTGCCCCAACTGGAAGTGCTGCTGGAAGATCATTGCAGAGCACCTGGAGTACACCCGGGGCAGTGTAAAAGGGGCCACCTCACTCCATTAGAAGGTCCAGAGTTGAGAGGAAGAAGAAAGAGCTTGTGAGAGGAGGAGTGAAGGTGACAGAGAAGAAGATGAAGAAAAGAGGAAAAGGAGAGGAATGTGTGCTGATTTGTGCAGTATTTGGTGCTGTGTACAGGAGACAGCAATAAATGTGTGTGTTTTGGGACATTCTTGGTTTGTGTGTCTGTATGTGTCTGGGCATCTCTTACACTATCTATTTATTAATTTGCGTATTCTATCTATCTATCTATCTATCTATCTATCTATCTATCTATCTATCTATCTATCTATCTATCTATCTATCTATCTGTTTGACGTGATTTTCACGTCAGTGTGGATACTGCATGTCTTCATGCCAATTTATAATTGTTTTCCATGCTGTCCTTTAGAGAGTAGGGACTCTAATTAAGGACCTCTTGTCTTTTTTGCCTTTTGTTGCTCTGATTCATCTTTTCAGTTTGTTTAAATCACGTTCACCGCAGTGTACTGAGGTGTGTGGTGCAATAAAGATGCTTTACCAGCCTTCCCATTTCCTCTTCTTTTTTTTAACTACACATTCCTTTGAATTTCCATTTGCACAGTGGAGACCCTCCATTCCAGCTATTATCCCCGGTGTTACTGTAAGTACTGTTCCACACAATTGCTTACACCATCATAGCGTTTGTTTGCTGTAGGAAACATTAATATAAAGATTTCATATGAAGGGCGTTTCAGTTCAAATTACAATCCAGAAATGTTTTGTTCTCATGTACAAAATGATCGCAACTTTGCTATTACTAAATAGCAATGAGTCAAGGATATAGAATATTAGGCTTTATACTTTTAAAAGTAATTAAACAGAACTTGACTTCCAAAATCACTTATAAGAAATTAGAAATTCCAGCTGCCACATGAACAATAAGTAGGGTCTCCTTGCTTCTTCTTCTTTTGCCCCTAACTTGTAGTTCTCATTACTGGCTGTCAGAAGCCTTGAGGACACACTGGAGCAGGTTGTAGTTTGTTCATTTATTCAGTTCCAGTGTTTTAATATTTGTTATTTTCTGGTTCTTCTTTAGTGTCAGAGCATTGTGATGTTCATTGGAGTCATTTTTCAGTGTTCTGGGTGGTTATTTTCACTTTTATTTATTTATTTTTAAAAACCACTACAGTTACACCCATATTGTTTGTAGCATCGGCACTATTGCCAGTCACATGAAACAATGACCAAACAGACTGTATGTCACTGTGCTGATGTTTTAAATTTTGTGAGAGGTACAGTAACAGCATTTAAGTCAAGAATCTTGTACACACAAAGGAAACAAAGAGAAATAAGGATTATAAGAATATAACAATTAAAACAATGAAGGAAAGTTAAAGGAGGGGGGTTAGGCCTTTCAAAAGCCTCCTTAAGGGTTTGGAAATTCAGGAAACAAAAGAAGAAAAAGAAAAGGGGTTTGAAGTGTAAGGAGTTGGACTTTATTTAGAAAGGAATTAACAATCACAGATCTGTTGGTTAATAGTCAATCCTGCAGGAGTCCGTCAGGGCAGATAGTTTCACCTCTGCCAGCACCAGAACATGTTGTGTCGGGGGAAACAATAAGATTTTTAAAGGACAAATTCAGGATTGAGATGGAAAAAAATAAAAGGGTCAAAATCGGGAGATCGAAAAGTGCCAAAACAACAAAGCTAAAGAGCAGGATGGGGTCAGAAGGTCAGGAACCCAAGAGATCTATTCAGAAAACCAGAAATATTTGCAATACATTCAGCAAAACGTTTTTTTTTTTCACCACAGCTCATATACAGACATGGCAGATTGTGCAGCTACTTAAACCCACCACTGGAATTGCTGGCAGGTGATGAACAAGCTATTCTACACTCAAGATACATAAAAAATAAAACTAAAGAATTCAAAAGAATGCTTCTCTGACCTGCCCACAGTCACAACACTAATGCAATAATTTGTGTTTGTTTTAAAATTAATTTCTTGTCTCCTTGAGGTCTGTTAATTTTATAATTCATCTGGACATTGTAAGAGATAGCCGGCAGCTCAACCCAGCTGGGACGTCCCTGCGATGGAAGGATGGGGGAAGGCAGATTTTTAAGGACACTGCCTCCCCCAAAATGCTAGATGGCAGCTTCCCTGGAGTGTAACGGTGCCCCAGATTCCCGTAGGGCATCTTGGGACTTGGAGTTCAGTTGCTCAGCCCAGTTGGGTATCGTTGGTGCCGCCAGGAGGAGCTGTGAGAGGACCGGAGTAGCCATGCCTCATGCATAGCCCTGAAGTACTTCCGGACTGATTAAAGAACTTTAATTCTCCGTCTGACCCGAAAGTGCTGGCAAATCACATGGACGGAAGAGTAGAAGCACTTCCGGGTCAAGGACTATTTAAAGGACATCCAGCAAGTGAGCTGGAGTTGGGAGATAGAGGACAGATGTTTCTGGTAGGTGTGGAGGAGAGATTTCAAGAGTGAAATATTATTGTGTTTATTTGTTTATTGTGGTGAAGGTGCTTTGGGCACTGTTGTTTTAAAGAAAAGAAATTAAACAACTTCCTGGTGTTGTCAGTGTCTGTGTGTCGGGTTAAGCGCTGGCATAGCACCATCTAATGTTACAACATACATTTTTGGCACTGCACAACCCAATTTTGGCAACACTTTTTGGACTGAAATTTGTTTTTTACGTCTTAACCCCATTATGGATTTGGATTTGTTTCACACCAGGAGGTGGGGTTACGTAATAGTTACTGGAGGACCTCTGTACTGTTTGGAGTGCAGAGCTGTCTTAATGTATGGGCACAATGGGCACTGGCTGGGGTCCCAGGAGCATAGGAGCCCACAATGTTTCTGATGCCTATGTATGTTTCTGCTTTGCTGTCAAAACAGGGGCCCCAGTGGACTACCTTGTCCAATGCTGTTAAGATGGCCCTGGTGGGGTAAAATCAGTGTTTGAAGTGGTAGGTACACACTGGTATTTCCCTGTCCCCCGTATGTAATGTATGTGTACCATCAGTTAGGACCACATTAGCAAGCCATAATTATAAGAGCAAGAAGTACCCCCTCCACCCCTACCCCACAGCTACACCCTTTTCTATGTAAGATTCGGACTCTCAAGGGGATATAACATCCTCTCTACATCCCCACCCCGCATTATTCAGCACAAACAACAAAGAGAACAGCGGCAATTCTTTTATTTCCACTTAAGCACTGGGTAAAGTAATGATAACCGGAGGACCTCTGTAATTCAACTCCAATCCGAATCAAACGAATGAATTGTACTGACATGTCGATTTGACTAATTTAACCCGGGGTTATTTTTTTACCGACTTTTTTTCTACAAGGTTAAAGGTCTCTACTCTGTGCAGTCTGTGAAAAGTTACTGACAAGAGCTATTCAGATGGGACTAAAATGACAGAAGTCATTCATTAAAATTGACTTTACAACTCCTCTTGATGTAAAACGATTCCGGTCCGGATGCGTTTTTTGTCTCTTGACAGCTTCATCTTAATTTTCTTGGGTGCCGTCATTTTGAGCATTAGCTGTTATGGTGTTGCTATGCAACAACACCCAGAGGTGCGCTATCAATGATGTCACTTTCTGGTCATCCGAGTTAACGGATTAATGTAAAAGAAATATTTGCTTGCTTGTTGTTATTGTTCATTATTAGACCCTTTTTCTTAGTTTGACTCTTGATTTTTTTGTTTACTAGTCAGGACTGATGAAATGCAGGACAGATTTTCTGGCTCGTATTTTTGATGTTTCTTTTTCCAGTCATCTCCATTAATCAAATAATGAGCTCTTTTTTATGACAAAAAGGTTTTATTCTTCCAAAAAAGCATTGAAAGCCAAACAACAACAACAAAAAACAAAATCCACCTAAGTTGGTGTTCTAACACTACAAGATTATATTAATAATATTAATAATAATAAAAGAATAATTACTCTTGTGGGCCCACCACCTGCATTAGAGGCCATAGGGATCGGGTGCAATGTGAGATGGGTGGTAGCCGAAGGCGGAAACTCTGGCGTTCCGACCCTTGGTTGCCAAAACTGGCTCTTGGGACATGGAATGTTACCTCTTTGGCAGGGAAGGAGCCTGAACTGGTGTGACAGGTTGAGAGGTACCAGTTAGGTATAGTCAAACTCACCTCTCCGCACGGTCTGGGCTCTGGAACCATTCCTCTCTAGAGAGGCTGGACTTTGTTCCACTCTGGAGTTGCTGTGGGTGAAAGGCGTCGGGCAGGGCTGGGCTTGCTTATGGACCCCTGGCTCGAGGTCTGCACGTTGGGGTTCTCCCCATTGGACGAGAGAGTTGCTTCCCTGCGCCTTCGAGTTGGGGGAAGGACTCTGACTGTTTGTGCTTATGCGCCGAACAGTAGTTCGGAGTACCCAGCCTCCTTGGAGTCCTTGGAAGAGGCACTGCGAGGCGCAGCTCCTGGGGACTCTATCATTCTGCTGGGAGACTTGCAATGACAGTGAAACCTGGAGAGGTGTGTTTGGGGGAACATCCTTCCTGATCTAAACTCAAATGGTGTCAAGTTGTTGGACTTCTGTGCTGGCCATAATTGTCCATAACGAGCATCATGTTCAAGCATAAGGGTGTCCATAAGTGCACTTGGTGCCAAGATGCCCAAGGTCGCAGCTCGATGACTGACTTTGTATTCGTGTCATCGGATCTGCAACCTTATGTCTTGGACACTCGGGTGAAGAAAGGGGCTGAGCTATCAAGTGATCACCACCTGGTCGTAAGTTGGATCAGATGGCAGTAGAGGCTGCCGGACAGACCAGGCAGACAAAAACGTATAATGAGGGTCTGCTGGGAACGTCTGGCAGAGGAACCGGTCAGAAAAATCTTTAACTGCCACCTCCAGCAGAACTTCAGTCTCATTCTGAGGGAGGCGAAGGACATTGAGTCTGAATGGGCCATGTTCTGAGCCTCCATTGTCGAAGCAGCAGAATGGAGCTGTGGCTGCAAGGTTGTCGGTGCCTCTTGTGGCTGCAATTCATGAACCCGTTGGTGGACACCTAAGGCTCGAGAGGCTGTCAAGCTGAAGAAAGAGTCCTATTGGGTCTGGTTGACCAGTGGGACTCCAGAGGCAGCTGAGGGGTACCGGCAGGCCAAGCATGTGGCGGCATTGGCTGTTGCAGAGGCAAAAACTCGGGCATGGGAGGAGTTTGGGGAAGCCATGGGAAACAACTTTCGGTCGGCACCAAGAAGGTTCTGGCAAACCGTCAGGCTCATCAGGAGGGGAAAGTGGTGCTCCACCAACACTTTGTACAGTGAGGATGGGGCCCTGCTGACTTCAACGGCAGACATTATTGATCGGTGGAAGGAATACTTCGAGGATCTTCTCAATCCCACCAGCATGTCTTCCTTAGAGGAAGCAGAGCTGGAGGACTCTGGGGGGGGCCCGTCCATATCAGGGGCCAAAGTCGCCAAGGTAGTTTAAAAGCTCTAAGTTGGCAGGGCCCCGGGAAGGATGAGGTTCACCCTGGGTTCCTCAAGGCTCTGGATGCTGTGGGGCTGTCCAGGTTGACACGTCTCTGCAACATCGCATGGACATCGGGGGCAGTGCCTCTGGATTGGCAAACCGGGGTGGTGGCCCCCCCTTTTAAGAAGGGTGACCGGAGGATGTGTTCCAACTATAAGGGGATCACACTCCTCAGCCTCCCCGGTAAGGTCTATTCAGGGGTGCTGAAGAAGAGAGTTCAGTTGATGGTCAAATCTCAGATTCAAGAGGAACAATGCGGATTCCGTCCCGGCCGTGGAACACGGAGGGGGCATGGGAGTTTTCCCAACCAGTCCACATGTGTTTTGTGGATTTGGAGAAGACATTCAACTGTGGCCCTCGAAGCATCCTGTGGGGTGTGCTCCAACAGTACGGGGTACAAGGCTCATTGTTACAAGCCATTCAGTCCCTGTACAGGAGGAGCAGGAGCTTGGTCTGCATTGCCCGTAATAAGTCAGACTCGTTTCCTGTTGAGGTTGAACTCCGCCAGGGCTGCCCTTCATCACCGATTCTGTTCATAAGTTATATGGACAGAATGTCTAGGCGCAGCCAAGGAGCGGAGGGGGTTTGGTTCGGTGACCTCAGAGTCTCATGTCTGCTATTTGCGGATGATGTGGTTCTGTTGGCTTCATCGGACAGTGACCTCCAGCTCTCACTGGAGCGGTTCACAGCCGAGTGTGAAGCGGCGGGGATGAGAGTCAGCACCGCTAAATCCGAGGCCATGGTTCTCAGCTGGAAAAGGGTGGAATGCTCTCTTCGGGTTGGGAACACATTACTGCCTCAAGTGGAGGAGTTCAAGTATCTTGGAGCGGGAGGTTGACAGACGGATGGGTGAGGCATCCGCAGTAATGCAAGCTCTGCAACGGTCTGTAGTGGTGAAGAGAGAGCTGAGTAAAAAGGTGAGGCTGTCGATTTACCAGTCAATCTACGTTCCTACTCTCACCTATGGCCACGAGCTTTGGGTAGTGACCGAAAGAGCAAGATCGCGGATACAAGCGGCCAAAATGAGTTTTCTCTGCAGGGTGGCTGGACTTTCCCTTAGAGATAGGGTGAGGAGTCCAGGAGAGACTCGGAGTAGAGTCGCTGCTCCTCCGCATTGAGAGGAGTCAGTTGAGGTGGTTCGGGCATCTGGTTAGGATGCCCCCGGATGCCTCATTGGGGGGTGTGTTCCGGGCATGCCCCACTGGGAGAAGGCCACGGGGCAGACCCAGGACACGCTGGAAGGATTATATCTCCCGGCTGGCCTGGGAACACCTTGGGGTCCTCCCAGAGGAGCTGGAGGAGGTGGCTAGGGAGAGAGAGGTCTGGGCTTCTCTGCTTAGGCTGCTGCCCCCGCGACCAGACCTCAGATAAGTGGTGGATAATGGATGGATGGAAAGAAGAAGGCCAAGGTAGGATCAAACTATAAATGGGTTGTAAATTTATTACAAAGTGCCCCCACAAGCCCACTGATGCTCACTCATTGCAAGACAATTTGGAAATAGCCATTGAACTAACAGCATATATCATCGATCGACAATGCATGTATTTTCAGAATATAAGAAAACATTTAATGAGCAAGGAGTTCATTGTTCAACAACAGTGCATTCCCGTAGCAGAGCATCCATGTTCATTTAACCTTGTCTTCAACTACAATAACGGTAGAGCACTGTGCTGTGTGGTGTCACACACATGCACATGGGAGGCAGCTGAATGGCTTGAATGAAAGTAATACCATGCCATACCAAGGGGAGGCGATGTCCATTGACCTTTTCTCTCACTTTTCTGCAGACCAGTTACGGAAAATTCCGCCTGGCCCTGATGACGTCACTTCCGTTTCCGACTCCAATTCCGTCATTTCCTCCAGTCTGCCTTAAAACCGCCATCAGTTCTGTTTTGGACTCGACCCTGTACACATCTCTGTGCTTACTAATCCAGTTGCAGCCAGGAATAATATACGGGTGGCTGCCCCAGACCTTTTTGAGACTTCTTGTCTTGTCTTTGACAGTGTGTTCAGACTACCCATAAGCCATCATGAACATGTTTTCCATCAGTTTCTATCCATTGTGGCTACTGCATAATTTTGAAATTGCCTTTACTTTTTTATTTCTCCTCATAAAATTTGTTAAAGACTGAGGTGAGGAAAATGGAAAAAAAATTGATACGAACATATCATATAGCGACGTCACAATGACACATACAGTCACTAATACTATTGCCATTGACAGTATTCCTGATGCCATGAAATTAACTCCACCACCATGGTAAGCAATATTTACAAAATGGTTCTGTAACGAGGTGATGAAAAAAGAAATAATAAACTTAATTTAACGAAAAGAGATGGAGACCACATGTGAGCAAAATATTGTCAAAATAACTCAGACACTAAATTCATAAGAAGTGGATTGCTGCTTGATTGTTGACGAGACTGGTCTCGTCCGTCCGTTGCGAGAGATGGACGTCTGAAGCGGAGCTCCGCTAGCAGCGGTGTTATTTTTTCATACTATTGCTTATTATCCTGAGATATCCTGTATTTATCCAACCTGTGGGGCACTACTACAGTATATGAAAGCATATATAAACATGGCCAACAAGAAAGGGGGTCCGAAAGAAACGAAACCTAAAGCTACATCCAAGCTAAGATCAGCATGCCCAAGTTCAAGGTATGGCCTTTCAGAGACTGACTTGGATCAGATAGGTGAAAGCCCAGACTCCTCGGGACCACGGTCCGCTACATCGTCTCTCGCTGAGAAGTGGATTGTTGCTTGATCGATGGTCTCCATAGTAGTCAGATAGCAGTCAAACAATTAAAGTGTTTATGAGATCATCATTTGTCACATTTGTCGTGTTTCTTCAACATTATCTGGGACACATCATGAAAGGAGACCTTGATAAACGAGAAGATCTAAGAATGTGTGTCATGCACTGCTGACAACTTCGCTCATCTTCTTGAGTTGCTTCAGCAGCCGCCAGTTTTTTCTGACCAATATCGACAGCGTTAGCTTGAAATACATACAAGAAATCCGTGGTACGAAGACTAAGTGGATGTTGATTAGCACAAAAACAGACAAAGACGATAGAATTGAGAGAGGTCTGCAACTACGGGAAAAACACAACTCGAACATGTCGCAATCGTTACGTTTCTTGGAAACAGCATGAAGGAAATATCAATAAGTCTCATAGCACTAAAGGCAGTGAATGGCTTGGCTGGCCAGTGGATAAACACGAGTACCAAAACATAGATGTGGCTGTTTAGGTCACAGATACTTCCGATCTTTCTGCATGGTTGTGAAACCTGAATGTTAAGGAAGGCTGAAGACAAGAAACTGCTGATTTTTAAAATGGCATCTGATCAAAAATAAAGAGATAAGGAAGCGCCTAAATTAGAAAGAGACAATAGTGGAGATGATACAGAACCGGTGACTCGGCCACATATGCAGAATGGAAAAGAACAAGATTGAAAATATCGTACGTCATGGCCACGTTGAAGGAGTTAACAGGAGAGGATGCTTGGTTCCACTCAGCACTGGCCAGATATGACGGTGTGAGCCTCCACGCTGTTTTGAGGACTGCACATGAGAGAGCTCAATGGTGCTCACTTTCAATTCATGTGAGGGCCTACGTCGATGAAGCGCGATAACCATCATGCGGAGATATGGTGAAGAAGATGAACAACAACAAGAACAAGAAATGTATTATCGCAATACATTTCAGGTCATTTTTGCACCACAGTGCTTACTGGTACTTGGGTGGTAAGAAAATGGCTGGACAGGTAAAGTGGTATCTTCAACAGATTCCCCTGTGGGATTATGGTTAAGCCGTTTAGGCCGTAGTCCCGTGTTTACTGCCTTTTAGGAGAATCGTAGCACTTCTTCAGTCCTGACTGAGTTGAAGTAACCATACAACAAACAATGCTTGAACGCTCATTTGTTTTATCATGGATTCATAACCCCAAGTAGGTCAAACTTACAGCCCTCCTACTTAAGAGACAACAACGAATGAGAACACGCTGTATCTTAAGAGAAACAGTTATCCTTGGATTTGTCAATTAACATTAACACAAAAGCAGGCTGCCTGCCACAGAGTCTCTGCTGGGCCCATCTCCGGTTGCCTGCTATGCTCTGTCCACCATGTGAAGAGTGGATAGGCCTGCAATATTAATCAAAAGTAGGAGTGCCTCTCTTTTTTTTTTGCAGTATTTTAATTGTGCCATGTGGTCTACCAGCTGTTCCCATCCTGCTATGCATTCAGGAGAGCTGTGGCTTTTTTTAGGCTTGGAGATGTGAACACGGGCACAAGTGAAGCTCTGAAGCAAGTTTGTCAGCAATTTTAGCTTAGAAACAGCTGGCAAATTCCCTCGACCTGTAGATGTTGCGAAAAAGGAGGACTGGGAAACAAAATGGCAGAAGGGCTTACTTTTACTTAAACATGCTCCTGGATTTCAAATTAATTTTAAGATGTTAACAGCCAGAATGTTTACCTCTAATGTTCATTCATCCTGATCTCTGAGTTTTGTTCTTAACTGAAGAAACGAAAACTGAACTTGACATGTGTTGCCTAAGTTCATGAGGTCCAGATTGCCCTTTGTGAGTGGAAATGATGAAAAAAATCACTTTGCCTGTTGCCAACTTTTGAAATATGACTATAAGTATTGGTTACAGAAATCGTATCCACAAGTCAGAATGTTAATGGGAACAGAATTTGCACCATGGACATATTAATTACCCCTTTGACAGCGAATACACAAGTAGCCCAATCACAGCCCACACATTCAAACGTGAGGAAATTTTAGCAGTGCAGCAGAGAGCGGAAATATGTCGATCCTGCGGAGAGGTAGAGGTGGATCCTCCTGATGTTGAGGACAGCAAATGTGTTTGGATTTTAGCGTTTTGGTTATTCTTGGTATTTCTGCAAACATGCAATGTTTGAGGGTGAGCCAAGAGAAGTCACAAAAATGATTGAAACTGGGAGGTGAAACATAATGTGCATCTAAGGCGAAACCCAACACAAAAACCACGGTCAAGCACCAGAGCATAGGTCAAAAATGCTAGAAAAACAAAGAATTTGAAAAGTGATGAGAGATGCGGGTATCGAATCTGCAGCATGAATAAAGAAGTGTTTCATGGGTGATCTTTTATCCGATTGTGTCACAATTGATAATTACAATCACATTGGGCATGCCACTAACAGCTGCCATGGCACATTAGTCCTAAGAACAAGGTACAAAAATGACAGTGACCTAAAAAAGCAGAAAATACTCCAAAAATATTCTACGATCAAAATGAAAAGTAATCGAAAAAATGTGAAAATTAGAGTTAGCCCCTGAAACAAGTATACAATTACAAGATTGAATATAGAATAACCTCAAAAGAATCGTAAAAAGGAAATAATTCCCAAAGTGTGGTGAACTAGGAGCCCTAAAGCATTTAAATCCAAATAAGTTCCAAAAAATTTCCACTAAAGGGGTTATCACCATCAAAAACCCCCAGTTATTAATAAGGGTAAGCACCTCATCTTTATGAAATAAAACATTTACTTTTAATTTACTATATAGTATTAATCAGATTAATAGGACAGCATTTTTCCACTTAAGAAATAGAGGAAAAGTTAGACCTCTTATAACATTGCAAGATGCTGAGAAATTAATTCACGCTTTTGTTTTCCGTCGACTAGATTACTGTAACGCACTCCTCTCAGGACCACCCAAAAAAGACATCAATCGACTGCAACGAGTGCAGAATGGAGCTGCTAGAATCCTAACTAGGAAAAGAAAATCCGAGCACATCTCTCCAGTTTTGATGTCACTACACTGGTTACCTGTGTCATTCAGAATTGACTTTAAAATACTGCTTATAGTTTACAAAGCCTTAAATAATCTCTGCTCCATCTTATATATCGGAATGTCTTACGCCTTACACTCCAAATTGTAACCTTAGATCTTCAAATGAGTGTCTGCTTAGAATTCCAAGAGCTAAACTTAAAAGAAGTGGTGAGGCGGGCGGCCTTCTGCTGTCCGGCACCTAAAATCTGGACTAGCCTGCCAATAGGAATTCGCCAGGCTTATACGGTGGAGCACTTTAAAAAACTGCTAAAAACACATTACTTTAACATGACTTTCTCATAACTTCATTTTAATTTAATCCTGATGCTCTGTATATTCTATAAATTATCATTATTATTCATAGTATTCATATTCAAAATCCGCACTCACCCCTACTTTCTCTTCTGTTCTTTTTCCGGCTTTCTGTGGTGGCGACCTGCACCGCCACCACCTGATCAAAGCACCGTGATGTCCCTACATTGGTGGATTAAAGGCCAGAAGTCCACATGACCGTCATTATCAAGTCCTTCCATGAGAACGATGAATACAGTGAGGACTGATTGAGGTCATTTATGTTAGGTAGAATGCCTAGAGGGGGCTGGGTGGTCTCGTGGCCTGGAACCCCTGCAGATTTTATTTTTTTCTCCAGCCGTCTCCTCACTGGCCATCGGACCTTACTTTTATTCTATGTTAATTAGTGTTCCCTTATTTGAATTCTTATGTATTTTGCCTTTTTTCTCTTTCTTCATCACGTAAAGCACTTCGAGATTACATTATTTGTATGAAAATGTGCTTTATAAATAAATGTTGTTGTTGTTTACAAAATGTTCTTCAAAAACAATGAAGCACCATGAAGGATGAGAAGCACTAAGGCAATCCAAAGCAAGCAAAGATCCAATTCAGTAATCCATAGAAGTAATCAAAAATAAAACAAAAAGGTTAAAAAATGCCAAAATCTAATAAATCGAAGAGATACAATTAAACTTTCTAACACATTTGAAATGAACTGCCAGCAACTGTGAAAGACCATCTGGATTCATTGGGTGGAGGGCGGTGCCTGGCGGTGATTGGCAGGTGGCCCCGCCTTTTGGAGGATCACCCACAAAGCACACAGAGCAGAGCAAAAACAACTAATAAACATAGAGACAAACCCAAATACAAAGACTGAGGCAGATGGTGTCAATCTTAGCGACACCACGACCACTACAAAGGTAACGGCCCCCTCTCGCTCCCCAGCTCTTTGAGCCAATCCATGCCCAAATAGAGATTGCCAAGATGGACGGATTTTTGCGGAACGAGTCATCTTAGTAAGTGAGTGCTCTGTTTCTCTCCCCGGCGCAAGCAGTCTGCAAAACATCTCTCTCTGAGTCTCTCTTGGGTCTTGGTCTGCCAATGTTAAAATATTTTTAATTTTGATAAACGTCTTTGATGGTTCATCGATTTCAGAACAGTTTTAGAAATTGGCAAACTACTGTTAACATACTGTAAAAGAACTTTGATAATTAAAGTGCTGTATTGTCATGTGTCACACACGTACGCTTGGGAGACAGATTATGGGCTCAAATAAGTGTATGTTCCCACCAGACCCGGGGTTGGCACTGCCCATTAACTCTTTCTCTTCTTTCCCTACAGACCAGCCAATGAACCTTCAGCCTAAAGTCACCTCCTGACCTCAGAAGACTGCCAACATCACTTCCTATTGCGGTTCTCAAGATCCCAGCTCCTTCGGGTGTCATTTCCGATTTCCAGAATACTATTCTCCCATTACATCACTTCCTGTCTACAGAATAGATATGGCAGCCATTTTGTTCTGACTTTAGTTCTGTTTTGAGCTCATGTCTGTAAACCTTTTTCAAGTATTCCCAAACCTCTAACGTTGGGTAGTGCCTGGTATATCCATAGTTTTAACCCACCACTGAATGTTCATTTGATGGCCGGACTGCTCTTACTTCTAAGAGCTTGTTCTTTTACACTTGGTATGATGTTTTTGGTTAGCTTTTGCCTTCCGTTTGGACTCAGAAAAATGGGTGAAGGTGAGGTTGTCCTCTAAACATGACGTCAGACAGACCTGAGTGGTCGAGTAGGAGTGCAGAACCTCAGAAGTGTCTCAACATACTGACCTGCTGACCAATTGACTAGCTTGGAGGCAAGCAGCAAAGATTTGAACTCAATATGTGCTGTTACAAGGAGCCAATGTAATGGCCTCAAAAGAGTGATGTGTGCCCACCTCGGCTGATTGAACACCAGATGCGCTGCTGCATTGTGAGTCATCAGCAGTGGCTTGGTGACACATGCAGCAGATAGTTGCAGGGGTTGCAAAGCTTGGACCAGGAGTTGCGCTGCATACTCTTGTCAGATACGATCTGATCTTGAGGATGCTGTAAGACCGAGAGTTCACTGAAAAGTGAAGGACAGCCGGTCATCGCTCACCCCCAGTTGAAAAGAGATGGAGTCCTGAATAAACGTATAAACTGAGATGGCGCTCCTTCATCCAGGCTGCAATATCTGTGAGACATGCGGAGATTCTACCAGATACCATGTGGTCCTCTGGAAGGAGTGACAGCTGCATATCATTGGCACAGGACTTATATGAGGAACCGTGGTCCTGGATGATGGGGCCTTGTGATGAGGTGTATACAGAGAAGATGACAGCATCTAGTACCCATCCTAGAGGCACCTTTGACATCTGTCCATGCCAGGACACACAGTAGGATGTGCCCAGGACTCAAACCAACTGAGGGCAGTCCCAACGATGCCAAGGTCACAGAGGGGGGCAAGGAGGATCTGATGGTCGACTGTGTCACGGGCAGAGGAGAGATCTGAAAGGATCTCTGTATTGGAACTAATCACATTGTTATGTTATAAAACAAATTGCAAAAATACTATTATAAAGCAAACAAGTGCAGTATAATATAAAAGAATCCTGGCACCGTCAATGTTATCCTTTACCATCACTCCGAACAGGGCAGGCGATGCCTGGGCAGGCTGCAGCCCCGAAACTCTTAAAAACTGAATTATGTGTGTTCAGTAAATGGGCGGATAGATGGATGAAATCATGCATTGATAATCCCCAGTCCCTCTGATTTCTTTCTCTGTTCCCCTGCATTTCAGGATTTTCCTTTTTCAACAGAAGCCAAAGCGAAAATGCAATATTTAAACAAAGCTCTTACATTCTGCATGACAGCTGGTTCTTCACAAAGCATGGATTCCAGCGAGTGGATGAACACGTCTGGTGTCATAACATCCTCTTCTGTCAGAGCAGCACACAGTTGGGCCAGACGCAGAGAGGTCGAGAATAGTGCCTAGTGCCAAAGAGGATTGCTGGTCATCTACCAGGTGCTCAGCCAGACACCACGGAGGACACTGTGGACAGTTCAACGTTCAGCTGTTAACAAAAGAACATTTGGTGAGGAGGCAAAACCCTCTGGACACACCACAATGCTTGGATTTGTCTAGGAGGCTGACACAGTGTCCCTCGGGCATGCATTATCCAGCGTGTGAGCGTTATTCACTGGCATGCTCCATCAACCGTGCAGCTTCTGGCTGCTTTGACACAGAAGAAGACTTGCTGATGGCACTAGTGCTACCATACCTCCCTCATTCTGAATACAGGAATTTGTTTTTTAGTGTGAGGTTACATTTCCAAAACATAGCAGCCCCTTAAATAAGCACATAGTGACACTCATATCCACGTAGTCTGCCTTATTCCATGATGAGTATCCACAGATACTGTTGAATATAGGATCTGACCAACATCCAAAGGATGTGTTTGGTCAAATGGTCATTCTAAACTGATCAAGCATGTGTGAGTGTGGGTGTGTGTGAATGGGTGGGACGCCCTAAGTCCATGGCCATGGCCCACAACCTCCTTTGGGACATCTAGTACTTCATGCACTGTTCTTGACGACTTTACCACCACCCTTAGAGCTTCAATCGTTCATGACATCAGGGAGAGTGAGGAGGCAGTGAAGACTTTCTGTCGAAAAAGTGTGTACACTGCTTATTTAACGCATAAATGAAAACATTCAATAAATAAATCTCCTTAAAAATCCTGACAGTCAAATTCCCCAAAGTGTTCCCAGGAGTGCAAAAGGAATAAATGCTTTTAAAATTACAAATGATCAAAATAACATTCATCCATGATGTTTATTTTTCCTACAGTCAGGACATGGGACAAATCCCCTGCACAAAAATCTTAACTCATCTCTATGTTCTGCCACCTCCTTCTGTAACTAAAGAACCCTTCACTGAAGGACTCCTCTCCATGTTCTTCCACCTCCAACAGTAAGAGCAGAACCCTTCTATGAAGAACTCCTCTCCATGTTCTACCATTTCATTTGGTAACCACAGAACCCTCCTGTGAAGAACTCCTCTCCATGTTCTGTGACTTCCTTTATATAACCAGTGAACCCTCCTGTGAGGGTTCTGCAACCTCCTTCTTTAACCGCTGAATCCTTCTGTGAAGAACACATCTCCAAGCTCTGTAATCTCCTTCTATAACTGCTGAGCCCTTCTGTGAAGAACTCATCTCCACATTCTGCCACCTCCTTTTGTAACTACAGAACCTTTCTGTGAAGGATTCCACTCCATGTTCTTCCACCTCCATCGGTAACAGAAGAACCCTTCTATGAAGAACTCAACTCCATGTTCTACCACCTCATTTGGTAACCTCAGAGCTCCTCTGTGAAAACTCATCTACACGTTCTACCACCTCATTTGGCAACTGCAGAACCCTTCTGTGAAGAACACATATCCACGTTTTACCACCTCCTTCAGTAACCACAGATGGAACAACAAATGGAAATTCATACTCTGTGAAATAACGGAACAGCGAAAAGAGATCGAATATATTGTTAGGATTTAAACTTTAAGTCGGAGACTTGTAGATCATCTAATTCGTGTTGCCAGTGAGAATTAAAAGATTCCAAAAACGTTGTCGCGGTATGAAGTCCTGTGAGATGGAGACGTTTAACATGAGTTTCTTTCAAGTCACACACCCTACTTACAACCATTTTCAAACAAGGCCACGGTCATCTAACCTCAGTCATTTGAAAGCTTTTGCCAGGCACAGTTCCTGCACTCTCAGCTCTTATAAATTTCATGAGGACAATAATTTTATATGTTGTAGATGACATGTCAACAACTAAGTGAAGAAGATAGGGCACGGACAAACGTTCGAAAAAGTCATTTTAATTATTAGTGAGAAAGAAACGATATTCACTCACAGGCAGTTATACGTTGCGTTGTCACCAAGTAAGTCCAAACACGGAATCAAAATTCAATGCGATCTTGATGAAAAATTAATTCCAAGTATTGTTTTTACTAAAGTTTTAAACTAAAAGTGAAAATAATGCAAATGTAACAATTACCATGAAACTAACAGTCTCTTAAAATTGTATATCTGGTGGACGAGCAAAGCAAGCAGGGGCCCCCTAGTATCATAAAATTAAATGTATTACCAGGAACATGACGGGTACGTAGCAGCTTATTGTTCCCATTACATCTTTATATTTACATGGCTTGTTCAATCCTTACACGTTATTGTTAAACTGATGATGTATAAACTAAAATAAAATGAATAATATTTATTGAAAGAATATGTGTTATTTTGAATACAGTTTTCAATAACGTGTACACATTTATATTTCCATGATACCAAAAATTCAAATGGTTGTTTAAATAAAATACTACTTCCGGTTGTTTGCTTTTTATCATTATAAATACTTGTACAAAATTTGAATCATCTATCTGTAATAACGTAAAAGAATTCAATTAAAGTACCACTCCCAGGTTGTCGGAAGTGGTCCAAAAGTTGATAGGATTCCTTATTTTTGATATAAACATCTACACGTGGGTGGCACGGTGGCACAGTGGTAGCGCTGGGTTCGCTTCCCGGGTCCTCCCTGCGTGGAGTTTGCATGTTCTGCGTGCGTTTCCTGCGTTAGTCCAAAGACATGCAGGTTAGGTGCATTGGTGATCCTAAATTGTCCCTAGTGTGTGCTTGGTGGGTGGGTGTGTGTGCCCTGTGGTGGCCTGGTGCCCTGCCAGGGGTTTATTCCTGCCTTGCGCCCTGTGTTGGCTGGGATTGGATCCAGGAGACCCCCGTGACCCTGTAGTTAGGATATAATGGGATGGAGAACGGATGGATGGATGGACATCTACACATGGAAGTCTGTCTGTCTGTCCAGCCTGGAAGTGCGAGGCTACAGCATGAAGCTCAAAGATCCGGCAAGGAAGACGCAAGTTAAGAAGAAAGAAGTGCGAGGCTACAGCATGAAGCTGAAAGAAAGCGACTCCATCGCCAACGAAATTGCCGACTCTGCATTTCAATTTCTTTTCTGACGATTTTAATGGTTTCTAGGAGCTTTTTATACCGCTAGTTTTTGATGTAAAGTAGGTGTACAACATCTCATTGACTGAGGTCAAAGCGTTTTCGAGTTATCATATTTACACACAGACAGACGTAATTTCAAAAATAGTATTTTCGGACTCATGAAAGTCATAAACGTCAAGATTACAGTGGTGTGAAAAACTATTTGCCCCCTTCCTGATTTCTTATTCTTTTGCATGTTTGTCACACAAAATGTTTCTGATCATCAAACACATTTAACCATTAGTCAAATATAACACAAGTAAACACAAAATGCAGTTTTTAAATGATGGTTTTTATTATTTAGGGAGAAAAAAAATCCAAACCTACATGGCCCTGTGTGAAAAAGTAATTGCCCCCTGAACCTAATAACTGGTTGGGCCACCCTTAACAGCAATAACTGCAATCAAGCGTTTGCGATAACTTGCAATGAGTCTTTTACAGCGCTCTGGAGGAATTTTGGCCCACTCATCTTTGCAGAATTGTTGTAATTCAGCTTTATTTGAGGGTTTTCTAGCATGAACCGCCTTTTTAAGGTCATGCCATAGCATCTCAATTGGATTCAGGTCAGGACTTTGACTAGGCCACTCCAAAGTCTTCATTTTGTTTTTCTTCAGCCATTCAGAGGTGGATTTGCTGGTGTGTTTTGGGTCATTGTCCTGTTGCAGCACCCAAGATCGCTTCAGCTTGAGTTGACAAACAGATGGCGGACATTCTCCTTCAGGATTTTTTGGTAGACAGTAGAATTCATGGTTCCATCTATCACAGCAAGCCTTCCAGGTCCTGAAGCAGCAAAACAACCCCAGACCATCACACTACCACCACCATATTTTACTGTTGGTATGATGTTCTTTTTCTGAAATGCTGTGCTCTTTTTACGCCAGATGTAATGGGACATTTGCCTTCCAAAAAGTTCAACTTTTGTCTCATCAGTCCACAAGGTATTTTCCCAAAAGTTTTGGCAATCATTGAGATGTTTCTTAGCAAAATTGAGACGAGCCCTAATGTTCTTTTTGCTTAACAGTGGTTTGCGTCTTGGAAATCTGCCATGCAGGCCGTTTTGCCCAGTCTCTTTCTTATGGTGGAGTCGTGAACACTGACCTTAATTGAGGCAAGTGAGGCCTGCAGTTCTTTAGACGTTGTCCTGGGGTCTTTTGTGACCTCTCGGATGAGTCGTCTCTGCGCTTTTGGGGTAATTTTGGTCGGCCAGCCACTCCTGGGAAGGTTCACCACTGTTCCATGTTTTTGCCATTTGTGGATAATGGCTCTCACTGTGGTTCACTGGAGTCCCAAAGCTTTAGAAATGGCTTTATAACCTTTACCAGACTGATAGATCTCAATTACTTCTGTTCTCATTTGTTCCTGAATTTCTTTGGATCTTGGCATGATGTCTAGCTTTTGAGGTGCTTTTGGTCTACTTCTCTGTGTCAGGCAGCTCCTATTTAAGTGATTTCTTGATTGAAACAGGTGTGGTAGTAATCAGGCCTGGGGGTGGCTACGGAAATTGAACTCAGGTGTGATACACCACAGTTAGGTGATTTTTGAACAAGGGGGCAATTACTTTTTCACACAGGGCCATGTAGGTTTGGATTTTTTTTCTCCCTAAATAATAAAAACCATCATTTAAAAACTTCATTTTGTGTTTACTTGTGTTATATTTGACTAATGGTTAAATGTGTTTGATGATCAGAAACATTTTGTGTGACAAACATGCAAAAGAATAAGAAATCAGGAAGGGGGCAAATAGTTTTTCACACCACTGTATATCAAAATCTTGAAGTCAAATTTTTTCACGATTCCTGTACTTTCTCTATACTATGTATACAAGAAAGTAAAAAGAAAAACGACTACAGATTCAGATTCCCTGTAGTTTAGAACTAAAATTTATCAACACTGGAGATTCATTCAAAAACAAAACATTCTCAAGGAAAGTTTAACAAAGGTTTGATATCAACAGTTCAGAGAAAGACACAGTGAAGTGGGCGACCTTTTATCCCGTTGTTGCAAATACCCACAGGTTATGACCCAGGCAGGCACCGTGGCATAGTGGTTAAGCAATTAGACTTTAAACCCAGAAGTTGCAGGTGCAAATCCCACTACGAGCAAGTTAGTTAAATTACCTGTGCTCTGACTGAAGAATACAGGAAATAAAACCAATTGCAGCTCAAAATGTCGTAAATTGTATTGGATAAAGCCATCAGCCAAATAATAAGTAAGGAATTGGGAGACACACACCCCACCCAGTGATGACTGAGGCTACACAGGCAATGGGAACAAAGTAGCGGCTGCCAGAATGGAATAAAATCCACAACATGTAACACACTGGCAATGATTTGAACCCTACAATGTGGAGCCTTAATGCAGCAATACTACCTACCTCACCAACTGGAAGTATTATGGGAAAACTGCCCTTGGAAAGAAATCGGGCATATCAATACAATATGTGGGCGTAGTAAATGTGTTATTTTTTTCTAACTAATGCCCTTTGACTGATCTTTCTTGTTAAACAGAATGATACTTTTTGCTTTTCTGTGTCGGGCAGATGGGTCTTGATTTCTTCCATTTGCTCACTGAGCCACCAGTTCAAATTGGCATTGGGAATTATCATACTGTATATAGAGATGATTATCGGCTGTGAAATATTTCCAATATTGAAGCAGCTACACGTTACGTAGAGCCATACAGGGCTGTGAAGCACTCACCACATATAGGCGAGCTAAAGCCACAGTTTTTCTCGGTCTGAAAGTGCAGAGGCGTGCGCAGGAATAATAAAATCCAGGTTACAGTGTTTTTAGTTACATCACTTCTGACATTCCAGCTGCAGACTGAAGGCGGCCTTTTACGCCCCATTGGCTAGCACATGAGCAGGGCTGAGAAACATCACTCATCTCCTGGAGTGTCATCCTTTTCTTCCTAAAGATATCCTTCTGACCTTCCGTGGTTTTCAATGTGCACTTCAGTGGTTTTCCAGCCAGAGAGAAGCAGCAAGGGGGCTGAAAATGGACTCTTTCTGAGTGAAGACTGAACTGCTCTCTGCAGTTCATGAGTATTTAGGGACTCATGAGTCAAGTCGGTCAGATCGGGTTACCTGCAGGACGACATCTACGCTCTTTCGACTGTGGCTCTTCATGTGTTTGTGTATTTCCTCATGGAATCGTTGCTTGAACAAAGAATCAAAAGAGGACTCTTTGTATTTGAAGTTAGTTCTTTAGGCTTTGAGAAGATTCCTAACAATATGGTGTGAGGGAGGACCCTGCATTCCAGCATGTGTGGACCTTACTTCCTTACCTGGCCAGGAGTCCTTGATAAAGAAAGGTCAGGGTGGGAAAAACAATATCTTCTTTCTGTGCCAGGATTTTCTGTCGAGGTTTTGCTGAGAGGTTTACTTACCTTGGCAGTTACATTCATGTCTCTGGTGATTCTTCCTGTGAAGTCAGTAGACGGATTGGGAGAGCATGGGGGTTCATGAGGTCACTGGTAAAGGGGTGTGTGGCGCTCCCAATATCTATGCAAAAGACTGAAGGTCCAAGTCTTTAGAGTTCTGGTGCTTCCTGTCTTGCTATATGGTTGTGAGACATGGACGCTATCCAGTGACCTGAGATGAAGACTGGACTCCTCTGGTACTGTGTCTCTCCGGAAGATCCTTGGGTACCATTGGTTTGTCTTTGTGTTGCTCATGGAGTCCCAAATAAGGCACATTACCTGCATTGTGATGGAGAGCCAGTTACGGCACTACGGCCATGTGGCACATTTCCCCGAGGGTGATATAGCTTGTAAGATTCTCATTATTGAGGACCCGAGTGGTTGGACCAGGCCAAGGGGTCGCCCACATAACACCTGGCTGTGGCAGATAAAGGATCATTTCCGGAGGGTGGAACTGGACCACATGTCTACCTGGGGGGTTGAGTTGTTTCATCATGTAGTGGGTGCAGCAACACAGTGTACCAGTGCATGCTCCCCAACTCGACTTGACTTGACTTGTGCCAGGATCAGGATATGGAAAGATGTTACAGTAGCCATGGCAGGACTGGGGTATTAACAACCGCTGAGCGAAACATGGGATGGACTTGGGAAAGGAGTGTCCTCCTGTGCACTGGGTGGCAGCATCCTGTCCGGCAAGCCCCATTATAGATACCTGCAGGGCAGCACAGGAGTTGTGGTCCCATGATCCTCACTCTTCCTCAGGTTCTGTAGGGTCTTCTGGGAGAGCTGTCGGATAGTAACGGTACAAGGACCACCGTAGACTTGCCTGACCTGGAAGTTCTTCCAGGAAGCAACTGATTAAGCACCACAAGTATTCCCAGGGTCTGAAGTTAAAAGAGAGCCCTTAACTCGGCTCAGGGAGTCGGAGTCAGGAGAGGAGCTGGACAACACTCCCCTGGGAGAAGTGGGGGGAACAGAAGGAACACAGAGAGTGATTAATGGTATTATTGGGCCATACCGTGTTGCCTGACAGCTGCTAGGACAGCGAAGGAAGAAAGCCCGTGAAAGATACATGTTATTGAAAATAAAATTGCTGGACATGAACCTGGGACTCTGTGTGTCTTGTGGTGTCCTGGATTTGGGGTACTGGAATACCTCAAATTGGCCACAATTGATTAAACAAAAATCTTTAATGTACAGGGGGAACCCAAAAATGTATGGAATTTATGTTCTGTTTCACATTCATGGAAATATTTCCTGTAATCATTTCTTTGTACCATCTTAGAGCCTCCTGTGTTTTGTCACGTGAGTATACATAGGGGACAGCTTAAGGGCTCTGGTGTTGTAATTACCTGCCGCTCCAGGGGTTGGCACTGTGTTCTAATGCCAGTTCTCTTCTTCATTCTGCAGACAACTGTAACTTCACTGACGCCGCTTCCGGTGTCTGCCTGGACCCGCCTCTTTCTATCAGAAGGGCATATAACCGGAAATTTGACTATTTTGTAGTAAGTTCAATAATAATAATAATACATTTTATTTATATAGCACCTTTCCCATGCTCAAGGCACTTACAGAATATAAGAAAGAACAGCTGGGTATACAGTATATAGCATTGTACAAATCAAATAAATAAATAAAGAAGATTACGACAGCAAATTCAGAGAAACGCCTAACAGACAACATAACTGATGGTCCAGCACACACACACACAGGTTACATGACATCTTGACAGAGAGGTAAACTGAGAGAAGGATAATAAAGTCAAGTAGAGCTAAAAGTCTTCCTGATCAGATGAGTTTTGAGTTGTTTTTTAAAAGAATTCATGGAGTCAGCTGACCTGATTAATTTCAGTAGGTCATTCCAGAGTCTGGGCGCTCGCCATACAGCTGAAGGCCCTGCTGTCACCCATGGAGTGAAGATTAGTGTGGGGCACAACAAGATTACCAGAATCGGAGGACCTTAGTGGATGGACAGGCACATATAGTGATGGAGAAGGTCACTGATGGAGTTTGGCGTGAGGTTATTTAAGGCTCTGTAGGTTATTAGTAGAATTTTATATTCGGTTCTGTAAGACACAGGGAGCCAGTGAAGATGGAGCAGGATGGGTGTGATGTGCTTGCTGCTGCTGGTTCGCGTATGGACTCTTGCAGCCGAGTTTTGAATAAGCTGGAGCTGTGATAGAAGATTAGAAGGGGCACCTGCCAGTAGGGAATTACAATAATCGATGCGGGATGTGATAAAAGCAAGGACAAGTTTCTCAGCATTAGAAAAGGAGCGGAAGGAGCAAACACGGGATATGTTACGGAGGTGAAAGTAAGAAAGTTTGTGATTTATGTGGGCGGAATAAGAGAGGGAGGAATCAAAAATGACACCAAGATTCTTTACAGTAGAGGCAGGTCTGATGAGATCACTGCCAAGATGGACTGGGAAGGAGCTGATTTTATTAAGTTGCATTTTTGTCCCAATTTGCAGGAGTTCAGTTTTGTTGCAATTTAAATTTAAAGAGTTCTGCTCCATCCAGGTTTTAATTTCACTAAGGCAGGTTGTGAGCTGAGAAAGCTCTGATGAAGTTCCACTTTTAACATTGAAGTAGGGTTGAGTGTTGTCTCCATAAAAACGATAGCCCAGTCCAAAGCTACAAATAATATGGCCAAGGGGAAGACATATAAATAGAGAAGAGAAGAGGGCCGAGCACAGAGCCCTGAGGAGCTCCTTGTGTCGAGCTGGATCTGCTGTTGCCAAGACTAACAAACTCTTGTCTATCAGATACCCACCTGGCATGTTCTCCATTCTGGGCAGTATAATGTCATGTCTGACCTGAGTCTCAAATGCTGTACTGAGGTCTAATAGAATTAATACGCTGGTTTGTCCAGAGTCTGCTGCCATAAGCAGATCGTTGGTTACTCGTTGCAGGGCAGTTTCACAGCTGTGCCGTGCCCTGAAACCGCCCTGTAACTGTTGACTGTAACCTGAATTACAAATAACATATTAATCAAACTACTAGGACAGCATTTTTTCACTTAAGAAATATAGCAAAAGTTAGACCCCTTATAACATTGCAAGATGCTGAGAAATTAATCCACACTTTTGTTTTCAGTCGACTAGATTACTGTAACGCACTTCTCTCAGGACCACCCAAAAAAGACATCAATCACTTACAACGAGTGCAGAATGGAGCTGCTAGAATCCTAACTAGGAAAAGAAAATCTGAACACATCTCTCCAGTTTTGATGTCACTACACTGGTTACCTGTGTCATTCAGGATTGACTTTAAAATACTGCTTATGGTTTACAAAGCCTTAAATAATCTCGCTCCATGTTATATATCGGAATGTCTTACACCTTACACTCCAAATCGTAACCTTAGATCTTCAAATGAGTGTCTCCTTAGAATTCCAAGAGCAAAACTTAAAAGAAGTGGTGAGGCGGCCTTCTGCTGTCATGCCGCTAAAATCTGGAATAGCCTGCCAAGAGGAATTCACCAGGCTAATACGGTGGAGCACTTTAAAAAAACTGCTGGAAACACACTACTTTATCAAGGCTTTCTTATAGCTTCATATTATATTCAATTAATTATCATGATTACTCCTGGTGGCTTCAAAATCTGTACTAACCCCTACTCTCTCTTCTGCTCTTTTTCTGGTTTTCTGAGGTGGCGACCTGTGTCTGGACCACATGATCAAAGCACCGTGATGTCCCTACATTGCTGGATTAAAGGCCAGAAGTCCACGTGACTGTCATCATCAAGTTCTTCCATGAGAACCCTGAATACAATGAGGATTGATTGAGGTCATTTATGTTAGGTAGAATGCCCAGAGGGGGCTGGGTGGTCTCGTGGCCTCCAGCCGTCTGGAGTTTTTTTTTTAATTACTGTTCCCTTATTCTAATTGTTATTTATTTTGTTTTTTTTTCTCTTTCTTCATGATGTAAAGCACTTTGAACTGCATAATTTGTATGAAAATATGCTATAGAAATAAATGTTGTTGTCGTTGTTGTTCCCTTCACTCACTAATTTTCATTTCGGGAAAAAAAAAAAGAAATCACAGGATGCGAGATCTGGCAAATGCAGGGAGTGCAAAACATCAGCCATGTTGTTTTTGGTTAAAACTCTTCGAGTGACAACGTGGTGTGAGCAGGTGTGTCACCGTGATGCAAAATCCAGTTGTGGGTGTGCCAATCCTCTGGAAGTTTTTTTCCAGATGGTTTCCCATAGCAGCTCAGTGTAATGTCACTGATTAACAGTCTAACCACAGGGAACAAGCTCTTACTGAACAAAAAAATAAAATCAACATTGTCTCTTGAAATAGCTTCTATTCATTTGAGAAAACAAATGGCCTAAGTCACGTACGCCATCACTGAATAAACCCCATAAATACACATTCGATCAACTCAGCATGAAGCCACTTGGTGGATTCAGGGGCAGAATTATCATCTGGGTGTTCTGGGTGACAGGCCTTTTACCAATGAAAATCACAATAAAACGATCGAGTCTCTGCATGTCAAAATTAAATAACCACAGGGGACCGCGTTCTGGATTTGACGAAATGATCCCAAGAGTGTGAAATGGCATGCAGCATTAAACTACCAGGGTGTCCAGGTACTGTGCTGTTAAAAGTATGACAACCTGTCTACTAAGGAGTTAAGTCACCCAGGGGCCTGTAGGGGTCTTAATCCAGGCTTGGACGATCTGATTTACAAGACTTTAGGCATATGATACCTAGCTACATATTTGATAACTACTGTACATCCTACTCTTGCGTTATTGGCGAATTTCTGAGTTCCACCCTTGTATAGCAGGCTACCTAAAAGAATACTTAGAGATGAAGAAGACCTGAACTTAGCCTGTCACTGCAGCAGGAGTCCTTTTAAGATCAGGAACTCATTGGTATTCCACTAATCTGTTATCATCTTTTCATTGAGCATGCTACCGATCTAAACCAATAAAGGTTCTTTCTGGAACCTTCATGTGGATGGTTCTTTTGGGAATCAACAATGGTTCCCATTTGGCATCACTCTAAGAGACCAGTTTGGCACCTTTATTTTTTAAGAGTGTGGATGTGTGTGGTATGGAGGCTCAATTTCAAACTTAAACCATCAGGCCCAGTGTAACACCCCTTTATACCTGACAGCGTTGCAGAGTCCACATCTCTACTCTTCAAAGCTGCACTCAGTCACCTTTCAATGTAACTTTTGTCACACACGAGCACCTGAGGGGGAGCTTGAAGGCTCTAGTAAGGTAAGACCAGCACCATCCTAAGGTGAAGTAACATGGTGGTTAACTCCTTCTCCAGTTTCATCTGCAGAACAGAGGAAGAAGCACTAGAGGACTTCTGACATCACTTCTGGTAGCATTCAAAGAAGAAGAAGAAGAAGAAATTGTATTTATATAGCACTTTCCAAGACATTTAAAGCATATACATAGAGAGGATGGAGCCACTTCAACCATCATTGATGGGAGCACTCTTAATTTGGAAAAAATTAACTATGACAAAAATATCCAACAACGTTGACTTCCAGCTTTGTCTTTCTTTATCTTCTTTCCAAGGTGAGAAAGTAACATTAGAACTCATGAGTCTGGTCTGTCCTGGATGTTATGCAACTTGAGAGTCCCATTTCCTGGGTGCGTACACTTGCCATCCATCTCGTGCGCACCCTTTTGATGACTGGTGTCTGTAGACCACCTATCGGCTAGATTGTTTTACCCGATTTATTGCCCAGCTCTATTATCAAGTGTAGGTACCAAAGATCTGGGCTTTTAAGGTTACAATAAAAGTTTCTATTGCATGTTTCTGCCAACCAGACAGCTAGAAAATCCTGCTGACTATGCCAATTGTAACCTGACCTAACTGTACCCAAATTGCTCATTGGGGTAAATGCCATCAAAAGCCCCAGATAGTAACACATAAAATCTTTATTAATAAAATATTTAATAATGCACACATGTTCTGTAATAACATGAAGCTCTGTGGAGTAGAAAAGGGAAAAAAGGAGTTGCCAGCAAATGAAATAAGCGGGCATTATTGGCCTAAAGGTTCAGTACAATTTGTTTGTAAGTAGCAGGGTTTGAAAAAATATCATTTATGAATGAAAAAAGTAAACGTCTCTGATTTTTAACCACAAATGCTTCAAAAATCATTTTCAGACTGTTCTTCTGTGACGCCATCAGACACGGCAGTTGAAATTTATAAAGCAATAACAAAAATAAACATAAACATTACACCGATAATAATTTCTAGGAAGATAAACAACCAACTTACAATTTATAATTTAGTTTCATTATCAACCCAAATGCATTCTTGCTCATCCCTACCTATAACTTGTACACTACACTGGTTCTGGTCTTCGCAGCGTAATTATATTAAACTGATAATTAGAACACGGCTTATCAGTGAGTCTCTACTATATCTTGTTTAGTTGATACTTATGAATAATTATATGTGAAACATTATTGCTCTTTCTCTATATATGAATCTCTATATGTCATTTTGATTTTCTATTTAAATAGGTTAACATATGTTGGAGAGCGGCAAACACAATACAAGACAATTTATTTTTATATAGCCCAAAATCACACAACAAGTGCCGCAATGGGCTTTAACAGGCCCTGCCTCTTGACAGCCCCCCAGCCTTGACTCTCTAAGAAGATGAGGAAAAACTCCCAAAAAAAACCTTTGTAGGGAAAAAATGGAAGAAACCTTGGGAAAGGCAGTTCAAAGAGAGACCCCTTTCCAGGTAGGTTGGGTGTGCAGTGGGTGTCAAAAGAAGGGGGTCAATACAACACAATACAATACACAGAACAGAACTAATCCTCAATACAGTATAAAAATAAAAATTCTAGAAGTACGGAGTAGAATTTAACAGTAGATGACATCACATCATGGGATTTGGATTTGTTTAGAGTCCTGGGACCTCTTCCATCAAGCTGCCTCCCAAAATTGGCCATTCCACAGCTGAAATAGTGCTAATCCGATGAAAGGACCCCTCTTTCCCACGATTCCTGTGATCCTCTATCAGGGATGACTTTACCTTAGGCAGGCAAAACCACTTGGTTGATGGGCCGTGGCACCCAGTGCCACATTTGAGTGTCGAGAAGAGAAGCACCACCCCACCCTCCCACGAACTCGAGCTACGCCACTGCCAACAGCACCCTCTCACGCTTGGAGTCGGTATTACCAACTTTGCCATAGCCTTGTGGTTACTCCCTGTTTGTGCATCTCTGATGTATCTTACTTACTTAAGGTAGTTTATAATGATGAGTGAGAAAAATAAAATTAACACCATGTTTTCATGTAGTACAAAGAACAGAGGCCTATAGTGAGAAACACTAGACAACAGCAAACAATATCAAAAGCGTTTATAAAAAAACTTTTGTTGCTTGTTTCTAGTTATCCACATGTCAAACTGTCCAGTCCTATGCTGACAATGTCCCAAATGCATGAATTTGTACTAAAATATCATAAAATAGTCCACCACCAGTTAACGTTATCATGAACAAAAATGAAACGCATACTGGCACAAATGAGCATTTGAAGTGTAGACCCTCCTCCTGTCGTTACATTTTTTATATTCATGGTACCTCAGCATTATTTAGTGGCAGTCTGTGAAGTTGCGCAGGTAAATTGGCGTTCTTGATATACAGTATAAATAATGTTGCGCTTGAGAATATAAATAAACGTTGTTGTGCAGGTTCAGAAAATGAATAAAAGAATATTTCAGCTTGATCTGTGTCATTCTTGAAACTCTGAAACTACTTTTTGTATTCCTTCTGAGGTTTGGCTGTGAGCAGATATTGTGAGCGTCAGCTTCTTTTTCTAATTGCAACTGGTAATGATAAATTTCATTTTCATTAATAGCAGATTCTGTTCTGGAGAATTCATTTTGTTAACCATCTGTTTCAGTTGCCTTTTTTTTCCAATTTTATTTATTTTTTTGAATGTTTACTCAAAATAGTGCCACACACAGCTTGTGCGCTCACATCCAGCTGTTCTTGTCGGTGGGGACAGCGAGCGCTCAAAAGAAGACGGCGACTCCTCGGTTTACAGGCACGCGCATTTCGCGAGTGACCGCTGGCCACATCCACCTGCCTGGCATCTCGCCACATCAGCTCTTTTTCCGTCTTAATCATGTCACCTGTTCTCACGACAAGCTGTTTTTTTTTTTTTTCTGTAATGCCCATGCCCGATCTTTAAGGCTAGCTTGATTTTATTCTCCTTCTTGCTCTCCCGACTGATGAGCCATCTCTGCCGGCGCTAGTTGACTGGCTACCTTCAACACAACCAGATGGCAACATCCTTCTGCCCCCGTGGATCTCTGACACTTCTCCTCTGTCACACGGGGCCCGATGCCAGGCAGCAGGTCCCCTGCCGTGTAGTCAATGAGCTGCGGTGCTCTTTGGGGCAGAACCAGATCGAGCTGTATAGTGCCTTTTCTAATGGGCACCTTCACAAGTGTTTGAGAGAGCAGATGTACGTTTAATTCCTGCCAACCTACAAATTGCTGCGTCTTCCGAAGTAAAAGAAAACGCAAAGCGGTTAAAACGCTGCATTTCACAGTGAGTGCTATATAGCGTCTTTCTCTCACAGTGAGCATCAGCAACAAAGCAACCAAACCGTATAGATTCGTAAACATGAAGCGTTAGTACAAGCGATCTGCGAAAATTCGATTAAATCCTCTATCAGGGAACCACATGAAACAGTTCAGCAGAAGAAGTGCGGTGCTTATTTAATGGGATGCCAGACATCGAGGATCTCCCTTAATTCATATAGCACCATTCATTCATTGTTAAAAGGTCCCGTTATATAAAAAGATCACAGCGAGTCCTCTGCAAAGCAGCCTCATTTCATCCGTTATATCAATGAAAATGCAATATATTTTAAAAATGTGTTTTATTCTGATGCTTTAACAAAATTCAGCTTTTTAGGAGAGCAATACATCGCTATTTCATGTAGTGAATTTGAAAAAATATCTTATTTTAAATGGCACCTTTTCTTGTAATAGTTATCACGTGTAGCGTTTTTGAACTTAGAAATGTGGATCTTCTTTTGTAAGGAACCTTATTATGGAGAGTATCAGTAGCCATACAAGAAGTAAGAACTGTGCTTCATATAGAGCCTTGCATTGTGACTGCTTTACGAAACAAAACATTTAATTACAAGCTTCTCCACTACAAACACTGAAAAATTATATATATATATATATATATATATATATATATATATATATATATATATATATATATATATATATATATATAGTAGCGACCCGTGGTTGAGTCTTAAAGTTTTCAGAGCTGACTCTGCCGTGCACTTCTCCCAAGCTGTCGGCTAGCGGACTGCCAGCGTTATGTACGCAGCTGTACCCAGCTCTTTAAGTAGCGAGCACTCGTGTCCCATACACCGCACGACTCTGAGTGTCTCTGCAATAATTGCTTAGATGAAATCTTAGCAATACACAGCTCTGTCCTGTTGTATCTCTTTATTAGAGCAGATAGTCAGAAAACAAAGCTCAATCTCATTGCAAAGCCATTGCCAAGGTCATTAACGAAGCCATCTTTCTCATTGATGGTAACTATTTACAACTTAATAACCCCGGACGGCAATAACCCAAACCCACCCCACCAGTTGAACACAAACACATACAACAATTACAAAAGGAAAAACAATTCGATTGCCTTGCTAATTTAACACAACAGTAAACTTTACATAAATTACCCACAACGCATCATGCCACCAGCTCTGGCTGCTGGGTCACTACAATGTATATATATATATATATATATATATATATATATATATATATATATATATATATATATATATATATATATATATATATATATATATATATATAAATACAAATATATATATATATAGGACAGAAACAACGATAAAGAGTTGGCGATCCCATATAATTGAGTTTGCAAAAACAAAGAAAACCTGCAGTAAATACAGAGTAGTCTTTTCAGAATGGAGTTCTGAATAGGAACTGAGAGAAGATGGCTGCTTTCCAGGTTATGAGTTCAAGTGGCAGGAAGGGGAGGGTCCAGGAAGATTGACACGGTTGGCTGTCAGTCTTCCATTCTGCAGAGGGCGAAGAAGAGAAGGCATTAGTGTTCAGCGCCAACCTCTGGCTCAGGGAGTAATTACCATCACCAAAGCCCTTAATATACAGTAAGTGGGGTAATTGGGGTCAGTGTGCCCCCCCCCCACCTTTCCTTTTGAAGAACAATGTGGACTGGAAATCACGTCCAGTCCTGAACAGACGTGGAAGAAAGACGGAGCTGCATCCTTGTAAGCATGTTTTTCAGGCTGAGGAAGCCACTAATTAGACCATATGGTCACTTTGTCTTGCCTTCTCATTTTAGTAAACTCAAAATTAAACCCCAACAGCTCACTTGTGTCACCTCGTTTTGTTTTACAATATATATTTTTTATACATTTTAATGTACACATACATGAAAACTGCTCCATGCAGGGGCCATGTGCAATGGCTGAACCTGCGCTCTCACCTTCAAAGATCAAGTAAAAAGACACTTTCCTCTCAGTGCTAAAAAAATTATATATATATATATACATATACTAGGGGGTTGCCCCCTGCTTGCTTGGCTTGCCAACCCCCCTGCTCTCTTCGCTCGCCAGCCACTTCACGTCTCTGCCGCCCACGTTGTGTAGGGGGCTGAATGCCCTCCACTGAGGGTCACTGACTCCGCCCCTTCCTATCCTATCCCTCCACTATGAAGCCAAGATGTTCCTGGTAAGCGTCATCTCACTCTGGATAGAGCAGACTGAAGAATGGGGCTCCCACCTGAGTACTGACCACTTGAAAAGAACCCTGAATCCTCTTGTTTCCTCTTTGCTTTTGGTTTGTTATTATTTGAAACACCATCACACTCCTGTTTGTTTTGAACATTTTAAATATCAAAAGGGGCGACCCAGTTGGTGCCCCAGCATATCCTCTGCAACCAGTGTGTTCCTTTGGTCAACCATATATATATATTGTCACACACGTGTGCATGGGAGGCAGCTAAAGGACCTGAATGAGGGTAATTGCACCCCAGACCAGGGGGTGGCGGAGTGTATTGTCCCTACGGGAAATTCCGTCTGGGTCCAATGACCTCACTTCCAGCCCTGATGACCTCACTTCCTCTGCTCTCCCTTAAAACCGCCATCTTTGCCTCCTTAACTCAGTTCTGTTTTGGACTCATATCTGTACACGATGTGATGTATCCATCCATCCATTATCCAACCTGCTATATCCTAACTACAGGGTCACGGAGGTCTGCTGGAGCCAATCCCAGCCAACACAGGGTGCAAGGCAGGAAACAAACCCCGGGCAGGGCACCAGCCCACCACAGACAGTATATACAGTGGAATCTCAGGTCACAATTCGCTCCAAAACTCTGGTCATAACTCGATTTGGTCGTGACCCGAAGTAATTTCCCCCATAGGATTGTATGTAAATACAATTAATCTGATCCAGACCATACGAACTGTATGTAAATATATTTTTTAAAAGATTTTTAAGCACAAAAATAGTTAATTAAGTAATAGTTAATAGTAAACTAAATGTAAAAACATTGAATAACACTGAGAAAACCTTGAACAGAGAAAAGTAACATTGCAAGAGTTCACGGTCTAGCCTTACGAACCGCTCGCTAAAAACACTTTTTTTAATGAGTTTTAAGTACAGGGAAAATAAATGAACATTTGAAAAATCTGTAATTTCATAAACAACAAAGAAAAGTAACATTGCAACAATGCACGCTATGAACCGATCGCTGTTAACAGAAGTGAAGTGGAGGTTAAAATACAATAGAAAAAAGTCTTCATTAAATACGAGGTTAAAACAATGCTCGAATCAGTCACTTTAAAAACTAGCCTGGTACGTTCTTTAACTGCCATCTCGGCCTTACACAGCCAGCCCCTCTCTCTCTCTCCCTCTCACTCGCTCGGTTGCTCTCTCGCTCGATGGACAGCGAATGCACAGGGAGAGACTGATCATGTGCGGAAATCATCGGTGCGTACGAACTGGAAGAGTACCTGCTTGTTCGTCACCCGAGTGTGTGGTTGTGAACAGATGCAAAAGTTTGGCAAACTTTTTGGTTGTAACCCAATTGGTACGTGGTCCGAGACGTTCGTGACTCGAGGTTCCACTGTATATATATATATATATATATATATATATATATATATATATATATATATATATATATATATATATATATATGTGTATACTATGGGGCTTTGCCCCCTGTTTGCTTAGCTCTGCAACCCTCCAGCCTGCTCTACGAGCCAGCCACTTTGCATCTCTGCCGCTCGCGTATGTGGATTTCACTTTCACCCAACAAAACAAATCTTTTCATTCTCACAGATAAACCTCTTTATTATGAGGCAACACTACTTTTCCCTGATGGCAACACGAATTAGACGATCTACAAGTCTCCGACTTAAAGTTTAAAGCCAAACAATATCTACATACTTCTGTCATATCACCTATGTTCATATATTCAATCTCTTTTCACTGTTCCGTTAATTCATCGAGTAATTATTATATTACTATCAGTTTTTTGAGACTTTTGAATTTTAGTACTTTCATAATCTCTAACCTGCTCTGCATTTATGTTTCATGTGGCATTAGAGTTATTCATTGCGTGATATGTTTTTGTTCAGTTTATCTTTGAAATTAACATGCAAATACTTTTTAAACTTACACTTTTACTGTAACACTTCAGTAAAAACAATATTTGGAATTACCTTTCGTCAATATCGCATTGAAGTTTGATTCCGTGTTTGGACTTACATTGTGACAATGCAACGTATAACTGCCCGTGAGTGAATATCGTTTCTTTCTGGCTAATAAATAAACCGACTTTTTCGAATGATCTCTCGCGGGACTTGAAATTATCTCAGAGAATGTCTCGTCGCAGGATTTCCTTTTATAATAGAAAGATGTATATATATATATTGTCAGGGATGCCAGGGGCAACAACCCGGCCGGGACGCCTTGAGGGACCGGAAGAGGGTCTACGCCCGCCATGGATCACATGGGGCCCACCATCCTGGTTGCTTTGGGGGCCACAGGTAGAGGGCTTGGAAGCCCAACCCTGTAGGGACCCGTGGTCAGCGCCAGGGGGTGCCCCAATGCCTTGGGGACCCTAGACCTCAGCACTTCCGCCACACCAGGAAGTGCTGGGGGGAAGAAGAGAAGGGACACCCGGAGAGTTTCCGGGAGAACAGCCGGCATTTCCGCCACACTGGGGCGTGTCCAGGGAGGAATGCCGGGAAACACTTGGAGCTCATCCGGGATGATATAAAAGGGGCTGTCTCCCTTCATTCGAGGCTGGAGTCGGGTGGAAGCAGGAGAGAGAGTGGAGGCGGCCCAAAGAAGAAGGCATTGTGTGGCCAGGATTTTGTGGGGTTGTGTGAGCACTTTAAATTGTAAATATTAGTTGTAAAATAAACGTGTGGTGGTGGATTACAACATGTCTGCCTGTCTGTGTCCGGGCCGCGTTCACAATATATATATATCCATCCATCCATTTTCCAACTTGCTGAATCCGAACACAGGGTCATGGGGGTCTGCTGGAGCCAATCCCAGCCAACACAGGGCACAAGGCAGGAACCAATCCCGGGCAGGGTGCCAACCCACCACAGGACACACACAAACACACCCACACACCAAGCACACACTAGGGCCAATTTAGAATCACCAATCCACCTAACCTGCATGTCTGTGGACTGTGGGAGGAAACCGGAGCACCAGGAGGAAACCTACGCAGACACGGGGAGAACATGCAAGGTCCACGCGGGGAGGACCCGGGAAGTGAACCCAGGTCTCCTAACTGCGAGGCAGCAGCGCTACCACTGCACCACCATGCCACCCCTGACACAAAGGCACAAATATAAAATGAACAAGGGGGTTTATTTCAGGAAACTCTTCCCCAGGAAGCGTTTCCCACAGCACAGTCTCAGTACAAAGCACCAGCAATAAAGTTCGATACTGTCTTCTTCTTCCTCCTGTCTCTTTCTCTCTGTCCTGGTCACTCTCTCCACTCCTTCCAGCAAGCTTTGTCCACATCTTCTGACTTTGGCTCCTGGAGCAGGTAGAGGTGGGCTTCTTCTATCCTACACCCAGAAGGACTTCTTGTTTTTTTTTGTTCTGTTTTCACTTCATTGTTTTAAGGTAGTGAACGCTGTTTGATTAGCAAGGCTGCAGCATAATAAAATGTTAAAAAAGGGAAGGGGTCCGAATCTTTTCTGAAGGCACTGTATGTATGAATTTAAAACTTTAAATCAAGGTTAGGAAGAACGAGGTGGAGAATAATCAACCCATTGTGCACTGAGACACTTAGTGTGCAAGACTAAGGCGGGTTGGTGTGGTGGTGTTTGGAGGATCTAAAACAGACTCAAGTAGAACTTCCAGGTACGACTGTCAAAATCCTTCCATCGCCATGCCAGGTCTTCCCACCTGTTGAGAATTTTCCAGCATTCTGGAATTCTAAATCTATGAGGTACTGTTTAGTAATTCACACTGTTGATTAAATACTATTCAAAAGAGGAGCACTTCTGTCGGAAAGAGAGGTCTCGTCACTTGTACAAGCCAATTGTGATGCCCAGTAGTTAGCTGACCAGCTCGAGCTACAGCTGCACTCAAATATTTATTTCATTCTGATGAAAAATCCTTTCCGGCAGTCAATGTGCATTCCTGGACACCATATGCAAAGTAATGGCATGTGTTTGCACTACAATGAGGATATTCACAAGTGATGGGCATCTTTTGTTATCCAAAACAGGTGAAAATTTTGACTTGGTAAATGAATGTACCCTTAAATGGCATTAAACTTCATTTTAAAATAGAATAACTTCAGATTGCATTTATTCCGAAATATTATATAGAGTCACAAACACCTGTGACGCCAATTGTCTCAAACATTATGGTGCCCTGAAATGGGTTGCGGGGTAAAGCTGTGCAGAAAAAGTGTTGAGCGACCAAAATGTATACAAATCCCCTTAAATGAAAGTCTGCACTGTGTACTTTAATCACAATATCTGAATTATTTGATTTGAAATTTTAAACTGTGGAGCAGAAGGAGAAATCATGGAAAAATGTGTCTTTGTCTCAAACATTATGGAGGACGCAATGTAATTCCCCAGTCTGGCAGGTGGCAGCATCCCTCAGTAGTGCTCCCATCGGTACACACTCAGAGCATTATGGGAGTTGTAGTCCTAATGGACAGCCATGTACGGGTACTTGGGAGCCTCCAGACAGAGCTGTGGGGATAGGACTTCCACACTTTAAGTAGCATAGACATAGAATTACTAGACGCCGCATGACCAGCAGCATCGTACGTTACTGTCGCTGCCATATTCCAAGTGGCACTGCTGTGGAGTGAAGTAATGGATAATGTGCTTCTTGGGATTGGCCAAACCGCTGTGCGCTCCAAACCAGATCCCGGGGGATTACATTTCATAGGTAAGGCTGAACAATTGTTTTGGTTATATTTGGCCATTAGAAAATCCCGTTTTATAATCTTAGCACTCAGGGTCAACTTACAATAAAATTAAACAACATTAGTAAAATTAAAACAAGAGAATGATAAATCAAAAAGCAATAATTAGCAAACAAACAAAGATAACTAGCAGTAGCAGTGCAAAATTCACAATTGGTATGCCAGTTTGAAAAGATAAGTTTTGAGGGCAGTTTTAAAATGTGTTATTGAGAGGGAAGAGAATTCCTGAGTCGAGGAGCACAATGAGAGACACTTGAGCTCCCATAGCACTGAGTCTGACGTGTGGTACAGAAAGTACAGCTGAAGATGAGGATGTGAGTGAGCGAGAGGAGTGTCAGTCTGGAGGAGATCAGTGAGGTGTGGAGAGCTTTAAATGTTCAGAGCGGGATTTTATATTGTACTAGCCATGTGCGCCCAACTACGTTGCGTGTGTTAAAGTTGTCTGTGAAGGGCTCCCTTGTTTAAACGCGGCTGCCAGTCGTGAACTGGGCCCTTTCGTCGCACAGCATTATGATTTTTTATAAGGGAAACAAAATTACAAAAGAAAACCCTTGGACATTGATTCGATAGGAACGGCCTACTTGGAATCACTGTCTGAATAGTAATTATGTGGTGGTGTAGGAGCATTTCTGCTTCTGTCCGTTCACAGTCCGTCTCGTTTTCACGACGCTGTCGTTTCCTCTCACGATCTCTTCTCAACCTTTCTCCAATCTCGCAGGTTGCTTTGTGGCAATCCAAAGAGTAAGGCAATATACACGGAGCAATGGTTATAAAAGGGGGACACATAGGTATCCAGGCTCTTTAAAGCATAAATAGGGATCACTTCACTGACATGCGAGCAAGCCACGGTACAACTGTGAGACGCGCAGCACTCACCGGCTACAACGTAACAATAATAATTTCTGGAACGTGCTGTTACGTTGTCATTCATTTTACCCACTGTCTTTCTTTCATTCATATGTTACGTAGGCACGCATCTTTATCTTCGGCAATCTCATTCTCTAACCAGGCCTCAGGAGCTAACCAGCGTAACACTGTCCACCACCCCTTTCGTTATTCCGGCACATTGTTGACATCCGTGAGTAACAACAACGTACTAAACTGGTAGGTGATCTACGCATGCGTGGAATTCGCAGACAAACAAAGATCAAGATCTAAATGAAGATCTCTTTAGTTAATTTAAAGCACAACAATTTGTTTAGTTTGAATGTCTGTGTTTTGAGGTGTGACTGGAGTACTACAGTCTTCAGTAGTATAAGCCTGGAGGAGATTCTTAATGCAATGCCTATGTTTTAGCTGTCTCTCTACTGCCATCTAGTGCTTCTTCTTCTAATTCATTCACAGACAAACAAAGATCAAGATCCAAATGAAGATTATATATAGAGATTCTGTAGTTAACAGGGAGCCAGTGAAGTTGAGAGAGAATAGGTGTAGTATGTTCAGTGGATTTAGAACAGCAGGTTATTATTCTAGCAGCAGAATTTTGAATAAGTTGTAAGCGATGGATACGTTTTTGTGGGATGCCAGATAGAATAGCATTACAGTAATCTATACGTGGGGGGACTCGGGCATTAACCGATACTTCAGTACTGTGTTGCATAAGAACAGTACAACATCTAGAAATGTTTCGGAGATGGAAGATGGCAGTCCGAGAAATGTTACTTATATGGGAGTAATTATTTAATAATAATTATTATTTAATAATTGTCATTATTAGTGTATAAATGAATATAAATAATTGCATGTAAATGATTCGCCAAAATCTGTTGTATGCAAACGATACTGTTTTAAACATTATTATTTTTTCATCCGAAAACCCGGTTTCTACGTCTACTTCTATTAATTTAAATGACACTTTTGCCACTCGCAATATGGCGGACGTGCTGACGTATCGTGTCGACTGGGCAACACAGTGAATGCGGCGTCTATCTATATATGTCTATGTTAACGAGGTTGTGCCTGACCCAGAAGTGCATCCTGGGTGTAATCATGTGACTAGCCTAAAAGAAGCCACTCGACCTCATCCGCGGCATCGCAGTTGGCAGAGGAGCAGGATAACACTTACCTGGGAGGAGTGAATGATGAGGAATTGTGTTATTGAAAAGAAGAAGCCTTATCTTTCACTAAGTCCTTGTATTTGAACCCATTGAATTGTGTCTGGGGGTTCAGAGCTCAGTGGCACCCCCTGTTGGTCATAATAGATTTTCTTGCTCATGACATTGATATCTACGGAATGCATGTCAATATAACTAGAAACAGCTTTGTAACAAGATCAATCAAAGTTAAATGAACTTAAATTAGCTATATAAAGTAAACATTTGCATTTGTTCATTTTTTTGAGTGAGGCTGTGGTGGTGAAAACATGCTAGCTATATGTTTTATAGCACCTTTTATAAAGTGCAGGAACAGGGACATCAAAATAACTGCTGGTCGCTTCATGGAGAACATCAGCACACGGGCACACCTGATGTTCATTTATTTGTTTTTGAGACCCCCATGCTTGTCATCCAGTACTCCCAGAAGTGAGACATTTCCAACCTGACAGCGAACCTTAAGTCTTATTTGCTCACACAGCCAGTTTGAAGCCAATGATACCCCGCCACCCCCAAGCCTATAGAGACCCTTCCTGCCTGGCATGGGGTGTTGCAGTTCTTCTCTGTTGCCCCCCTGCACCGCTGTGTCACCATCAGCCAGTCCTTGGAGGTTCTGTTAATCTGGAGACATCAAGGAGGTGGAATACAAGTGACGACCCAACTGGAGCAAAACAAAAACCTTTTGAGTGGGTAACAATGGGCAACCCTGACCCACGGTGCCACCTTCATTCACACGCCCTTAGTCATAACCTATATGGGGCTGCTGCATGTTAGGCTGTTTTCAAAATTGAGAATGGGAAGCCTTAATTAGACAAGCTAGAAAGTAAAATGGTTAGTGTCCATAGTAAGGAGATAAAAAAAAAAAAAATCAGCACCGTGCCTTCCTTTTTTATTCCCGACACACGCGTGCTCCCAAAAGAAGGCCCCGCACTTAATTAGTCAGTCTGCGCATGGCGTCCCATTGAGGCGCGGCGCGGCTCCTGCTCTCCAGTGCCCTCTTCACTCTCCTCCCTCCTCCCCAGGGGTGAGCGCTTGTCGATTCAGCGAGTGACATCTCCTTCTCCTGAAATGCAGACACTGCCAACCTGAGTGCCACCTTTGATCCCCTTCCTTGCACTTGCACCAACAGCTGCCTCTTTTCAGGCTTTTATTTGGTGATGCTTGGCTTGATTCACAAACACCAGGGGTGAAAGTTCAGCCCAGCACCTGTCCAGGGTGTCTGATTCACATGAGTGGAGTTGGTGGGGGGAGAAGTGTCTGTGTGTGTGTGAGTGTGGTGTGTGTGAGACGGTGTGTGTGTTAGGGCAACAAATCTTGAAAAGTCGCCTAGTGAGACTTTGACAAAGATCTGGCGCTAAGCGCATCCACCATCATAATGGGTATACTGGCAGAGCCAATGCCCACTGGCAGAATGGGGGACGTTTCTGGCTGGCTGACCCATTGTTTTAAAAATGTAGAGTTGATTGTGTTTTACATTTACGTAATTCACTTTACAGTCCATTCTGTTGGTTATGTGTTGTTATGTGCCCAGTACCAGAGATTGTTCCTGCCATGTACCTGCACTTGCCCAGGTAGACTCTGGAGAAGCACACTGAGAAAATGAATGAATGAAGGTTGTATGGCATCCATATTTTGAGCCCACATTATGGCATTCAGGGCCAAACAGATTCTGTTAGTGGACTCAGGGCTGGAATTCACTCCCACACACAGAGACAAACACACACACACACTCTCACACACTCACTCCAGGCTGAATTAGAGATATCAGCGTTGTCGGATATTTTTGAGGAAATTCACATGGACATTAGCAGGTAGAAGCTAACACCAAATGCCATGATGGTATAGGCTGCATAAAAATGCCATCCGTGCCATCCATCCATCCATTCACTTTCTTTTATGGAGCCTTCTTTAATGCCATTAGGCACAAGGTAAAAACAAGCCCTGGGCAGGGTGGCAGACTATATGCTTGCTTTGAAAGTTTTTTATTGATAACTCAAATAGATTTTATGTATTGAAAACATATTAATTATTAGGAGCAACTGTTCATTTTGATTACGGAATTGCAGACTTGGGTCCCAAGGGAAGTGGAACTCAAGAGACGAACAAAGAACGACCTGCCGTTAAAAGGCCACAGAGAAGAAAATCAGTTCATCATCTGACTGTCATTCAGCAGTTCTTTCAAGTCCGAATTGAATCATTACCCGAGAACGAGCTACGAGATTCTCGTTCCTAGACAAGTCACAGTTCTCGTTCATTTCTTACATGAAATGAGTCATTACCTGAAAACAAGTCAAATGATTCTCATTCATTCAATTCAGAACCTGAATTGTTACCCGAGAACGAGTCATGTGAGTCTCAATCAATTGATTTGCGCATTGAATCATTACCCAAGAACGAGTCGCACAACCCTTAATCACTTTTTGAATATAGTGTTTTATTTTAATTATGGATTTTTTTATTGTGTTCAAATTATCATTTCAGAAATATAAATTCTATATTTTAATGAAATGAATAATAATTCATTTGTGATTCATTCAGGGGGGACTCCCCCAAAAGCTTTTGTTTTTATTTATTAATTAATCAAAAGAACTGATCCACTTAATCAGGAAGTTCAAAAGAATCGACTCAAAGTGAATCGAAATCGCCCATTTGTAACTGGTATTAAAACTGGAGTTTTTTGTAATGTAATTTGAATGTTTTATTTAGATAAGATGTAAACTTTAAGTGAACAAACTTTGCGATTTTAATTTTAACTAAATGATTTTAATTTAACTAAGAGTTCAGCATGTAACATTTAGCTGACAGGCAGGCAATGGCATCATTGGAGGAGGGGAGAGACATTACATTTTTTCCATGGAAAACCATTCAAAAAACATTACATTATTTTCATTATTTTATATATTTTATATACAGACGACCCCCGAAATTCGAGAGGGTTACCTTCCGTAAATTGTGAAAAAACACGAATTTTGGATGTGGTCAAAATAATGCCTATAAATGCCTGTTTTTACAGTTAAAACCCTAAATATGCACCCAAAACATTTTAATTTCATTTCAAACTCAGCTTAATACATTACCCTAAAAAAAAAGAATGTAAAGGTAAACCCGTACACTGCACAGTACTGTACTGCTATGTCTCCCACAGTGCTAGAATGTAAAATACCGATGTTACCGCTATACGTACTGTAATTCATGCAAGCGTGTTTTTATTGGAATGCACTGTCGTTTTCTTTGGTATAAGTAGGGTGAATAAGTAAAAATTTTATTTAATAAAAAAACAGTAAAATGTATGGTTACTCACCAATAATGAATGATATTGATTGAAGATGATGATGATGATGAATTAGCTGTGCAGTACGATGAAGGTATGTAATGAAGATAACAACTGCACAGCAAAGCAGAGGATTTACAGCTCCTTAGGTGGCTACTGTGGCATAACTTTTTAGTTCCCGGAGCAAATCCAGTAGTTCAACCTTCTCCTGGAGTGTCTTAAACTTGTTCTGGCGCTTAGGTTCATTGCCAGAAGCCTTAGAATGTGCAGGGCAATTGGGCGACATCTTAGGGCTTTAAGAAGAACAAAACGAAAAACACAAGAACAGTCAGCGAAACACTGGAGAGAGCTACATGCAGTAAACTGTTAAGATGCGGGAATGCGGGGCTGCATCTGCCCGAGATGTGTCACAGGGCAGCAGCCAATCAGCAGCAAGGATAAATGAATAACGCTCTCGGATTGGCTACTTTCACCATCCCAAGCTGCCTTTTCCTCTACGGTTGCTTTGTGTTCTCTCTACAGTACGGTACTGCCATGAGAAAATACATAAAAAATTGTGGAGGATATTTGCAGTTTACGTTGATAATTATTAGTTAGGTTTTATGGAAAAATCCGTGAACGACTGAGGCCTCGAACTCTGAACCGCGACTTTGCGGGGGTCTACTGTACTTGTGGATAAGTTCTCCAACGGAAAAGTCGGGACTTGATTTTACCATATAATTTCTGGTATTTTATAATGGTCGTATAAGTCAATGTGGAAAACGCTATTGGTTCAAGAGATTACGATATGCTAACACCCACCTGAGAAAGTAACCACAGAGCACACGGCCTTATTTTTCTATGTATCATGCCTACGTGACCACACGGTAATTCCCGAACAATTCCAAAGTGATGTTTGCATTGTTTTGTGTTTTTTGTATCTCACACCCTCATACACCTTTATCGAAAGAGGATCCTTTATCTATGATGGAGCGTTCGATCAGAAAATATGAAACTGGTTTTAAATTAAAAGTCATTGAAGTAGCGAAAGAAATTGGTAACTATGCTGCTGCAACAAAAATCGATGTATCTGAGAAACTGATGTGAGAATGGACGAGACAAGAAGATGGAAAAAAAAAATGTAAGCGTCGCATTTTTGAACGGGTGTATAAATCGGGGTCTGATTTTGTGATCGCTTTTTTGCGTTTCATGACCCGACTTATACGTGAGTATATACAATATGTGTAACACAGACCTATAAATACCAAAATGTCGCCCTAAATACAGTAGGAAAGGCATGTCTAGTATCCACTCATGCAGATTTAGCATATGTCCTTTGTGTGACTGTGCCGACAATCTGAAGGTTGCCGGTTTGAATCCCATAAATGCCAGAAGCAACTCTACTCCATTGGGCCCTTAACCTGCAATTCCTCCATCCTGGGTATGATGTTAATCTGCATCCAGGTCCTCCAACTTGCAGGGAAAACTCAATGGCAGTAAAAAAACCTCTTACTGTTCCAGTGTGGTGATGAGGTGTCATCTACAGCACTCGGGTCCCAATGCAGGCAGTTCATCGTCTGGTGGGTGCAGCAATGTGTAATCAGCTCATGCTCCCAACCCAACCTCTCTTTTTGTGACAGATTTTGAGAGAGCCACAAACGCACAGACCAATGTCACAATCAGGTCAGTAGACGTGTGCTTCTTTATACACTTTTTTACAATAATAATTCTGTTGGGGGGTAGAATGTTAATTTCTGATCCAAATTATCGAAGCACCCCTTCTGTTATTGTAGGCTACCACAGCGCAAGAATTTGTGACTTCCACGTTTCCCCTGACATGAACAGCAGTTGTTGCATTGTGATCAATGCCTAGGGGGCTAACGTCTTTCTTCTCTTTCTATTTGATTGCAATCATTTTGACTTTTTTGACACAAAGCTACTTGCACCACTGTGAACCTTCAGGGATCCAAATTCACCAGGCATATCGTGGCCGTTCGGTCACTTTCTCTATCCGACCAATTCACACTGTCATCACTCTCGTTTGATTCAACTAATGGTTCAGTTGCAGTTTTTCTAAAAATGTCTCCACAGATTCTCGTTTACTCTCCGTTGGGTTTTGGTTGAAGGCTCTGTCCCATTCAAAAATTTTGATGAGTTACTTTAGAGTGGCAAAATGCATAGAGATATTCATGATTTATTTTCCATTTTAATGTTGTTTTATCTACTAGATGGCAACAGAATACTGACCCGAGTGTCATTCAGGCTTAACATTGTAAAGCAGATCATTACACTCGGGTTTAACCGTGATTACATCAAATTTCAAGCTCTGGGTTAACAGCAAGGAGGTTCACTTGTGACAATTATGTATTATAGCCTTGCTATGTCCTGCCTTGTGCCCAGTGCTGCTGGGATTGACTTCGGGCCACCATATAGTGTGTTGCAGCAAATAATATGCTGTATTTGTAGTATACAATTCTTTGTGACAGTGCTTCGTATTAAAAGATTACTAAGAGAACTCTTATTAAAATTGTAATATTCAGTAAGTAATAACTGCTGTATAAAGGCATTTGCAGTGATATATGGTGTGAAAGGCCCTTTATTACATAACATAGAACTTTTTGTATAGTAATTAATACACTAAATAATAAATAACTGGTCTTTGAGTTAATACTTGATATGAAAGGTGCTATAAAAAATAAAGGTTGGGTTGTTTGTAAAGAAGTTGTGAACACGTTAAATAATAATCAAATATATTAATAAACTATGAACACAATGACATGTAGGTTAGGTGAATCGGCGTTGCTAAATTGGCCCCCGTGCGTGTGTGTGTGTGTTCACCCCGTGATGAACTGGCACCCTACCCTGGTGTTGTTCCTGCCTTGCACCTGAAGACTGCTGGAATGGACCTCAGCTGCCCTTTTATGCGCAGATCAGAATGATGAATGGATGGACAGATGCCAGCTATAAATCAGCCATATAAAATAATCTTCAGCTTTGGATGTAGTCATATAAATAATTACGGATTGCTCTTAGAAGTGTGGCACAGTGATTTGTGTTGCTGTCTTATTGCCCCTTAGACTCGATTTCCAGCCTGGAGTCTGCACTTTTTGTTTGGGCCCATGCTGGGCACTCTGACCTCCTTGCCCCTCTTTGTTTGATGGCCGTGCATGGAGGAGCGTGTGCCGTGAAGTTCTGCTGCCCAGTCCGGGTTTTGGTTCTTGCTTTGTATTTGTGTTGCCCATAGCACCAGAATGGATGAATGGCTGGATGTTTTTTTATGTGGTGATCTGTGGCAGTACAAATTAGTAAAAATTTTTATGCACTATAAAACTTGCACCTTTTCAAGAGCTTTATGATAATAATAACTATGAAAGGCGCTATATCAAGTTAACATGTATTTTATTAATGGAAGGTGCTGTTTGCTGCTGGAAGAGACCATTATTTAAGCACTATAAATGTAACGCTTGAATAGGTTGGCATTGGGCTCCTTCTTTGCCCTTTTTTTTGTAGAGAAAAAAAGAGGGACTGTCACCCCATATTTGGAAGCAGTACTGTGTTATCAGGGAGCCCACACACCTCACCACCTTTGCATGACAGTCACTCTGTGCCTCTTTACAGCTGGGATGGCATGCATGTAACAGCATCTGTTTTAGAGGTTCAACTTCACCAACCTCCAGTGAAAATAAATGAGAAATTTAACAGGACACAATAAGCCACCACTGACCCACATGGTGACAAGAGCTTCTTATATCATTGAACCAATAAATCATTTTTAAATCCAACTGGCGCTTATTGCTGGAGCATGCATTACAGTCAGAAGGCATGTTTTGGTTGAACCACAATGTCAGAAGTTCTACCTGGAATGCTGCAGCTTTTTTTTTTGTTTTTTTATTGGTCCATCTGGTCACCGTGTATGGAAACAGAGGGGATACCATCTGGAAGCAATGTGTCCCCTCTGCTTATATGCTGGCTCACCAGATGGAGCAGATAGGTGCCGCATTCACTCATGTATCTCCTCTCATGAAGAGGAGAAACAAATGCTCGAGATGGGTGTAATTCAGGAAAGTAAGAGGGATATGGTGGAGCCCGATTGTGTTAGTTCCAAAACAAGACCCAGAGTCAGCAATTAAACAAACCCAAGAAAAATCCTCTACAGTTGTGTTAAACATTCTGTAATCTTTACTCAAATGGCCTAATGGTGGACCTACACAGCCAGCCATTGCATGAACAGGTGACAAAGCAGGATTCTTTCTTGCAAGTGCTAATCAACATGCAAAACTTCGACACTCTCCAGTGCAACTGCCTTACCTTACCTTGAAACAGAAGTCTTAGTTAAATAAATATGAAAAATGATCCTGATATATAATTTGATACTATCCGTATGTATGGTGTTCGCATCAATACATCGACTCAATACAAGTTAGAACCATGCAATGGGACTCTGCATCTGTAGTTAGAACATAACGTGGCAAACGTGGACGCAGTATTGCATGATTGGCTAAGAATGTTCGAATGCTTCAGTGACACAGCTGAACAGACAAGTATAGTAATTCGGTGTTGATTCGAGCAGATAACAGTAAGTTCGGTTGGTTTTTGGAACGTTGGTTTGGTGGGGCGTACTTTCCAGGACTAACATTGTCGACTGACTTAAACCCTTCGACAGCTCCAGAACCGTAAATAATTTAGAACGTATTGCCATTTGCTTGGTACGTCAAAATCTGTCTTTGGGCAGTTCGGTTTTGGCATTCATCCTTCTGACATCTATTGGCAAACTGAGTAATGACGGCTGGGTATTAACAACGGTCATTGTTTAAATTTTAGCCGATCTCAGATCTAAAATGACCACGCCAACATAATTATTACTCCGACTCTGATTAGAGTCATAAAATACGGTTTGTTTTGAAAATTTGCTTGCTGGAAAAAATCAAATGAGGTGCGCCGAAGAGCTGAGTTCACGTCTCGCAGCCCCGTTTAAACAGGAAGCTCTTCATTACATCTGCCGAAAAGGTCTGTTTTAAGCACGAATCAGTGCCATGATAACAAAACCACTTCAATGGCTTAAAAAAACAAATAATTCTTTGCAGAGAAAGTATGGATTTCACAAACGTAGAATCTGTAGCCTGATTCGATCGGGCTCCCAGTCGCTAGTATGTAATAAATATATACACTCAATGACTAAATGTATGTGGACACTTGACCATCACACCGACAGTTGCAATCAGAAATATCAACTACCTCCAAAAGATTGTAAGGCTTTACCAATTAAAGTTTTTTCAAAGTGCTAGATTTTGCTTTGGATGACTTCTTTATCAGCTGAGGTATACGTTGTGAAATAATTAGCCCTGACACACAGAAAAAAGGTTTGGGGCAGCAACCCGTATACTTGAGCCCTGGCTGCAAAACAAAAGGCAAAATAGTTTACACAGAACAGATGTGTACAGGACAGAGTCCAATATAGAACTGAGAAAATGTAGGAAGTGGTCTGGGTTTTAAGGTAGGGAACGAGAAGTGATGTCAAGGTGGCCGGAACTGGAAATGACGTCATCATGGTTGGAACTGAAAATGGGGTCAGGGTGGCCGGAACTGGAATTGATGTCTTCCTAGCCAGACCTGGATATGACATCATCGTGGTCAGAACCAGAAGTGACGTCATCGTGGTCGTAACTGGAAGTGTCGTTATCATGCTTGTAACCGGAAGTTGCGTCATCGTGGCCAAAATCAGGCAGAATTTCCCATGTTTGGTCTGCAGGGATAACAGAGAAAGATTTAGCGCACCCCGCCAACCCCTGGCCTGGCGTGGAATTACCTTCATTTGGTCCTCCCATGCACACGTGTGTGACAAAGTAAATTCAACAAAGTAAATGTGTGATTTGTGTAACAGGATATTTTATTCATATAGCCGTGTCACAATTATTCAACCCTTATATAATATTGCTATTTTTAAAACATTCTACTCCCTTTTATGGGCTAAAGTGGAGCTAAAACATAACTAAGCCTTCGGCAATTCAATAAGAATCAATAATTGGCTTCAGTGGTGATGTATATATAAAGCCCCTCCATGAAGGTGTTGAAGGTGACTTGCAATGATTTGTAATCAGGGCTGTCTGAACAGCATCATAGTCCCCTGGGCAAAGTAGTGCGCTGGGACCCCTGTTTGTAAAAGCAAAACAGAAGCATACATAGGCATCAGTAACATTGTGGGCCCCTATGGTCCTGGAGCCCCTAGCCAGTACCTATTGTGCCTATACATTAAGATGGCACTGTTCAGGAGGTGGGGGTTCAGGGGCTAAAGGCCCTGATTTTTGGCGGCCAGCCCCTGATCTTCTTGCCCACTGTGTACTGTTCACATTCCTGTTATACAATAAGTTAATTCCTTTCCAAGTTCTTACTTATTTACATAAGTTTAATGAATTACTCTGTTTTAACTAATATCAATGCCTAGAAGAGGAGCTTATTCCAGTTAATTTTCTCCTTTCATAGGGTAGTATTGATGCTGATTTTTTCTATTACTGTATTGATTATCTTGTATTAATATTTTTCAGTTGCTAATTACTGGATACCAGGGCTGTCTTAACAGCATCATAGGGCCATGGAGCAAAGTATTACACTGGGACCCCTGTTTTGATTGTGAAACATACATAGGCATCAGAAACATCATGGGCCCCTATGGTCCTTGGGTCCCCAGCCAGTGCCCACTGTGCCCATACATTAAGATATCACTGGGTAAGACTAAAGAGCGTTCACAAAAGGTGTTACTGCAAAACACCTACAGGATGACCTGATGAAGGCCGGGACAAGTGCTTCAGTGGCAACTATGAATAAACAAAGACTTCATGGCAGCACTCCGCTCTTGACCACAAAGCACATCAAAGGTTGACTAGAATATGCCAGGAGAAATTTGGATAGGCCTGCAGAGTTTTGGGAAACAGTTCTATGGACCGATGAAACTAAATTGGACACATGGACCAGTGGAATGTCTGGCGTGAGAAAAACAAGCCTCATGACCCAAAGAACTCCATCCCCACAGGCAAGACTGGAGGTGGGATGTTGATGATATGGGGATGTTTTTCTGCTGTAGGAACTGGCAATCTTGACTGTGTAACTGGCATCCTGGAGTCCCAGAAATACCTGGCCCTTTTTAAGATGAACATGATGTCTTCTGTTCAGAAATTGAATCTTGGTGATCATTGAACATCCAGCAAGATAACAATCCCGAGCACTCCTCCAAGTTATCTAAAGCTTGGTTGAGAAATAGATCCTGGAATGTCCGGGAGTGGCCTTCTCCATCCCCCAGATTTAAATACCATTGAAAATCTTTGGTGGGATTTAAAGAAGGCAATTGCCAAATTACCAGAGTTTTTAGCCAGATTGTTTAATAGAATCTTTGAAAGTGAGAGGATGCCTACGGAGTGGAGAGGAAGTGCACTGGTACCAATATTTAAGAATAAGAGGGATGTGCAGAGCTGTAGTAACTACATGGGCATAAAATTGATGATCTACAGCATGAAGTTATGGAAAAGAGAAGTGGAAGCTAGGTTAAGAACTGAGGTGATGATTAGTGAGCAGCAGTATGGTTTCATGCCAGGAAAGAGTGCCACAGATGCAATGTTTGCTCTGAGGGTGCTAGAACATTAGAACAATCTAGACAAGAACAGGCCATTCAGCCCAACAAAGCTCGCCAGTCCTATCCACTTGTTTCCTTCAAGAAAACATCAAGTCGAGTTTTGAGTTTGAGTTTTGTTGAGGGAGAAGTTTAGAGAAAGCCAGAAGGAGTTACATTGAGTCTTTGTGGACCTGGAGAAAGCATATGACAGGGTGCCTCGAGAGGAGCTGTGGTATTGTATGAGGAAGTCGGGAGTGGCAGAGAAGTACGTAAGAGTTGTACAGGATATGTACGAGGGAAGTGTGACCGTGGTGAGGTCTGCGGTAGGAGAGACGGATGCATTCAAGGTGGAGGTGGAATTACCTCAGGGATGGGCTCTGAACCCTTTCTTGTTTGCAATGGTGATGGACAGGTTGACAGACTAGATTAGACAGGAGACCCTGTGGACTTTGATATTTGCTGATGACATTGCGATCTGTAGTGAGAGTAGGGAGCAGGTCGAGGAGACCCTGGAGAGGTGGAGATATGAGAGGAGAGGAATGAAGGTCAGTAGAAACAAGACAGAATACATGTGTGTGAATGAGTGGGAAGTCAGTGGAATGGTGAGGATGAAGGGAGTAGAGTTGGCGAAGGTGGAGGAGTTTAAAAACCTAGGATCAACAGTACAGAGTAATGGGAATTGTGGAGGAGAGGTGAAAAACAGAGTGCAGGCAGAGTGGAGTGGGTAGAGAAGAGTGTCAGGAGTGATTTGTGGCAGACGGGTATCAGCAAGAGTGAAAGGGAAGGTCTACAGGACGGTAGTGAGACCAGCTATGTTATATGGGCTGGAGACGGTGGCACTGACCAGAAAACAGGAGACAGAGCTGGAGGTAGCAGAGTTAAAGATGCTAAGATTTGCATTAGGTGTGACGAGGATGGACAGGATTAGGAACGAGGAACATTAGAGAGTCAGCTCAGGTTGGGTGGTTTGGAGACAAAGCTAAAGAGGTGAGATTGCATTGGTTTGGATATGTGCGGAGGAGAGATGCTGGGTATATTGGGAAAAGGGTGCTAAGGGTAGAGCTGCCAGGTAAGAGGAAAAGAGGAAGGCCTAAGAGAAGATTTATGGATATGGTGAGAGAGGACATGCAGGTGATGGGGGTGACAGAGCAAGATGACAAGGACAGGAAGATATGGTAGAAGAACCCCTAATGGGAGCAGCCGAAAGAAGTATTGACACATGGAAGCTATCAATGAGTTGGAGGCTTTTGAACGTGAAGAATGGGCAAAGATTCCCATGGAGATTCGTAAGAGGCTTGTAGGCACTTAACTGAAAATGGCTATTAGAAGTTATAAAGGCTAACAGATGCTCCACAAAGTACCGAAGCTGGGGGTTGAATAATAAGAGTTACATTTTTGATTTGAATGTAAACTTAAGTCAATTTGTGTCCTCTAAATAACTCAAAAAATTGGTCAATGTATATTTTTTTTGTTGTTCGATGTGCCTTTTTTTCATTGACCTTGATTCCTATCACTTTAATATCTTTTGAGGTGAGGGGGTTAAATATTTCTGATTGCAACTCTATATGAGCTTGTTGGACATCCCATTCCAAAACCATACACATTAATATAAAGTGTTCCCCCAATAACAGTCTCCACTCTTCTTTCCACAAGATTCTGGAGAAGGTCCATGAGAATTTGTGCCCATTCTGCCACAAGAGCATTTATGAGGTCAGGTACTGATGTTGGATGAGAAGACCTACCTGACAATCGGCACCCCAATTCATCACAGAGATGTTCAATAGGGTTGAGGTCAGGACTCACAGGCAACTCGAGTTCCTCCATGTCATTATGGACCATCACCAAAATGTGGATGCAAAGTTGGAACTGTACAAAATGTCTTTGTATTAACAATACCATTCACTGGAATCAAGGGACCATGTCCTAAACCCTGAAAAATAGCCCAAGTGCATTATTCCTCCACCACTAAACTTTTCAGTAGGCACTTTTCATTCTGGAAGTCAGTGTTCTCCTGGTATCTACCAAACACAGAGTGGTCCATCAGAGTGCAAGATTGTGAAGTGTGATCCATCACTCCATCGTTCCACTGCTCCAGAGTCCAATGGTGGCGCATGTTACACCACACTAGTTAACGCTTAGCATGGCCTGTGGTCATCCTAGGTTTATGTGCAACTGCTCAGTTGCCATATCAAGATGCTCCCGATGCTTAGTTCTCGTGCTGATGTTGCTTCCATAGGCAGTTCGGAACTTTATTATGAAAGGATAGGCCATTTTAACTTGGTGGCCCCTCTCTGTGAGTTGGTGGTCTTCCATTTGGTGGTTGATTCTGTTGTTGCTCCTCAACACTTCAACTTCCCAATAATAGCATTTACAGTTGACTGGAGCAGATATAGCAGAGCAGAAATTTCATGACCAGACTTGGGCCAAAGTTGGCATTCTATGACAGTGCCATGTTTAAAATATTCAGTACAACCCACTCTAGTTGTCAATGGAGGTTGCATGGCTAAGAATTTGATTTGATGCACATGTTAACAATGAAACACCTCAATTCAGTCATCTGGAGGGGTGTCCGCATACCTTTGGCCATATTTTGAAGATTGCTTAGTTTATAGTGTATGTTTATAAGGTCAATATTGTCACATGTACAATTCATACCCACATGATTGGTTAGTAGATCTGCCTTACCTTGAAGCATTTGTCTTAGATCATGAGATGTGAAAGCCACTATATAACAAATATGATTTTCCTATGCTAAACAGATTGAAAAAACATACGAGGTTGGTTTGTAAATCTCCATCCCTGCTGGATGATGAGATGCAAAAGAGGCACAAGCTTGCATCTTCCTCCTTTGGATGTTCTCGACAGTGGGTGGTCTCAGACCTTTGAGACCTTTGTTTATCCACCATGATTGTTGTCCACCTTGCTCTACAACTTTGAGACTTGGGTTCTTTATCTCTGTCACATAAAACCTCTTGAGGCCTTCCATATTCACAGCCTCCAAAAGATTCTGGGGATCGTATGGCCAGAAAAGGGCTCCTGTGTTGAGATCCTCCAAAGTATGGAATCAATAATCATCTGTCGGCTACTTCGGTGAGTTGGACGTGTCATATGGATGCCTCAGTCTCATCTCCCTCATTTCATTTTGTATGGAGAACTGGAATCTGGCCTCAGGAGATTGGAAGACAATACGAGTGGTTCAAAGATTATCTAAAGAATTGCTTGAAGTTGTGTAACTTGTCAAGGGAAGAAATGGAGGAACTGGCAGTTGATCGTAAAATTTGGAGAAATATCTGCAAAAAAGGCACAGTGTTTTTTGAAGCCACAAGAACACGACTCTCACAAGAGCATCACCAACAAATTCACCAGCAACAGCTTAATCCTCTGAAGACCCCGACTGTCCAGTGTCCCTTTGTCTGAGAAGTGTGGCAGTAGTATTGACTTGTTTGCTGACATCTTGGAGGGGCAGATGGAAGACGTCACCATCACATTGTTGATGGGACACTTTTGGCAAGTAACCATAATAAATACATAGGTAGACTGGTTGTGGTGAGGTGTGTTAGGGGTCCGTGGCTATGTGTAGGTTCAAGTAGCAGCTTGAACATGTAACCTTGGGGTGTTGATGAGGAAACTGGTGAGCCTGCATTCATGTGCAGATGTGCATGGTTCAGCCGATTTCTTAGTGTGTAACAAGCACCCATGCCCACTCAAGTATACAAAGAGTCCGAGCTGGACAGGAGTGGAAAAAAACACAGCAAAGTGAGGACGATCCAAATGATGTTGGGTGAAAAGTCTGGATCGCAGCAGCGCCATTGTAGCAGAAAGGAGGCATAGAGGTGGTGGGAGGGGGTGACGCTCCTGAGTAGGATCTCCATAGTGCCTGTGACACATAGCGCTTTGACAAAGATTTTCATAAAGCACCAAAGCACAATATCATCAGTGCCCCAGTGTTCATTTGCTATAGTGCCTTTAACACTGTGAGAAATCGTTTCATAATGTAGTCACTTGTTAGTACCTCAGTCTTTACTTTAGATGTGATATGGTGTAGTGGTTAAGGCTTTGGACTTTGCCAGCTCAAATCCCACTGCTGACACCATGTTACCACAAGTAAGTCACTTCACCTGCCTGTTCTTCAACTGGAAAAAGCAACACAAATGTAAATAATCACTGAATGATGAAAGGCTGCAATACCTTTAGAGTCAGACCCACTAAATAGTAGATAAGACATTAAACAATTGGATCGCTAGAAAAAAATAAAAAATTCCTTACATACTCGAGTTTAAGTTCTCCCACGTATAAGCTGGGGCTTGATTTTACCGTATAATTTCTGGTATTTTATAATGTCGGTCATATAAGTCAAATGCAGAAAACATGCTATTGGTCAAAGTGATTATGATATGCTAACGCCCACCTGAGAGAATAACCACGGAGCACACTGCCTTTTGTTTTCTATGTATTGTGCCTACTTGACCACACGGTAATACCTGAACTATTCCGAAGCGAGATTTGCACTGATTTGTGTTTTTTTTGTATCTCACACCCTCACACACCTTTATCACAAGAGCATCCCTTTTGTTCAATGGAGCATTCGATCAGAAGAAAATATGAGGCTGGTTTTAAATGAAACGTCATTGAAGTAGCGAAAGAAATTGGCAACTGCGCTGCTGCAAAAAAATTTGATGTCTCTGAGAAACTGATGTGAGATTGGAGGAGGCAAGAAGGTGTAAAAAAAAAAAATTAAGTGTCACATTTTTGAGCGGGCGTATAAGTCGGGGTTTGATTTTATGATCGAGTTTTTGGGTTTCAAGACCCGATTTATACGTGAGTGTATACAGTACTTATGTTTAAGTTATCCTGTGTATATGTTGGGGCCTGCGGTGGGCTGGCACCCTGCCTGGAGTTTGTTTCCTGCCTTGCGCCCTGTGTTGACTGGAATTGGCTCCAGCAGACCCCCGTGACCCTGTACTTAGGATATAGCGGGTTTGATAATGGATGGATGGATGGATATGTTGGGACTTGATTTTACCATATACTTTCCGGTATTTTATGTTAGTCGTATTAGTCGAATGTGGAAAACTCATGCTATTGGTCCAAGAGATTATGATATGCTAACGCCCACCTGAGAGAGTAACCATGGAGCACGCTGCCTTGTTTCCTATGTATTGTGCCTACGTGCCCTCACAGTAATACCCAAATTATTCTGAAGCGACTTTGCACTGTTTTGTGTTTTTTGTATCTCACACCCTCATACACCTTTAAATAAGAGCATCCCTTATCTACGATGGAGAGTTCAATTAGAAGAAAATATGAAGCTGGTTTTAAATTAAGGTTTCAAGAACCAACTTATACTTGAGTAAATACGGTAACTTCTTATAAGTACTTAGTACATTTTAATAAAAATTTACCAAACTTAGTTTTGCTATTTCTCCATTGAATCCAAAACACAGAAACTGGGAAATAATAACAGCTCACTTAATTGGGCTAGGAGTCCTATTAAAAACAGAAGTTGGCTGGAACAAAAACCTGCAGCACCAGTGGGTCCCCAGGACTGAGTTTGGGGAGCACCGCCTTGGATTATGGTGTCAGGCCAAATCATGGAGTGTTTCTGAGACTGAGCACATTGGCAAATAGGTTCTCAAAGTGGTTCAGCTTGATGTCTTCAAGGCTTTATTTCTTATTTTATAAAGTCTGTTTAATGCAAACACACTATTATTATACACCTTTAGTCCATTTCAAGACTCTGCAGCTATAAATAACATCAGTTGTTAACATCTTAATTCATATTTTGTATAGCAGAGCACATTAGTAAACGTTGTACAAAGCATTCACCAGTACTTCTATTGTATAGTGCCTTTCATAATTGGTTTCCCCAAAACATACTGCGATGCTGCATGTGTAGAAATCAGACCTTTGTTATTCTGTAACATGAGGTGTCCAGACTGAGTGAAGCAGATCCACATGTCATGATGCTGATGCAGCTCTCAGGTCTTTCAAAACATCCTAAAGAGGAGCACAAAAGTAAAGTCAAGGCAAATGGTGGACTCAGCAACAAAACCAGACCAGAAAGGGGCAAGCCAGTGTGCTTGCTCTGACAGCTTCCTCGGTGCAAGGGGGCCAAGTTGGAACCTGCAGTTGGAGATGTGAGGCCCCCTCGGAACAGGCAATTGGGTTGAGGCCCGCATGGATTCAAACGTAATCCAGGATTTAATGTCGGGGGCACTGAAGCCAAATGGAGGTTTGGGGTTAGAAGGGATCCAAACAAGGAACACTTTAAAGGCGGCCTTCGCTTAGAAAGCCAAAAAACACAGCAAAGCAGATGGACCTGCCAAATGGCCATCTGCTGGACAGCGTAAATGAAAACAGAAAAACAACAAATGCCAGGCACAGATGCAACCCAGCCAGGGAATCCAGCATCTGAGAGAACATCTCGGCTTCTGAGCTGCTACTGGGCATTTTTGTGTGAGGAGGATCCTGAAGGGGTTTGAGGTTGGCAGTAGAGGGAGAGGCTTAGAATCCATCCACTGTAAAAGTAAAACATAAGAGAATCAAAAAGGTTTGGGTGGCTACTTGGCAGCTGGTAACACAAAGAGAGTTTGAGGCAACTGAGAGATCCATCCTGTCTCTCCATGGTCCTCCACCTGATGTTTTATTCCTGTTCATGGTGTGTTTTGAGCTGAATGGACTAGAAGTGGAGGAGGAGTCAGAGGTGGGGTTATGTCTCCTCTACCAGGTTTTGTTCTTGCTGTCCTCGATTGTGGTGGAATGTCTGCAATGTGAAAAAGGAGCATAGAAATATTCTTATGATAGAATGTGTAAATTCTGTTAATTCGGCCTAGGTGACAGTTATGTTATTCTTGTTGTGGTTTTGATGGATCCTCATAAGTTTCTGGGTCCAGCTGTGAGCAAAAATTGAATAAATCATGTAAATTACAGGGTGAGGCAGAGAGGACGGACGTCTTTGAAATGGCTAGAACTCACCACTAGGTGGAGTGACAGATGTGCGGTAGGTGGTGTTAGGTTCGTGAAGTCTTAGCATTTTTTTATTTTCTTTTTAGTTGAAGCCATGGAGACGTGGACGATTGAACACCGCGTTTTTGTGTACGACTGCTTCGTCAAGAACAACCAATCTATTACCGCAGTTCAGCGTGAGTTTCGTTGCCATTTCAATATCCACAGAAATAAAGCTGTTTCCGCTCGTAACACTATCCTTCGTTGTACATGAGGTACACTAATGGACAAAAGACCGCCGGGGACTACACGAACGGCACGTACCCCTGAAAATGTGGAAAGCGTACGACTAGCCCTGCTGCGCAGTCCAAGTCGATCTGCTCGGAAGCATTCTTCTGAACTTGGCCTCAGTAATCGTTCGGTAAGGCTTATTTTGCATTTAGAACCTGCATTTCCATCCCTACAAATTGTCAAATGCTATTTCAATATGAACTCAAATCTTTCAATAAATTTCTTTGTAAGAAAAAATTAACAATTTTGTGATTTTGTAAAAAATGGCCGTCCTTTCTGCCTCACCCTGTACAAAGGTTAGAAATCACAAGCTATTTCAGATACTGCACGTCAATCTTTTGCAGAAATGGCATGACCCAGAGGAGATGCTTGTGACAACCACTGTGTTCCTGATGAAATGGAAGTCATTATGGGTGATGGTTTGACTGAGACACAGAAAAGCGAATTGATTTCTTTAAATAAATAAGAACAAGGAAGGAAGTCTTTTCATCCCTGCTGGTGAAGTCTAAGCTCATGGAGCATAAAGTAATTACACAGCCTGGCACTGAAGTACAAATACACCCATATAGAACACCATGAAGAGGAGAAACAAATACTTGAGCTGGGTGTAATTCAATAAAGTAAGAGTGAAATGGTGTAGCCTGATTGTGTTAGTTCCAAAACCGGTCCGTATTGCTCAGCATGGATTTTAGGTCATTAAATCAAGTTAAGCCCCGCCTCTTCTGGTATGCATTACATAAGAAGCTTGGTCACCTGGAAGGAGGCGTCTTTTCTGAGCTGGGCGGAGCTCCTGTGATGGACCCAAACTTATGGATTTATTTTGTGGTTAATTTTGCTCAGGCAGGCTGTTTATTGAAGCCAGAATGGTATTATTTTCAGTTGAACTTGTGAATTAAGTTGGATGACCTGGTTGGTGTCCCAAATATTCTCAGCTTCTACAATTTGTCATTCCTGGACCCGGCCACAATATATTCAGAAGCACGTTTGTATGCGTGTGGCAGGTTATTATACAGTAGATTCCTTTCTTTGCTCACTGGGCTGCTCCTTTAACTGATTTGAGATGTGCATCTCAGGTTTGAGAGCCATAAAAATTGCAGTATCATCTGGTCGGGTGATTGCTTTTTAATGATGTGAAAGGTGCTTTGTTTTGCAAAATCTGGACTTTACCAAAAATGTTATCCTGTAAACGGATGCCAGGACACATGGTTTGTGAGCTATGCTATCTCAGGTGAGCAGGAACATCCCATTATGTATCTGAGAAGTAAATTGATGCCCATGGAATGTGCTTATTCAATGGCCGAAAAGGAAAGTCTGACAATGAAATGGACAATCGGAGCTACAGGATATGTTATTAGTAATGGGGTCAAAAATTTCCTTTGGTGACCAATCATGGACCTCTGAAATGGTTTTATTAGCAAAAGGACTTGAATTCTAAACTCACTAGAGGGTTAATTAAATTACTACCATTTAATGTCACTGTTTATAACAGTCCTGGGGCACATCATATTAATGTGGATGTCCTTTCTTGACTCACCAAGCCCCATTTGGAGTGTCATTTAATTTACAAAAAAGTAAATGAAGCTGAGAGAAGGGGTGTGACGAGTCAAGCTGTGCTTTCGCTGTCTAGGACTGCTTCAAGTACAGAGAGAGCAACCTGTCAGAAAGCTAGAAATGTAGCTATGCAGGTGGTCTTTTGGGCAAATCCGAAGGCAATGGGTGACAATTTAAGTATTCAGACCCTTAATTCAGTACTTTGTAGAAGCCTCAGCAATTTGAGCTTTAAGTCTTCTTGGTTAAGTTGCTAAAAGCTTTGCACACCTGGATTTGAATACTTTATCCCATTCTTCATAGCAGAACCTTTCAGGGTGTGTTAGATTGGATGGAAAGCGTCTAAAAACTGTCACCTTCAGGTCTCTCCAAACGTGTTTTATGGGGTTTAAATCTAAGCTTTGGCTGGACCACCTAAAGACTTGTCCCAAAGCCACGTCCGTTGTGTCCTGGCTGTATGCTTTGGATTATTGCCATGTTGAAAAGTAAACTGTTGCCCCAGTCTACATTAGTCTACATTCCTGTATTTGGCTGCATTCATCCTTCCCTCAATTCTGAGCAGACTCGATGACCCTGCCACTGACGAGCACCCACATAGCGTGGTACTGCCACCTCCACGCTTCACCACAGGGGTGGTATTAGGCAAGTGATGAATAGTGCATGGTCTTCACCAGACATAGTGCTTGAAATCTGCTCAAAGAGATCAAGGCCACACCAACATATCACGGTGCTAGAGATGGCTGAGGGAGCAGCAGCACTATAAGTCACTTTACAGAAAAAGTTTAGATAGATAGATAGATAGATAGATAGATAGATAGATAGATAGATAGATAGATAGATAGATAGATAGATAGGGATGCCCACCATATCACCAAGCTAATTAAAAAGGTAGGGTCAGTTATGAGGTGCACTTTGGACCCCATGGAGGTCGTAGCAAAGGAGAGAATTAAAATAAACCTGAGTGCCATTATGACCAATGCTGCACATCCTCTATCTGACACACCAACACTAAGGACTTACAGCCAATGACTAATTCAGCACAAGTGTGTCAGGAAACACAACGGGGGCTCTGTTATACTTGTACCAACATACATCTGTATAATGTCTCACTGGGACTGCCAAATCAGAAGTTTCCTTTCTTTTAAATAGTTCTAGTGTGATTTTGTTTGTTAAAATATTCACATATTTATTTATGTACCTACTGTATTTATTGAACTTATGTAAAAAGCCAAATTTCCTCCTGGAGACAAAGAAGACTCTCCCCTGGAGTTTTATCTATCTATCTATCTATCTATCTATCTATCTATCTATCTATCTATCTATCTATCTATCTATCTATCTATACTAACATTAAAATCTATCTATCTATCTATCTATCTATCTATCTATCTATCTATCTATCTATCTATCTATCTATCTATCTATCTATGTGATATAGTGCATTTCATTTCTATCTATCTATCTATCTATCTATCTATCTATCTATCTATCTATCTATCTATCTATCTATCTATCTATGTGATATAGTGCATTTCATTTCTATCTATCTATCTATCTATCTATCTATCTATCTATCTATCTATCTATCTATCTATCTATCTATCTATCTATCTATGATATAGTGCCTTGCAGATCTATCTATCTATCTATCTATCTATCTATCTATCTATCTATCTATCTATCTATCTATCTATCTATCTATCTATCTATGTGATATAGTGCATTTCATTTCTATCTATCTATCTATCTATCTATCTATCTATCTATCTATCTATCTATCTATCTATCTATCTATCAACATAAATACAGTGCGGCAGGTATGCCTGGTGTCCACTACTAAACTGTTGCTGACTTAGTACACGTCCTTTGTGTGATACGTTTTGAATCAGTCAGCAATGCACAGCCTGATGTCACAATCAGGACAGTCGACGCCTGTTTCTTTGCACACTTTTCATGTATTTTTTCTGTTACTTACGCATGACAGGGTATAAAGTCAGCACTTGATCCTTGTGTTATTGTAGCCTACCACAGCACATGGCTTACTGATTTCCATATTTTCCATGAAGTGAACAGACAGTTGCTTCATTATGAATGGTGCTTGGGGGGCTAACGTCTTTCTTGGCCTGCTACTTGATTGCAATCATTTTGCCTTGCGGCTACTGTCCAACCATGACAAGGCTTTGGCATATCGTGGAGGTTCGGCTGTGCAGTGCCATATGCATCAGTTTCACTACGCGAGTCAACATCTGGTGCCCGATTCACATTGTCATCACCATCGCTTGATTCAACTGATGGTTCAGATTCAGTTTGTTCTAAAACTGCCGTGGCACCATTTCGCTTATAAGCCAGTGTGTGTTTTGGTTGAAAGCTCCACCCCACTCATGAATATTGATGAGTTACCATCAAGGGGCAGAACGCAATATTCAATATTGTTTGTCAACGTGATGTTATTTCATCCACTAGATTGCAGCAGGTTACTGTCCCGAGCGCTATTAGGGCTTAACGCTGTATATGTGATCAAAGTAGGTGTCCCCAAGCAGTAATCAGGATTAACTGTATTTGTATAGAATTTCGAGCCTGGGAGATGCTCAGGGTTAACGCTAAAGAGGTCAAAGCATCAACACATTCCTCCATTTCGCCCATTTCCAAATCTTTTTTTGCATAGCATTTTAAGACTCAGCTTTACTGGACCACTCAATGCACTGATTTATTGTCTTTAATGCACACTATAATGTCCTTCTAACAAATTTAAATGATTGTTTTGTAACTTTTGAAGTTTAATATTGCAATGTAAGTGTTTTAAATTATTGAACTGTATTAGGGTTAGGGTTAGGGTTATTTGATCTGATAGCCACTGGAAAATGTAATGTTTATTACATAATTTTAATTTATTTTTTTATTCATTTCTAGGGATGGTATTGATGGCATTGCAGCTAGCATGTCCGACCCTGAGCTCCAGCATCCTACATTTGAATCCATTTCTCCGTGTGTCTGTTTCTCCACGTGTCTGTAGCTTTTCCTCCATTTTCCTTCTACAATCCCCAAGGAGGTGTATCTCAGGTTTATTAACAATTCCATGTCTGGTGGCCCATCCAGAGCTGCTTCCTGCTTTGCACTCACCAGGATGCCAGGATGGGTTTCAAGACACCAAGAACCTAAATTGAAATAAGTGGATCAGAGAATGATATATTATTCATTTTATATCCTTGTCTCAAATAAATGCTCACCATTGAACTCTTCCATTTTTAATTTGGAAAAAAAAAAAAAAAGCGAGCTGAGGGCTTTTTGATTTTGGACCGCCATTCTTGTGATTATGGAACATCTGTCAGCTCATTCAGTGGAGGCGACGGGTTTTTGGCCCTTTGCTCTGCGGCAGACATCGGCCCCTTATGCAACTGCTGCTGGATATTTAAATCATGGGCAGAACTTGTTTAGGCATCCGTTGGACACGAAACAGCTGAGAGACAGCGTGCCAGCCATCGCTGATGAAATCTCGGTATAAAAGGAGACGTCTGCGGGGGATTCAATCAAGTGAGCGATGATCGTGCACTCGAGCAAGGTGCGCATTTGGATGCTAAATATACAAGGAATGGGGACTTCAAGAAAAGGACCGGTGACAACACGGCCTTATTATGGCTCAGGCTGAGAAACGGCAAGAAAATGTGAATCTGGAAAAGAACAAAAAAAACTTAAAAAGCCGAGAGAAAAAAAAAAAAAAATAGGTCACTAAATATTTGCGGCCTCTAGGATGGTTGAAGGACGTGCGCTGCGTAAGAGTAAACTGAGCTCGAGTTTGAAATGAACGCTCAGTGTTATATGCTTTATGTGTGTGTGTGTGTGTGTGGATGTCTTAGCATGTGTAGTGGGGGCGCCAAGAGTGACACCAAGGGGGCCAAAACATGTCTGCTTTGTCGTGATAGGGTCCTAGAGTGACTCTTTATACTCTTTATTATGTAAACCTTAACAAAATGTCCCCATAAACCCCTGCTACAGTCCTCATATGCTACCTTAGCCTTAATATCAGTGACCCCAGGCAATCAGAACAGGCCGGAGAGAAATGTTACAAATTCATTTATATAATACTTGCCATCCCCTGCGGCTCCGCCCGCATAGCAGTGAAACAGGACAAACTTTAAAACTTAATAAACAAAAAGGTATCGCTAGCTAAGCGGAGGCAAGTTACGCTCCAAAACACAGCGGTAGACCGACATCACGCTTCCTCCCCTTGGCTCGGATAAGCTTGAATATATCGCTCCTGCGAACAAGTGAGCTATGATTCTTAGTGGATGATAGAAGTTGCAAAATCAACCAGAATGTTCAAGCAAATTCTAGAAAAAGATCTAAATCCGTTAAGTAGTTTTCTCGTTCGCTAGCTAAGCGGATGTACAATACGCCCTGAGGCTGGCTCGGGAGTGAGAAGGTTCCTGCCCCCCCCACCCCTCAGCCCGCTGTGTGTCTCTCACATTCACACAAGTAAATCGGCACCACAAGCGAACTGTGATACTTACGACGATGAGAGGAGTCGCAAAATCAACCAGAACGTTCAAGCAAAGTATTGAAAAATAAAAAAGATCTAAATCCGTTAAGTAGTTTTCTCGTTCGCTAGCTAAGTGAATGTACAATACGCCCCGACGCTGGCGCGGGAATGAGGAGGTCCTCACCCTCGCACCCCTCCACTTGGTTCGCTGCGTTGGTCACAAATAAATCAGTACCACAAGCGAACTATGATACATAACGTGATGAGAGAGGACGCAAAATCAACCGGAATGTTCAAGCAAATTCTAAAAAAATAACCTGATCTAAATCCGTTAAAAAATCTTGTGAAAAGCGGACAGATAGACAGACAGACATGCAGACGTTGGATTTTATATATATTGAGAGGAATCAAATACTCAAAATATAAGGAAGTCGAGTACAACAAGTGTTTGCTAAAAATAAAACCACCAGATAATAAGCTACCAGGTGCCTCACTGTTTGGTTACTCTTCGGTCTGCCATTGGCCCTTGATCCAGCCTGGCATTTGAATGGAGTCAGTGATGACTTGGCCTCCTCCATGGATTGAAAATGTCAGAGAGAGACAAAGAGAGACCAAACAGATGCCAATCCTTTGGCTTTCAATCAGATACGTCAGGCACCGCCCTGCTGCCCTCTATTGATGTGCTGCCCTCAGTTGGGCAAGAGGTGTTCCAGTCTACTGCCAGCCCTCTTTGCCAGCTAGAGTGGTGTGTTAGGCTTATCCTTGGCACCTGCGAGATTGTCTGACCTTTACTGTCCTGGGGGACGGTGACATGTTGCACTCTTTTCTCTCCTGCATTGGCTCTCCTTGTCTTTCCATTTTACCACCATTAATACAGTCCACGCAGCCCCCGGTGACATCCATCATCTCATCCTGCTGGCGTATGTTTACCACACAACGCAGCTCTGTCTGTATCTGTACCAGGGCGTCACACGTGCATTCAATGTATAAATTAGTCTGTGAGTAGACATTCAATTGTCTGTATAAAACTATACTGGGATTGGGTATAAGGCAGGGCACTTGACAATCGAGGGCTACTCAAAAATGAAAGATTTGCCATTTTTATTACTGGAACATGTCCTGTCAGAAGTGCAAAAGGTCGCATTTCTTTTTATTTTCAGCACATTTCTTATCACGTTGGTAAGAGGGTTTGATTCTGGAGACTTGCCCTTGAAGCAGAGCCATGCCAGGCTGCCAGCCAGCGCACTCAACATATAGTCGGCACAGGGAGAGCGTTCTCTGTGACTTGCTCGATGGAGTTCTTGGATAATTGTTTAATTGTATTAACTGGCTTATTTATTTTTAAAGTTTATTTGTTAATTGGACAAACCACCTAGGATTTATTGGCATTCTACGGTGACTCTGTCAGCAGTGTTTGCTTGAGTCTGCAATTGATACGGACTTAGGGAAAATCAAAATTATATTAAAGACTAATGTAACTTGTATAGTGTACTTTATACATCAGACATCTAAGGTATGTAGCACCTTATCTATCTATCTATCTATCTATCTATCTATCTATCTATCTATCTATAATATAGTGCCTTTCATTTCTATCTATCTATCTATCTATCTATAATATAGTGCCTTTCATTTCTATCTATCTATCTATAATATAGTGCCTTTCATTTCTATCAATCTATCTTTCTATTTATAATATAGTGCCTTTCACATCTATCTATCTATCTATCTATCTATCTATAATATAGTGCCTTTCATTTCTATCTATCTATCTATAATATAGTGCCTTTCATTTCTATCTATCTATCTATCTATCTATAATATAGTGCCTTTCACATCTATCTATCTATCTATCTATCTATCTATCTATCTATTATATAGTGCCTTTCACATCTATCTATCTATCTATCTATCTATCTATCTATCTATCTATCTATTATATAGTGCCTTTCACATCTACTCTATCTATCTATCTATCTATTATATAGTGCCTTTCATATCTATCTATCTATCTATCTATCTATCTATCTATTATATAGTGCCTTTCACGTCTATCTATCTATCTATCTATCTATCTATCTATCTATCTATCTATCTATGATACAGTGCCTTCATATCTATCTATCTATCTATCTATCTATTATATAGTGCCTTTCACGTCTATCTATCTATCTATCTATCTATCTATGATACAGTGCCTTCATATCTATCTATCTATCTATCTATCTATCTATCTATTATATAGTGCCTTTCACATCTATCTATCTATCTATCTATCTATCTATCTATTGTCACAAGAACGAGACATTGACAGATAAAGAGTTGGGGCAGCCACCCGTATATTGTGGTATCCTGGCTGCAAAGTCGTTTTCGTGTAGAAATACAGAGCACTGAAGTGCATACAACCGAGTCCAAAACAAGACTGAGGAAACAAAGGAAAGGGGGCAGGTTTTAAAGGGGGAGACAGGAAGTGAGGTCGTATGGATCTGGCACGTGGTCTTCCACCATTGGCTCGTAGCCGGAGGTGACATCAGAGGGACTGGAGCTGGTGTGGCCGAGTTCCATTGGCTCAGTCCCGGAAGTGATGTCAGGAGATCCAGGTGAAATCCCCGGGGATGGTCTACAGGCAAGGAGAAAAGAGTCAGTGCACTCTGCCACACCCCGCATGCCTCCAACTGCCTTCACTCAAGCCCTTTAGCTGCCTCCCATGCGCGTGTGTGACAAGGCCCCCTTAGCCCAGACCCGGGGTCGGGCGACCTAACCGAGAGGTCGTGAACCCGAGAAAGGCATCAGCGTTGGCGGAGAGCGCCCGGCGATGAACGAGCGAAAACTTGTACGGCTGCAGGTCAAGAAACCACCGGGTGACCCGCGGATTCGACTCCTTGTGGAGGGCCATCCACTGTAGGGGTGCATGGTCCGTGACAAGGGTGAATTCCCGGCCCAACAGGTAGTACCTCAGCTGAGTAATCGCCCATTTAATCGCCAGAGCCTCCCTCTCCACCGCAGCATACCTGGTCTCCCGGTCCAACAGTTTCCGCTCAGGAACATGATGGGGTGCTCCACACCATCGACGCTTTGGCTCAGCACGGCGCCCAGGCCTGTGTCCGGCGTCCGCCTGGAGGATGAAAGGCAAAGAAAAGTTAGGTGCCATCAAAACAGGTGTGGACGTAAGGGCCTGCTTTAAGTCACCAAATGCAGCGCCTGTTTTTTCAGTCCATGCCACAATGTTCGGGGCCCTCTTCTTTGTTAAATCAGTCAAGGGCGCGCTCTCCAAAACCGGGTACAAACCGGCGGTAGTACCCGCTAAGCCGAAAGGCTTGGACCTGCCGCTTGGTTCATGGACGGGCCATTTCAGAATGGCATCAATTTTGGAGCACTGTGGCCTTACGGTACCCGACCCACCAGGTAGCCTAAATATTTGGCCTCGCTTAATCCAAGAAGCATTTCCTGGGATTAATCCGAGCCCGCCTCACCAAGTGTCCGTAATACCGCTTGGACATGCTGTAGGTGTTCCTTCCATGTGCTGGAATAGATGACCACGCCATCCAGGTAGGCAGCACTGTATGAGTTATGAGGTCAAGCACTTTGTCCACCAGACGCTGAAAGGTTGCTGGAGCCCGTGTAACCCAAATGGAAGGACACGATACTGCCAGTGTCCGCTAGGGGTACTAAACGCGTTTTACCTTCGGAGTCCGTTAAAGGAACCTGCCAGTACCCTTCGTCATGTCAAGTGTGGTCAGGTATTGAGCCTGTCCAAGCCTCTCGAGGAGGTCGCCCAGCGTGGCATTGGATAAGCATCAAATTGGGAGACTTGATTAAGCCGACGGAAGTCATTGCAGAACCTCCAACTTAGGCTTACCGAGCACAATGGGGCTGGACCAGGGACTATAACTTTCCTCAATCACACCTAGCTCCAGCATGCGCTTGATCTCAAGCTCCACTTCAGCCTTTTTTGCCTCGGGAAGACGATACGGGCGTTCTCGGACAACAACCCCGGGCTCTGTCACGATGTTGTGCTCAATCAGAGAGGTCCTTCCGGGTTCTCACTGACTACCTCCCGAACGGTCCGGATAACTGTTTCCAGCTCCTGCCGCTGTCTGGGACTTAAGTCCGTGCGGGTTAAGGTCGTGTGTGTGAGCGAAGAGTGAGCGGGCTGGCCGGAGGAGGGATCGGGGTCCCTGTCCTTCCACGGTTTCAGCAGGTTCACATGATAAACCCGCTCCTTTGGCCGGCGATTGGGTTGACTCACCAAATAGTCGACCAGTCCCTTCCTCTCCTTAACTTCAGAGGGGCCCTGCCAGTGGGCAAGCAATTTAGAGTGGGAGGTAGGCACTAGGACCATGACCCGATCTCCGGGCGGAACTCCCAAGAGACGTGCGCGGTTGTAGTACCGGCCTGTGCTGCTTGAGCTCCTCCATGTGACTTTTAAGGACAGGCGAATCTTTCCAAATCTATCGCGAACTGCGATATACTCCAGTATGTTTGTGGAGGGAAGAGCCTCTTCTTCCCAGCCTTCTTTCAAAATATCTAATATGCCCCGAGGTTGTCGCCCATACAGGAGTTCAAAGGGGAGAACCCGTGGAGGCTTGTGGGACTTCCGATAGGCAAAAGGACGAGGGGAGGAGCTGATCCCAGTTCCTTCCATCCTCGCTGACCACCTTACGCAGCATTTGCTTGAGAGTTTGATTAAACCTCTCTACTAATCCGCCGGTTTGAGGATGATACACGAGGTCTTTAAATGCTTTATTTTCAGTAATCTGGCAGTCTCCTTGAACGTTTCCGAGGTGAAGGGGGTCCCCTGGTCTGTCAAGACTTCTTTGGGGATCCCCACGCCAATACCCCTAGTAATTCCCGTGCGATGGCTTTAGAGGTAGCTGAGCGCAACGGAACAGCTTCGGGGTATCGTGTAGCGTAATCCACGAGGACTAAAATGTACTTGTGTCCTCGGGCTGAGGGCTCCAGGGGTCCCACCAGGTCGACCCCGATTCTGTGGAAGGGAACGCCAATCAGTGGAATAGGAACGAGAGGAGCACGGTCCCTCCTAGGAATTTGTCGCAGTTGACACTCCGGCAGGAAGCGCCAAAGCGGCTAACCTCCTCATTAATTCCTGGCCAGTAGAAACGGAGCTTGATCCGCTCCAGAGTTTTTTCGGTGCCCAGGTGGCCACCTAGGAGGTGGGCGTGTGCTAGCTCGCAGACCTGCCGCCGGAAGGTACGCGGCACTAGCAGCAGCCTCGCCTCCTGCCCGTCATGCATTGCTACACGGTAAAGGAGGTCATTATCTAGCACAAAGTAGGGGCCCTGTGGCATCGACTGATTAGTGCGCTGGCCATTGACAAGGACCACTGCATTTTTTACAAACTTCAGGGAGTCATCATTCCATTGCTCCCTTCTAAAAGAAGCCGGCGCTTTTAAATTGGAACCGCAACACGGAGAGAGGGTCAGCGTCGACCTCAATGGGCGTGGTTTCTTCCCGCTCCGCCGCGTCGTTGGTGGATGACGTGTTAGCCCGCGACGGCCCGGAGTTGCCACGCCAGTCAGGGCGACGCCGTCTCTCTCTGCCGGCTGATTACACGGCGTGGAGGCAGCTTGAGACGGGTTATCTCCGCCCATAACGAGGCCCAAATTAACCCCGGGAGTGGTATGTGTCTCACCGCTTTTGATTTTAGACCAGTCCGCCCTAGTATCACCGGGTGTGGAGGATCAGGTAGGACCGCTACGGTGAGTTTCTGAACTGACCCTCCGTAACTGATGACACATGCGGCGGACCTGTACCAGCGGATGTCTCCGTGGACACAGGTTATACCGGTCTTAAATTTTAGCCACTGTTGCGGTTGCACAAAGCGGCGGGCAACAATGGAAATGTTGCTGCCGGAGTCGAACAAACCTGTGGTCTTGTGTCCGTTGACGATCACCACGCCAGTATGTGGGACCGCCAACGGATTAGCGAGAACACCAACCCCTCCTCGCCCTCCACCTGCATTCCTCCTTGCCCCAAGCGGTTTTGCGCGCAGCACCGCGGACGCCTGAGCTCCGGATTGTACAGGGAGGGGCTAGGTCTTGGAACGCACCCGGCTGGGTTTGACATGAGGACGGTTCTGCTCCCCAGAGTGTGAGGCCGCCCTCTGCGTCTCCATAAGCTCTATGAGCTCAGACATGTTCTTAAACTGCCGCCCCAAACCGGCTGGGTGAAGCCACGGGAAGCGCTTCCAGGAGCAGATAGCAAGCTACCTGCTCTATTATTTGGTAGGGCGTGTTTTCAAATGGCCGTAGCCAATGCCCTACCATTGCCCATAAGGACCAGGCTTGTCTGTTGGTCGGCCGCTCAGGGTCCAACCTCCATTTTTATTTTATTCACCTGCCAGTCTGGGGCACCCCTAGGTGGTAAATGGGGCTTTGGTTTCGCAGGGAGGCAGGCACTCTCCCCCAGGAGAGCATACTGAGTCCCTTTTGCCTCCCCCCTCCAGGGCAGCCCAATTCTGTGAGCCCCACCCGCACACTCCCTGGCCTCTCCAGATGGCCTAGTTATGAGTGCTGGGAGCGGAGCCCGCACCGGGTCACGCCGGACCGCGGGGCACCCTCCCCGCCTGAAGACTCGGCCTCGATACGCTCCCACCTGGGTATATTGCAGGTCCTGTCCCCTTCTCTCTGGGACTTCTCCATCCTGCCGGCTACGCCACTGTCACAAGAACGAGACATGGACAGATAAAGAGTTGGGGCAGCCACCCGTATATTGTGGTATCCTGGCTGCAAAGTCGTTTTCGTGTAGAAATACAGAGCACTGAAGTGCATACAACCGAGTCCAAAACAAGACTGAGGAAACAAAGGAAAGGGGGCAGGTTTTAAAGGGGGAGACAGGAAGTGAGGTCGTATGGATCTGGCACGTGGTCTTCCACCATTGGCTCGTAGCCGGAGGTGACATCAGAGGGACTGGAGCTGGTGTGGCCGAGTTCCATTGGCTCAGTCCCGGAAGTGATGTCAGGAGATCCAGGTGAAATCCCCCGGGGATGGTCTACAGGCAAAGGAGAAAAGAGTCAGTGCACTCTGCCACACCCCGGCATGCCTCCGAACTGCCTTCACTCAAGCCCTTTAGCTGCCTCCCATGCGCACGTGTGTGACACTATCTATCTATCTATGATACAGTGCCTTCATATCTATCTATCTATCTATCTATCTATCTATCTATCTATCTATCTATCTATCTATCTATCTATAATATAGTGTTTTTTAATTTCTATCAATGTATCTTTCTATTTATAATATAGTGCCTTTCACATCTATCTATCTATCTATCTATCTATCTATCTATCTATCTATCTATCTATCTATCTATGATACAGTGCCTTCATATCTATCTATCTATCTATCTATCTATCTATCTATCTATCTATCTATCTATCTATCTATCTATCTATCTATCTATCTATCTATCTATCTATTATATAGTGCCTTTCACATCTATCTATCTATCTATCTATCTATCTATCTATCTATCTATCTATCTATCTATCTATCTATCTAAATACCTTTAAACATGTATCTTGTTACTGTCACAACACAATTCTCTTGTCTTCTCCCTCTTCCTCCACTTCTCCCAGATGAGCTTTGTCCTCTACCACCCAATTCTAACTCCCTGAGTAAGGCAAGAGGGGCTTTTTTAATATAAGATCCAGGTGTTCTTCCAGTGCTAAAACATTGTTTGCAGGAAACACTTCCAACTCAGGAGAAAGCCCCACAACGTACGGATCACTAATCCCTGCAGCAGCCCTGGGATGCTGCCATCTAGCGTGTTGTCAGGGTAAAGGTAAAGGTAAAGAACCTTAAACCATCCTGGCATGTCAAATGTGCTTGGGAGGCACAGAGCTAAAGGGCTCTGGTGATGGTAATTACCCTCCTAACCAGGGGCTGGCGCTGTGTGCTAGTGCCTTCTCTCCTCTTCCCTCTGCAGAATGGAAGATTGACAGCCGTTCCACCTCTGAGGTCACTTCTAATTCCCACCCTCCTGGACCCGCCCCTTCCTGCCTTGATCCCTTATGACCAGCAGTCCGGTCATCTTTGAGTCAGCTCACTATTGGTCTGAAAAGTCATCAATTATATTTTTGTAAAATGATCTACTTTTTGATTTAGTTTTTTTTATTATACAGTACGGGGTCACAGGTGTGCCCCAAATCTTTTTCCAATGTCTGCTTCTTTTTTTACAATAAACACCATTTATTTTCTTAAGCCTCCAAATAATAATCATTCAAGGAAATGGTAAAGTCTGCCTATATTGCGCCGTGTAAAGAAAATGCAATTCCAGCGCACACAGATGCAACCCAGAGCAGAAAAGTAACAATACAAGACACAAGCTGGGGTGCCCCCATTCATTAGTTGAGCTCAGCTGTATTTGACCCCAGCCAGCTGGCCACCCAGCCCCTCCCAAGAAATTCTTCAGTGTGCCACCATACAGCTGAGTATTGAAAGGGACGCTAACGTCTCCTGTCCATTCTGATGCCTTTATCCAAGGACAACTGTGAACACGGGGCACTGAGAACAGAAGGAAAAATGGTAGACAGTTGGAAGCAGATATTTAAAACAATTGCTGCATTATTCTAAAAGACTCCATTTTGCAGGTCTATTACTGTTTTATACAGCTGGAGCTTCTCTACTACCTTTACATACCCCACTTCAGAGTCTGGGTGCCCTATAGCTAAAGACTCGGCCTCCCACACAAGTGTTATTTTCAGGAGCCCCCCTTCTTGTTTAGCCTGGAGCAGAGGCACTAATAGGTTCTGTACGGTAAGCTGATAGTAAAACCAGTTATGACTTAATACGTGAAAAGGAGGATTTAAATTGGTCTCTAAATGTCTTTGCAAGCTAGTGAGGTGTTTTAAAAATGAGGTTTTAGGGTCTGTAACGAGAAAACGCGAAACCAGAAAAAGGTTTGGGGATCCACCATGTATACTTGAAAAACAATTGAGAAAGTTCCAAACAATTTTTGAACAAAAACCGAATAATCTCTCTAGACCGGGTGCAATATTGGACTGAGGTAATACAAAGGGAATGGTGGTTTTAAAGGTGGCAGGGAGGAAGAGGCAGGTCGGTGGAGCTGCACCCATAAGTCAGGTCAGGATTGGAGGTCTGTCAAGTCGGAACAGGAAGTGGAGTCTATGGAGGATCTCGAAATGAGGTTAAACAGGTTTTCCTTCTGTGGATATGTAGAGGAAAGAGAAAAGGCATTAGTGTCAACCCTAGGTCTGGTGTAACAACATATTTAGTCAAGGCCATCGACTGCCTCCAAAGCACAGGTGTGTGAGAGGTCATACTTCCTAGTTTTAGTTATGATACTTCTAACTTCAGTACTTGGAACAGCCAGACCTTAAAGTCTTCCTAAAGTCTGCTGAAAACAAAGAAATCAATGAACGTTTCGAGATCCCTCATCTTAAGAAATCAGCATGACTTCATAATATTTCAACGCTCCAGATGCTGCTAATGCTACAACTGGAACCTGGTAGGACAAAACTTTACAGTTCCTTCAGAGGGCTGTTTACAGTGGTTTTCATTCCACATGTCGTCATCTTCACCTGCTGTACTGGAGTGTGTTGGACTTTTATCAGTATTGTCAGTTGTTAAATGAGTAGTGCCTGGGGTCTTGTTCCCTAGCCACACTTGTCAACTCATGTTGTGGGATCCCAAGGTGTTTCTAGGCCATCTGGGATCCTCCCAGAGACCTCTGGGTTTTCCTGAGGATGTCCTTCCAGCTGGTCATGCCCATTAAACTTCCACAGGAAGGCATCGTATCAGATGCCTGAACCACCTCAACTGGTTCCTCTCGATGCAGAGGATCAACGGCTCTACTCTGAGCCTCTGCTAGATATTTCACCTTATCTCTAAGGGAGAGCCCAGCCACCCTGTGGAGAAAGCTCATTTTGGCCAAACGCTCATGACCATAGGTAAGGGTAGGGATGCAGATTCACTGGTGCATCAAGAGCCTCTACTTGTTCACCACTACGGATCGTAATATAGACCACATTACCGCTCTCTCCACCACTACCCATCTGACAATCTCACCATCCCTGTTCCCCTCACTTGTGAACAAGACCCCAAGGTTCTTAAACTCCTCCACTTGTTTGTTATATTGTATCACCTAAATCACCTACACTACCAGTCAAACATTCTACAATACCTCGGTTGTTCCTGTTTTTCTCCAAATTTAATCAGTTGAAATGCAATGAATGATCTAAAATGGTGAAAAGAAAAGAAATAAACTGCCAGATGTTTCAATTTACAGTTTAGGTTAGCAAAAACTGAAAAAAAAACAAAAACAATAGTTCAGAATATTACAAATGGGCTTTCTTCAGGGAACAACTAATAGATTACAACCTATAGATGTTCTGCAGCAATTAAAATTAAGTAAGCCTAGCAAGTTGAAGGAAACAATTTGCACAGGTGTCCCAATTTCTGTTGATTACTTAAAAACTCTCTGTCTGTCTCAGGTCATTCATTGCATTTGAAATGATTCAATTTGAAGGAAAACTGGAAAAACTGAGGTGTTCTAAACCTTTTGACTGGTAGTGTATGTATACTGGTGTAACGAAGATCCAGTCCTGATATGGACACATATGCTAAAAAGACCAACATTTCATGGGGTGTACTTACTTTTTCACATGACCGCATACTACAATCAAGTGAAACTCCAAACAGGTGACTTTTAAACCCAATGGGCTACACCACTGAAAATTTAGGGGTTGTCGTATTAAAGGGGGTGAACACTTATACGATCGACTATTTTGTGTTTTATATTTGTAATTAATTTCCAGCACTTTGTAGAGATCTGTTATGGCTTTGACATTGTAATTCTCATGATCAGTGTCAAAAATCCAAATTAAATCCAACTGTGATCCAATCTTGTGCAACAATAAAATGTTGGAAATGTCCAAGGAGGTGACGACTTTCTGTAGGAACTGTACTTATAGAAGAGGCATATTGTCTGTACCTCACCGAGTGGCTTTCAAGGCTGAAAAGTGCTATTTATGCCGCAATATATAGTGCAACAGCTGCAGATTGAGCTCAAAGAGCGCGGCCGCAGACGCGGTGCTCCCTGGCCGACCCCACCCCCCTCCGGCTCAGGACACAGCTGTCGGCAGATCGTCTCTGCCATTCGGCTGGGTCTTTGTGGGCCACAGTGGGGACAGGTCAGGGATCAGCCCGTCCTCCCGCACTCAGACCCTGACTGATGGAACAGCTGCTTTGTTTCTGAGAGCAATAGAACTCGGCAGCAGCAACATCTGGTCAAACAGAAATTTTATGAGCTGGCAGGCTCCTTTCATATCCTCAGTGCAACTGCTTGCACACATGTGCCTTGAAGACCACCAGCTCTGGCGGACCCCAGAGGATTATTTTTTTTCTCGTCTTTTTTTATTTTTTAAACTCAGAAAGGACAGCTTTGTGTGCCAGCTCTTTGTGCATCAAGCAGTCGAGCTCCCTCACTGAACTTTCTTTATGCTCGGCTCTCTGACTAAATGTGGCATCTGGATTTTTATAAATGTTGCAAAAGCGTTTCGGGGCGGGGCGGAGGGTGGTGGGGGTCCATTAAGGACTCAGTCATTTACTTTAATGTCTCATATCAGCTTAGAGGTGCAGATTCTGTCATGTCCTCGACGTCTGGCCAGTGCATGGTATAGCGCAGATCCTTTTGCTTTTCGCATTTGTTTCAAAGGACTCACATCTAGTTTCTCAAATAAAGTTTAAACAAATGGCAGTGTAGCTCTAAAGAGCCTTAGTATGGGGATCACACAAAAGACAATGGACTTAGAGGGGGGACATCCAAAGTGCACCTGCACGGCTAAATGACATGAGCTTGTTGGATTGAATAATAATAATAATAATAATAATTAATAATATGACCAATCAAATCAAAGGACACTCAATTATGGTGTTGGTGGAAGAAAACTGAGGTCTTGGTGGCCAGTAGAGGTCCTCCCTGAGTAAAACACTACATCCAACTTAATTATGAGCACAAATGATGATGGGCCACAACACTCCTGTAAAAGATAAAGGCGTAAAGAGACAAGAACTGATAGCGTAACAGCATGTCTCTGATACATCGACACGGAGGACTTTCAGCCAATGAATTATTCATCAGAAGTGTGTCAAGAAACGCAATGGGGCTCCATTATAGCAACTGTAATACGTCTACACACTGCCTTACTGGGACATTTTAGTCATTCTGGTGCGTGTTCTGACTATAAAGGATCTATCTATCTATCTATCTATCTATCTATCTATCTATCTATCTATCTATCTATCCCTCAGTACAACTATTTGGTGTCGATGTGCTTGATCAGCCTTCTCCATACAGGTTGGTCCTGCACCTCCTCTCTATTTTCCTTCAGATCTTCTTTTACTTTATCCATCCTTCTCTGTTTTAGCCTCCCTCACTTTCCCTACTCCTGTTCTTCCATTCCCATCACTCTTTTGCCCAAATCTTCAATGTCTCTTCTCCTCACACGTCCATACCACTTCAGCCTACTTTCTTGTACTTTCCTAGATGTCTCTCCCACTTTCGTTGTACCTCTGGGTGTTTTATTTCTTATTCTGCCTTTCTTTGTAACTCCACACATCCATCTCTTCTCATTTCTTCCATCTAACTTCTTCTTCTTCTTCTTCACTCTCTTTATTGTCCAGGTCTCAGCTCCATATATCATTACTGGCCTTACCACTGTCTCAAAAACCTGACCTTTAACCTTTGTCTTAATTCTTCAATCACACAGCACTCCTGATACCTTCTTCTAATTGTGCCATCCACATTGCACTCTGTGGGTTATCTCTGCATCTAATTTTTCCATCTTGGGCTACCACTGATCCCTAGATATTTAAACTTCTCCACTCTTTTCAATGGCTCTACCTGCAGGCTAACTGAATTCTCATCATCATTAAACCTCAGAAATTCTGTCTTCTTCTTCCTGCTTATCTTCAGTCCTCTATCTCACAAAGCCCTTCTCCATTCTTCCAACTTCCTCTCCACTTTCTCTTTTTTCTGGTGCTACACAACTCAATGTCGTCAGCACAAAGTCTGAACTGGGGGAGATCTGAACACACCCATAACCAGGTATAAGAGTTCAGGACTTCAGGAAGATCCCACCGGTGCAGGCCTACTCTATCTATCTATCTATCTATCTATCTATCTATCTATCTATCTATCTATCTATCTATCTATCTATCTATCTATCTATCTATCTATCTATCTATCTATCTATCCATCTATCTATCTAAAATAAAAAGATTTATTTTACTGTTACACTGTGAATATCCAAAGAGATCAATCTAGACAGACTGGGCCTTTTCTGGGCTGGCTAGTTTAGCTTTCATAGTCATTTTGGAGGCCTCACACCTATTTCACCATTTGAGTCTCTATCACAGCAAGTATGGTGCTGATCAAGATACACCAAACACCATCATCCCACTGTCTAATTGACCATCTCTGACGTGAAAGGTGTGTGAATTTATATGTCTCACTAGCTATCTGTCATGAACTAGCAGTCGCAAAGAACATAAGTCCCAAAATGCTTCCAAAAATGCCCACTAGAGGGAGAAATTGCATCAAAAACCCTGGCTACACAGCAAAAAGGGGTCTAGTAGAATTTTTATAAAAATAAAACGGTTTCACAAACTGCCCAGAGAAACAAAAGAAAGCTCTGAGGAGAAAGAAAAAAAGTCAAATCCAAAGCAAATAACTCCTATTACAGATATTTAGGGTCAACGTGAAAAAACAGAGTAAAATGCTCCAAAGGCAGAAGCTTCAAAAAGGCACCAGAACTCACCAACTCCAGAGCGCATTCACAATGAGCCGCCAGCAACTGTGGAAGGCCCTCTGGATTTAAAGGGGGTACAGAGAGATTGTAGGAGGATTTAGACTGGAGGGTAATTGGCAAGTGGCCCCACCTTCAGGGAGACCACCCACAAAACCCGTAGAACACAACACAGGCAAAGAAAATACAGTAGGTAATTAACTAAAGTAACATTAATATGAATGAATGGCTCAACAAAGAACAAAAAGGACATGAAACAAGACTTTGAGCTTCAACCAGAGGAGGAGGAAGCCTGGCTGAGTTACAACATCATCAGCAAAAGAGGGTGCCATAGAAGACAGGGGTCATCTGGCACCCCGACCAGGATGGATGGTTCCTTACCTGTGCGGGATGCCTTTATAATGGAAGGTTGGAAGGAGACCTCATCCTGGAGCCATTTGCTCCCTCAGGTGGCAGCAGCACTCTGGTGGGTCTAACATATTCACTCCGGCAGGTCTCCATGGGAATTGGAGTTCTAATAGTCAGCCCTGCTGGGTCTTGTGGGAGCCACCAGAGGGAGCTGTGGGGTGTAAATTTCTGACCCAGAAGAGTTTCATGGATGCAACGTGGCGGCGCTAGATGTTTTTCTGGGTCCGGACCAAAGGAAGCCACTCCTCATCACTCACTTGAGTCAGAGTCAGGTGAATGAGGACGAAGCTCACTAGGAGGAGTGGAAGAGAAGAAGAGACCAAGAGAAGAAAGAAGACTTTCCATAATTGTACTAATTGAACGTTCGGAGGAAGGAACCTGTGAGGGGTATCTGAACACAACAGATCATTTGTTTGAGCTGTGCAGTTGTGGTCATGTTTGGGATTCTGCAACACCCCCTGCTGGTCACAAGGGGCAGAAATGGTGCCAGTTAGGAAAGTTAATGTTTATGTTAGGGAAGTCACCTAGAATTCGGTTCTGAACCAGAGCTCACATCAGGCATATGAAGGTCCAGCAGCACCTCACTGCAGACCGTGCTTGTCGTACAAAGTCATAACCATGAAGCATTTTTACAAAGTCAACAGAATTAGCCAAGTGATGATTATGAGACTGACAAGCATGGAAATGAGAAAATACTGCAAGGGTAAGGAGGCCAGGATTTGTGACTATGAAACAGCAAGGCATGGAAGCATTTTGAAGGGTCCGTGTCACCACGACTTTTTATGGATGAAACTGCCTCCTCCTTTTCCCTCGGATGCACCACATTATTGTACTGCTCATTAATAACTTCACACGTGCGGGTCGCACGTCCTTCTCTCCACTCGTTCTGTTACCAAGGAGATGGTGTTAGCCTTGAGTTTGGTGGGCACTGCCCAGAAGTGCACACTGTGGGCAGACTCTTAAAAGGGACACACAGAAGGAGCAAAACTAGCTGGAAATGCCATTGTCCCGATAGGGCAACGCAGAAGAAAAAAGGAACTGGTTAATATTAAATGCTAAAGCTGGCAACTCTGCTCTTCATGGTTTTCATGGTGATCAGTACATATCATAAAAACATGCCCTTTGTCTGCTAATTTGATTACAGGTAGACTCTCCTGCCATTTACAGAGTTGCCATGCTTACTCTAAAAATAAATAAATACATAAAATAACTCCAAATAAAAGCAGCTGGATTCAAATTCTGGGGCCAAGAACACCAAAAGGTACAATGGATGCTAAGCAAATTGCTGACCAGCCTAGGTGGGAGAACGTTCCCATGATGTATAGAAGCCAGAATCTGCCACCTGGCACAGAGCTACCAGAAATGAGAGGGACTGACAGGGGGACATGCAGGTCAGCGGGTAGGGGGTTAGGGGGGACATTGAGCTGCATATCAGAGATGAAGAACATGTGCCTAACACCTTTCAATTCTGAGACTCTGGACAGGCTGGATGTGACGATGAAACAGAAGCAAAGGTGACACTCGAGTGGTCAAGTCAAGTCAAATTTTATTTATAAAGCACATTTAAAAACAACAGAAGTTGACCACAGAGCTGTGCAGCTTCCATAAATACACATAATGCATGCAGTATATATATTGTAGGTGGTACATGGGATGGACGGGCATCCCAGCCAGGATGCAGGAAGATCCCCTACCCGGACAGGAGGCCCCGAGTGAACATAAAGGCCAAGAGAGGGAAGGAGGTCACATTTGGACTAGGCTGCCCCTAATGGATGGATGGACATCCCAACCAGAGCTGATGGTTCCTTACCCGACCAAATAAATGGTCAGATTTAATACTTTCCATGGCCATGATAAAAGAAAAGGGCAGGGAAGGACCGTCTCTGGAGGGAGGTTTAATTCCCTTAGGTGTTAGATGGCAGCAGCCCTCCATATTGGCGTCCATTAAGGAACCAGCAGGGACCAAAATCAACTGTCTGGAATATCACGAAGAAGAAAGATCATACTGGTGGGCTCAGGAATCACAAAGAGAATAGGTAGACCAAGGAAGACCACCACTGCTGAGGACAGAACAATCCTCACTGTGGTCAAGAAAAAGCCCCCAAGCGCCTCTCTGACAGATCATACACGGTCTTCAGGGGGCCGATGTGGACATGTCAGAGACGACTATCAGCAGAAGATTTCATGAAGAGGAGGCCACACTGCAAGATACAAACCACAAAAACAGGAAGGCCAGATTACAGTTTGGGAAAAAGGACCTCAAAGAGCCTGCAGAATTCTGGCTAAAGCTCTTGTGGACAAACGAGACAAAGATGAACCTCATTAGAGTGATGACAAGAGCAAAGTGTGGAGATGACAAGGAACTGCACGAGATCCAAAGCAGACCACCTCATCTGTTAAACATGGCGGTGCTGGGGGTGTCATGGCTTGAGCCCTGGCACACTTCTCTTCATTGATGATGGAACTGCTGAATAGCATCTGCACAATAAATTCTGAGGTGTGTAGGAACATCTGATCTGCTCAAGTTCACTAAATGACAACAAACGCACTGGACGGAAGTTCACCCTACAACAAGATGATGAGCCAACAAACTGCTGAGGTGACACAGGAGTTTATCAAAGCTACAAAAATGGAAAATTCGTCTTAAATGGCTTAGCCAATCACCTGATTTCAGTCCAACTGAGCAGACCTTCCATATGCTGAAGAGAAAACTTAAGGGGACAAGCCCCTCCCGAAACAAGCAGAAGTTGAAGATGACTGCATGAGAGGTTTGGCAGAGCATCACCAGAGAAGACGATCAGCACCTGCTGACGTCTATGAATGGCAGATGTCAAGCAGTCATTGCATGTGAGGGGCTATGCGACAAACCCCTAAATATGACAACGGCTTTAGTAGACCTGCCATTGTTAACCCATTGCAGCTATACTAATAATTTCTAATTATGGGAAAATGACCATTTTGTGCTTTTATAAGAATATAAGAATATAAGTTGAATAAATAACTCTGATCTTAAATTTGGATGAGATCGGTTTTGTAAATTGATGGAACTGATGGATATGTTTAAAATAATTGAACGTGTGTGGACGCGGCAGAACTTCGCTTTATTTGAAACCAGACTTGTCCCAAGTGCGTACAGCGGGTCAATGCTGCCATCTTGTGGCTCTCCTGTGGAATAGCCGCGGGGGTATTTTAGGTTTTTCTTTTCTGGGTTGAGCTGTGTACAGTTTTGGTCTGCCACCTAGTGGTAGAATTTAAATAAGCCTGCACTGGTGACTTTTCCAACATCATTTAAAATGTATTTTATGATAGCAGAGTTGATTCAAAGCCGTAAATTACACTTATTGGTCCAAATGCTTTCTGAAGGTATTACAAGGAAGCCAGAGACTAGTCCAGGGGGCAATGAGGTTCAATTAGTATTTAATAATAGTAGCACTAATTGTATATACACTCACCGGACAAATTATTAGGCACACCTGCTTATCCACATGATTATCAAATCAGCCAATCATGTGGCAACAGTGCAATGCATAAATGATGCAGATGTAGGTCAGGAGCTTCAGTTCATGTTGTACTCTCAGTGATTTTGACCACAGCATGACTGGCAGTGCCAAAGAGGTTGCTTGGAGTGTTTCAGTAATGGCTGATCTCCTGAGATTTCCACACACAACAGTCTCAAGAGTTTACTCAGAATGGTGCAAAAAACAACAACATGCAGTGAGTGGCAGTTCTGTAGGCAGAAATGCCCTGTTGATGAGAGGGGTCAGAGGTGAATGACCAGACTGGTTTGAGCTGACACAAAGGCTACAATAACTCAGATTACCACTCTGGACAACTGTGGTGAGCAGAAAAGCATCCCTGAAGGCACAACATGTCAGACCTTGAGATGGGTGGGCTACAACAGCAGACGCCCAGCCAAAAACAGAAAACTGAAGCCGCAGAGGGCATAGGCTCACCAAAACTGGGCAGCTGAAGACTGGAACAAATGTGCTCTGGTCTGATGAATTTTGATTTCTGCTGAGACACACACATGGTGAGGTCAGAATCCGGTGCCAATGGTATGAATTCATGCACCCATCCTGCCATGTGTCAACAGTCCAGGCTGGTAGTGGTGGTGTGGTGATGTGTGGAATGTTTTAATACCATCATATCCACAGTCTATTTGAGTCTCATTGCTGACCATCTGTAATCCTTCATGGCCACAGTCTACCCATTTTCTAATGGCTACTTCCAGCATGATAATGCCCCATGTCACAAAGCAAATGCCGTCTCAAAATGTTTTCAAGAACATGACGAGGAGTTCAGTGGCCTTCCCAGACACCTTTGGGAGGCGGCAGAACAGGAGAGTCACAGTTTGAATGTGCAGCTGACACATCTGCAGAAATTGTGTGATGCAGTCGTGTCAACATGGACCAGGGTCTCAAAGGATTGTTTCCAATGTCTTTTGGAATCCATGGCATGAAGAGCTGAAGTATTAGTACAGTGGTCCTAAGAACTGCTCGGTGAGCACATGTCTGGTTTCCATTTCTTCAATGAATGCTGAACGATTATTGAACACGCATTAAGCATACAATTATTATTTGAGTCGTAATGGCCTCTTGGGTGCTGTCACACACATGCATATGAAGAGCATCTCCAAGGCTCTGAAAGGTAAGACCACTGACCTGAATGTTTAAGAAGCCGCATTTTTCACTGCCTTCTTCTCTCTCTCACCCACGGCCTAGACGAGGAGCCTTTAAACAAAGAAGAAGAAGAAGACGTTGCGTTTATACAGCGCTTTTCAGGACACTCAAAGTGTGGGGTAGGATACTCACTCGACTTAGGACCCCGACTTAGGACGCTGACTCCACTCGCGGCAGCGTGTCGATTAAATACACAAACGTTTCAGGAAGGCTTGCTCTGCACCTCCACAAAAGGAACGAAGACCAGCTGACACGTCATTTCCAGTATGCTTTATTAAAGGATCATGCGGCGTTCAAATAACAAGTTAAACACTGAATTGCAAACTGAACTTAATTCTGCTTTTTCGTGCTGCACCAGGCTGCCTGCTGCCCACCAACCAATTTTTTTTATCTTAACACACCCGCTGCATGCAGATTTGAATGGCTCTTCCTTTCTTACACAAGGGGAGCCACTTCAACTACCACCCATATTCACCATCCACCTGGGCGATGCACTGTCAGCCATTTTTGCGCCAGTGCGCTCCCCACACATTAGCTATTAGGTGGAAAGTGGTGAGAGAGAGACAGAGACAATTAGAGACAGGGGGTGACATGGAGGGCAATTTAGCTAGAACATTGGGGTACACTCTACTCTTTTCAAAACATGTCCAGAGATCTTTAATGACCACAGAGAGCTGAGACCTCAGTTTTACATGTCATCCGAAGGATGGTGACATTTTAATAGTACAGTGTCCCTGTCCTTGTCACTGCACTGGGATCCACTTTCAGACCACAGTGCAAGCGACTGCTGCTGGCCTTATCAACACTTCTTTCAGCAGCCACACAAGCTCTCCTTAGATGGTCTCCTATACAAGTACTGGCTGAGCCTGAACACACTTAGCTTCTGGTGGATGACCAGGAGGTACGGCTGAAAGCACTTCAGGTTTGACTCCAGGGGTCCCAGCTCTTCCATCCCCAAAGTTATTTACGAAGCAATGACATCAGAAGTTTCATTCAATCAGGAACCCACTTCCAAAGGACACAGAAGGGCACAAGACCCTCCTTGAAAACCGGTAAGGACAGGCTACGGGGGACATGAGGCATCCACGATTACATTGAGAACCTTGTTTCATTCCTTTATTTTCTTACATTAAACAGAGTATCCAGATAGTCCCCTACCTTTCAATGATCTCTCTCTCTCAATTTCAAATTTTACAGTGCATTGTAAGATAATGGAAAAGGCACCTACTGTGGTAGCCATGTTATTCTGTCTGTATGAGTCAAATCCTCTGGCAGTGGACTATTTTTTTTAATTTGGCACACTTATTACTTCAAGGAAAATTGTTTGATGGTTCAGTGTTCAGTTTTCTTTGAGATATCTTTAAATATGTCTACAGTTAGCTCCTTTTTTTCTCAATTTGGTTCTGTTCGTTACCACAATGAATTTTAAATGAAACAACTCAGATGCAGTTGAAGTGCAGACTTTCAGCTTTAATTCAGTGGGGTGAACAAAACGATTGCATAAAAATGTGAGGCAACTAAAGCATTTTTTTAACACAATCTCTTCATTTCAGGGGCTCAGAAGTAATTGGACAATTGACTCAAAGGCTATTTCATGGACAGGTGTGTTCAAGTCCATCGTTACGTCTTATCAATTAAGCAGATAAAATGCCTGGAGTTGATTTGAGGTGTGGTGCTTGCATGTGGAAGATTTTGCTGTGAACAGACAACATGCGGTCAAAGGAGCTCTCCATGGAGGTGAAAGAAGCCATCCTTAAGCTGCGAAAACAGAAAAAACCCATCCAAGAAATTGCTACAATATTACGAGTGGCAAAATCTCCAGTTTGGCACATCCTGAGAAAGAAAGCAACCACTGGTGAACTCAGCAACACAAAAAGACCTAGACGTCCATGGAAGAGAACAGTTGTAGATGATCGCAGAATCATTTCCATGGTGAAGAGAAACCCCTTCACAACAGCCAACCAAGTGAACAACACTCTCCAGGGCTTGGTCGGTGTATCGATATCCAAGTCTACCATAAAGAGAAGACTGCATGAAAGTAAACACAGAGGGTGCACTGCAAGGTGCAAACCACTCATAAGCCTCAAGAATAGAAAGGCTAGATTGGACTTTGCTAAAGAACATCTAAAAAAGCCAGCACAGTTCTGGAAAAACATTCTTTGGACAGATGAAACCAAGATCAACCTCTACCAGAATGATGGCAAGAAAAAAGTATGGAGAAGGCGTGGAACAGCTCATCATCCAAAGAATACCACATCATCTGTAAAACACGGTGGAGTCAGGCAGTGTGATGGCTTGGGCGTGCATGGCTGCCAGTGGCACTGGGACACTAGTGTTTATTGATGATGTGACACAGGACAGAAGCAGCCGAATGAATTCTGAGGTGTTCAGAGACATACTGTCTGCTCAAATCAGCTAAATGACGTCAAATTGATTGGGCGGCGGGCGTTTCATGATACAGATGGACAATGACCCAAAACATGTAGCCAAAGCAACCCAGGAGTTTATTAAAGCAAAGAAGTGGAAAATTCTTGAAAGGCCAAGTCAGTCACCTGATCTTAACCCAATTGAGCAGGCATTTCACTTGTTGAAGACTAAACTTCGGACAGAAAGGCCCACAAACAAACAGCAACAGTAAAGGCCTGGCAGAACATTAAAAAGGAGGAAACCCAGCGTCTGGTGATGTCCAGGAGTTCAAGACTTCAGGCTCATTGCCAGCAAAGGGTTTTCAACCAAGTATTAGAAATAAACATTTTATTTCCAGTTATTTAATTTGTTTAATTACTTCTGAGCCCCTGAAATGAAGGGATTGTGTTAGAAATGCTTTTGTTGCCTCACATTTTTATGCAATCTTTTTGTTCAACCCACTGAATTAAAGCTGAAAGTCTGCACTTCAACTGCATCTGAGTTGTTTCATTTAAAATTCATTGTGGTGATGTACAGAACCAAAATGAGAAAAAAGTTGTCTCTGTCCAAATATTTATGGACCTAAGTGTATATAACAATTTACAAAACAGGCAGACCAAAACATTTTTGAATAAGGGAGTAGAAGAAGATACGTAAGCCAGAAGGCAGGCAGATTCTCATAATTGAGATTTAAAAATATACACTGTCGTCAACTGATAAATCAAACCCAAAGTTGTTATGAAAAATACATAGAGCAGATGTCGTTGTACCAGGAACACACGCTAATTTATTTGTTATCTCTCTGTGAACGCAGATGAATAGGAAGTGAACATCGTGACCTTCACACCGTCAGGGTGATGATGTGACTGACCACGCGCTTCTGGGATGATGACTTAGCAATGTGGAAATAAGCATTCCACAAAATGGGGGCACCCTCTATAAACAAAATGACACAGAAATAATCCAACTATATTAAAAACATTGTATTTCATACAAAAACAGAAACATATGAAATCCTCATGATCTAAAACCTAAAATGAGGATCAAAAGAAATCGATAAAAAAGTACATTTGTAATCAAATCCTAACATTCATGATGTTGTAGCCACTGCCAGGTTCATGCATCCCAGAGATTCTGACCAGTGGCGTCTCTCTTGCAGTGAAATTTTTACTCTCTGTCCCGTGACGCACACTATCCAAGATTGTGGATGCTAAAAAGATTTTGATGATTCCACATTTTGATTTAGAATGACATATTTTTTGTCTAGTTTTCTGACTTCAAGATTAGTTCAGGTGTTTGATTTTGATGCTCCGTCTTTGTCTGCTTGGTTTTGACGCTGCCTGTTCATTTAGTTTTGTGATTCATCCCCTGGTCCTTTATCCTATGCCTGTATGGCAGTCTAATTTCATCTCCTGCTGCAATATTCAATTAGCAATTCCCACCTATATAAGATGGCGGCACACAGTACTCTGCATCTAAGCTTTCAGTCAAACATTACAATTAGAGTTAGTTAGGGGAACATAAAAACTAATTTGTGTGAAGACATTTGTAACGTTATTCTGATTTTTGTGTTTCTGACTGTGTATGGTTCCTTTTGACTCTAACAAATAATCTGGCTTCCTCTGTTATGATTGGGTTCCTTTTTCTGATTGTTTTGCACAATTTTCTCTATCGATTCCTGTAATCTGAAAGTCCATCCATCCATTATCCAACCCACTATATCCTAACTACAGGTTCACGGGGGTCTGCTGGAGCCAATCCCAGCCAACACAGGGTGCAAGGCAGGAAACAAACCCCTGGCAGGGTGCCAACCCACCGCAGGGCGCGCACGCACACACCCACCCACACACCAAGCACACACTAGGGACAATTTAGAATCATTTTGGTTTTTTTTTAGAACATAATAAATTTGACAAATCAGAGGAGATCATTCAGTCCTTCAAGGTAATAGCTCAGCTGTCCGAGTATCTCATCCAGATTCTTCTTAAAGGTTGTCAAGGTTTCAGCTTCTACTCCATGTCTTGGCTTGTTCCAGAATCCCACAACTCTTTGTGTAAAGCAGTGCTCCCTAGCTTCAGTCTTCAATGTACTTCATCCTTTAATTGTCACTGATGTCCTTGAGTGAGCAATTCACCATTAAGCTGAAAGGATTCTGCTGGATCTACAGTACTTCATCGACGCCTTTGACAAATTTTGAAGACCAGGATTGGGTCCACAAACAGTTTCCTCTACTCGACACTAAACAGGTTGAATTCTCTGAGTCCTTAAGTCCCATGGTGCACTTGGCTGCACATCTTCAAGTGCTGCTATGTCTTTATTTGTACTGTGGTGACCAGAACTGCACACAATACTCCAGATGTGGTCTCACTAGTGCATTATACCAACTGAGCATTACGTCCTTTGCTTTATATTCAAAAGCTTTAACAATATAACCTTACATTTTATTTGTCTTTGTAATGCTTCAGTGCATCACTTAGAAGATGAGGATGTTACAACATTAGAACACTCTAGACAAGAACAGGCCATTCAGCCCAACAAAGCTTTCCAGTCCTATCCCCTTATTTCTTCCAGAACAACATCAAGTTGAGTTTTGAAAGTCCCTAACGTCTTACTGTCTAGCACACTACTTGGTCGCTTATTCCAAGTGTCTATCGTTCTTTGTGTAAAGACAAACTTCCTAATGTTTGTGCGAAATTTACCCTTAACAAGTTTCCAACTGTGTCCCCGTGTTCTTGATGAACTCATTTTAAAATAGTTTTGATCCACTGGACTAATTCCCTTCATAATTTTAAACACTTCAGTTATGTCACCTCTTAATCTTCTTTTGGTTAAACTGTAAAGGCTCAGCTCTTTTAATCTTTCCTTCTAATTCATCCCCTGTAACCCCTCAATCAGCCTAGTCGCTCTTCTCTGGACATTTTTTTTGTGCTGCTATGTCCTTTTTGTAGCCTGGAGACCAAAACTGCACCCAGTACTCCAGATGAGGCCTCACCAGTGTGTTATAAAGCTTGAGCAGAACCTCCTGTGACTTGTACTCCATCCATCCATCCATCCATCCATCCATTATCCAACAGCTTCATGCTGTAGCCTCGCACTTTTTTCTTCTTAACTTGCGTCTTCCTTGCCGGATCTTTGAGCTTCATGCTGTAGCCTCGCACTTCCAGGCCGGACAGACAGACAGACAGACAGACTTCCATGTGTAGATGTCCATCCATCCATCCATTCTTCATCCTATTATATCCTAACTACAGGGACACGGGGGTCTGCTGGAGCCAATCCCAGCCAACACAGGGCGCAAGGCAGGAAACTAACCCCGGGCAGGGTGCCAGCCCACTGCAGACTGCACACATCAAGGCGCTATATAACCTTACATTCTGTTTGCCTTCTTAATGGCTTCTGGATACTGTATGGCAGCTGATAGCATAGAGTCCACTACGACTCCTAAATCCTTCTCACTTGTAACCCCTGGTCTGAACAGCCCCTGACCCTCTGAAGGACCACGTAGAGGGTGGACAATGCTGTGATCTTTCTACTGAACACAGCCCACTCACATCTGGAGAAACAGGGCAGCAGGGTGAGGGATTTGTTTTTTGACTTCTCTAGTGTGTTTGGTAAATGAGGGTTGATGTTGCCACAGCGTCTTGGATAATGGACTACCTAAGGTCATTATGTTTGGGCTCGGCCAGTACTTGGATGGGAGACCATTTACGGGGGTGTCCAACTCCAGTCCTGGTGGGCCGCAGTGGCTGTGGATTTTTATTTTATTCCCTTTTCCTAATCAGCGAGCAGTTTTCACTGCTAATTAACTCATTTTCCTTTCCCTTTCTCTGTTTTTAAGGATTCAGTCCTCTGAATTGATTTATTTCTTCATTAAATGACAGTCAAACAGAACTGAGATGTGAAACGAGTCAACAGATGACCAGCTAAATTGGGGATTCAAACTCCAACCAGTTTCACTCCAACCAATTTCTTAATCAGAAGCCAATTCTTGCTGTTAATTAAAGCCATTAATGAATATCAAGACTTGATGCTGCTCTCGTTCTGTTGATTTTCTGTTTTTTCGAAGACCACCATCAACATGTTTTGGTGACCTGAGGAGACAAACGTGACCGAGACCTTCATCTTTCTTTATTTTCAGGTTAGCTGGTCGGGTGGTGGCTTGTTTTGTGTCTCATTATTGTTTGGCTGCTAATTAAGGAAAAAGAAACAACTAAGGGGTCTGAGTCACATCAATTAAAACGAAGGTAAAACAAATAAATCGGCAGCAAAAACAGCTCACTAATTAAGAAGATGGTTAGAATGAAAACCTGCAGTCACTGTGGTCCACCAGGACCGGAGTTGGACACCCTGATCTAGGAAAACCTTGGGTTGCTGCTCAAAGAGGTGTTGGCGAGTCCAGCAGGAGGCGCTAACCCTGTGGTCTCAATGGGGACCCTAATGCCCCGCTGCAGTGATGGGGACACTGTGCTGTTAAAATGGTGCCATCCTTCAGATGAGGGGTCCTGACTCTCTGTGACTCTCATAAAAGATCCCTGGGCAGTCCTTCATAAATAGTATGGTGTATCCCACTGTGCTGGCTAAATTGCCCACCAAGGCCTAGTCATTATGGCCCCCTAATCATCCCCTGTCTCTAATTGTCTCTCTCTCTCTTATACCTCACCATCTAATGGCTAATGTGTGGTGAGTGTACTGGCACAGTGGTGATGGTTGAAGTGGCTCCCCACTCACTATAAAAAGTGCTTTGAATGGAGAGAAAAACACTCTATAGATATTAGAGTACAGAATTATTATCATTAAGAGGCAGACTTGTGCGGCTTAAGAACGGCGTATCGGACATGGTCTTGAGTAGCACAGGGGCACCACTGGGAACTCTGCTGTCTCCCGTCCCATTTGTAATGGACACCTCACACTCTGGGGTACAACACTGTCATCTGCAGACATTTTCTGCAGACACCTCCATAGTTGAGAACAGATACAGGGCACTAGTGGAGGACTTTGTTAAAGGGTCTTTTTTATTCTCATGAGTCACCCCTCGGCTGAGTGTGACGTGCGGGTGGGTGGGCTCCACGCTCCTGATGGACAACCTGGGAGCCCCTCGGACCCGCCACCGTCAACAGTCATGAAACCGAGAGGAGCCGGGCAGATGGGGACACATGCATCTAGACAAAGGGGTAGGTGCAAAAGTGGACAAGTGCTTTTATTAAAATCCAAAAACAAAACAGTGTCCAGATAAACTTCAAAAAACGCATAAATAATCCATTAAAACAGCAACAATCTGTGAGTTTCAAAATCCAAAATTTCTAAAAAAAAAAGGATAAAACCGACAAAACACATCATCGGATCCTCAATGTCCCGTCTGACGAGCCCAGCACTGCTCCCACTTCATCTCTCTCAGCTCACCCAGCAGTCTTCCCCACCCGACACCCCATCTTAGAGGCCTTGAGCAGCGTCAGCCGGACCACTCGGGGTCCTCCCATCATCCTTCTTGCTCCCCTGTCATGCCTCAGATCCCTGGGGAGGACTCCGGCTCAATCGCACTCACTCCTCCACAAATGTTTAGCGGGATGATAAGCCCTCTAGAGCGCCGATCCTTCGCTCGTTCGAGGGTCTGACGACTGTGCTGCCCCTCACACACACACACTGCCTGGATGGCTCATGCTGCCTCTCCTCACCATGCTGTTCTCACAGCTCTTTCTGTTCTGTCTCTCTGCCATGTATGCCGGGCACTGGTGCGATGAGCTGCTTCTTATGTGGCACCATTGAGACACCCGACTGATCGGCCCCCCTCTGCATGTGTGTGCGGCGCGATCAGCCGGCGAATCAATTAGCCGCGGAATGAAACTCGCTCACACACACGGCCGCAGCCAACTGCAGCCTACACGTTTTGGGGTGCAATTATTTATTTAAAATTCATCCAGTGCTACAGACCACTTACCACACTGAGGTGGTCTTGTTCCCCATGTGCTAAATGGTACTGAACAGGTCTGGCAGACAGAAAATGACGTCCTGTTCAACATGATGGACATCCTGCACTGTGAAGGTGTAACTGATAAGCAAGAACAGTTCTAATCACTTGACACTCAGTAAATACACACACTTTGTTCTATTGTTCTTTTATTTATTGATTGTTCTTGTTATATAATGTGAGGGAGAGCCGAGATCTTTACCAGGTCGGGACGCCTCCGTAATGGAAGGACAGGAGGAGATGGCTTATGAAGGGCGCTATCTCCCCTGTGCTGCTATTTGGTGTAGCAGCACCTCAGGTTCTCACGGGGCTGTATTAGAATTGCTATTTGCTGGCTCAGCCCTGTTGGGTTCAGGCGGTGCCACTAGGGGGTGCTGCAGGGACTGCTGAGCCCTTTTATTTAGGGATCCCACTTTACCCAGAGGGCTGCACGGTGTTGCATTTTCTCCCCGTGTCTGAGTGGGTTTCTTCCCACAGTCCAAAGACATACAGGTTAGATGCATTGCTGATCCTAAATTGTCCTTGGTGTGTGGGTGTATGTGCCCTGCGGTGGGCTGGCGCCCTGCCCGGGGTGTATTCCTGCCTTGCGCCCTGTGCTGGCTGGGATTGGCCCCAGCAGACCCCCATGACCCTGTTTTAGGATATAGCAGGTTGGACAATGACTGACTGACTTAACCCAGATGTACTACCAGGCTACAACTATGCGACACCAGAAGTACTCCTGGGATTCTAAATATAAGGAGCCGCCTGCCTTCATGCTGGGAGCCAATGTCGGGACGGAGAGGATGAAGATTGCCGGAGGAGGAGTGGAGGCGGAAAGAGGAAGAGATTTCAGAGAGAAGAAAGGGAAAGGAAGGGCTGCACATTGCTGGGCTTGTGGTGGGGACCAAAGAGTAAGGGTTTCCCCATGGGAAGTAAACGTGTGTGTTGCTGCACTTGTGTCTGGGTGTTTGGGAAGCTGGCGCGCCCCCCCAGGTGGTCACAATGTGTATTTGTACCCTGTTAACTTTCTTAAGATTAGGATCATTTTTGTTGTATACAGGGCAATTTTTTCAAACCAAGGCAAAATGGTAAATGATGCCCCCCACACCCCCTTCGCTTTGAGTGGAATAATCAATGGCAGACCTGAAGGTACAAAACTTGGAGACACAAGACAGCAACAAGGAGCAGGGTTGCCAGGTCTTGGTAATATTTCCAGGCCAATGACAGGGAAAATCCAACTAATGGCGATTAAAACGAATTACGGTGCCAACTATCCCCCCACCATGGAGCTTTTGCATTGATGTCCTTTAGCCTTAGAGCTTTGTGTCGTTATCAAAGTCTGGGGCGATCCGCCATAGAGTTTAGCTACTGTCTGTGTCATAGGGCCTCCCTTGGAGTTTGGTCGCTGTTGGTGACTGTGGACCGGCCAAATGAATGACGCTGCCAACACGTTCCCCTCTAGGAGTTTTGGTGTTGATGATGTCCTTTCACTTTACGGTTTTGCATCGTCATCAAAGTCTGGGGGGCAATCCATCATAGAGGTTTGCTACTGTCTGCGTCATAGGGGTCTCCCTTGGAGTTTGGTCGCTGTTAGTGACTGTGGACAGGCCAAATGAATGACACTGTGGAGTCATTCTCCCCTAGGAGTTTTGCCATTGATGTCCTTTCACTTTACAGTTTTGCATCGTTATCACAGTCTAGGGGGGCAATCCGTCATAGAGTTTCACTACTGTCAGTATTTTGGGGTCTCACTTGGAGTTTGGTCGCTGTTGGTGACTGTGGACCGGCCAAATGAATGACGCTGTGAAGTCATTCCCCACTAGGAGTTTTGGCATTGATGTCCTTTCACCTTAGAGTTTTGCATCGTTATCACAGTCGGCGGGGTGAGGTGGGACAGCCTTTGAGTTTAACTACTGCTTGTGCCCTGAGGGTGTATCCCTTGGAGTTTTGGTCATCAGTTGTTGGCATCAGTTGGGGTGGAGATTTTTTTTTAGTGCAGTGTGGTGTAATTTACAGGTTTGGGGGGTTGAGAGGCCCCCTTCTTTTGAGCAAAAATAATAATAATAATAATAATAATCTCACACCACCAAATGAAATTTTTCAAAAACAGTCCAACTAGGTGTGAAAACTGCACATCTGGCATTCCTGGTCAGGAATAGGGAGAACAAAATGTGGAAGGTTTGGATACAAAACTTAATGTACAATTTGAGAATGTTGAGGGGGGCGTTTGATTACATATAGCAAAGTCAACTTACAGCGTCTCTGAAAATACACTTTTAAAGAAGTTATGTCATATAATCAAATGATTTCTCTCATAATGAAATCTCCCCAAAGCCTATGCTGCCTTACACCCAAAAACCCACTGGAATGGTCTGCGGTTTTCCACAGTCCTGTACTCGAATAAACGAATTTAATGAATGGATAGGCGGATTATGCAACATAATAGCAGAAAGACCTCTTTGCCTCTTCTGTTCCCCCCGTCGTTTCTCAAAGTCACGCCCCCCAGCGGTCGAGCGTAGCCTTTGCCTCGTCGTCCCCGTCGGCGGTAATTAATCCCTCAGCTGAGCGGCTTTAGTGACACTTGGGAGGAGGCGGCCAGCCAGCCAATTAGACGAGGACACCGCGAAGAGGAGAGTCGCGCGCTGGAAGAGCACAAGAACCGCGCGGCGTACCTAATTACGCGGAAAGAGCAGCGACACGAGCGGGTGTTTGCGGTTGAAAACGCAGCCGAGGTGACATCGGCTCGGAATTACAGCGCCGCCGACGAAAAATGTAAATAATAGTATGAAAGGGGAGAAAAAACTACGACAACATCTGTTCGTTTCCGTGATTAAAAGACACCTATGAGGGCTCTCTGCGAAGAGCATTAATTACCGAAACACTAATTATCTGCCCACGCGATTCTCCAGCACTAATTATAATATTAATACTAATTACCTGCTGCGGCACACCTGGCGCTCCGCGGTGTGGCCGGCGCTGCGATGTTAACGGCAGGAGGGGAGAGAAGCGGGCTGTTGGAATAAACGGGATCGACTGTCCTCCCACACTTTCTCCCTTCGGGGATCGGGGTAAGTCAAGCTTGCAACACGTGGAAGGCAGGCACCAACTGTAGAGGGCGCTAGTCAGCCCTACTTGGAGGACAAAAACAACAGATGAGTCAAACAAACAGATGCTTTTATGCCCCCCTCATTGAATGAAAACAGAGAATCCCAGGCGGAGATGTGGAAAGTCGCATTATGTTTACGGGTCTACAATAACAGAACTTTTTTATTTAGGAGACGGGATCGAGTCCCCTGCGGCTTCAGATTATGCGCCTTTGTTCTTGAAGACGCTTCATGCGCACTCGGTAACGTGCAGACATGGAATTACAGTTGGCCAAGAGGAGGGCTAAAGGTAACTGCTTGTTTAAATGGTAACATCTTACGTGGGCAGGTTACTTGCTGTGTGTTAAACAAGACACGACATTCTAAAAGGCATGTGTGTGCTCAAAAGATCCACCATTGTTCCTTTTCCAAAGAGAACAATGGCTCCCATCCCACTGAACTAACGACTACCGCAATGAAGTGTTGCGAAACTTAAGAACTGGAGTGGTTTTGAAAAGTTTTCAGACGCCTTCAGCTTTCTGCACGCTTTATTATGTTGAAGATTTAATTTGAAATGGATACATTTACCATTTTTGCCCATCAATTGACACTCCGTTACCCTTAATGACAAAGTGAACACGTTTTAAGAAAGGTTTGCAAATTTATTAAAAGTCAAGAAGTGAAATCCCTCATCCATAGAAGCGTTCCAACCCATAATTCAGTAGTTTTTAGAAGCAATTCCTGTGTCGTGTCGTCTTTGGGAAATCTCTACAAGCTTTGCACACCTGGACTTGGGCAGTTTATCTCATTCTTCCTTGCTGATCTTCCAAAGCTCCATTAGACTGAATTGGAAAAGTTAAAGTTAAGTTTTCTGTAAAGTTAAAAAAGGAAAAAAACAGCTGAGTCTATTTACATAAATATGTTTTTTAAATATTTTGAGTACAATGGTGCTTGAAAGTTTGTGAACCCTTTAGAATTTTCTCTATTTCTGCATAAATATGACCTAAAACATCATCAGATTTTCACTCAAGTCCTAAAAGTAGATAAAGAGAAACCAGTTAAACAAATGAGACAAAAATATTATACTTGGTCATTTATTTATTGAGGAAAATGATCGAATATTACATATTTGTGAGTGGCAAAAGTATGTGAACCTTTGCTTTCAGTATCTGGTGTGACCCCCCAATAACTACAACTAAACGTTTCCGGTAACTTCTGCTCATTCCTGCACACCGGCTTGGGGGAATTTAAACCCATTCCTCCATACAGAACAGCTTCAACTCTGGGATGTTGGTGGGTTTCCTCACATGAGCTGCTCACTTCAGGTCCTTCCACAACATTTCGATTGGATTAAGGTCAGGACTTTGACTTGGCCATTCCAAAACATTCACTTTATTCTTCTTTAACCATTCTTTGGTAGAACGACTTGTGTGCTTAGGGTCGTTGTCTTGCTGCATGACCCCCTTCTCTTGAGATTCAGTTCATGGACAGATGTCCTGACATTTTCCTTTAGAATTCTCTGATATAATTCAGAATTCATTGTTCCATCAATGAAGGCAAGCCGTCCTGGCCCAGATGCAGCAAAACAGGCCCAAACCATGATACTACCACCACCATGTTTCACAGATGGGATGAGGTTCTTATGCTGGAATGCAGTGTTTTCCTTTCTCCAAACATAACGCTTTTCATTTAAACCAAAAAGTTCTATTTTGGTCTCATCCGTCCACAAAACATTCTTCCAATAGCCTTCTGGTTTGTCCACGTGATCTTTAGCAAACTACAGACGAGCAGCAATTTTTTTTTTGGAGAGCAAGTGGCTTTCTCCTTGCAACCCTGCCATGCACACCATTGTTGTTCAGTGTTCTCCTGATGGTGGACTCATGAACATGAACATGAACATTAGCCAATGTGAGAGAGGCCTTCAGTTGCTTAGAAGTTACCCTGGGGTCCTTTGTGACCTCACCGACTATTACACGCCTTGCTCTTGGAGTGATCTTTGTTGGTCGACCACTCCTGGGTAGGGTAACAATGGTCTTGAATTTCCTCCATTTGTACACAATCTGTCTGACTGTGGATTGGTGGAGTCCAAACTCTTTAGAGATGGTTTTGTAACCTTTTCCAGCCTGATGAGCATCAACAACTCTTTTTGTGAGGTCCTCAGAAATCTCCTTTGTTCCTGCCATGATACACTTCCACAAACAGGTGTTGTGAAGAGCAGACTTTGATAGATCCTGTTCTTGAAATAACACAGGGTGCCCACTCACACCTGATTGGCATCCCATTGACTGAAAACACCGGACTCGAATTTCACCTTCAAACTAACTGATCATCCTAGAGGTTCACATACTTTTGCCACTCACAAATATGTAATATTCGATCATTTTCCTCAATAAATAAATGACCAAGTATAATATTTTTGTCTCATTTGTTTAACTGGTTTCTCTTTATCTACTTTTAGGACTTGAGTGAAAATCTGATGGTGTTTTAGGTCACATTTATACTGAAATATACAAAATTCTAAAGCGTTCACAAACTTTCACACACCACTGTACGTTACAACACCTTTATCACAAACCCACAAGACATTCAAGCTTTACAGCTTCCAGCATTGATCAGCTGAGCTCACTGAAGCTGGGAATGAATGGCACCCCAGCTGCCGTGTGGGTATCTGTGTTGAATTTCTGACCTGACATTACAAGTACCCCAGATAAGGATTCACTGCCTGTAGATACACTCACTGGCCACTTTATTAGGTACATCTTACTAGCACCGCGTTGGACCCTCTTTTGCTTCAGAACTGCTGTAATTCTTTGTGGCGTAGATTCACCAAGGTGCTGGAAACATTCCTCAGTGATTCTGATCCATGTTAAGATGATAACACTATGCAGTTGCTGCAGGTTTGTCGGCCGCACATCCATGATGCAAATCTCCTGTTCCACCCCATCCCAATGGTGCTCTATTGGATTGAGATCTGGTGACTGTGGAGGCCATTTGGGTCTAGCGAACTCATTGTCATGTTCAAGAAACCAGTTTGAGATGATCTGAGCTTTGTGACGAGGCTCGTTGTCCTGCTGGAAGGAACCATCAGAAGATGGTACACTCCAGTTATAATGGATTGGACATGGTCAGCAACAATACTCGGGTAGGCTGTGGCATTTAAACAATGCTCAATTGGTACTAAGGGGCCCAAAGTGTTCCAAGAAAATATTCCCCACACCATTACACCACCAGCAGCAACCTGAACCATTGGATGGATCCCTGCTTTCATGTTGTTGATGCCAAATTCTGACCCTACCATCTGAATGTCGCGGCAGAAATCAAAACTCATCAGACCAGGCAACGTTTTCCAATCTTCTGTTGTCTAATTTTGGTGAGCCGTGTGATTTGTGGCCTCAGTTGCCTGTTCTTAGCAGACAGGAGTGTCACCCGGTGTGGTCTCCTGCTGCTGTAGCCCACCTGCTTCAAGGTTTGACGTGTTGTGTGCTCTGAACTGCTCTTCTGCACACCTCCATTGTAACGAGTGCTTATTTGAGTAACTGTTGCCTTTCTATCACCTCAGACCAGTTTGGCCATTCTACTCTGACTTCAGGCATCAACAACGCACTTTGTCCAGATGACTGAAACTCACTGGATATTTTCCCTTTTTCAGACCATTCTGTGGAAGCCCTAGACATGGCTGTGCATTAAAATCACAGTAGATCAGCAGCCTCTGAAATACTCGGACCAGCCTGTCTGGCACCAGCAACAACCATGTCGCATTCAAAGTCACTTCAATTAACTTTCTTCTGCATTCTGTTGCTCAGTTTGAACTTCAGCAGGTCATCTTGACAATGTCTACAGGCCGAAATGCATTGCGTTGCTGCCATGTGATTGGCTCATTAGATATTTGCATTAACCACCAGCTGAGCAGGCGTACCTAATAAAGTGGCTACTGACTGTAAGTGTTATCGAGTTACCTCAGGTTGCATCTTCTGGTCTCTCCACAGTGGGGTTTGTGTCTCGGCCACTCAAGGACCCTCACAGACTTGTCCCGAAGCCACCCCAGGGTTGTGCTTCATGTCATTGTCACCACAGTCTGATGTGACGTGTACAGGTTGGAGGCTTTCTCTCCATATTTGGCGGCACTTATCCTTCTCTCAGTTCTGACCAGTCTCCCCCTTCTGTGCTGCCCCCCCCCACCAGCATGATGTTGCCACCACTGTGTCTCATGGTAAGGATGATATTAGGCAGGTGAGCAGTGCTACAGAATCTGTCCTGGTGCTCTCAGACTCCTTTAAACTGTCACTCAAGAGTGGCTTCTGTCTGCCCTCTCTACCATGCATGACTGATTGACGGAGTGCTGCTCAGGTGGTCAGACTTCTAACAGGGTCTCCCATCTCTGCAGAGGACATTTGAAGCACTCTGGTAGAGTAACCATTGGGTTCTTGGTCTTCTCCCTCCTTGCCAAGTTACTCAGTTTGGGTGAACAGGCAACTCCAGGTGAAGTCCCAGTGGTTCCAAACTTTCTTCCATTTCACAATTACTGAGGCCACTGTGCTCCTGGGAACATTCAGAGCTTTAAAAATGGTTTAATCCTCTTTGTGCTGATCGATGCCACACCACAATTTGATCGCAGATGTCTACAAAGCGTTACTTGAACATTTATGGCCTGTTTTTTTTTTTTTTTGTCCTGACAAACAATGTCACTTGTCAGTCCTTCTCTACACAGGTACACGTGGGCCTTTCTAAATGAGTTCAGTTTCACGTGTCAAGTCAAGTTGGGGTGCATGCACTGGTATAGTACATTACCACACCCACTACACGATGAAGCAACTCGGGATCCGGTTGGCAACCCCTCAGGCAGACACGCGGTCCAGTCCCTCCCTCTGGAAATGACCCTCTATCTGCCGCAGCCAGGTGTTACGTGGGTGACCCCTTGGCCTGGTCCAGCCATTCGGGTCTCCATCAATGAGGATATTACGAGCCTGATCACCCTCTGGGAAATGCGCCACATGGCCGTAGTGCCGTAACTGACGCTCCCTCACAATGCAGGTCATGTGCCTCATTCGGGACTCCATGAGCAACACAAAGTCAAACCAACGGTACCCAAGGATTTTCCGGAGAGACACAGTACAGGAGTCCAGTCTCCGTCTGAGGTCACTGGATAGCGTCCATGTCTCGCAACCATATAGCAAGACAGCAAGCACCAGGACTCTAAAGACTTGGACCTTTGTCCTTCTTCAGAGATATTGGGAGCACCAAACACACCTATCCAGCGACCTCATGACCCCCATGCTCTCCCAATCCATCTACTGACTTCACAGGAAGAGTCACCAGAGACATGAATGTCACTGCCAAGGTAAGTAAACCTCTCGACAAGGTTCACACTCTCTCTGCAGACAGACACACCGCTGATGGTCGTGCCCAAGAGGTCATTAAAGGCCTGAATATTGGTTTTTATCAGGACCCATGCAAGCCCAGACCCTCAGACTCCTCATTCAGTCTCTCGAGCCTCCATTGACTCCGTGAAGATCACAGCATCATCAGCAAAGTCAAGCTCTGTGAATCTTTCTTCATCAAAAGATGCCCCACAGCTGCTGGACCCCAGGACCCTGCCCAACAGCCAGTCCATACAAGCACTGAACAGAGTAGGAGCAGAACAGACCCCTGATGAACCCCAGAATCAACTGGTAAAAACACAGAGGTCCTGCCTCCACTCTGCACAGCACTCACAGTCCCAGTGTACCGGCCAGCCATGATATCCAGCAACCTCGAGGGGATCCCGCGAACCCTCAGGATGTCCCACAGGGCAGCTTGATCAACTGAGTCAGTGAGATTGGGTGGTTCACAGCTAATCAGAGGATCAGCCTCAAGAACCGAAGACCCAGAGATATCCAACGTCCTAGCCGGAGGATCAGCTTTGAACAACTGCTCAAAATAGCCAGCCCAGCGGGTCACAACTGCAGTGTCATCCGTAAGGACCGTCCCATCAGCCTGACTGACTGCGGCTCTCTGAGGAACAGATTCAGATGTGCGTAATGCTTTGATTCCTCTGTAAGCAGGACGTGGGTCGCTAGACCACAGATGGTGTGTCACTTGCTCACAGATTCCTCTATCAAACACCTCTTTATCTGCCCTCAGAGCCCTCGCAGCCGTCCTTCTCAGTTCCCAGTACAGACCAGATTTGCCATTGAGCCGTGCGCTGCGACTCCACTTGGTGATATCCAGGGTGCCCTGCGAGATGAAACATCTCCTTCTGGGAACACCGGTAACACCAACATCACACGGGAGGTCTCCAATCAAGTTTTAGAAACATCTCAAAGAGAATTAAACGAAGCCTAATGCAGCAGAGCACAACTTAAAGGAGGGTTCTCAAACTCCAGTCCTGGAGGGCCGCGGTGGCTACAGGTTGTCATTGTAGCCTTTTTTCTTAATTGGTGACCTGTTTTTGCTGCTAATTAACTTCTTTTCCATTCATTTTAACTGATTTGTTTTTTAAGATTTGTTCCCTTGAATTTCTTCATCGTTCCTCAGAATTGCTTGATTTCTTTCCTTAATTGGCACCCAAATGAAATGTGAAGCGAGTGAGCCAGCAGAAGACCAACTAAGTAAGGGCCTCAAACTCCAACCAATTTCACTCCAACCAGTTGCTTAATGAGGTGCCGAGTCTCGTCATTAATTAAGCCCATCCTTAAATTCCACGGCCTGTTGCTGTTCTCATTGCGCAATAGCAGACATTTCTGAAATTGTTGATTTTCTCTTGTCTAAGAGCTCTGTTAAAATGTTTTGGGGTCCTGAGCAGATCAGCATATCTGAGACCTTCACCTTTCTTGATTTTCAGATATTGTATAATGGACACAGTTCACTGGTCATGTTTTGGCTCATCTTGTATCTCATTATCGTCTGGCAGCTAATTGAGAAAAAAAGAAACAATTAAGGGGTCAGAGTCTTCAAGTGCAAGTCAATTAAAGTGAATTCAAAAGAAGTTAATTAGCAGCAAAAACAGATCACTGATTAAGAAAAGGGTTAGAATGAAAACCTGCAGCCACTGCGAGTTGTGGACCCCTGATTTAAAGCAGCAGAGCAAAGGGTCTGAACACTTCTCTGAATGAGAGATTTCGGCTAACTTTTCTGAAAACATATTCTCACTTTGTCATTCTGGGTAACTGAGCCTTTAATGGCCAAAAATGTCTAATTTATGTCTCCTCTGTAAATGGACAAGTATCTGTGTGTCTGTTTGGTCCCTGTATCTCTGTTATATGCCATTTGGTGTGGGATTCGTAAAAAAGCAGTGCAAATGTTTCTGTTGTGCTACCTGTTGGAATTTAAAAATGCAATGAATTTTATTACTGCACGATTTACAAAATACATTCCAATAGATGGAACACTGGAAACGCTGAATACGTGGAGCCCAATGTTGATTGCTTAGATTTCAACCTGTGTTATACAGTGTGACCAGTAGAGGGCGCCACAGAACCCCAAATTTTCCACATACCAACACCAATTAAAGTTCAAGTTCTGATAATGGTTTGTATTAACCAGCCTCCCTCCAGATGAGTGTTGTCCACCACCTCCCGACTCGGACCACCCTGGATGAGTTTGAGTTGCACCTATTATGCCAGACCTGGGAGCACTTCTGGCATTCTGACACTAGCAGCTGGAGGTTCTTCCAGGTCAGGCGAAGGGTTCCCTGAAATGGGGATGATTTGTCCCTGCATCTCCCCCTGGTGGTACTGATGGACCACTGTAGGGCTACACTCCTGGACTACAACTCCCATCCAGCCCCACAGGCATCCAAGTCCAGGAGGACTGGCACCCGTTGTGTCGTGGGGAGGGGGGGCAAATAGTCCATGTAATTAGACTCCCACTGTCCTTCCAATAAATTGTCCTCCCGGCCGGGTAAGGGACCTTCAACGCTCCCAGCCTGCTGCCCATTACAACAGGTAGTTAAGATTAACTTTACAACACATGGTGTGCAGAAAGTGAAGTGCTCTGAGCGCTCTGACTACTCTGAATTCACTGTCTGTAGATACATCAACATGAAAGGCAACAGTAAAGATGGATGCGAAAGGCGCTTTATAATCGTTCAGTTTACAGACATTCTGGTAGATGTGCTGTAAGCTGAATGAGCTGACAGAGTGCATGGCCACATCTCGTTTGCCAGGCCTTCCAAGTTCTATTCTTTCTTGTTGAAGAGGCTAGCAGATGATGTGAAATATACACAATTAAACATTTATTTTTATTATTATTATTTTTTTTTTTTTTTGTTATTTCAACTTTGCTGTACAGCCTCACATTCCACTAAGTTTTCTTTGATTTCTGTTTCAACTGTGGCAGCTTCGTGTTTTCTTAGTGTCGGTTGTGGCTGCCAGGCTGATCTTATCTGGTAGGACGCAATACCTTTTGAATGATCCTGCTGTGTGTCCGGGTTGGAGGAGAGCATTCTGGCTTCATCTAGCTCGCCCCCCCCCACTCCACTCCACTCCACCCCACCACACCCATCCTGCTCAAGGCAGAACGTGAGTTGCAACATCTGCATGTGTGCTTTCAGCACGTCTGCTCCTCGGTCCTTTGTTTCTCTTCACTTTCCGTTCCGTGAAGACGTCATTTTCAGATTTTGTTTTTTTCTAGGAACCCACTAGAAAGGGTCACATGTGGGATCAGCTGAAAAATGAAATCTTCACCATTTAAAATATTGCTTTTTGGGGTGGGACAGCATCAGAAAGTAGTGCTGGAGTCCTCCGCAGAACCCACCCTCACATGCCCACCCCCCCTGGCACTCTGCCAGGTAGCCTAACCTGCTTGGCTTTGGCAAAAGTACCAGGCCATTTGACAATTGAGAGGGCCCCATTCAGTCTATTGGCTGTCCCAATATGTCACCCAGACACATCTTACAGGTTATCAACGTTTCTTTCGGCAACAAACACTAACTAACAGTTCTATACTCCAGATTGAAGAAGAAAACGATGCAAAAAGTACAGTTGTGGCCAAAAGTTTTGACAATGGCACAGCAGGGCCGTCTTAACGCATGGGAACACTGGGCAGTTGCCCGGGGGCTCAACAAGCATTGGGGCCTGTTGTGGGGTACAAAATCTGTACATTTTTCTTCATATTTGCATTATATTTTGTTCATGTGGTGGGCTGGCTCCCTGCCCAGGGTTTGTTTCCTGCATTACGCCCTGTGTTGGCTGGGATTGGTTCCAGCAGACCCACCCTGACCCTGTAGTTAGGATATAGCAGGTTGGATAATATGGATGGATGGATATTTTGTTCAAGAGAAGACAACAGATGAACGACATTCAGGACAAATTAAAGTATGTCTTCTTCTCAGTTATATCTCACTTTTAAAACAGCTATTCCAACAAAGAAAGGAAGATATGCTGGTAGCTCAGGCTATATCAATTACTTCATAACCTGAGAAAGGATGGACATCTAATTATTTTACAGACTGGGAAAGGAAGACATAGCAATACCTCAGAAAACATAAAAAAGCTTTATTGTTTGGGGAAACGGACAGTGAATTCATTCATCATATTGACAGCCAGCCAATCAGAATATCTAACAATCACATCTTGCAAACCCCCCCAGTAGCATTTTATAATAAATATGCCTCATCTGAGGAGCGATATAGTAAGGAAGGAGGGAAGAAGAAGAAGGGACAAAGACGTCCGAAGAGAACGGAGCGATGTCAACGTGAAGCCGTTTCCATCTGGTCGTCAGAAAAGCATCATGAACAACAATGAGTGCTAAGATCACATGCCGCCTGCGACACTCATCTCTGTCATCTTTTATATATAGTATATATATCCAGACTTTACTATCAGTCCTATTTTCTATTATTCTTTATTCTACTGGTATTATTATTCCTGTAACTATGGAACTGGGCTGCTTTTAACTTTCTATGCTTTGTTTTAATGTCTATAGAGTGATTGAAATAATAAGAGAGATTTCTCTGAGCACCTGGTGTAGCCGGAGATTTGCCATTCGCTCTGTGCTGCGAGGTTTATTAAGGCTGAGGGTGAGAGCACCACACAATAGTAGGGAACAGAACGTAAAGTTAGACATTCTTGGCTGATAAATGGCCTACTGTAAAGAGTGCTGAGCCTTTGTATGTTTAAATGTATTCTTGTAGACCAAAAGTAATATTTAAGTCTGAGATATCATTAAAACATTGTACTGTATATTGTTTGTGCCAATAATAAGTTATCTCTTGAAGTGCTGAGAGAGTGACAGGCTGGGTTATTCCTAAGGCACTTGTGTGGTTTAAAGTACCAGAGGTCTCCCAGCTGTGTGCGTGTAATTCATGGGGCACTGTTGAGTTTCTGTGTGTATGCGCATAGCTATGTATGCGTGTGTTAATCTTAAAGTGCAACAGTAGACCACCCGGTAACACTTGACGAGTACACTTAACCTTGAAGAAAACAGGTAAAGGGTAAGTACAGGGAAATACTACGATAATACAGGGCCCCATGCTAATTTATGTATATTGTGACTTGCTGTGTGGTTGTATAGGTTGGGACTCCACTGCACTGCTTTGCCCGGGGGCCTATAATTCTGTTAAGACAGTCTTATGACCCAACACCGCTTCAGTGTTTTTTTAGATCTTTTTGTCAGATGTTTCTATGGTATACTGAAGTGGAATTACAAGCATTTCAGAAGTTTCAAAGGCTTTTATTGACAGTTAAATTAACTTTATGCAAAGAGTCAATATTTGCAGTGTTGGCCTTTCTTTCTTTTTCAAGACCTCTGCAATTTGCCGTGGCATGCTCCCTGTCAATCAGCATTGGAGACACAAATGGAGAGACAAAGGACTCGGAGTGTAATTTTATCTGGGGGAGGCATAGTGACGCAGTGGTTAGCCCTGCTGTTTCACAGCTCAGATAACATTTTTGTCTCCCTGTGAAATTGTATTCCTGAAGGGTTTTTTTTACTGTTTACAAAGTGTTTTTATTTCTCTGATGGAACAAAAAAGTCAGAAGCATCTGCACAGACTGATTGTAATATTCAATCTGGGGCTCCATTCACTGGGTCTAGAAGATCGGTTTGTATTGCTCACTTTGTGGCACAATATATTGTGTGTGTATGTATGTGTGATTTAATATATATATATATATATATATATATATATACTCAGCAAAAAAAGAAACGTCCCTTTTTCCAGGACTGTGTATTTCAACAATAATGTTTTAAAAATCCAAATAACTTTACAGATCTTCATTGTAAAGGGTTTAAACAATGTTTTCCATAACCATAATCAATTAATTAACATGCACATGTGGAATGGTCGTTAAGACCTTAACAGCTTACAGAAAGTAGGCATTTAAGGTCACAGTTCTAAAAACGCAGGACACTAAAGAGACTTGTCTACCGACTGTGAAAAACACCCAAAGAAAGATGCCCAGGGTCCCTGCTCATCTGCGTGAACGTGCATTAGGCATGCTGCAGGGAGGCATGAGGACTGCTGATGTGGCTAGGGCAATAAATTGCCATGTCCGCACTGTGAGACGCCTAAGACAGCGCTACAGGAAGACAGGAAGGACAGCTGATCATCCTCGCAGTGGAAGAGCCCGGATCTCAATCCCATTGAGCACGTCTGGGACCTGTTGGATCGCAGGGTGAGGGCTAGGGCCATTCCCCAGAAATGTCCAGGAACTTGCAGGTGCCTTGGTGGAAGAGTGGGGTAACATCTCACAGCAAGAACTGACAAATCTGGTCCAGTCCATGAGGAGGAGATGCACTGCAGTACTTCAAGCAGCTGGTGGCCACACCAGAGACTGACTGGTACTTTTGATTTTGAGCCTCCCTTCATTCAGGGACACATTGTGAAACATTTTTAGTTTATGTCTTATGGTGTTGACTCTTTTACTGTTCATACAAATATTTACACATTAAGTTTACTGAAAGTAAAAACAGTTGAAAGTCAGAGGACGTTTCTTTTTTTGCTGAGTATGTGTATATATATATATATATATATATATATATATATATATATATATATATATATATATATATATATATATAATAGTGGCCACCAGGGGTGCACCAGCTACCCAAACCTGACACAAACAGAGACCAGGCACAAGTCCAGCCACACCTACATTTTTTATTTTGATGTGGGAAACGTTTCCCAAGTTTCCCACCAATGCCCAGCACAATTTTCACAGCACAGCACTTTTCTCTTCTCTGTGCCTCACTCCACCTCCACTCCCCCTCCGGACTGGTGGCTCCTTTAATGCCGCACCTGGGGGTACTCCCAGTGGCCCCTTAGTGAAGTCTGGAAACACTCCCAGGTGTGGCAGAAGCTCAACAAAGTAGGGCTCTGGAGCTCCCCCTGGCAGCACCCCCAGAACCCAATAGGGCTGTGCACAAACTCCCAACTCCCATGGAACGCTGTGGGAATCCGACGCACTACTGCAACCCAGGGGGGGCTGCCCTCTAGTGCTTGAGGGGAGGCAGTGCCCCTTTGCTTATCTGCTGCTCTGGTCTTTCCTTTCAAAAGGCTTCCCAGCCAGGTAAGGGCCCTGGGCGTCCATCACAATATATCATTTTTTTTTTAACATATTACTAGTTTGTGTCCATTTGTTGTATTTTGTTTGTGGCTACTGTTGTACTTGCACTTTGTATTGTTTGAGACACAGTGGCTCAGTGGTTAGCACTGCTGCCTCACAGCTTAAGTCACATTGTTGATCACAATAATCCATCCATCATACCTGGCAGATGCTTCCGCAGCCCTCATGGACACTTAAAAGACCACTGCACCACCACACAAACCTTGTTCAATTTCTTCTTTCCTATCAACTCCAAAGCATTTCACAGAGTTGGCCAAAATTCCAGAACATTTCCACATTTTTTCTGAACTCCAGGCTAGGCAAATTCAGCAGGGTTCCCTCATTCCTAGTCTAAATCCAGGCATTGGCAGTATGACTCTGGGCTCCTGTGACCTTAACATTTAGATTAATTGTCACTAGTCAATGAATTTAATAATTAAAATGATTATTAAGTAGATCATGGGTTCACATCCTGGGTCCTATCTGAATGGAGAGCACGTTAGTGATTGAGAAAAGCACTACATAAATGTAAAGAATGATTATTATTACTATTATTAATAATAAAAACACTGACATACCATCTAGAGTGGGTTCCTGCCTTGTGTCCTTTACTGGCTCTAACTCCCTGCAGCAAGTGGCTTCAGTAAAACAATGGATTATAATAATTTGTCATAAAATGAATGGCTTTAATGTCCCCCTCACCCTGAAACTGGTTTAAGCTGGTTCACTAAGAGACCCGATAGATGGGTCTCAGTGTATGTCAGAGGGGGTATGTCCAGAAGTCCAGTCCTGGAGGGCCACAGTGGTTGTAAGTTTTTATTCTAACCATCTTCTTCATTAGTGACCTGTTTTTGCTGCTAATTAACTTCTTTTGCCTTAAGTTTTAAGTAACTGGCTCAGCCAAACAATAATGAGACACAAAACAAGCCACCACATGACCAGCTCACCTGTGCCCATCACACAATATCTAAAAATAAAGAAAAGTGACAGTGTCAGAAAGGTCGATCTCTCGGGTCACTGAAACATCATGACGGCGTTCTTAGAAAAAACAGAAAATCAACAGTTCTGGAAATGTCTGCTGTGGCAGAACGAGAGCAGCAAGAAGTAATGGAATTAAATAACGGCTTTAATGAACAGCAAGAAACGGCTTCTCATTAAGAGATTTTGGTTGGAGTTTGAAGCCCCAATTTAACTGCTCGTCTGTCGGCTCGTTTCACGTCTCATTTCTGTTTGGCTGCCATTTAATGAAGAAACGAATCAATTCAGGGGACTGAATCCTTACAAACAGGGCTATTAAAATGAAGGGCAAAGGAGTTAATTAGCAGTAAAAACTGATTAGGAAAAGGGTTCGAATGAAAACCTGCTGCCACTGCGGCCCACCAGGCCCGGAGTTTCACACCACTGCTGTATGGGGATGGCAGCCCTCTAGTGGTTGGCATGGGCTTTACCTCTAGACCTCTATGGTCCTCCAGTATTGCAGTTCTTTGGAGCTGCTGGTCTGTTCTCTCTGTTCTTCTGACTGCAGATTTGTCATTGCCGCCAATCCCCCTGAGGCTTTCCCAGTCTCTTATTCCTTTTGTTCATTTCCTTTTTTGAGGATTACTGCAGCTTGACTCTAATTGGCAGGACTGATCTGCTGCCGCCGAGTCCCCGCCTGGGTATCCAGTTTCACTGAAAGCAGGTCACGTCGGAGGAGGCACGTTACAGGTAATCCGGATGCTACAAATTCATCAACTCTCCTAGCCTCTCTAGGCTTTATAAAAAGGGGGTCTGATTTTAATGATTGCTCTACAAGGTCTTTGCTTTTGTGGTCTCCTGCTTTCAGTAATTAAGGGGTGTCATGGTGGATGGTTACCTAAATAAAGCAGGCACATTACTGATCCCTTAATTACGACTGCACAGTTAATATTAAATAGGATGTGAAATTCACACCTTCCCTCTGCCTCTTACATTTTGAGAAACTTTCCTTTTGAGAAGGAGATATTGATACGGTTATTCTTTGGCTTATGTTAATGTTTTAATTGTTATTTTTGAATTATTATTGTTCACTTTTTTGTAATGTTTGCTTGCTATGTAGTATTTACATTCTGTGCCTAACTTTCATGCATTTTTCATGTATTCTGTGGGTGGAGCCTCATTAGAGGCAGGGCTACCATGATGTCACACCTGAGGGTCCGCCTTCCTCCTTTATATTCTAGTGCAGTGAAAGGCAACCTTTTTCGAGTTGCGCCGCAGTCCAAAACTTTTCTTTCGCGGCGCACCTGAGGGACTGCCCATAAATAAAGTCGTGACGACACAATCTATGGACAATCGCCAATAAAAACAGTTAATTTTACAAGTTTGAAAGACATTTTATTAATAAAGGAATCAAAGGATAAATCTTAAATTTAATTAATGTGAACATTGAGATTGTTTTTCAGCACATATGAGATTGATGCGAGGATCAATTTTCGAAAGACAGACGCGCATTTCCTTGTCGATCATTTGAAGTCTCTTGCGTTTCTTAGACTTCATTTCCGTATTCGTACAGTGAGCGAGATCTTCTAACAACGAGACTTTAAGTCTAACGAGATGTGTTTTTGACACCGCTGGTGTTGATATTATGATGAATAGTGAACAGCGAAAATTTTAACTTGCTTTCGAAATAAATACATTAGTTTATTCAACAATCTGATTAACCGTTATCTATTTTTACAACTTAAAATATTTTTTTTTAAACATTATCTTTTTAATCAACCATCCATCCATCCATCCTCTTCCGCTTATCTGGGGTCGGGTCGAGGGGGCAGCAGCTTAAGCAGAGAAGCCCAGACTTCCCTCCCCCCAGCCACTTCTTCCAGCTCTTCCGGGAGAATCCCAAGGCGTTCCCAGGCCAGCTGGGAGACATAGTCCCTCCAGCGTGTCCTGGGTCTTCCCCGGGGCCTCCTCCCGGTTGGACGTGCCCGGAACACATCACCAGGAGGCATCCTGATCAGATGCCCGAGCCACCTCATCTGACTCCTCTTGATGCGGAGGAGCAGCGGCTCTACTCCCATAGCTCATGACCATAGGTGAGGGTAGGAACGTAGATCGACTGGTAAATTGAGAGCTTTGCCTTATGGCTCAGCTCTTTTTTCACCACGACAGACCAATGCAGAGCCCGCATCACTGCGAATGCCGCACCGATCCGCCTGTCGATCCCATTCTTCCCTCACTCATGAACAAGACCCCGAAATACTTGAACTCCTCCACTTGGGGCAGGATCTCTCTCCCAACCCTGAGAGGGCACTCCACCCTTTTCCGGCTGAGGACCATGGTCTCTGACTTGGAGGTGCTGATTTTCATCCCAGCCGCTTCACACTCAGCTGCGAACCAATCCAGAGAGAGCTGAAGATCACGGCCTGATGAAGCAAAAACATCTCTTTGCCAAAAATGTAAAAAGTTGGCAAGGTATCTCTGGCTAAGCAGAAGGTAGGTATGCTCCAATGTCAAACGTTGGCACTGTATCTGATCATGCTCAGCTCTGACGGGAGAGCGTCCCCCGTGTCGGGAGAAGAGCACGTGGCCGTGATATCTCTGGCAATCAGAAGCTACTCTCTAAAGCACACATAGATGAGATCTCTCTCTGAAAAAGTCAAACGTTACTCTTTTTAACAATCTCTAGATGATAATGTCTGCTGAACAACCAGGTATCGCTAGCTAAGCAGAGGGAAGGTTCGCTCCAACACGTGGCGAGAGGTAGAGTGACTCGATTGGAGGCTGGCGTGGGAGTGAGGATGGCTCCACCCTACTCCTGAGGTTCCGCTTCACATCCACTAACGGATTTGTGCCTATAAATTCGGTACCGCAAGCGAATTATGATACTTAGAGCAATGAGAGAAGTCATAAAATAACCCGGAATGTTCTAGCAAATTATAGAAAAAAAACAGATCTAAATCCATTAAGTAGTTCTCTTGTGAAAAGCAGACAGACAGATGTTGGATTTTATATATGGAGAGATTGTTTGTTTGTCCAAATAGATTTGAGCCCCTGATAATAGGGGGCGGTGTCCACATATAAAAATGGTGGTCATTCCTAAACAGCTCATACAGCGTGTTTGTTAAACACCTTAAATTAAAACTGCATGTCTACACTTTAATCGCATCTTGATTGCTTCATTTCAAATCCATTGTGGTGCCTTATAGAGTACTATAAGAGCTATGAAAATGATATCACCGTCCAACTAATTATGGACATGTCTGTACAGATGGCCTGAGATGTTAAGAGCCATTCAGCTAGAGTTGTGTTTGGTAGTGAAACTTCATGAGGCTACATAGCTCTCTTAGTGTGTGTCGCATAAATCATTTTTCACGTGCAACCTTGGAGTCATTAGTGCCATTCGTTATCGTGTGCTTAAGAGGTTAGACGGCCTAACTTGGCATATGTTACATTTAATTCAAAGCCTAACTACAAACCAAATACTTGCCAGTTATGAATATTGAAATTGTGAACCTCAGAGTTTGATTCTCCAGTGTGTGCTCACATGGAAAAAAAAAGAGTCATACCTTTTTAGAATTAATATTCTCAACAGAAGAGTCAAAGATCAGGCATTCCATACAGTAATTAACAATTTATTAACTAACAAACTCAATTGCGGTTCAAATCCCATTACTGCCAGAAGGGATCCTATTCCGTTAGGCCCTTGTGCAAGGCCCTTAACCTGACAATTGCTGACCCTGCACTCAGAACACCCAAAGGTCACACAAAAAGACAATTTCCCCTCAGTGAAATAATATAATTACAAAGATACAGTATATGGAGAATCATGGCTAAGGACACAGACGTGCTCTGGAAGATTATCCTAGAATCTTCCAAATTGCTCTTTGGCCTTTGACTTGAATCTGCTGTTGCACAGACCAAGGAATGTTACTGGACCAGTTCTGGTGCACCACCTGGAAACAAAGACAGTGATCTGATTACATAAACCTTTACAGGCGAAAAGTTATAAGATGGAATGTGGTGAGACCCCCTCGACTCCAAGAAATGTGAAGCTGACACAATAGATGCGATCCTGGTGTCAGAAAACACCAAACAGTTATTATCCTAGTCTGCCTGCTAATATAAGAGATGCCCCTTCGGTCTCAGCTTTTAACTCCCGGCTGAAGACTCACTACTTCAGTTTAGCACACCCTGCCTAGAGCTGCTGATTAACTGTACAGACTGCTCCTCTGTTGTTAGTCATTAGCACTAAAACATAAGTAACAGGATCATTATAATTTGTTACTAACCCTCACCTATTCTGTTTCTCTTCTTGGTACTCAAATGTGGCACTTGGTGCCACGGCACACCTGCCAAGTTGTTTTGCCTGCCTATGGTAAAGTCATCCCTGAAGGAGGATCGCAGGAATCGTTGGAAAGAGGGGTCCTTTCATCGGATTAGCACTATTTCAGCTGTGGAATGGCCAAGTGGGGGAGGCAGCTTGATGGAAGAGGTCTCCAGGACTCTGAACAAATCCAAATCATATTATGTGATATCATCTACTGTTAAATCCTGCTACGTACTTATTTTTATACTGTATTGAGGATTTGTTCTGTGTATTGTATTGTATTGACACCCACTGCACACCCAACCTACCTGGAAAGGGGTCTCTCTTTGAACTGCCTTTCCCGAGGTTTCCCGAGGGTTTTTTTGGGAGTGTTTTCTTGTCTTCTTAGAGAGTCAAGGCTGGGGGGCTGTCAAGAGGCAGGGCCTGTTAAAGCCCATTTGCGACACTTCTTGTGTGATTTTGGGCTATACAACAAATGAATTGTATTGTATTGTATTGTATTGTATTATCCCTGAAAAAGAGCCAAAGGCTAAACTGAACTGTGGCTTACCTTCAGAGAAAGAGCCGGCTTTCTTATGAGTCTTTCAGGGGGATGATTACTTAATTGTGTTTAACTGTCCAGTCTCCATGACAGTTTATCTGGAGAAGACAAAAGTAGTTTCTCCCATCAGATGGAAACCAGTTCTTCTGCTTTTTGATGCGTGGCAAAGTTACGGCTGATGCAAAACTCAGCACAGGCACCTTCAGTCAGATTGTTTGTGGTGGTTTGATTAATACAATACCCTCCCTGCCTACGCTTGCTTCAATATCCAACACTTTTCAGGAGCAACAACCACAGCAACATATTCATTTAATCTTTTTAATGAGAAAAAACAGCAGAATTCAATGCATTGTTCTGACAATGGGAGGCACGTGCCATTTTCTTTTCACTGATAACTGTAAATACAGACTAGCAGTGATGGGAATGGCACCCTTTCCATGATTAGTACCTGCCTTGTGCTTCATGCTGCCAGATTAGGCCCCGGCACCCTGTGACGCTGCACTCACCCAACGCACAGTTCCTGATGTCTTGTATAGTTGGGGTCTCCAAGGTCTCTGAACAAAAACAAAGAAAAAGCATGTGAAATAATATTTAACAATGACTTGCAGTGTCACTGTCTCTTCTTAAGTTGCAGTTCTTTTGATCAGAGTTTGTCGGCAGGGAAGAGCCATTTGTGGTTTGTACCCTGGGCAGATTGGAAGAGTGCATTACGACCAAAGGTGACAAAAGAGGTACCAACAGTCAGGAAATTTTCAGTAAAGATGAACATGTACCTACAGTTAAGGACATTAGACCATTATTCTAAACCCCAGTACAATGTTAAGAATCCACTGCATCCACTTAACAGGATCATCTCCAGGCAGAGGAGTAGCTTCAGTGACAGACTTTTGTCACTGTCCTGTTCCACTGACAGACTGACTAGATTATGTGAATTTCCCCTTGGGATTAATAAAGTATCTATCTATCTATCTATCTATCTATCTATCTATCTATCTATCTATCTATCTATCTATCTATCTAGCACCTTTCCTATCTATCTATCTATCTATCTATCTATCTATCTATCTATCTATCTATCTATCTATCTATCTATCTATCTATCTATCTATCTATCTATCTATCTACTTATATTCATGAAACTCATTCATCAATGTTAAAGGTCCCCATTTGGTACTTTTTTGGAGTTTGCAGAAAATCTTTTAGATTGCTGCATAACACATTTATTGAAAACCTAAGGATGGTCAAATTTATCAGCCCCCATATGAATTCCTCAGGAAAAAAAAGCAGCAAATTGAAGATTTCAGGTTTCAAATCACACCTGAACCCCATGTGACTTGATTGCTCCAATCAATCAGCACCAAATACTAGAAAATAAATGATTAATAAACTTCTTTCTTCGTCATGTGTCTTACGCTTCAATAACCTGCACTCTGCTCTCCTGACACTACAAACACTAGTTGAACAGCCGTCCTCCATTACTGCTGCTGTTCACTGCAGACGTGTAAACTCGGTGACGGTGTCGGATCCTGAAAATATTCCCAGCCCAATGATAGCTGGAACCCCACCTAATGGGCTCTGTGGGCCAGTCCAATGAATGATGCTGTTGACACCCGGGGTTGGGGGGTGTGTGTGTGTGCGGGGGGCTAGTTTAAGTGCTGCCAATGTCCGGGTTAGGTCTCACTTAGAGTTTTTTTTGCTGCAGGCATCACTATCCCTTGGAGTTTTGCCACTGTTGGCATCTGGGGATCTTTCCCCTTGGAGTGTTAGCATTTGGACGGTCCTTTTAAAATTGCACAAAAATAAAAAGAAGCACACCACCAAATAAAAGATTTTCCCCACACAACACTTTTGAAAATGGCCTAATTTGGTGTAAAAACCACACATCTGGTAACCCTGGTGATGACTACAGTATGTGTGTGCAACTGGCATGGAGGAGTAGCAGTAAAGGGGTAGAGAACTCACCCTGTGGCGGGACAAGGAACAAATGTTTATTATATACTGATTAATTCTGGGGCCGCTGCAGCCCAGGTTAGCTTGTGACAAAAACTGATTTTTTTTTTTGTTTTTGTAATTTATTATTATTCGTTCAGCTAGTCTTTTTTAATCTAATGCAAGAGTTCCCCAAACTTTTTTCAGCCGCAGACCCCTTTACCAAAAACTTTTAAAACCGTCGACCCCCTAGTCACATGCAACGGTTTTTCATGTCCGCTCCTGCTTTGATACGTTCGATAAGACAATGCACAGACATGTTTGTGCTACATGTATTTTCATGCATTCTTACGTGTGACTCTTTTAATGACACATTTTACCTTTTCGTTCGCGAGTTTGGTATGTAATGTGTTTTTATCAAAAAGTGTTTTTTTGAAGTATTTTACTTCTTAATTAGGTACCTATTAGAATCATAGATATTTTGAAGTAACAAAACAAATAGCAGCAGTAAGGGGGTCGATTTTTGCTGTTGTCGACCCCCAAATTCTTTTATTTAAACTATCGACCCCTAGAAAGTTCAAATCGACCCCAGGGTGTCCATATCGACCTCTTTGGGAACTCTTGATCTAATGTAATCATTTAAATTTTTCATCTGAGTTTTGTTAATTATTTCAGTTTATGAAAATGTTTTCATGTTATAGCTTTCATTTACTATAATAACCTGGATTTGCATTAGTAGTAGAATTGTTGCAGAACACAGTAAGTCTTATTTACACAACTAATTGTTTTAATAAAAAACACAAATTGGCTTACCTGGTGTACACCAGCAGTGGCGTCAGGATTTCATAAAAGGGTGGGCCTAAACTTATCATGAGTGGGCTTAATATTATTTTATGACTGTTAAACAGAAGTCCAGTCATCCCAACATAGCATCATGTTTTTATTTTTTGCATGTCTTTTTAAACACTAATTTAAATCCACGTGCAAATGGTAAAATTAAGCTGACTGTCTATCTATTGTTACACACGTGCAATTGGGAGGCAGCTAAAGGGTCTTAAAAATAGTAGTACCACACCAGACCAGGGGTGGCAAGCTGCACTAACTCTCTCTCTCAATCTTCTGCAGACCATCCACGGGAAATCCCGCTAGGTACTGGCGCCATTGATGACGCCACTTTTGGTATTGGCACCATTGATGACGCCACTTCCTGCCCCAAAGACGTCATTTCTGGGTCCGGCGCTATTGCAGACGTCACTTCCAGTCCCGATGATAATCACTTCTGGTTCCAGTCCCAAAAACGTCACTTCCTGTACTGACCTTTAAAGACGCCATGTTCTCACTATTAAATCAGTTCTGTTTTGGACATTGAACCAATCACAATTCAACAAAATTGCCCAATTTTACAGCCAAGGCCTAACATAGGGGTGACTACCCCAAGCCTTTGATGTTTCCTGTGTCTTTTTGTGACACTATTGATGATACGTACAGGATACCAGGCCATCACACGCCACAAATACCCAATTATGATTATAATTTTGACCAGCAGCATTAATTTATCAACAAACAGATGGATTACCGTTTTTGCCATTCCTTGTAATTTATGTTTGCGCAGGAACCAATGTGTGTGGTTCCTGTCTCTGACTCTACGAGTCAATCCGTTCTCCATTAGCTTAATGCCCAGATTGTTTGTCAAGTTTGTTTTTTACGGATATTAGATGTGCCTAAAATCATGTTGGGTTGACAAGTTTGATTTTATTTTGAAGATAGTCGTTTCTCCATTAAAGGGAAACTGACGAAAGTTGTCTGGCTGTTTCATTTGCATTAGCAGTAGAAGACAATTTAGGACTACTTGGTTTTGGGGTGTCTTCACAAGCTCTCCTGTTTAACAGATAATGTTCACGTTTACACAAAAGAGATTAAGCCCAAAACTAAATGAACCATTTCCTGGTTTTGACCAACCTGTTTCCTCTCAATTAAGTGCTGAATTTTAACGTTGAAGATGATTACAGAAGGAGATTATTGCAAGACATCTTCAGAGATAGGTGTTGCGAGACTTGAAACATGTGTCTCAATTGATTTTTTAACAATATTAGAAGTGCCTACGAAGCTCCGAAGATGACAAGTTTGATTTTATTTGGAATCAAGTCATGCCTCCATTAAAGAGAACCTAAGGAAAGATGTCTGGCTGTTTTATTGCACCAGCAGGAAGAGACGATTTAGGGCTGTGTGGCTTTGGGGTCTCATTACATGCTGTCCTGTTTAACTGTTAATGGTTGCATTTACTCTAAAGAGATTAAACCCAGAGCTAAATGAACCCTTTCCTGCTGTTGACCAATGTGTCTCTTCTCAATTAAGTGCTGAATTTCAACTGTGAATATGATTACATAAGAAAAGCATTCCTAGACATCTTAAGAGATAGTTGTTGTGTGACTTGAAACATGCATCTCAATTGTTATTTTATGGATATTAGAAGTACCTACAAAACACTAGGGACTGCATGTTTCATTTTATTTTGAAGCCAATCATGCCTCCATTAAAGGGAACCTAAAGAAAGTTGTCTGGTTGTTTTATTGCACCACCAGGAGGAGACGATTTAGGGTACGTGACTTTGGCGTCTTGTCACATGCTGTACTGTTTAACAGTTAATGGTCGTATTTACTCTAAAGAGATTAAACATAGAGCTAAATGAACCATTTCCTGATTTTCACCAATGTGTCTCCTCTCAATTAAGTTCTGAATTTTAACAGTGAAGATGATTACAGAAACAGAGCGTTCCTAAACATCTTAAGAGATAGGTGTTGTGAGACTTAAAAAAAATGGCCCAATATTGCGTGAAAACCACACATCTAGTAACCCTGGAGATAACTGTGTGTGTGCAGCTAGCGTGGAGGAGTTATCACAGGTGTAGTGGTAAAGGTATAGAGAACTCAATCTGCCCACCTTGAGGCGGGACAAAGAACAAATGTTTATTATATTATGATTAATTTTGGGGCCGCTGCAGCTCTAATGATTATCCCGCCCTCGCAGGGAAAAACAAAAGATACTCAACTGGCTCGTATGCCATCACAAAATAGAGTCCTTCACAGGAGCTCCATCCGGTGGTCTGTTCAGTTCGCAAAAAGACACCCACATGACATAAGAAGCGTGGCTGTCCAGATGGGGTGGGGTGTGCTGACTATGTGCCCTCAATGGGCGGTTTCTCTGAGCTGCGGGGAGAAAAGAAGAAGAAAGCATTAGTGACAGCGCCCTCTCTTGCCCCGGTGGGTTATCACATACCTCAAGTGAGCTAGCAAGGAGATCCACATCGCACATCTGTGACAGCAGATAATAAACAAAGCAAATATTAACATAAATAAATTATTCAATGACTAACAAAAGGACATAAAACAAGGAATGGATGAAATATAACACTGTTGGCTTCATTGTGTGGTGTCCTCAGATGGACACTGGGGTAGTTTGTGGCCAAGTTTGAAGCAGTTGTGATGAGGATGAGCACCTCCAAGTCTGAGGTCATGGTACAGAGTTGAAAAAGAGTGGACTGCTCTCACCAAGTGAGGGGGGAACAATTGCCCTTAGTGGAAGAGTTTAAGTATCTTAAGATCTGTTCACAAGTGATGGAAAAAGGGAACATAAGATCAATAAGCGTACTGGGGTGGTGCCAGCTATTCTGTTTGTATTGTACTGGTATGTGGTAGAGAATTGAGAGTTGAGTCTTAAGACAAAACTCTCAGTTTTAACAGTTGATCTACATCCCTATTCTCACCTATGGTCATGATCCGTGGGTAATGACTGAAAGAACAAGATTGTGAGTACAAGCGACAGAAATTAGTTTGATTTGCAGGTGTACCCTTATCCGAGTTGTGGAAGAGGTACCATCATAAGAAGAAGAGTTTTTAGGTATCTTGGGGTCATGTTCATGAGTGATGGAAAAAGGGAGCAAAGGATTGGCAAGCAGACTGGAGTAGTGTCTGCAGCAGTCAGAAGGCAAAGCTCTCAATTTACCAGTCAATCTACATTCCTACTCTCACCTATGGCCACAAGGTTTAGGTAGTCACTGAAAGAACTATATCACAGATACTAGCATTGGAAATTAGCTTATTTTGCAGGGTGTCTGGGCTCAGAATTAGGAATGGGGTGAGGCGTACATACATTTGTGAGTACCCTGAAATTAAGCCACTGCTCCTCTTAGTCGAAGGGAGCTAGTTGAGATGGTTCAGGCATCTGATTTGGATTTCTCCAGGATGCATCACTGCAAAGAGATGTTTAAGAAATGTCCAACTTGGAGGTGACTTTGGGCCAGACCTAGGGTATGCTGGAGAGATTACCGGTATATCTCTCAGCTAGCTAGGTAACACCTCGGTATGCACCCTCAGTGACCTAGACTGCATAAGTGGTAGAAAATGGATGGATGGGTGGATGGATGGAAAGCTCAGGGATACAATAGTGGCCCTGGGAGAGAATTATATAGTCCCATCTCAGACAGTAGAGTCAATAGAAAACTTTGCAGTAATATAATAAAGCTGTTACATGAAGGACAGGTTCACCATGTTCCCAGTTGTATATTCCCAAGGTCTTTAGATTTCTTCCCACATCCCAAAGACATGCATGTTACTTTAAATGGTGGATCTAAACTGACCCCATATGCGTCAATAAGAGTAAAAAAAAAAGCCCATAATTGAATGATGGTACATTAACTACTCGTTTTTGCCTAGCTTCCAATGCCACTAAGATAGGCTTAAGGTCCTTGTAACCCTGTATTGAACAAAATAGGTTTATAAACAATCCAATGACGTGTAAAGGAGTGCCAGGAAAGGTACGATTCCAACAACACTAAGAATATAACCTGTGGCAGAGGAGAGTTATGGAGCAATGCCAAGAACATCCATCGAGAATATTTCAAAAGTATGTACTCCCAGGGCATGGAAATAAATTCAGGCTAAAGAAGTAAATAATAAGAGGATAAAAAATCTCTCAGCATGTGGTAACCGAGAAGCCTGTTGCAAAACATGTGGGCCTCTGTTCTCTATTGTGTTGCCAGGTTGCTTAGTGGTTGAGCAGCCCTTTAAATGTATGTTGTGAGTTGAGACTTCAAAGACATCAGGAGCCAGTTGGGAAGTCCAATGAGGATGATCCACAGAGAATATGAAAGTGATCCTTACCTCAGAACTGGTTTCAAGAATGACCCCAGAAATTATCATTATCTGGACGTTAAAAACAACAATCAGCTAGACATTTTTCTCATGCAATTTATCCTTGTGGATACTTCTGCGGTTTCCTACCCATGGCTGCTGGATGTGTGTATGATGTAAAGACATGTGCAGGATAACAGAGTGCAATGAACATGCAATCTTTAACTGCAAACCGGTTTGTAGTTTATATGGACACATAACCACGTTACTTACAAGATGGATCCCATAGTGGATAACCAGATATCCTAACTCAGATGGATGCCGATTCCTTATCCAGCTGAGGATGCCACATTGTTTCATGGAAATGAAAATTATCATCCTACAGAGGACTGAATTCAAAGACATCCCGAAAATCAAAATGAAAAAGTGATGAGGCCAGCTAGTCCATTTTGCCGAAATTTCATTGCAGCAACTCCAAATCATACTCAGTTTGTATGTCCCCCATGTGATTGTATGCATGACTGACAACGTCGGGGGCGTGCATGCTCCTAATGAGACGATGGATGGTGTCCTGGGGGATCTCCTCCCAGAACTAGACCAGGGCATCACTAAGCTCCTGGATAGTTTGAGGTGCAACCTGGCGGCATCAGATGGACCGAAACATAATGTCCCAGAGGTGTTCTATTGGATTGAGGTCAGGCGAGCATGAGGGCCACTCAATGGTATCCAATCCTTCATCCTCCAGAAACTGCCTGCTTACTCTGCCCACATGAGGCCGGGTATTGTCGTGCACCAGGAGGAACCCAGGACCCACTGCACCAGCATAAGTCCTGACAATGGGTCCAAGTAGTTCTTCCCGATACCTAATGGCCGTCAAGGTGCCATTGTCTAGCCTGTAGAGGTCTATGCATCTCTCCGTGGATATGCTTCCCCAGACCATCACTGACCCACCACCAAACTGGTCACTGAACGATGTTTACTAGGGGATGTCAGCCCTCAGGCCATCCTCATGAAGTCTGTTTCTGATTGTTTGGTCAGAGTCATTCACACCAGTGGCCTGCTGGAGGTCATTTTGTAGGCTTTGGCAGTTCTCGTCTTGATCCTCCTTGCCCAAAGCAGCAGATACTGGTCAGTCCTGCTGATGAGTTAAGGACCTTCTACGGCCCTATCCAGGTCTCCTAGAGAAACTGCCTGTCTCCTGGAATCTCCTTCATGCCCCTGAGACTGTGCTAGGAGAGACAGCAAACCTTCTGACAATGGCACGAATTGATATGCCATCCTGGAGAAGTTGGACTACCTGTGCTACCTCTGTAGGGTCCAGGTATCGCCCGCCTCATGCTGCCAGTAGTGACACTGTAGCCAAATGCAAAATGAGTGAAAAAACAGATGAGGAGGGAAAAATGTCAGTGGCCTCCACCTGTTAAACCATTCCTCTTTTGGGGGTCATCTCATTGTTGCCCCTTTAGTGACACTGTTGTTAATTTAATTAACACCAAAGCAGCTGATAACTGATGAACAACCCCCTCTGCAACTTCACTGACCAGATCAATAGCCCAGAAGTTTCATTGACTTGATGCTATACTCGGATTAAAAAGTGTTTCTTTAATTTTTTTGAGCAGTATATATAGTGGACTAGCAGTTGGGAGTTTATGAGAGAATAATTTAGAGTTAATGAGAGTTAAGTATTTTGGCCCGCGGTGCATATTGAAATATATATGCATTTATTTTAGAATTGTCATGAAGAGAAATACTTAACTGGTTTAGTGAATAAAAGACCAGAATGCACTAGGAGGAAGGCTGACAAAATATGCAAAATGTACTAGGAGATGATTAGGAGATTAGCAGATGTCCTGTAAACAACAAGACTGGACAGTCGTCACATACACAGAGATTTCAAAAATAATAGCTGAACCTAATGGATATCAGAAGAACTAGAGTATAGTAGAATAGTCTTTTATTTTATTACACCCAATCAAAGTAAATGTATGTGTTAATCAGCTCTATTATGTAAATTCATTTGTTCATAAAACGGACCTCTGCCTTTAATTGTTTTGATCATTTTGTAACAGACTACTGTGAGGAATGCCCGAAGAGATAATTAAAGACGCAATGAAGAGGTTTTCTCCTTCCTGGTTTCTGTCTCAAAGTTGTTTTTATCAAACTTGTACTAGTAGAGGATACGTTTCTTTCTATAATTAATATGTTCATTTCTTCCACAAGGTTTGCCCTTAACTAGTGGGAGATAGAAAGGCAATAGTAGCGTAAGTATGGTATTGGAAAAAAGAAAATGAGTGTTTGTGGTGGTACAATCAGTCAGAGCTTGTTTTCCTTTTTACTTTACTTTGCACTCTGAGTTAGTCCTATTGTCCATCTCTTCCAGTGTTTTCATAAGGAACATAGAACATAAGAAATGTGACAAAATGAGAGGAAACCATTCTGTCTATCAAGCTCAGTTGTATAGTTGACAACTAAGCTGTCCCAAAATATCATCTAGATACTTCTTAAAGGTTTTCAAGGTTTCTGCTTCAACTCCATCTCCCAGTAGTTTGTTCCAGATTCCCACAACTCTGATTAAAAAAAGGGCTTCCTGGCTTCTGATACTAAATGCACTTCCCCTTAATTTCCACTGGTGACTTGATTTGTCTTTTAAGTTGAAAGAATTCTGATGATCTTCTTTATCAATGCCTTTGAGAATTTTGAAAACCTGGATTAGGTTCCCACATAGTTTCTTCTGTTCGACACTAAACAGGTTTAATTCCCTGAGCCTGTCACTGTAGGACTCGTCTTTAACTCCTGGAATGCAACTGGTTGTTCTCCTCTGCACAGCCTCAAGCAATGCTATATATTTCTTGTAGTGTGGTGACCAGAAATGCACACAATACTCCAGATGTGGTCTCACTTAGTGCATTATATAGTTGAGCATAACATTTTTATGATATAAATTAACATTTTATTTACTTTTTAATTGCTTCTGTGTGTTGCTTAGATGATGAAAATGTTTTGTCAACATTAGCCCATAAATCCTTTTCAGAGGTTGCTTCTTATAGCAGTGTCTCCCATCTTGTATCTATAACTGACATTCCTTTTGTCCTTGTGTAGCTCTTTGTACTTTTCTTTGTTAAGCTGTATTTCCTAAATGTTTGCCCAGTTCTGAATCTTGTCCAGGTCTATTTGGATTGTTTTTGCAGTCTTATCAGTCACTGTGTTTACATGCACACTTGAAACCAGGATAATAAGAGCTACCCAGTTAAAGCAGAAACCTGGTGCACTGAAGAGAGACTAAACATCATTGGCATCAACCGTGAATCTGAAAACAAGCATGGAGGCTGTGTTGCCTGAGATTGTGCTGCTGAGCTTAGCACTGTTAAGTTCAGCTCATCAACATAAATGTAATGATTTCTGAAATACCGAGATAGATTATTTCAACCAGAAGGGTGAATATTTGCCTCAGGCAGTTTATCCTTGTAGACGCTTCCACCATTTTGTACCTTGCTGGATGCGTGCGTGAAGCAAAGACATGTGCAGGCTAACTGGTGCAGAGCTACGAGTACCTGGATGTTCACATAAACAGCAAACAGAGTTGTTCTGATGACATAGTGGTGCTGTACAAGAAGGTCCAGGGCAGACTGTTCTGTACTTCTGACGTATGCAGCAAGCTGCTGGAGGTGTTCTACTAGTCTGTAGTAGCCAGTGTATTGTTCTACACGTTTGTTTTGTCTATATTACTTTGCTTTCCCCTTTTGTATTCTTTAATGTGTAGCCTTTGTCAGAATACATCAAATCCCATAGACTTAGCACTGTTTATCTGGTATTGTACTTTATAATTTCTCCCTACCTTAAGTTACAACTTAAATAATGTATTATTAATAATATTCATAAAAATAACAAGCAAAGTACATTTGAATATTAGCAACCTGTCAGGGATGCCAGGGGCAACGACCTGGCCGGGACGCCATGAAGGACCAGAAGAGGGTCAAAGCCCACCCTGGATCACGTGGGGGCCGCCTTCCTGGTTGCTCTGGGGGCCACGGGTTGAGGGCATGGCAGCCCTACCCTGTAGGTGCCCGTGGTCACCGCCAGGAGGCGCCCCAATGCCTTGGGGACCTGTTGCCCCAGCACTTCCTTCACACCAGGAAGTGCTGGGGGGAAGACTTTGGACGACACCCGGAGAGCTGCCGGGAGAACAGCCGGCACTTCCGCCACGCTGGGGCGTGGCCAACGGGGGAGTGTTGGAAGCACCTGGAGCTCATCCGGGTAATGTATAAAAGGGGCCGTCTCCCTTCATTCGAGGCTAGAGTCGGGTGGAAGGAGGACGAGGCAAGAGAGGAGAGTGGAGGCGGCCCGAAGAAAGGCATTTGAGTGGCCAAGACTGTGTTGGGGTTTGTGCACTTGTGGACAGTGGGTCTTAGTGACCATATATATTGTAAATAGTGTAAATAAAATATGTGTGGTGGTGAAGAACAACATATCCGCCTGTCTGTGTCCGTGTCAGCTCCACAAACCATACAATCTGATAAATACTGATGTATAATTTCAGGTGGCACATAGACTTGTTAGTTACTTAAAACGTCCTTAAGTTAAGTCATCATTTTTGGTCAGCTTTCTTCAGAACAGGCTGCATGCCTGTTTCAATTTGGCTGCTGAGTTGTGCTTCTCAGCGTGGTCTTCTTTCCAGTCCATGTTGTGTGAGATGCTCCGTTATCATCATGGTGTGAGAGAGAGAGAGAGAGAGAAAGTAGGATGGGTAAATCAACCAAATTTATACAGTCTTTGTCCAAATCCTTACACTAATAGGGAGTTATGCTACAGAATGGCCTCTGATTCATTGACAACAACAACATTTATTTATATAGCAATTTTTAATACAAAAAAGTAGCTCAAAGTGCTTTACATAATGAAGAAAAATAAAAGACAAAATAAGAAATTAAAATAAGACAACATTAGTTAACATAGAAAAAGAGTAAGGTCCGATGGCCAGGGAGGACAGAAACAACAAAAAAAAAACTCCAGATGGCTGGAGAAAAATATAAAATCTGCAGGGGTTCCAGGCCATGAGACCGCCCAGTCCCCTCTAGGCATTCTACCTAACATAAATGAAAATGAAATAGTCCTCTTTGTATTTAAGGTTCTCACAAATGCTCTTGATGATGATGGTCATGCAGACTTCTGGCTTTTAATCCATCACTGTTGGAACATCACGGTGCTTTGAGTAGATGGTGGTGGCCCAAAAAGACACCGGAAAAAGAAACAGAAGAGAGAGTAGGGGTTAGTACAGATTTTAGAGCCACCATGAATAGTTATTATAATGAATTGGATATGCAGAGTATCAGGATTAAATTAAAGTGAAGTTATGAGAAGGCCATGTTAAAGAAATGTGTTTTCAGCAGTTTTTTAAAGAGCTCCACCGTATCAGCCTGGTGAATTCCTATTGGCAGGCTATTTCATATTTTAGGTGCCGGACAGCAGAAGGCCGCCCGCCTCACCACTTCTTTTAAGTTTAGCTCTTGGAATTCTAAGGAGACACTCATTTGAAGATCTAAGGTTACGATTTGGAATATAACGTGTCAGGCATTCCGATATATACGATGGGGCGAGATTATTTAAGGCTTTATAAACCATAAGCAGAATTTTAAAGTCAATCCTGAATGACACAGGTAACCAGTGTAGTGACATCAAAACTGGAGAAATGTGTTCGGATTTTCTTTTCCTAGTTAGGATTCTAGCAGCTGCATTCTGCACTCGTTGCAAACGATTTATGTCTTTTTTGGGTGGTCCTGAGAGGAGTGCGTTACAGTAATCTAGTCGACTGAAAACAAACGCGTGAACTCATTTCTCAGCATCTTTCAGTGATATAAGAGGTCTAACTTTTGCTATGTTTCTTAAGTGAAAAAATGCTGTCCTAGTAATCTGATTAATATGCGATTTAAAATTTAGACCAAACCAAACAGCCGTACTTCAGACCAATGGGGGCACACAATACCTTTCACACCTGCCCCCAAAACCATGTGTTGCACGTTTTGCCAGCTATGTAGTCTGGCTTTCCTGTGGGGGTTGATTGAGGGAGTCCTGCCCGAAATCACTTGCCAAACTGGATTAATGGTTTAATGGCACTTCCCCCGACCCTGTCATAACCTGACTAAGTCCAAAGGAGGTGGGGGGGGGGATGGATGCGATTAGTTAAATATTAAACCATTGCTGTTGTTATCAACGATATAACACTAGCTTTGTCTAAGTTACAAATAAAGACAAACAAAACATTTATCAACTTGTATATAAAATTTCACGCCACAACAACTGTGGTCTCCTCAACCACACTGATGGCACGCAGACTTATTTTGCTAAACTGGAAGAATCCTAACTCTCCTCCTTTAAGTCAGTGGGTAACTGATGTTTTATATTATTTGAAATTGGAAAAAATTAATTCTCAGTTAGAGGATCTGTGCAGAACTTTTTCAAAACCTGGCAGGATCTAGTCAATAATATTTTAGAATAAGCTCTTAAAGCACTGAGGAAGTAACTCTCTTCCCATTTCTTTTTCTTCTCCATTTATCTTTATCCACCTATTAAACTCATCAATTTATTTATTTTTACTAGCTTTAAGTTTTATTCCGCTGGCCATGCTCTCTTTCTCAGGGGTGGGGGTTGATTTTTTTTCAATCCTATTTTATGTAAAAATTGATCTTCTTGTATGGAATGATTACAATAAAATCAATAAAATTAAAAAAACAACAACTGTGGTCTCCAGTGGAAGTAACTTGAGTTCAAAAGAGTGAAAGTGCCACAATGAACTTATCAGGAAAGATTGCTCTATCACAGGGTTAACTCTGGACACACTGGAAGCTATTGTGGAAAAGAAAATTGGTGGAAAAATTGGATGCCATTATTGAAAATCTCTTCCACGCACTCTCTTGGAGCACTTTGAACCAAAGTCTCATTTGTCCAATGTGTCCTGGGGGTCTTTTCTGCTCACTGCCATTCAGAAATTCAGTGCTTCCTCCCGATGTCCTAGACTAAATACTCATACTTTTTAAGTTAATTTGTATTCATTTTGCTATTTCCACACAATATATATTTATTCATTATTTATCTTTGTAGGTGCCGTGGAGGAAGGACAAGCATCTGACTAAGATGGAGGATGAATTCTTGCCCAGCCAGGAGGCCACAATGAATGGACTTGGCGAACAGGCATACCGGGAGCAGTTCATTCCCCCACATGACAGGTGGCAGTGTTCCTCAGGGCTGAACTCAATTATAACACCTACAGGGTACCATGGAAATTGGAATTGGGAAACGCAATCTGGTTGGCATCTTTGGGTACTACCAGAGGGCTCTGGAGAGGGAGGACTGCCATGATTTCCAAGGCTCAGAAATGCTCTGGGTGACCTGGGTGTGACACCGGAAGCAGTTCCTGGGTTGGATTCAAAAGGGAGCCTGCAGTCTCACTTCATTGAGTCAGAGTCGGGGGGTAGCATGTAACATTTTGTTGGAGGTGAAAGGGAAGAAGTTGTATTTCTATTTGGGCATTGTGGCAAGTGTTTGTGTTAGGAAGATTTATTTTTATTTGAAACCAGAATTGTGCTTGAGCATTACTGTGTCTGTGGTTTGGATCTCAGTGGCTCCCCCTTGTGGTTACACTATAAATTGAATAATTGCATTATTTGCCCTGTGAGTCTTTGTTTGTTTTCTTATGGTTCTGGTGATGTGTGCATCTACATTCTCCACCTGCATACTCCAAAAGGATGTTCTACTCATTGACATCAAATCTGAAATACCTGATATCAATCGTATGGATCTGAAGTGGTAATAAATGTAGGGGTAGACTTACTTTTTCCACATGACAAATCTGCATTTTTGTTAATTTAGATTATGAGAATGAATGTCAATTTTAAGTGTCATTTGTTCACGTATATCATCTTTATTTGTGGGCAATGTTTGCATAAAGATTTAATGTTTCCCTCTTCAGCAAATTCAACAATTTCCAAGTGGAGTACTTACTTTTTCACATGACCATATATCTATATATCTATATCTATGTCTCTCTCTCAATATATATATATACTATATATATATATATATATATATATATATATATATATATATATATATATATATATATATATGCTTCTTCTCTGCCAAATCAAATATCATATTTTCTAACTGTAATATAGGTAGGTTTTTGTTTACAGAATGCAAAAAACGTTTTACTACTTTACAGTATAAGAATACATGATTTGTATCTTCTATTTCATTGCTATAAAAGCAATTATTACAACCTATTTCAACCTTAGTAAGTCATTACAGATGTATGTATTGGTCAAACCATGAAACTTGTAATTATTTTGCTTCTGAAAAAATAGGAAAAGAAATATATTCTGTTCGAATTTTAGCAGTAATATTTTTTGTATAATCTTGCAACAGATCCTCTTTTTTAAACTATTCTGGGTATAGCGCATTACTCAGGTTATCCTAATAATTTTATTATATTTTTTTACCTTTGAAGTGTACTTTGCTTAAAGACGACTATAATTAAGGAATTGTGGTAACATATGTAACATACCCTTTTACTAGATTAACTAAAGGTGAAGGAATCGCTTTCAAAATGATTTTTATTCTTTTACTGATCAATGTATATTGAACTTTATACCAAACTCTTTTATGTCCAATGAAATCCCCATAAAAAACACAATAATGAGTATACATTCAGTACACATTCAGAACAGCGCTGCCAGGATCCTGATGAGGGTGCGAAAGCATAGCCACATCACTCCTATCTTGAAAACCCTTCACTGGCCCCCTGTACCACTTAGAATAGAGTACAAGGTTCCCCTCCTTACCCATCAGTGCATCTATGGATCTGCTCCCCTGTATTTACAGGAACTCCTTATCCCTCATACTTCCTCACGCACCCTCCTCTCTGTGCATGCTAACACTCTTCAAGTTCCCAGAACTAAGCTTAGCAGTATGGGTGATAGGGCCTTTTCTTTGGTGGCACCGAGGCTGTGGAATTCTCTCCCTGACTACCTTCAAACGAAACCTAAAAACTTATCCATTTAGAAAGGCATTTTGTTAAATTATTTCTATAGATTATCTTGTTTGTTAATTTATTCTTATTTTGTAGCACTTTGAGATTGTTAAATATAAAGCGCAATATAAATAAAAAGTATTATTATTATTATTATTATTATTATTTATACTGCACTACATATTGCAACATAGAAAGCAGGATCACTAGGTGGCAGTAACGCGCCATTGCTATTGTAGATTTCTGCACAATAATGTCCTGGCTATCGACAATATTGAAAAATGTAAATAAAAATGTGTCGAGTCTTATAAAAGACGGTGTGATGAAATTAGTAAAGCTCGCCGATCGCTGTGCGTAAAAAAAATAAAGAGGAGGAAAATCTGCCGCTGAGCTTTGTCACAGAGACAAATGGGCGTGTCTTGGTGTAGGCGAGGCCAAAGGGGTGGGGTTAAGCGGAGAGGCAAGGCGGTGTCAGAACGTCGCGGCGTTGCGCGAAGACAGAACAGAAACGCTCGGCTTGACGACGCGGGCGGGGGGGCGGATCAACAGCAACTTCAGAGGGGACATGACTGAGAGCGCAGGGGCGCGCAATGAAGCACCGTCGGCCCTCCGCCGAGGCGTGGGCAATAAAGTCACCGTGGTGCTCGGAGCTCAGTGGGGAGACGAAGGCAAGGGCAAAGTGGTCGACTTGTTGGCCCAGGAGGCGGACATCGTGTGCAGATGTCAGGTAAGGAGGGACTTGAAGAACCAGGAAGGAAGGCGTATTGCTCGGAATAAGTGAATGGTAATCCATTACCCTGTTGGAAAATGGAAACATAACAGTCATGGTATCCGTGAAGAGCAAGGATGGAAACTAGAGTGTGAGCCACGAAAGTCCGCCGGCCGAAGGTGAAGACGCTCCGAGTCACCTTGACTCCCGGCGTCTCGTCTCATCTCGCGTCGTGACTGGCAGGCGGCACGTGCGCGTTGGGAGTGCGCGAGGAGTGGCGAGGAGGCTTCCACCTGTCCTCGAGTGGCATTTTTTCGCCCGTCTTGTAACGTTTGTTTTACTTCGCTGTTCGTCGGTTCAGATCCCTTCGTTCCTTTCATTGTCCCGTAGCACGTTAAGTTCTTCTTTTTTTGCGCGGTGTCATTTTATTCATGGATTTAGTTTTGAGCGCTCAGGTCGCCGAAGAACGGTGGTGTTCCGAGTACCGGGGTGTACCAGCTGTCAGTTTGAGCGTGTCCAAATGCTTGCAACTGCCAGCTCGTGCATTTTTGAGTTGTCTTAAATGAGGGGAAATAATTAGTAGTTAGCGAACGCCTTCACAGACATGGGTAGAACATACAACCTAAGTCCTGTGGTTTGATGTGATGGGCTTCATGCCAACTGAAAGCGATCTTTGTTACCACCCAGAAATTATACCTCCCTCACATTGGTACAGTTTCACAAATTTAATTTGGACAGGCAAAGGATATAACACAATGGCATACCATTGGTCATCCAAAACGGGGTCTACTATTATAAAAGCTTAACACGGTCAAAACCATACTGCAATGCGAAAGAAGTAGATTAAGGCTACCTTTAGTGAGGAATGACTCACTCTTGCAGTTTGTGTTGATGTCCTCAGTTTTGTCCAAGTCTAAACTTGCCGTTAAGTCCAGTTCATTGTTATAAAGGATACATTTCTTATTTTTCAACTCAAAAGTTGTTTCTTCAGAAGCATGGTAGATATGCATTTCCCATGAAAAATTGTTACAATCACCAGCGTTTCTTTACAGTGCAGGCAATGCGGTATGAAATGAAATAAAGCCTTAAAGTTGCCAGATACGCCCTCTTGGTATTTTAATAAATGAAAACGTAGCTTTCCAGTGCATGTTCGTGACAACAAAAATTATCTGTAATTAATCAGTTTATTGCATATACCTGGTACTGTTTTTTGCAGTACATTTTCTTTTTGTTCGTATGAGCTGTCACATCCATGTAAATCAAAACAAGACGAAATGCATGGCATGAACAGTTTACTGTGACTTGGTCTTTCGAGAGGAATCCACTCCATGAGATTAAAGATTATTGTGGAAGGCTACAAGTGCTGAGGTAGCATGCACAACTGTTTTTCTTGTATGTTTAATATATAATTCTATGTATAAATGTCTTGTTTATGTATTTGGAAGGCATTCTTTCAGAAGAGCCTCACGTTGTGGGTTTTTTTTTTTTTCTTCTGCCTTCAGCCCTAAATCCTACTGATTAATCAAATGAGTCAATTTACTTAACTCCTTCAGGGCTGATGTCAACTTTTGTGAAAAGAAGGAGCTGACGATGTTAATCAACTGTAAACTGTGACAGAACCAACCGTTACATTTTAGTTGGCCTCTTGTTGCTAGAAGGAAAGTTAGATTCATTGGTTTGATGGAGATTCCTTGTGGTCTCGTGAGTAGCAAGGCGCACACAACAGCAAAAATTAGGTTCCAGCTTCAGCTGATTGGTCTGAAGATGTTCGCCAGGGAGGACTGACACTTAACAATGATAAGAGGTAGAAACCAGATTGTAATGCACTTGTGACCATGAAGCGTAGACAGCCTGGCAGCAAGCCTTCTGCACATTCTTGACAAACTGGCAGCAACAGATGTTTTATGTTGATTTCTAAATGAAACCATTGTTTTTTGGAAAAAATATTCAGCCCTCCTCAAAGAGTTAAAACAGATAGTTCAAAATGTTCCGATCAATAGAGTTAAATCAAAATGTCTATCACTAAGCCCCAAAAGAACACGGGAGCCTCCATCAGCAGCACCCTCCAGTGGCTACATATTAAGATTATATGTACCATGAAGCCCAGCGGGTGTCTATACAAGGACATTGCCAGATGGATAGATGGAGAACAGTTTGCTCCAGGAGTCAGTCTTCAGTGTCTCTATTGGTCACGGCAAGCATAATGTCATTACAGTTTTAGGATGAAAGTTAAGGTTTGGGTATTGTGTGAATGGTATCATGAGCTCAGTGCAGTTTTAAGACCGAATGACAATACAATTTTAGAATGGATGTTAAGAATAGGATTTAGTGTGAATGGTATGTACATTCTGAATGTGTAAATTTATGCTTAACTTTAGACATTCATTTCAGCAAGAATCTAACTAACGGTTTATCTGTTTTATTTTCAAGCTGCATTTGTAGCCCTCTGCAATTGCTGTTTTATATTTGCTTTTCTGTTCACACATATATGTTGTAGCCTGGATATACAGACCCCTGCCCTGAAACTGAACTGCAGTGTTGGCTCTGCTGATGCTTCTCCCAGTCTACCTCCATTATTCTACTCCCATTCCTGGGAAAGTACCACCAGCCATTGTTGCAGGGTATCAGTCAATCCATGATTCTTGTACTATATATAACAAACTCATTTAAAACGTTAAATCAGAGTGGGTGGGATGTCCCAGTTAAATTTCAGTCGAAGTTTAGTTTGTCCAAGGTGGATATTGTAGTCTGACAATTGCCAAAGATTTAAGACTTTAGAAAATTGTTGAAGTATATCAATTCGTCCATCTTCTTGTACTTGTATCCGGTTAATTATTTTGGGCAGCCACTACTTATTTGCGTGTTGTATTAATTCATTACATGGCACACCTATCCAGACTTGGCCAGTTTGAGATGTGACAGGTATCTTAACCTGCATATCTTTTCTCTAATTTGGTGTAGTGAATCGGTGTCCTGGCATTGTTTGTTGAGGTTTTTCCCATTTACTGAATATTTGAGCAGTTTTTATTTGTTTTGTTTGTGACTGCTGCAATTTTTTTTCCTGATGGCCATTACTCGCAATATTTATAGTGATGACATCCATTGCCAGTCTTAATAGTAGGATATTCCGCAGTGCATTGCATCATTCATTATCCTAGCATCAGGTACTTTTTCTAACAATAAACTATGAAGATTTTTATAGTTAGGGTCAAACAAAAATTTATAATAAAAAGACTTTGCAATATATATATTGATTGTAGTTTATAGTGAGTACACTGTTAGACAGCTAACTGCCAAATGATGCACATGTCCAAATTAACTGGGCAGCTACTAGTGAGAAATGCCAATTGCTGATATTTTAAAGTTTCATATATTTGGGTGCTTTCTTCCGTTTTCACAGGTTGCTACTCTTAAGTTTAAATTTCAAGAAAAGGTTATTTAAGCCCAGTTATGCTTATAATGCGTTGAACTAGGGAATACACTGGTCACAAAGGAATTGTTGTGGCACCACCCGTGTTGTCCCTTTTCATATGTACCAAGTCTTTGAACTGAAATGGGTGCTCAATGATGTACCCAATGACGCAAAATGAAAAAGTAGGTAAACAAGAAGCTTCTTCAGTATTCTCTTCGGTGCGTCAGTTTCAGGTAGGAGCTCCAGTCAGCGGTCACAGTGTGTGGAGTCAGTTGCACCCCGTGGGTGGTTTCTTAGGGCTGTAGGAGAAAATGGAGATGTGGCCATTACTGACCGCACCCCCTCATGTTCCGGTGTGGTGTAACTCTTGTCTCAGATGCGCCTGGAAGGAAAACCACATGCTTGCATTCATAACAAGTAGTAATGTTAATTGGCAGACTTGGCACATACCTAGATATACAGCATAGCCAATACTTGCTTGCCTCTTCTGTCTGCTTGTTCTGCTAGTAGTGGCGGTCAAGTAGAAAAAAGAATTTTCTGAAAGGTTTAATTGGGCTTCATTTCTTTCTGTAAGGACATTGTGGTGGTGTTATTATTAGACAAGGAGATATGCATCTATAAAGAACAGAGAGTTTGGTTTTAAAGTTGAATTACACTATCAAATGTAAATGGTATGCACGTCTCATGGGTCAGTAACGTTTTATTTCCTTAACAAAGAGTTTAGATATTTGCCTTGAGCATGGGCAGCTAAGACCCTGTCTCTAACTACACAAGTTTTTAACTTCTGCAAGGGCTATTTCAATTATTTTATATTAAGACTGCATTTTAACAACAATCAAGTAGCAACACATTTCCATTCTGTTTGCATCTTTATTTATGGTCTGTGCTGTTGTCACCTTAGTAACCTCAAGCTCCTGACAGAACAAAACAAAATTCTGTGCTATTCTTCTTTTTCTTGCTCCCGGGTGGATATTCCTGTGCTGCTGGTTTCAGTTAAAATGCCTTTATCACTGTAGTCATTCAGACTGCCAGTATATCTTGTATTGTTTTTTATTTTTTTAACCCTGTAGTTAAAATATGAGCGTGCAAACTAAATATACACATGCAAAAACAGGCATGCTTAAGGATAACTGTGACATACCATGCATTAATATTCTTAAGCTCTGGCTGCTTATCTTTAGTATAATGGCAGCAGGGTTAGGATTTGCGATGATTCACAGTTGTGTCAATGGATACATCAGCAATGAGAAACAGTTATTTGTAAAACGAAAGAAAATAATGTTTGAGGCTTTATTAGTTCCGATGTCGGGATGTTAATTTTTTCTTTTTTACTTTGTGTTTTGGTTATGAATATTCTCCACTGTGTCTTTCTTGCTTTATGGTCTTCTGTTTCTTTCAGCCATGTCCTAAATGTTTAATTTCATGTTGGCACAATATTTTTTTCAGAGCCAGCACTATTTCAAATTAGATTAAATACAGTAAATAGCACTTCAACATGTTTTGTCCCCAAGCAAAGAATAGCAGTTTGTTAGCTATAATGCAACTGAACATGTATACATTAACAATTGATGTTGATGCAAATTGTTACTAAAATATAAGAATGCATTATCAATGTAATATTTAGATAGTCAAGAAGTTATTTCTGTGTTTGTGTACAACTTTATAAATGTAAAAAAGTTATAGTAAGTGACCATGAAATCCAAGTTTCACTTGTTTGCCTAGCTCAAGGCTAAGTTTTCATTGTATCTCATCCAGCCTTTTTCATTAGCAAAATTACCAATCTGTGCTTAGGTGTTTGACTCAGTGGTTTGTTTTATGTTCTTTTTGCCTTCTTATTCATCATTTTGCATTGCCTGATACTGATGGATTTCTGTTTTGAATCCATCCATCCATTTTTAAACCCACTTATTCTGAGCAGGATCACATGGAAGCTGGAGCCTATCCCAGGAAGCATCAGGCTCAAAGGCAGGAACGACCCCTGTACAGGGCAATACACCTGGCCTTAATTTCATCCTATATGTGAAAACACTGTTCAGATATTATTAGTGTCAACTTTTTGGCATCTTGGAGAAATTTTCAAGTCCCTTATTAAGTCGATACATTGTTTTCTCTGTTAGAGACTGAAATGATTGATTTGTCATAGTCTATTCAAAAATGGTATGTCTGCTAGTTCAAAGACAGCTACTTTTGATGGTGTGTTTTTCTTGGGTGTTGGCCAGAATTTGATATAGTACTCCTTATCCTATTCTGTTAATACATTGTACAGTCTGCACAGTATGTCCTTTGCTTTGTATTCAAATGTTTTTGCAATAAAACTGAATTTTTGAAGTATTTTAATTGCTTCAGTATATCGCCAGGACAATGAGGACATTATTTTTTAGTTAAACGGCCAGATTTGCCTTTCAGAGTTTATTTTTTGCATTCATTTTCGTTTGTCATTCATTTTATCTGCCTGTAACACTCTGCACTTGTACATTTAAACTACATTTTCTTGTCTGTTTGAACAGTCTTTGCACCCTCCACCTTATTATTTGCTCTCTTTTTTTATCAAAAAATATGTCAGGATTACTCACGATGTTTGAGTTAGTTTTCATTTTAGGGCTAGTTTCCAGAAAAAATGATGCAACCATGAAGAACATTCTTTATTTTCTCAATTCATCAGCTTGTTGATTCTTAGATCTGTGATGCCAAAGGCTTCTAGTTTCATTGCTGCCTAAAGTAGCAAATGTATTCTTTACTTTGTCCGTTCCATGATGAACACTATTTTCAGTAAAATCAAATATCTTGAATCACTCTTTCCATGCATAGGTTATGCAGTTACCTCAGAGTCGTACAGTGACTTACTGGCAGGTACCTCCATAGTTAATTGTACAGGAAATTAACCACAGTAGAAAACGGTGCCAGGTGGTTTTGAAACAGTTAATTCATTACGCTCATTCTGAAAATTGGAGAAATGACCTGAGAATTTGAATTCCACAGTGTGGCAGTCTCAAAATGCACAGTAGCGAAGATATCAGGGCTGTGGAGTTGGTAGATAAATCCTTTGACTCTGACTCCTTAGTTTCCGATACGTTTGACTCCGACTCCTCTGTATTTAATATACTAATGTATTTTCCATGTTGATTGAAGGATGGCAACATACACGTCATTTAACCACAGAACTACTGGCTAGAAAGCTGACTCTCTACCATATTGGCCAGTTTAAAAAAAAAAAAAAAAGACAAGAACCCCTAAACACACATCAGGCCATAGCACACACCTCCACCTACATCATTACACTTGTTTACACTCATATTAACTTGATAAATACATTGTATCTGAAATAAAGTGAAAAAACTTTTTGTAATGTACCATAATCCAGATTATAATATGTGAATGTCAAGGTTATACAATACTCATCTGAACTTCACACTAGTAGTAACACAACTATGCACTGGGCTTTATTCTTACATCAAAGAAGTACTTATGACTATTGTTTGTAAAATGGGACATTTGAACTTGCTGTATTTTTTCATTACAATTTAAATTTATTAGGTGTCAGAGTTGGTATATTTTTGCTGACTCCGACTCCAGGTACCCACAATTTGTCTGTGACTCCACAGCCCAGGAAGATATTGTTTAAGGGGGTAAATTATATGCTTTGCACATGGTTCAGTTTAATTTATGTAATTTTATTAGAAATAAATTGTAAAGATAGTTGAAGACTACCAACTATGAGCCGTAAAACTCAATGAAAATGTTTGAAGTGTTTTCATAACTGATTGCACGATTCCATGCTTAAAGCATAAAATGCTGGAAAAATATTATCTTGCAAATACCAAGACATGCAGCTTCTCTGGCTTAAAGTCTCCACTGGTAGCTTAAGATATGGACATGCTGTTCTTGACATTTTGGACTTTCTCTGGTGGCAGCTGAGATCTCTGTGCTATTATTATGTCCTCTGCTGTAGGGCACACCTGCTTGCTTGATATATACAGTATGGTAGTACTTTTGATTTTCAGCTTTACTTAGAAGTATGATTTAGTGATATAAAAGTCCCTCATGTTAATTCATTTTCCATTTCCACAGTTTAATCAGTTTGAAACAGCGACAAATTTATAGAATTTCCATAAATATCCTTTACTGTGGTAATGTTTTGAAGGGTGAGATGGAGGTTGTGGCCTTCTCTGTAGTTCAGGCCTCTCTAGAGTTAGATGTAGACATAATGTATAATTTCTGGTCTTTTAAGTGTATTTTAGCTCTGATCTTGGCACCCTACTTTATATGATACCTCCTTTTTGATTTTTTTTTTTTGTTTTTTTTTTTTGTTCATAAGAATTACTTAGTAACATTTTGAAGTCAACTCAGTTTTTTTCTTTTTATTGTACAGCACCTCCTAACTAGCCAATATAATAAAACCCCCATATATGATCTTCCGTTTTTGGGGTTATCTTCTAGTGTTTGGCACTCTGAATCCAAAAATCCCTACTTTTGAGGCAATTTTTTGGACCATATTTTGTGCAGGAAATATCTCCCTTATTGTGCATTGTTCTCAACAGCAGTCCTCTAGACTGATTGCTTGAGAGAGCAGCTAAGTTCCCGATGCCTACTATTCTGGTCCCTGCTACTTCTATACCCAGTGACTGAGTGTTTTTAACTGAAGGGGATACTGGCACAACGGAGAGGTCTCTACTTCATGCAGAGAGCTGGCATTCTCATTTTTGTAAGGGAATATAACATAAGTTCTTGATAGATCCAGTTAGGACTTGCAGCTAACAGGTCAGTAATGCATTCAAGCAATAAATTAAATGACAGCCATTGTTAGAACCATGTTTAATGTTAACTCACAAAACAAGATACAATTACGTTTGGTTGAACAGGGTCATTCTTGGCACATTTTCAGTGAGATTCTTAACTTGCATGTGCTAATTAACATGCAACACAACTTATGTTCCTGCTGTGAAAATATTTTATGTTAAGATTGTTTTAATTAATCATTTTAATTTATGTAATAAAACTATATCAAAATAAAGGGGGTGTCTGGTCCTTCTGATCAATCTGATTGGCCAGTTTGTGTTTGGTTATGTGATCAAAAGACAGTCATGTGCTTGATTTAAAACCGGCGCTCTGGCTGTGTAAGATGGCAGTGCTAATCTATTAAGCTAATATGTAATTGCATTTAAGCTAAATATTTCAAATTTCCTAAATTCACGCTCGCAACCATTTGCTAACTGCTCCACTGTCTTAAAACTGCAGAAAATTGTACTCTGGAAGAGAGAGAGGCATAGTATGGATTAAAAAATAATTTTCTCAGCATATTTTATTTTACATTCTCTAGGATCTTTTTGTATTACTTTACTCGAGCAATTTTTCCTTGGCAAGTCTGAATTTTTTTTTTGGCAAAATATGAGTGGAAATCTCAACATGCAGAATATAATTATTTACAAATGTTAAAATAACAGTTTATTTGAAAGACTGGCTGATAAGTATCTTCTGAAAATATTTTGAACTACTGTAAACATCGCAAAGAACAAGTTGTGACATTTAAAAAAAATCCTGCAATATTAATATCAAAGTGCATTTTAAACTGTGGAGTTTTGCCCACCCTCCCTTGTGTTAATTTGAAAAATGAGTTTGAAGCCGTGTTTGTGGCGTTGATGCTCATTAAGCGTAGTTTGCTTGTCTTCTCCCTTTTATTGTTGGGTTTGTTACCATAGTCTAAAGATATGCAGATAGACAGTTTGGAAGTACGGTCAGGGTATGCAATGACTCTGCTTTGTGAGTGACTGGACAAGCTTAAGTTTGCACATGTGCTAGTAGTATTGTCACATATATACCTGTGACAATGTACTAAACACAAAGTTTTAGCAAATTTGGGAGGAATAAAACTCTTTTCCATTTGTATTATTTTTGTACTTTAGGTAACTGAAAATCCCCTATATCTCTACTTTTCAGTGTAATTGTTGTCTTTCTATTTTGGTCTTTTTTTTTTTTTTCTTTTTGAAACGTGTATATTAATACTTATTCCTGATTTGAGTTTGTTAAGTGAATGACATGCATGCATTGAATACATAACCCTGGCTTGTAATTTAAACATCTGTAAATAGTATGTGTCAAAGATGCTTTCATATAGTATTTATTGCATCGAACATTTGGGGACTTAAGTAATGAGAAAGCACAAAATGAGGCATTTTACAGCCATTGCTCTACTAATGTTCTAAGGAATTCTGCTTAGTGCATTCATCAAACCAAGAAACCTTCCCCATTTGGTGTCGGTGCACCATTACTATTAGCTTTTGTAATGCACTTCAGCAAATAAGCAGAGACGATAGCCTGCTGACATGCTATACTAATTTATTGGTCCTTTCATTTTTATGTAGCTTGCTTCCTGCTGATTGAGACAAGTGTGCCGGCAGGATGAGGTTTTAAATGGAGCTGCTGGCTAAATCGGTTATAATATTCCTTACAGAAAAGAACACAGTTTAGCGTCCACTTGAAGAATCGCACTAACATGAATTGGTTACAATGAAATATGTTTATCCATAAGATCATTCTTTGATCCTGCACCACCACCACCTACTCAAAGCATCATGATCATTGATGGACTAAAAGCCCTGAAGTCTACGTGACCATCATCATCATCATCAAGTCCTTCCGTGAGAACCCTAAATACAAAGAGGACTGTTTCATTTATGTTAAGTAGATTGCCAAGAGGGGACTGGGCGGTCTAATGGTCTGGAATCCCTGCAGATTTTATTTTTTTCTCCAGCCGTCTGAAGTTTTTTTTTTTTTTTTTTTCTGTCCACCCTGGCTATCGGACCTTACTCTTATTCTATGTAAATTAATGTTGACTTTTATTTTCTTACAGTGTCTTTTATTTTTCTATTCTTCATTATGTAAAGCACTTTGAGCTACATTTTTTTTGTATGAAAATGTGCTATATAAATAAATGTTGTTGATACCAGTCATTTTACTTTTTGAGCTTTGTATATGTCAGTCTGCATCTCGATTCTTCTATGGTTGCTCTGATGCAGTAAATGCTAAACTTAATGCTATTTTAAGGTTTGTGCTTGTGAAGAGTGTAATATTTTACTCAACATGAGATCTTGAACCATTAGGCAACAAGTAAGAAATATCTTTTTTTTATTTTTTTTATTTATTTTTATTAATTTTATTACAATCCATACAAAGCAATCAAGTTTTTACAAAAAGAAAAATAGAGTTAAGAACAGATCGATTCCCACCCTTGAGAGAGAGAGCAAGCCAAACGGCATTGAAATTTTACAGCTTTTAAACATACCTAAATTTAATAAATTCTCTATGCATCATGAACTTATTTTAAAATATTACTGATTAGATCCTGCCATGTTTTGAAAAAAGTCTGTACGGATCCTCTGAGTATTTGACTTTTTCCAATTTCAAATAATATAACACATCGGTTTCCCACTGACTTAAAAGAGGAGAGTTTGGGTTCTTCCAGTTTATCAGAATGAGTCTGCGTGCCAATAGTGTAGTGAATGCAATCACAATTTGTTTGTCTTTCTCCACTTTAAGCCCCTTTGGAAACACAGTTGTTAATGGGTTATGAGGGATTGTGAGTCCAAAGCTATCTGAAAGGTAATTAAAAATTTTTGTTTAGAATAATGTTAATTTGTTGCAGGCCCAGAACATGTGACCTAGTGAGGCTGGGACTTGGTTGCAACGTTCACAGGTTGGATCAAGTAAGAAATATCTGATATTTATTTATTTATTTGTTTAATTACTGAATTGCAATACTCATAAAATCAGTACCACTTTCCAGAACATTTATCCAATTCAGATATGTTTTAGTTCACATTAGTAAATATTAAAAAGAATGCTGAACAAAGGCCTTCAGCAAACTGTTTTCGAACCTGTCTTGCACTAATGGATTTTTGCCAGATCCGGTGGAAACCTTCACACAGTTTCTCATAAAGATTTTTTTTTTCTAAGTTTTAGAAGTATATAAGACATCTCTTTCCCACCATGTAATTGAAGAGTGGGATAGGATTCTTCCATTTGTGTATTTTAAGTTGGTATGTGAGCAGTGTAGTATGGAAGATTTCTGCTGTTTATAATTGCAAAATATTAACCCATCTAGTTTTTACTACAAATAATGTGTACAGTTGTCAGTTATGAGTTTTGATTTTTAATGTACAGGGTGTCTCACTCGGGAGTACAACTTTAAAAATGCGAATTACTCTTGAATGCGTGAACGTAAAGGCGAGCCGTAAGAACTGAACATACCTGTATTTAGTGCAAAACAAGTCCACATTACAAAAGGTGCTGATAATGTCCTCCCCCAACGTCTGCGCACAAGGAAACGCGACGCTCCATATTTGAGAATGTCCTCTGCAACATGTCACTGTTGATGTCAATAATTTCATGCTCGATGTTTGCTTTCAGTTGTTCGATGATCCTGGGTTTGCTTGCATAAAGCTTGCCCTTTAAATATCCCCATAGAAAAAAATCTGGGGGAGTTAAATCGGGCGATCGAGGTGGCCACAAACCTTTCGAGATCACCCTGTCTCCAAAAAACGATCGGATCTCTTCCATACTGGCATGAGAGATATAGCACGTTGCCCCGTCCTGTTGGAAGTAACCTTCTTGAAGTTCGTAGTCGTCCAGTTGTTTCACAAATTCATCAGATATGGACAAGTATTGCATGCTTGCTTTCGCTACTGTGCAGGGTTGGTGTCTGGGGCTAGACGGCGGTCTGCGCCTGGCTGGTGCAGCCCGGCCGCTGCCACATCCGGGGCCGTCGTAGCGGCACCCGCTATAGTGCCCACCTCTTTATGACACGGAATCAATTCTTCATTTAAATAAGGAATATTTTGAACCTTGTTGCATGATGATACATGCATGCGTTGCAGAGTAATTCGCATTTTTAAAGTTGTACTCCCAAGTGGGACACCTTGTATATTATTTTATCACCAATACTTAGAGATTCTTCTTAGTCCCTTTCCTTATAGTCCTCATTATCTCTGACTGTTTCTAAAAATGAATACCCTGATGTTCTGTATATGCTGACACTGTAATTGCACAGAGAAATATGCCTGCCAGTGAGTGAAGAAGGGTAACTGCTCTATACAGGAAGAAGAGACAAGGTGGTGAGCTGCATGGAAAATGAAATGCGAAATGGACAAAGAAAACTTAAGCAAAACTCAAAGACGACGTGGTTAACAAGTGGCTTCTTTGGGTTCACACATCACTCCCTATTCTGTTGACTTCTTATTTTATAACATGTAGTAAAATACAAGTTCAAGCCAAATTGGATTGTCAAGTGCTCAAATATACATAAACTTGGTAAAATACACGTTAAAGTGCGGAGTACTAAGGTGTTTTTTGTAGGTCCTTTGTGTGCATTTAAAATGCTCTTTGCCATCTTCCATTGGAGTTGCACAAGACATGATGAGTTGGGAGAAGACACCGAGTAGTAGCCATGGAAGTGCTGTAGCTGCTCTGGAACTGTCTTGGAATTTCATAGGAGGTGGTGGAAGAAGTTTCTAAAGATAGTGACTGGGTCAGTCCCATTTGTTTCCATTGTAACACAACAGTGAAGTGAAACTAATATGGTCAGATCAGGTTAGAAAGCATGCACTGGTACAGTGTGTTGCCACACTACCACAAGACAAAACAGCTCGGGATCCAGGTCGGAAATCCCCCATGCAGAAACACCGGAAATGACCCTCTATCTGCCGCAGCTAGGTGTTACGTGGGCATCTCCTTGGCCTGGTCCAGCCGCTTGGGTCCTCAACGATGAGGATCCTGCAAGCCGGATCACCCTCAGGGAATCGCGCCACGTGGCCGTGGTGACTTAACTGACTCCCCTCACAATGCAGGTAATGTGCCTCATTTTGGGACTCTGTGAGCAACCGCTTGTTCGATACAAAGCCAGACCAGCGGTACGCAAGGATTCTCTGAAGAGAGACATACTGAAGAAGTCCGTAATATAGTGTGATGGTAATGAAAAAATGATTATAGAGACATGGAACATGTCAATATTTTTTTAAAGGAGTATATGTTTTAATGCGTCAGAAAAAAATGTTTATGTTGGGTTACTTCAGATGTTGTTTAAACCACAAATGTTTTATGTGATAGTGTCTGACAGTCTTTTTCCAAATAGTTGCTGACAACTTAGGACTTTACAAGTTATGTTATATGGTCGTGTGGTGGTCATTCTCTTTTAGGGGGTGTTTTTTTTTTCAGTTCAACATGGATGAGGTTTAAGAGTTAGGTGAATGAAGGTGATCATTAATATTAAAATGTGGAATCAATATATGGCTTTGACTCTGCAGCCCATATACAGTAGTAGACCCTTGATTCAGTGCACCTTGTTTAGCTCAGTGAAATGTTTTGCACTAGTATTAATAAACAGTAGATTTCTTCCTGGAATTTTGTAAATGATGCTCCAAATTCTGTGCATTCTGCCAGTTTATTTTGAACTCTCATTTTAGTAAACAGTAATTCAATATGAGCTCCCTCGGTAAATAAAGTATTTTGTTTTTTTATGGAACAATTGTGATGCACAAAATATATTTTGGACTGATAAGCTATGTTTTAAAAAAATAAAAGCCTTAAATTTGCAAATTTCTTTATGGAGACTGACCATATTCTGTTTATATAGCATGTTTCTCAGTAGATGAGAACACTTTTTAGTTTTTCACATTTTTAACATAATATAGGAGAACATAAGACAAACATGTTGGCATTAAATAACAAAACACAGTTAGGGATAATTGTATTTTTTATTAAGATATATAAGCTAAGACTTACAGTAGTACAATTATAGATTTGGTATATTATTTTTATAGCATTGGACAAATCTAAATATGCTTTTTTCAAAAGAACTAAAATAGCTCAAATATAATTGGCTCCCTTGTGGTAAAGGTTTAAAGCTGTTTACAGTTGGACGCCTGTGACATTTAACAGCATGTGTTGGGGAAATGCTATGTTAAGTAAGATCATGCTCTGAGCTGCCCAGGTCAGTTTACCAATGTCTGCACACGATGGATTTGAGAAGGAAGCAGTCAGTGTGTCCCCTTCCTTTAAAGTTAACATGTTGTGCATTTTACATCTATAGGTTACGTTTTTTAGTCTCATTATAAATGACTAAGCTATCTTTTGGTTTGTAACTTACAGGTGCCTCTTACTCATTGCAGTTTGCTCATGTGAAAAACATACATGGAAATAAAAACTGGATCATTGATTTTTCCTTAAGGCTGAATAAAAAATTTTGGTTTATCATACTGTAGTTAATTCTCTGACTTTTAAGTTTGTGTAAATTGATACTATGTAATAATTAACTGGAGGGCATGAGTGAATTTTTATGTGTACTTTTTCTCTTTCTTACTGCTGTGATTTTTATTTTTACATAGATTGCTGGTACTGTAAATAGGAGGAGTGCATGTAACTACATATAAGGCAATCCAAACCACTTGTCTGTTATGTAATTCAGTAAGAAGTACAACACTGGGGCCTTGCTGCTGAGCTACTGAAAATGAGAGGCATTATTTTAGTGACAAATCTGTTGCAGTCAGGGGAATGATCACTAACACAACCCATGATGATAATTTTTTTTTTTTGATTCCTGATTAATTTAATGGCTGTTTTTTGTTTATCTTAATTTTTGAAGTTTGGATGGGGTGGTTAGAAATGTATTTTAAATAACACATAACAAATTAATAAGTGCAAAAATACAACATTGAGCTATTAACACCAGAGGTTTCCAATCCAGTCACTACTATTGTCTCATTGTTTATCATGGACCAAATCCTTTCCTCAAGTTAGGAACCAGCCCAGAGTGGAGTTTCAACCTATCGCTAAGCATATTGGTAATTTTTTAAATAATGCAACTTCAAGATTTGTAACTTGCTTTGGATTTAGACATCAGCTAAATACAGTAGAAATGAACTTGATTGTGAACTGAATGGCAGCATTTGTGGAATTAAAAATATGCACTCAGACTTGGTTTAAGTGGACATTTGTTCAGTTCATGGCCCATAAGCTTTACCTGCAGTGAACAATGTGACTGCTGGATTTTGGTTTTTTTTTTTATTCAGAAGTTAGTTTTTGCCCGATACTCGGATTTTGTTTTTTTTATTCAGAATTTAGTTTTTGCCTGATACTCAAACTTAGTTATCTAATGCTCTCTTAAGAGATTTCAGGCAGTGCTTAACATTTGTTAAAAAAAAAAAAAATGAAAACGAGGTGCTCTTTTCTTACTGCCCATCAATAGGCTATGTAGATACTACATAGAAAACATGGATCAGTTTATTATTGTTACAGCCTTTACTTCATGGGATGTACATGCTTTCATAATTATGTTTAAACATTTGATTTTTCAGTAATAACTAAACACCATATATTGGTGCATTTTGCGTTATGGCCTAAAATGATATGTTTAATTTATTTTCGTTTGTGTGATTACTAGTCAGACTGCTATTTTTATTCTTGATACTGGGGAAAGAAGTAAGAGGAGAAACTGTAGCAAGCTCTTTCCTGTAGTGCATCTGTTTTATAGCACTTGGATCCTGTTTTGATTCCTGCACCGGTGATGTAACTGTTCAATTTACATATTCATCCAGTTTCCATTACAGTCCAAAACTATGTTAGTATGCTGATTGGTAACTTTAAATTGGTCTAATATGAATATGCCCCATGATCGTATAGTATTCTCTCCAACACTATACTTGTTACAGCTTGGAAAGTCTCTGAATATCTGCAAAAATAAATGCAAAAAAATGGGGTCAAAAAGTAAATGGATTTGAAGCTTAGGTAAACTAATCCATGCCTGTGATTAAACCACTCCGATCTTTGATGAATTCCTTGGAGAATTAAAACTGGTTCTTAGAGTTTGTGTATAGAGAGTTTAATTTAGAAACAAGAAAGCATCTTTATAAGTAATTAGGAGTTGCCTTCTCCCTGCCTTAAGGGGCCAACCAAACCACCTCCCACAATGCTGTCATCTAGCCATCGTGTTCAGGATTCCTCAGGCTGTTGGTATTAAAATATAACAGTGCTTCATTATGCTAAACAATATAGGTAAGAATGGAAATTAATTTTAAAAAATATATAACCTTTGAGTATTGATTCTAATTCTGTCAACAGCATTGCATATATCGGTTTATCTGTCAGACACTGTTGAGTATTTTACTGTAGTTTTACCCTGTTGCTTTATCCCAGACACATTTTCCATTGATTCATAACTTGTATGTACATCTTTCATCTCTTGAAGAAAAATACCCTGCTGTGATTACAAATGCCAGATCTGAGTTAAATTCTTAATGTTCAAAAGAAAGAGTTTTAGGTCCACTGCACTCATCTCAATCTACTGTATACTGCTGTCAGGCATTCTCAATCATTTTCACTATTAAAAATATATTGAGTATCGCTAGATATTTTTTGAAACGAACCAGTAGATGCATGCAAAAGGCAAAACAAAGCAAGTAAATTATAAACAAAGCATGTGAAACCCAGGTAAGAGGCAAGAATCAAAGTTAAAAATTTGGCAGGAAGTTGGAACAACACAAGACACGAAGATTAATAGCAAAGCAAGTATTTATTTATTTATTTATTTTGCTTTCTGTTTAAAAGATTTATCCACACATCGGATAAAGCTTGGTGCAATCGCTGATTTTTTTTTTATTCTATTGTGCCAATGAATTTGAGGTCATTACCTTGGAGACCATGCCCCTAGAAAAATGGGGTGTGACCCTAACAAAGGTTATGCAAAATGGCATCTAATACAGAAAAAGTAGTGGGAATGTAAAATTCAGCCCTGATCATGACAATCAACCTGCTATTCAAACTTATTTCTTGAAACCTTCAGGCTCTCAACAATTTCCTTCCTTGGGAATCTGTTTCGTCCCATGTTAAATAAGTTAGAGACTAATAGACTTGAACTTTCCAGTTACTGATGTTGAGCTGAAAGAAGCTCAGGGTTCTTTCTTTACAAGGTTTAAGGATATGGATTTAATAATAAGTATGAGTGTGCGAGTCCTGTGATTAAGTGATGCTACATCCAAGGCGGGTTTCTGTTTTGCACCTGGTGCAGCATAGATAGGCTACAGCATTCACGGGGCCAAATTAGACAAAGCAGTAGAGATGGATGATTTCGCCATTCTTTATAATTGATCACCGTGTTGAGTGTGTCTGCTCCCTGAAGCCACTCACGCTCAAGCATATAACTTTTAAATAACCTTTCATTTATGTAATTTCCTTCTTCTCTCCAATTTGATATAAAAGATTAGCATACAGAGGCTCCCTTGGCCTTCCTTCACTTACCTTTTTGGTCAGTATTTACTTCATTTTCATAAGTAGGCATGTACTAAAAATGGCGAAACCCCACATTCACTTAAGGAATTTCACTACCTTTTTCTTTCTTTACTATTAGAGTTCATGCTTAGTTTATATTATTGGTATCCCTGAAGATGCACTGCCCATTCATCAACTCTTAAGTTAATGAGAGTGAAAATATTAAGTGAAGGTGTGCTCTGTATTGGAAATGGAAAGAAAGATGTCAAAATTTAAATGTTGATTGTTAACATGAAAAATTATTGATTTCACTTTATATATACAAGTAAAATTCCATTATAACGAAGTGCCAGGGACCTAAAAAATATTTTGTTGTAATGAAATTCTGTGTTTGTTACTATAGTGCTTTCTTTAACTTGTATCCAGGTGTGTGCAATCATTTCAATAGCTTCTTTTGCGTTACTTTTAATCTCCTCCTGCCTACAAGTTATGCTGACGAGAATTTTTCTCGGCATTTCCTTGCGATAATACACTTTCAGGGTTCGAATGATGCCCAAATCCAATGGCTAAAGCGCTGCCGTGCAATTCGGTGGGAGGTATTCAAAGCGAACATTATCTGAATATGGAAGCATGTTGTGGGCAGCACAGTTATCAGTCATATTGTGAGGTTTTTGAACTCTTGAGACCCCCCCACTCCCCACCCAACGGGAACGACATGCTAAAGTGTGTCCTGAAGTGCGATTGCAGCGTCTGTGGAAGATTGTTTGTCCATTGCTGGGGCAGGGCAATAGGAGGCTCACATCGCTGCAGTGAAGCGCCACAGAAGCAAATCATAAAAGATTGGGGTCGCATTATAAGTCCCTGTTTTGCATCCCAAAACACGAGGCTTAGTCTCAGTACTTTAGTAAAACCAGCTTTATTCAGCTTGAAACAGGAACGGCACAGTTATTTATTGTAGCGTGATCTGCCACTCTGCTATACACAGACATAGCAGTCAGGCAAGATCGTGGCCAGGTCAGTGATCAAGTAATCCTGTTATCTGCATTTACTATTTACGTGCTCCTAACCTTGCATCACCCATCAAGATCTTTTTTTGTTTACTTTGGCGGAGAGACACAGCATATCTGTGAGCCTGCTATTGCCCCGTACAAACACGGAGATTGCACTTCAGGACACTCTTCGGCTTGCTGTCTAGTTGCAATTTGCAAACCTCACATTTTCTTGAATGAGTGCCGCATTAATAGGAATGTTTCTTGAACGAGCATCACTGAACCACATAAAAACTGCTTTTTCGAAGTCTTCAAATGCAGCAGTTCACATACGTTTGCAACCCAAGATTTTTCTACTTTTTTTGCTTGGTCTTTCAAGAAAGTTGACAGCGTTGATGGAGAAAATCTGAATTCACTGGCAATGTCTTTTTTCTTTTTACAGCAATCAAGAGCTGCAAAAAATTATTTTTTTTTTCTTCTAATTTGAACTGTTATCGTTTTCCGTGTCTGCCGTTTCTATAGGAGGGTGACAATGACTTAAATTCCAATGGATGTTTTTCAAATGTTGACGAGCAATAAGCAAAAGGTATCACTGAAAACCGCAAGAAACAAAAAAGGAAAAAAAAAAAACAGTACGAGGAAAGTTCGAAGAAAGAAAAAAAAATAGTGTTTCTATTTGGGGATTGTTGTGAAAACTGAGCTGTGGCCGCAAAACTAACTGCTCTGTGGATGATTCATTCAGGCATTTCCTGGTCTTTTGTGCACTTCGTTGTAATGAAAATATCTGCTGAATGTGCAGTACTTCTTAGTAACGAGATTTCTATAGACTTGTGTCATATGGGGAAACTGTCTGGACCATAAAAATATTTTGTTGTAATGAAAATTTTGTTGTAAAGATATTCGTTCTAATGGAATTTTACCTGTACCCAAAAAAGTGTAAAAAGTTAAGTGTAGCTAGCATCCATTATTACAACAAGTTTTGGCTGTTACACTAGGTCAGGTGTGTCAAACATGCGGCCCGCATGACAGATCCTAGTTAGCACTAAACTTGTACGAAATGATTACTATCGTTTGTGATTGAATCATTCTGCATCTTTGGTGTTACTTATTGCCTTTTCTTACTTTCGCCTTCTGACAAAAGCGTGTTTTCCCATGGCATTACGGTACCGGAAACGTCATCGGCTAGTATAGTTGCAGCTGCAGCGTCAGCTCCTTGATACCCTAGGCATGATACTGCGCCGCCCCCCCATGAGCCTTGACCAAAGTTAATGAGCCGCGACGTTGCAACTGAAGTGCTAGGCTGCAGCAGCCTGGCAAGCTACACTACTGGCAAGGCTGCTGAGACTGGCCATGGGCAGAACTGACCATCACGAGTAGTAATAGCTCACATATTTTCATGTTTTTTTGCTCTAGTTTTATGTAATTTTATGCTAGTATTGTAATGAACAGTTAGTGCAGACTACAGCTGAAGATCTGAAGTGGACCCGAGAAGGTGGTGAGTTGTTAACAAATTTTTGTGATTTTTGAGTTTGTAAAATTAGTGTCAGTCAGGGGGCTTTTTGCATATCAGCTTATTTTACAATATAAACTTTGAAGTAAACTTAGTAAAGTAAAATTAGATTTTTGGAGGATTTGTTTTTCAACTTGAGTTACTGAGCAGTGAATTCAGTGAGCGTTTTCGTGATTTCAGTTCACACAAACAGGACTTTGCGCTGTTTAAGTCACCATACTCTTAAAACATTGAGAATATGCCTGAGAATATCCAAATGGAATTGAACTACAGTCAGATTCTATTCTGAAGGCAAAAATTCAATGAAGTTGGTGTGCCATGCTTGTATGCTTGCCTGCCACCCACGTATGTGCAGATATGTAAGTTGGCATCGTGAGTACTGTCTTATGTTCGGAAGCACTTACCTTTGTGAGCAATCGTTTTCGTTAATGAAAGCTACCAAAACCCCACATTCCTCAAGACTGACTCTTGAGCACCTTTTATCCCTCATAAAAGCTGTAGTTGCACAAGATTTAAAGCCTGATATTGACGAACTAGTTACTAACAAGAGATGCCAAGTGTCGGGACAAAAGAAATAGATCTCAGACTGTAAGACTCCTATACAAGGACTTCGCTAAGAGGCTATGACTCTAATTGTACGCTGTTATACGGAGATTATATGGAAAAAAATTGCTTAACTTTAAACTTTAAGTGTTACATTTTTTTAAAGTTTTCAATATTGGAAAGAAAGCTACAGTAACTTTGTATAATACTATAATATTTGTTACAGTGCGGCCTGCTGACACTCATATGGCAGTCGAAGCGGCCCACCAATAGTAGTGAGTTTGACATGCCTGCACTAGGTGATGGTTTAATATTTTTGCACCATTTGTTATAGTAATTAATAGCTGTTATACTGTATGTAACAATATTTGAGGCAGAACAATGAAATTGTATCAATGTTCTTGGGTTTGCTATATATATATATATATATATATATATATATATATATATAATATACCAGGAATATATGGTTTACTTATTAGTGTAGTTAAATCCTTTGCTTAATTTGCAGCATTCAAATACTATGGAATTTTTCAAGTGTTACCAAGTATGACATCTCCTCTTCACAATTTGTTGGGTTCATATAAATATCTGTTCAGAATTTTCATAGAAATGCAAGGTTGCTATTGATTTTTTTTTTTATGAAGTAAAAACTAAATTCACTGTGTGTATTACATCACTTTAAATATAGTTCAGCCACAAAAAGGTAATTTCTAACAACTTTTACAATGTTTTTAAATGCTGTTAACAGTAAATAACAGGTAAATGCTATGACACATTTTGGCTAATTTAGGTAGAATTGTTTACTGTGTGTGGGGTTCACCTAAATTTTTATACTGAGAACATGTAGTTCCTGTACATCAAACAGTATATGAACAAAGCAGCAGCCTTTGATAGAGCTAATTTGTAAGACCATTGCTGCATATGTTCAGTGGAAGTTATTCCTTTGCAAGCCAACAATGCTTTTCCCAAACGATAGAACTTTTTACAGTATAATCCTGACTGGATTGCTACATATAACTTAAAAATCATAAACAGTTGGCCAGTTGTAATAGTTAACACGTAACATGAAATGATGGATACTTTGTTGGAAAAATATTTGAAGGAACACTGAAGTTCCATGAAGCAGCATTCAAATTATATAATTCAGTCTTATTGTATGTTTAGATTTAAATATTTAGTTAAATTAAGAATAAACAATCTTTGTCTAAATTGTACATCCAACTGTTCACTAAACCTGTTTAAATCTAATAGAGGTTCATGGGAGTCATAGTCTGCCCCAGGAGCATTAGACATAAAGCTGGAATCGAACATAGTCAGGGTGCTGATCCATTTCACATAAATGCTGGATCAATTTAGAGATGACATTAAAACTCATTTTGTTGAATGATCTTTAGGACGTATTAAGATGCTATAAGTTATTTTCATAGTGTACATGCTGAACCTTCTGTATTTGGTGGTGTTTAAAAATTGTGATCATGCTAATTCCTGCTTAATTATTCCTGATGTGATCTCATTCTGGCTTTCTATAATAAAGCAATTAGGCAGCACTGCACCTGATAATCTGTTTAGGAGAGTTTTATGTTTATCACAAGTAACCCAGTGTTTGGTACAATCTGTACAGTGTTTATATGTTTATCACACCAGACCACGAATGAGCAAACATACTTGCAAAATAAAAATGTATCCATGATTCATGTTTTGTTCTTGCGTAATGAATAATGATTTTGCATATTTTTATCTTTTATAGTTTTCACACCAATTATTTGAGCTAAACAGTGCATTGGTGCTGTGGGTAGTACTGCCACGTTAGTGTTTGGATTCTGGTTCTGTACGTGGCTGGTTTGCCTTCTGTTTGAATGTTTCTCTGCCTGTGTTTGTGTGGGTTTGTTTTTTAAACACTATATTGTATTGACTGGCTATGTATGAGTAAGAGTGATGGTGTCTGCTGCTGTAGACTAGTGTCTGTTTTATAGTTGATTTTGTCCTCAAACCTGTTACATTTGGGTTAGACTCTTGTTTCCACCCCTTCTTTATGAATAAGCAGGGTGAGATAATGGATGGATGAAGTTTTCTCCAAGTCATTAATTATACTTTTGACTTATAAAACCTTGCCATATTCTCATCTTTTTTTTTTTTTCTTCTTGGTGGCTTGTAGATGATACACAAAATTAAAATTTGAGTAAGTGAGATTGATTTTATTCTGATTAAATTTATGTGCTGTTTCATTTTCGTAGATCCTAAATGAACAGCAGTCCACCAAGAGCATACACTTTGTAGTGTAGACTGTTAAGACTGTTTCATCAAAAATGTACTTATAAATTTTGTGTCCTATAACTTGTAAGTTCTAGATAGAACATTTTTGTTAAATATCTGTATTTTGTAAATAACCCATTATTGACTAAAAAGGTCATTCTCTTGATGATGTGCTTCATCAACCATCTCCATGCAGCTTGATCCTGTACCTCATCACCAGTCAAGGCCATTTCCTTCTGAGCTTTTACTTTATCCATCCTTATCTACTTAGGTGTCCCTTGCTTTCTCTTCCCCTGTACTTCCCTCTTTTGCCCACATATTTATTGTCTCTCCTCATGACCTGTTCATACCACTTCATCCTACATTCCTGTACTTTCTTGATGTCTCTCCCATTTTTCCTGTACCTCTAATTGTCTCATTTCTTCTTATTATTTTGTAACTCCACACATCCATCTGAATATTCTCATTTCTGCCACATCTAATTTCTTCTCCTTTGTTCCCTTTACTGCTCATGTCTCCAGTCCATACATCATTGTTGGTCTTAACAATGTCTTAAAAACCTGACCTTAAACCTTCATGTCAATTCTTTAGTCACACAATACTCCTGATATCTGCTTCCAATTGTTCCATCCACACTGCACTCTGGGTTATCTCTGCATCTTATTTTCCATCTCAGGGTAGCACTGACCGTAATTAAGGTGATATCCATTATGATTTTTTTATATAAATAATTTTTCATTGGATCTGTTTTTCCACAAAGTTTGGACCAGTGTTACTAGTTAGATCAGTGTTATGTTGTTGTTTTTCTTAGCCATGAGCATTACTTGTCACCTTCAGTATCTGAAGCTGTTCTTTTAGCCTTGCAGAATCATGTTCTGTTGTATTTAATCCGTTTATCAGGAAGTGTAAAACTGTTTTTAATGCACTCTTAAGGGAAATTTTAAATTAATGTGAGCAAGTTTAATTCTTTCTTATGGTAGGAGTGCTTAGGATTTCTTGCACATCCCAAACTGTTTTTTTTAAGCTGACTGGAGTTTTCACATTTGAAAGGTCATGTGCATTGTCTACTTCTTTAAGACTGTTTCAAGCCATGCTTTTCTTTCTGTTTCATTACACAACATTGAGCACATGCATTGGCAAGTAAAAGTATTTTTTTTATCATTGTCTAGTTAATTTTCTATTTTGTTTTTGACAAGTTATGCTGCTGTATGTAAAGTTGCCTTGGGGCATGTGTCATACAAATATTCAATTCAATTTTGCAAGTTAGTGGTATAAGCCGTTGTGCTCCATACTTCTAAAAAAAACCTGTTACCTACTCCTTAAGCTTGCAGTTATGAATCAAACATATCGGGTCGTTCATTGCTGCATTTTGAGCATTATAGAAATTACACATAACATTGGTGGAGAGAACTTCAAGTTTTCATAAAATTCCCTAATCATTACTGCTTTTTGTGACCACCAAAATCCATGACTGTGATGGCTCATTTCATCACAATTTTAAAGTACAGAAAATGGAGTAATGATTAAAATTTCATCTAAATTAAAATTAGGGGTATAAATTATAAAATTGTATTCTGCCTTGCACTGAGTGCTGGTGGGTTAGACTAAGAAACTCCCATAGAAAGATGAAATAATATAAGAGTAGAGCAGGTCATACTAGATTAGAGAATCTAACTGATTAATCGGTTATTTTGAAATTATGCTTATAATTAAAATACTTAGTTTTGAAATATTTGTTGTTTAAAGTGAGGAACAAAAATCCTTTCTTAGTTTTTGCTTGTCTGTTTGAGCTGTTGAAAGGTTCTTTTCTTTATTTTCCATATACTCTGTGGTAATGACTTTAATGAAGATATAAGTTTGGCACATACCATTTTTTAGTAACTTATTGTTTAAGTTTGCAGTGTTTGATATAAATAAAGCATTTCATGATCATTGATTTTGACCAGATTTTTTTTTTTTTTGTGCTCGCTTCATGCTTGTCATCTGATTGTGGATTTGTGCCACATGAATCTGTAGTCTATCCTGCTGTCACTTCAGTTGACGATCTCTCAAAACACTGCCAGGTCAGGCTCTACCCCAGTGGATTTAGTTAGGGGTAGGTATTGTGCAAACTTCAGACAGTTACCAGATCTGGTGGAAGTAATGATTGTGCCATTGCCAGTTGAAGGTAAAATAAAAATGGATAATTCCATATACAGGTTAAATCCCATTATAGGGAATACCGAAGTAATGAAATTTTTAGAATGTCGAATACTTTTTGTGGGCCCAAACAAACGTTCATAGAGCATCATGTTAAACGAATCTTGTTTTAACGATATTTAATCTCAGTATACCCAATATTTTTTTCGACCAAAAATGGCCACTGACGATGATAATGAAAAAAATAATTAATGCCTCTTCTACACTTGAGTCTTGGGACACATGCAACAGGTTGTCTCAAAGAGAGAGACAGTCTGTTGTGAAAGTTCCGGTCTCAGACAGTCTTGTGCAGGCTCGTTGAGCACATAGGCGTGACATCATACACATAGCCGAATTATGAGTCAGTGCTCCACTGAGCATCCATGTGGATAGTTGTGTTGTGTATACCGTACTGTTGGAGTTTCATAGCACTTCTCAAAGTTTTCTTTGATATCAACAGCAAAAAAAAATGAGAAATGGCGTCCGTTTACACTTAAAGAAAAATTAACAATCCTAAAAAAAGTTGAATCCGGAATGAAGAAAAATAACATTGCAAAAGCATTTTGGAATTGCACCTCATCTACATCTAACATCTCATTTTTATTCTGTATTTTTCCTTAAAAAGAAAAGTTACATCTAACGTTTAATTTTTTGCAGTATAAGAAGCACTGTTTTTTATCCAGGTATTGTCAAGCATGGGTTACAGAGTTGCGAAAGAGACAGGAAGATGAGTCCAGGTTTTCAATGAAAATACAGGTGCTTTATCACTGTATAAAGAAGGCAGGGACAGTCTCTAACACGGGCAATCGTCATGCTCTAGCTCCCATCTTCAGATTAGATGAACACCAGCGGCTCAGAATCGTCTGCTGAAGACGGATCAAGAGAGGGTGCAGAGGAGCAGATCAAAGCCCAGCGTTAAATGATAAATATTGTGGCAGTTATCCTGATACTGCAGAGGACAACCAATTGCTTTGCCCTTGGTTTACTGTTTACCAGGCACAGCAGAGCAGCTAAGGAGCTGTCCTTACACCGGTGCCATTGGACATTGTGAAACTCCGGCGGCCCTGGTTATGATCCTATACATATTTTCCCCATATTTATTATAAAAACATTTCTGTTAGTGAAATATTTTTATGGCTCAGTGAGTTTCGTTATAACAGGATTCCACCTGTATTCAGTTAAATTTATAAATAATTATGACTATCCAGCTAAGATGAAAGAACATATTGATATATTCTATTAATCTTTAAAATCATTTTGTGTGTAATCTTGAAAAAGCACTTTGGTAACTTGTGTTGATCTTGTAGAATAAAAACGGAGGATGTGAAGTGCATATAAATAAATCCAGCAGTAGATGTTCAACCAAACACAAGTAGCTGCTAAATATAACTTTTAAAGCATTGACTTTTGGGAATTACGCATTAAGTAGTGCACAGTTTCTGTGATCATATTTTGTGTTCTGTTAACAATCATTTCTCCTCTTCTACTAGGGTGGGAACAATGCTGGTCATACTGTAGTAGTAGACTCTGTGGAATATGATTTTCATCTTTTACCCAGTGGAATCATTAATCCTAAAGTTACAGCATTTATTGGTGAGTCAGTATCCTATATTCATTGTGTTTAATCTTCATAATGTACAAAGTTTTGATATTTATCTTTGACAAAGTTTTCCTTTTTATTGCTAGTACAGTGGTAAATGTGGCATATTATACACAATGTGTGTATTTGTGTGTGTGTATTACTGGTTGCAAAAGGGTTAATGTTATTGAATCTGTAACTGCAAAAGAGTAGTGTAAAAGTGATATAATACTTACATTAAAGTCTCCTTTATATATCACCTTAGGTTAAGCTAATCAGCCTCTGTTTAACAGTAGAGGTTTTATAGATAGATATATATTTTTATAATAAATTGCTAGCCATTTTTGCTTAGTTTAATTACTGTTGTGTCTCCAGCCAAACTAAAAGACAACATATAGTCTATGTTCTTTTATCATTTGATTATTAACAAAGCTAATAATAAATGCTAAAGTTAATTTGTATTAAAGGAAACTTAAAGTGGTTGGAACTGTTTTTGTAGGTGGTGTCATTTCCAGAGGAAAATATGTATTGAAACTAAAAGTCTCAAATCCTGAAGTTTTAACCAGACATAGTTAATTAAAGCTAAATAACATGCCTTCTTAGAGGACATTGTATCCTAATTAAACTCAGTTTTTTAATATATTAATCACATGTACCGTAATTCATGTACTTTTCAGTTTAATGCATTTTCCTCAATTGTTTGCCAACATCTTGAATGAATGTATAACCTCAATGAATACCATACGGGGGGGTAGTCCTTCATATTGCATATTCACACATAAACACACTCTGGCAGTTTACATCTTTAGCCTATATTTATTTCAAAACGTGTCTCTAAATATTTAAGCTTTGTGCAAAGATGCAGGTGTTTTAAGTAATGCATGCCAGGTCGTTCTAGGACAGAGTTAAAAAAAAAAATGTATGCACAATGTATCAGATCCAGCCTACAAATAAATATATGTATGATATCACAATGCTTTAACTAGGAGTTACAGAGTCTCTTAAAGTAAGAGAGAGGGAAATAATTAAAAAGTACAGCACTATTGTGTGGAAAATTGACAAAAGAGTACAGAGTAGCAACATATTTCACTATGTAGAAGTTTAGGTGCAAGACAAAACAATGAAGATATCATTGTGCACATTATGAAAGGTATTTTATATAATGCATAATATTAAACACAGCTAACATATTCATGAAATATGTTGTCTGTCAAGTACCTGAAAAATCTGTTTTCTTTTATGTCCGTACGTCAGGATCTGATTAAGAATATTAACTACTAGCCATGTGCGCCCAACTACATTGCGCGTGTTAAAGTTGTCTGTGAAGAGCTACCTGTTTAAACGCGGCTACCAGTCGTGAACTGGGCCCTTCGTCGCACAGCATTATGATTTTTTATAAGGGAAACAAAATTAAAAAAGAAAACCCTTGGATATTGATTCGATAGTAACGGCCCACTCGGAATCACTATCCGAATCGTAATTATGTGGTGGTGTAGGAGCATTTCTGTTTCTGTCCGTTCACAGTCCGTCTCGTTTTCAGGACCCGGTCGTTTCCTCTCACGATCTTTTCTCAACCTTTCTCCAATCTCGCAGGTTGCTTTGTGGGAATCCAAAGAGTAAGGCAATATACACGGAGCAATGGTTATTAAAGGGGGACACATAGGTATCCAGGCTCTTTAAAGCATAAATAGGGATCACTTCACTGACATGTGAGCAAGCCACGGTACATCTGTGAGACGCGCAGCACTCGCCAGCTACAACGTAACAATAATAATTTCCGGAATGTGCTGTTACGTTGTCATTCATTTTACCCACTGTCTTTCTTTCATTCATATGTTACATAGGCATGTACCTTTTATCTTCGGCAATCTCATTCTCTAACCAGGCCTCAGGAGCTAACCAGCGTAACACTGTCCACCACCCCTTTCGTTATTCCGGCACATTGTTGACATCCGTGAGTAACAACAACGTACTAAACTGGAAGGTGGTCTACGCGTAATGTGAAATTCAGGACAAAATCAAGATCTAAATGAAGGTCTCTTTAGTTAATTTAAAGCACAACAATTTGTTTAGTTTGAATGTCTGTGTTTTGAGGTGTGACTGGAGTACTACAGTCTTCAGTAGTATAAGCCTGGAGGAGATTCTTAATGCAATGCCTATGTTTTAGCTGTCCCTCCACTGCCATCTAGTGCTTCTTCTAATTCATTCGCGGACAAACAAAGATCAAGACCCAAATGAAGATTATATATAGAGATTTATCATAACTGTGTTAGGAGCAGCTGTACTGTACCAGGCAGCCACCATTGTACTTTAATTTTTATTGATACATGGTTGGTAAGTCTTTGTGTTTAAAAAAAAAATAAATAAATAAAAAGTTTACATTTAGTATATAGTATGTAATTATTTATTACTGATTGTTCTTTCCCCTTCGTTCCCTTTCAGTTTTTTTTTTTTGTTTTTTTTTTTAGCCTTCATTTTGTGTCATAAGGAATTGTAATATCTTGTGAGTGTTATTAGTATGTATTAGTATGCCTTCTTCAGACAGGCTCATCATCTGTATATCGTTCATCAATGTAGTAAAATGAGACGTCTGAGGTGCTGGAAAATATAGATTTTTTATTTGGGTGCCCCAGAAGTAATTCTTACAGTATCGTATGTAGAAGAGAGAGGTTCAGGAGAGGTGACAGGAGGATTAATCGACTCCTTCAGATGTATAAGTGAAAACCTATGGACTTCAAATGGCTGACACCAAATGTTATTACAGGACTTGGTCCTGAAGTGAATCTAGTGTGGAGTGTAAAATTGAAAAGCATGCCGTGGTAACGGCTTTCTGTCAACATGTTGAAAGGGAGGTAGAAGGTGAAATTAAACACCTGGGGCCTAATGTATAAACGGTGCGTACGCACAGAAATGTTGTGTAAGAATGTTTCCATGTTCAAATCGCGATGTATAAAACCTAAACTTGGTGAAAAGCCATGCACATTTCCACGGTACCTCATACCCTGTTGTATGCAAGTTCTCCGCTTGGTTTTGCAGACTCGCGGCACCCAGCGTCAAAGCAGTGCCACTGTTCCAGTGTTGGTTACCCTTTCTTTCTTAGATCCACATTCCTGACGCGGCTTTATAAATACAATGAGACTAACTGCATATTGTTTATTAGTATAATGCATCTGATTGTAATTAACCTGTAACAATGTAATGGTCCAGGGAATAGCCATAGTATTCCAAATACCCTAACTACTTTAGCATTGTTACACTCACTGCACCTTCCTGTTAAGGGTTGCCACAGCAGATCATCTTTTTCCATGTTACTCTCACTGCACCACTCTGAGTATTTTTATCACTGTATCTGAGTGGGGAATAGCAGCAGCTGATTGGAAAGAGAATTATCGGTATACAGCATCAAGCACACGCTGCCTCAGCCACGGCAAAATGTTTCAAAGCATTTCCTGTACGGACCTTGCGGTTCAGAAACAGTTTCATCCCAAGAACTATAAATGCACTCAATCAATTGCTCCTTGTAGAACTGTACTTATAAGTACAATTACCCCACTGTAAACTTGCACTACAGTTACAATATTGCACAACCTGCGCCACTTTATAAAGCATGTATTTACATATGATGATGATATCATTTTTAAGATGAAATGCAGCAAAATATGTTGATTATATTATACAGATAAAACTTTTAACTTCATTTAAATAATCTGTGTTGTTAATAATTAAACGTGTGGATACTGTGCCGCAGCGCTAGCAGGCTCATGTATTGTTCCTGCCTTGCGCTGTATATTTGCTGAGGCTGGTGCAACACCTGGAAGGATAGACGGATAGAATAATTAAACACGTACTATGAAGATATTTCAATGTTCCTTAAAAGTTTTGAATAATCGTGGTTGTAAGCTTACAGATGGCTTAACGTCTATTACAGAGCTGATTGTGTGGCGATTGGGTATTTGCAGAAAGAAAAGTAAGGACAGGAATTGGAGGTTAGTATGTTTGGAAGAGACAGTACTACTACAATAAATTATTTCATCGAAGGTCTTGCATGGCACAGCAGCATCTTGTGTGAGATATGAACAATCACTGTGTTCCCATGTTTAATAACATGCTTTCATTCTAATCATCATGAAAATGATATCATGTATACATCTCAGTATTTTAATTATTCAGAGAGCTGTAATATCACGAATGTAATGGATTCTGTGTCCTGTCGGAAAAAGAGAAAGAACGGAAGTACGTAGTTATTCACACACATACAAGATCAAATACAAAACAAAGCATTTAACATGCTACTTTAGTTACGATAGAATTTGAGAAACTAGTAAATTAAATGATTTTAAGATGAAGTTTATGATGTTCTACTTTAATGACAAAATAAACTACTTGATTAAAGTAGAAATTTCGAGATTAAAGTTGACATTTCGTGCTTTTTTCCCCACTGTGTGCCTATTTTTTTTTGTCTGTACCCTAATAAGCTTTCATATGACACTCAGACGGTGGGCTACAACTCAAATTCTTTTTTTATTTCGGGCACTGTGCGACTTTGTGAACTTGAGCTTTCGAGTTTCTCCAACATGCTTTGTCACTCGATCGACTTCCTTTTGTTGATTATACCACTGTTTAATTCAACAAATAGTATGTTTTTCCTTTGCCTCCACTTGGTATTCGCTGAAATTCTTATAATTTCCCCCATGCTTTTCCCAATGTCTTTTCACAGAATGCTGAGCTTAAGGTCTATTTATATTGATTTGCATATTCAAAGAGGCGTAATTCTGGGAGGAATTGGGGTGGGACAGCAGGCACGTGCGTTACTTTTTACGCAAACCGGGATTTATGGAGCGGAAGAACATGGAAGTTGGAGTACACACAGATTCCTGCATCTGGATTTTTCTGTGCATAAGCACATTTCAGCTTTTGTGCTTACGTCATGTTATAGTGCGAATTCTGCGCACCACGTTATTCATGAGGCCCCTGGTGTTAAGGACAGGAGGTAGTAACGTGGGAAAGTCATCCCAATTAAACAGACGATTCAGCAACATTTTGAAGGTAGTTTCAAAGATGTTTACGTTGATACTTTTCTATTTGCTCCTTAGTTTTTCCTTCCTTTATGTATGTTTTGGTGTACATATATGTGTGTGTGTATGTGTATGTGTGTGTATGTGTGTCATTTTTCTTATTCTAATGGCATTATTCTGGGTGTGTGGAAACAAAAGGGAACACTGTCCTTATTACACTGTAAATAAAATACTGGCACAAATCTTACAGCAGATGCTGCAACATCAGATAGATAAGATAGAGGTTCAATTCACTGAAATGTATTCAGATTTTAATGTGTGTGCAAATGTTTTATTTAATGTAGGCAATGGTGTAGTAATTCATCTTCCAGGCCTTTTCGAAGAGGCAGAAAAAAACTTGAAGAAGGGTAAAGGTAAGTCAATTTCTTCTTCTTCTTTGTTTGAATAATCCATATAACTTTCATTCAAAGGTTGTGTTGTGGTACTGTACCTTTTTATGATGTTAAATGTTTATTTTGAAAAATCTAATTTAAATGTACACTATCAATCATTAAAGGCGAAACAACAGTACAGTTGCTCTTAATAGCGTTAACTTATTACAAACATTGGCTTTCAGCAAAAATCCAGAATCTCTTTTGTTTAATATTGATACATCCTGGTAAAATAGACATGTCAGCCAGAGATTGTAGATGGGAGGAAAAAAATTATTTAACCGTGTCTTGTTTGTGTTCACTAAAACATGGCAATTTGGTTATTAGTCAGCTACATGGACATGGGAAATGTGGCTGTTATCCACATTGAATTTGTGTCATATTAATTATTCTTTTGCGTAGGAGAGCATTTTAGTGGTACCAAATATTATTGAACTATAGAAGCAACAACAAGAACAATAAATTAAATATTTCAAATAAGCTATGACTATTTAAGAATTATCAGTAGCTGAGACAAATGAGCTTAGTGTAGAGGTGGATTGCTGAACTGCTATGAAGCTGGCCTGGTGCATAATTCTTTTTTTTCTCTCTTTCTTAAGTAGTTTAATAGGTATGTATTTGTGCCACACTGATTCTAAGAGAGGAAGGATATGCAATATTATAAGAATGTACAAACGAAAGAAAGTTTACAAAGAAAGGCATGGTAGTAACGGGGAAAAGTGTAATAGAATGAGGTAACAAGCACATCCTTGCAGCCTGTCTCTGGTCTTTATTTTTGCATGGTTAGTTTTGACAACTCCTTTGGTTGAAGATAGTGTAAAACTTTTTGTTTCTGTTGACATTAAGGTTTCTTCTTGTTGACACACTAAACTGCCCTCAGGCTCACTTTTAGGTCAACATTTGCACACATTATCAGTACTTAAGACCAGATGATGTGCAATTTAGTTGTACAAGTGGCATCTTATAGGGATTTATTCACACCTTTAATCAGTATAATCAAAATATTAATATGTATTAATTATCCTGTAGGTCTGGAAGGTTGGGAAAAGAGACTTATTATTTCAGACAGAGCTCATATTGGTAAGTTAATTTTGAAAGAGCATTTCAATCATAATATTCTTACACATTGTTATTAATTGTTAATTTTTATTTATTTATTTATTTATTTTTTCAAATTTTAGTAAATTTGAAAGCCAATCAGTGTTGGCCATGCAACTTAATAGTCTTTTTAATTAAAGCCTAGATTGTTTATATTATGTATGAGTTGTTGTCCATCCTCTGAAATGAAAAATGCAATACATTTCATTAATACAAGTGACTAGGACCTTGAAATGGGTTTGTCGAGAATGACTCCCTTGAGTTTGTGTGCTGTGAGTGATGTCATAGGTATTGTGGACTCCAGTTACACTTGGAGTTCATTTAGTTGACATTTCTTTACTTGGATTTAAGCCCTAGACCAGTAGTCCATTATTTAGCTAGTGTAAAGTATATGTGTGTATAAATTGATACTGTACACTGTTTGTTCTTTAAGTGTACCTTATGAAGTATCCAATTAGTTTAAAAATGTCTTTTGAAACGCCTGAAGTGAAATTCATTTTTATTTTTTTACTTTTTTCATTTATTATTTGTATCTATTTATAAATCAAAAGTTTAAAAAAGGTATGAAAGTACAGAACATCTAATTTGATTTTGACACTCCAATGTAACTTTAATGTTTGTGCTTCAAATAAATGTATATAGCAAATTTATGAAAAATTTTTAGACTGTGTATATTACAGTAGAAATTAAACATCAGTAGATCCTGCTAAGTCAGGCGTAATGAATTAGCAAAGCATAAATATACATTTTTCCAGTTCCAGCATTTAATTGGAACTCTTGTTACAGTATTATTATCACAAAGTTTAATTTCTGTATACTTTGTTAGTAATGATAGGAAAGCATATGTTGCACTGGGGCACCTGTCCTGACAGTTCCAGTTCCTCATGAAAGTAAATATAATGCACTGTACCAGCACCACAAGTTTTTGTTATGTCTTAATTAGTTACTAGAATTCATTTGACTTTTATTTGATTTTATGCCACAGTGTTTGATTTTCATCAAGAAGTTGATAGTGTCCAGGAGCAACAGAGGCAACAGCAAGCAGGGAAAAAGTACGGCTTCCTGTATTATTGTCTTTTTCCCTTTGTTTTCAAGAAAAGGCAAATTATGATTTAGCACTTTGTTTAGGTTATCTTTGAAAAATGGAGTACTGAGCCAAATATGCCTTTGCATGTATGTCCTTGTATTAAAATGTTATGACCAGATATTAACGTAAATATTTCTTTAATATTACAAAAAAACAAAACATTTATAAGACAAGCCTAGAGCTGAAATACTCCTGGTTATAAAATGTCAATGGATTTGTTTATGAAATATCTAACCTGCATGATAGCTAAGAAAGGAATTTTTGTGATCTGGAGTTAAATCATTTTGTATTACTGTAGAATGCATGGTTATGAAGTTTCTCCTGGTTTTCTCTTGGGGGGATACCAAATAGTTAAATTTTGTTTTGCTTATTTTACTTAAATGTTCGCCTACTCTACCCTGTCATGAAATGGCATCCTGTCTTCATTTGGTTCTTGCATTGTGAAAAGTGGGGCACAAGAGAGAGAGGTTAGGAGCATGCACTGATTCATTGTGTTCCCGCACCCAATACATGATGAAGCACCTCAAGATCCCAAATTAGGACCCAAGCGCAGCTGTGCAATGGGTGACACGTCAGCACCACACTAGTTTGAATGGAAGGGGACTTTTTTTTTTTTTTTTTACACAGTGGCTAGAGTGCCTAACCTGCCACCAACCCCCAAGTTCTTCCTGCAAGTGCGTGATGCAGATTAACATGTTGTGTGTTTTATATTTTTATTTATATATATATATATATATATATATATATATATATATATATATATATATATATATTGTAAAAGGTGTTATATAGCGCCCGACCCGGCACAGACTTACTCAGAGGCACGTGTAAAATAAACAGGCTTTTATTTTTTCTTCACCCGTGGGCACACGTCTTCCCGTGTCCCACAGGCCCAACACAGTCCCAAAAGCACACAATCGCTGTCTTAATAACCCTTCCTGGCACCACCACTCCTCCCAGGCAACCTCGTCCTCTTCCTCCCGATTCTGGCCTCGAATGAAGGGAGTCTGGCCCGTTTTATAGCCCACCCGGAAGTGTTCCAGGTGCTTCACCAGCTGGCCCTGATTGCACCTCCGGGTGGGGCTGATAACTCGTCCAACCGGGTTGTTGGCTCTTGGCAGCACCCCCTAGCGGTCACCCTATCTCCAATCCAGGCTGTGGAGGACTCCATGTCCCATGGAGCCACGTGGAACGGGGAAACTAATAACGGCCGGGGAGGCTGCCACCAAGCGTCCTGGGGGAGGTATTGAGCTGTCCATGGTGGCTCCCCCGGAACATATGCAGCAGGGGCGTCCCGGCCGGGCATGGGACCCGGCTGTCCGTCACAGTATACATACATATATATATATATACATATATTATATTATATTATCATACATACTAATAAAAGGCAAAGCTCTCACTGTCTGACTCACTCACTGACTCATCACTAATTCTCCAACTTCCCATGTAGGTGGAAGGCTGAAATTTGGCAGGCTCATTCCTTAAAGCTTACTTACAAAAGTTAGGCAGGTTTCATTTTGAAATTCTATGTGTAACGGTCATAACTGGAACCTACTTTCGCCCATATATACGGCCATAGCCTGCAGCTCGGTTGCCGTGTGAGGTGGAGTTGTGTCCTGCATCATCACGCCTCCCACGTAATTGAGTGCCTGCAAATATATGGTAAATATTCGTGGGTGAAGGACTGTGCTTGGCATATTCATAAGTGCAGCTACTGCGGAAACCGTCTGACGCTGAACAAGCATTTGTACACATATCAATAGGAAAGCAAGGTGTAAAGCTTAAGTTTAAATTACGTTCATAGACACACTGCCGCTAAATATTCGCAGGCAAATCCACAACTTAATACCGGGAATGCCTATTAAACATCTTAGATTCACGAGTACCGATTTGGGTAGTGATCACTTCGATGAATGAAACCTGTTCAAAAAATGCATTACACAATTGAGAAGGCAGCAAAAGAATATGAACCGAGTGACGCATACAAGCATATTCATAAGTGCAGCTACTGCTGAAACAAAGCACGGTGTAAACCTTAAGTTTAAATTAAGTTCATACACACGCTACCGCTGGCATTTGTCATGCCTACGACGAGTACGATATTCGTGAGATACAGGTTTAATAAGAAGACCCAGGGTTTAAACGAGACTTTTGATCACTTTGTAAGGGAGTTAAAATTGCTGTAATGGAGTTAAAATTGCTGGTGAAGGACTGTGCTTATGCAAACGAATAGGAAAGCAAGGTATAAAGCTTAAGTTTAAATTAAGTTCATAGACACGCTGCCGCTGGCGTTTGTCATGCCTAAGACGAATACGATATTCACGAGATACAAGTTTACTGAGAGGACGCAGGGTATAAACGAGACTTTTGATCACTTTCTAACGGGGTTTATATTGCTGGTGAAGGGCTCTGCTTATGCAAACGAAGATCAGATGGTCAGGGATAGAATAGTGTTTGGCACAAACTCAGCGAAAGTGCGAGAGAAACTTTTAAGTGCCGGGTCTGAGCTAAAATTAAATAAAGCTGTGGACATCGCAAGATCACACGAGATATTCGCAAGATACAAGTTTCATGAGCAGATGCAGGGTATAAAGCCTTGATGCTAAAGACCTGGCGAAGTCATGGAGAACATGGAAGGACGAGTTCACATTATACACGGAACTTGCAATGCCAGAGGAAAACACTAAGGTCAGATTATTCCGTTATCTTATTGGAGAGAGCGGCAGAGAATTGTGAAATCAGGCAAGGGGAGAAAATATAGACAACTACATCACAGATCTGAGAGTGTTAGCAGGCACATGCAATTTCGGGGAGATTAAAATTTCCCTTATGCGTGACCGAATTGTGTGCGGAACCAGTGATGCAAATTTGCAACAAAGATTACTGAGAGAAGACAAACTGACTTTAGAGAGGTGCATACAAATATGCAAAGCCACAGAACTGTCGAAGGAGAACAGCAGAACAGTCACACGGGCTTCCCTATTCTATACTTCTCCCAGTGCGTCTCTCTAAGCCCTCCATGCGGGAACATTATCATAAGGCTTAACAATCTTATTGTTACACATTCTACGTGCACCCAACTGTCCTTGTTACGGAGTCTTCCTTGCTTTACCGCTGGCTGCTTCTTTCCATTCACCTTTCTATTTCTTTATTTAAACAGTTTTCCTTCTCACTTTTCCGCTCCTTCGTTATTTTCTCCCTTTTCGTTCAAAATACGTGCCGCCTTGCCTTTTTACAGTCAGTTCTCCTTACGTCACACCATGGTATGTTTAGCACAAGTTAATACCGGGAATGCCTGTTAAACATCTTACATTCATGAGTAGCGATTTGGGTAGTGAACACTTCGATGAATGAAACCTGTTATCTTTACAACGGTTGACAAACACAGAATGTAACTTCAAAACAACACGTCCTCCAAATACGAACCTGATTGAAAGAAATAATGATAATCAAATCCTTGATGACAGCAACACTCATAACAGTGACAAAACAATTACATTGACAATCAGGTTGTTATTTTTAAAATGTTTCCTTTTCTTTTTCATAACTTCTTTAACACACTACTTCTCTGATGCGAGACTTCTCTGTCTTTGGTATCTCCATCTTTCGAAACTATTATCGCTAACAATTCGTCACATGTTGGTTTATTATATATGCAAGCATGACCTTTCGGATTCATATAGAAATCCAAGAAAACTTTTTTGTCTGTGTTTTTCGTATGAATTTTGTGTAAAGTGCAATACTTTTGGACATATGGATTTGTATCCATTATTGACTGTAGAATTTCTAATACATGAAATATGAATTTACCCTTGGGATTAATAAAGTATTATTTCCCTATCTATCTACCTACCTACCTACGATCGTTTAACTTTTTCAAATCTATGTTGCATTGCTTCTCCATGATCATAAATATAAACCTGACCGAATTGTGGTTTCTTTGAATTTAAACTTTTAGTAGCTCTGTCATATGACTTATGTCCATATTTTCAATCTCTTTTCACTGTTCCGTTATTTCACCGGGTAATAATTTCCATTTGTTAGTGCTAATGTGATCTTTACTATCAGTTTTTTGAGACTTTTGAATTTTAGTACTTTCATAATCTCTAACCAGCTCTGCATGTGTATCGCGTCAAAGTTTTTGAACCTCTTTACAACATTCTACTTTGTCTTCTACTCTGTCTTCTTCTACTCTTCTTGTCTTTTCTTCTTCTACACTTTGACTTTTATTTCCGCCCCTACTTGGATCTGTTAGGTTTTCAATTTATCTCTTGGCACAAAGTCTTGTCTCGCGCGGCGTGAAATTCTCTTTGAAAATGTCTTGTCCCAAGATTTATATTAATAACTCAGAACATTAAAATGTTCCCCACGTGTTTAGTATATTGTTTTAAGTGACATAAAAAATTTTCCTAAATATTCCTCCTACAGTTTGGGTACAACGAAAAAAGGGATTGGTCCCGTATATTCTGCGAAAGCTGCTCGAAGTGGATTGAGAATATGTGACCTTTTGTCTGACTTTGAAACTTTTGCTGAGAGGTAAATTTAATGGTTTTATTTACAGTAAAATCATTGTAAAGAGCATACATACATTTTTCACACATAATTCAACATTTACTAAAGACCAGTAATTTAGGATCCATGGCTGCATTAAGAGGTGTAAATAACGCACATTGTTTACTCTGACTAATTAGTGGTTCCTTACAGAATATGAAAATTAAAATTCATTTATAGTCAATATTGAAAGTGCCTTGCTTTTATTTCCTTAGGGAGTAGTTGGGTAGTTGGTGGTTTTGGTGCTGTACAAATATTCTTGTTTTTATTTATTCCTTTTTTTTGTTATTTTAGTTTACTCTGACAAGTTTGGGAGATTTGGGATTTCCCATGTTAAGTATGTCCCTACATATTTCAAAGTATAGGGAGAAATCAAGTGTTTAAGCTATTTAAATTTATCTTTAGCTAAGAACAGCCTTGTGTTGCAAGGGATGTTGTATACAGTATAAGTGTGTGTTATTGTGCACATCTCTCTACTAAATAAGAGGGTCTGCTGTTGGTGTACACATGTAGTTAAATTTGAATTCTTAAATATTAATGACATTCTTAATTGTACTGATGTAGCACATGCAGTTAAGTTAATATTAAAAAATAACAACATTTTAGTATTTTTAAATGTATTTTCAGTAAAGACTTTTGGTTATTTATCTGTGCTTAATGCCTTCAGATATTGTTTTTTTGTTCTTGAAAGGGTTAAATCCCAACAATGGGATTATATTTAGAGTGCCAGTCACGTGGCTTGTGAGAAACTGATGTAGTTAACAATTTTGTAATTGATGTATTACTTTTGACAGGTTTAAGGTTCTCGCTAAAGAATATAAGTCTATGTATCCAACACTTGAGGTTGATGTTGAAGGAGAACTGTCAAAACTAAAGGTAAAACTGGTTTTCGCACAAAACAAATTCCGATTAGCTGCATTGTTTCCGAGAAGAAAACAGGGTTGTTATAAAAAAAGTAAAATCTATTTAAATATTTTGTCTTTGTGAATCTACCAAACGTTATTGTTCTTTTTGTTTTTTTTTGTTGTTTCCATGGTTTACAGGGTTTGTGTTAAAATTTAAATGACCTTTTTAAAGCCATACATATGTGGAGTGCTTTTTGTTTTTATTAAAGGAGTATCCAGTTCTGGTAAAATCACAGTTGGGAATTAGTACTGTGTAAAATCCTTATTTAAATTAGATAGAATTTGCGAAGCACATAATTACATAGAAGCCTGTGTTACCATCACTTAAAGTGGCTTCTCAAACAACCGTGTTCCCCTATTTTTAAAATGCTTTCCATTAATGTTCTTAGGTAGCAGTAGTTAACAGCATGGCAATTTCTCAGTTCAGTCCTGCAGTAGTTAAAATTTATTTGGATTAAAAGATAAACTGCTTCAGGAGGCAAACTTCTCCATATACTGTGTTTTCTATATTCCGTTTTATTTTTATTTTTCCAAATTAAATGATTTCTGAAATGCCAAAAAAATCAAAATTTGATATGGTTATAAAGGTGACTGACCAATTAGGGACATCCATGGGGTCAAGCTGTAGTACTCAAATGTTTCTAATGGTACTATTGATGGAGATAAGAGTATTTTTATAATTGCCATAGCACTGTTAAAATGAGCATTATGGTGAGAGAGAGTTTGAGTAAAGCTAAACATATCTGATACCAGTTTTGCTAAAAAGTAATGCATAACAAAGAGGAATCTGGCATATTTCAAAATTAACATAAACACTTGATGCAACATTTTTTTATCTGTATGTCACAAATGTAGAAAGTGACCTAATTGTTAGTCATCGTCAGATTGTTTGGTAAGAGCCTAAATATGCCAGTTCAGTAATACATTCCAGCAATGAGTAATCTTACATGAAGGGAATCTGGTGAGAATCATTATTCTCTGTGTGTTTTGTTTCTGACTTCACTTGGCAAACAGCGCAATTAGTGTCATTCTTTTTTCTGTTCCAGGTATATGTTGAACGAGTAAAGCCTATGGTAAAAGATGGAGTATATTTCATGTATGAAGCCTTGCATGGACCTCCAAAAAATATTCTGGTTGAAGGTGCAAATGCTGCGCTTCTTGATATAGACTTTGGTATGTTGGATTGAAGTAGGATTATTAATTTTGTATATTTTTAACTATTCTTTTTTCTGTCAAGTTTTTTTTTTAATCTTAATATGAATATTAGAAAATAATTTAGCTTCCATGTGATCATTGGCCCTGTGGTCTTCAGGAGTTTGTTTCAATGTTTTCAGTCAAGACAAAATGTCACATTTTCGCTTCCTGGTAAATCAAGTTGCAGATTGCTACATATTTAATATTTAAGAAAATGAAAATTATTTTGCTTAAGGTCTGGTTTCTTCATAGTGGAAAACTGATTTTAATGAGAACATGTAATGTGAATGGTATTGTATATCATAAGTGAAGAAAATACATGTGTAGTGAAATTTACAAGTTCTGCTTCAAGGAAGTAAAACATAACATTCTCCAAACTTTCTCCAGTTCAGGGTGGTAGGGGCCGCCTCTGGACAGGGGAGTCAAGCCATTTGTTTTTCAGTATGTAACCCACCATGTACTGTATACTGAACTGAAAGACACAAGATCATATGCCACCACTCTCTAGAATGGCAGCAAAAATAAACCAAGAAAAAGGTTGCCAACACTACTTCCCTGCTGACTATTAGTACAACATAAGAATGAATGCTCAAAAGTAAATGAAAGAAAACTATATATTATTATTGATAATGAAAGACAACAACCTCATATGTTGTATTTTCCTCCACTATTTTCAGCAAATTATACACAGCAAAAACATTCAACAGTCCAGTAACTATAAACTTTATTGTAATAGATTAGTATCTAAAATGTCCAGGAGGAAGAACAAGCTGTTGGATATATAATTAATTGATGGAAGGGATGGAAGAGAGCATTCTCTTGAAACAAATCTATTTGGTCTACCAGTTGACAATATTCTCCCTATCTGCTCCCAAATCTATCCATCCATCCATCCATCCTCTTCCGCTTATCCGAGGTCGGGTCGCGGGGGCAGCAGCTTGAGCAGAGAGGCCCAGACTTCCCTCCCCCCGGCCACTTCTTCTAGCTCTTTTGGGAGAATCCCAAGGCGTTCCCAGGCCGGCCGGGAGACATAGTCCCTCCAGCGTGTCCTGGGTCTTCTCTGGGGCCTCCTCCCGGTTGGACGTGCCCGGAACACCTCACCAGGGAGGCGTCCTGGAGGCATCCTGATCAGATGCCCGAGCCACCTCATCTGATTCCTCTTGATGCGGAGGAGCAGCGACTCTACTCTGAGCCCCTCCCTGGATGACTGAGCTTCTCGCCCTATCTTTAAGGGAAAGCCCAGACACCCTGTGGAGGAAACTCATTTCAGCCGCTTGTATTCGCGATCTCGTTCTTTCGGTCACTACCCATAGCTCATGACCATAGGTGAGGGTAGGAACGTAGATCAGCTGGTAAATTTGAGAGCTTTGCCTTATGGCTTAGCTCCTTTTTCACCACGACAGACCGATGCAGAGCCTGCATCACTGCAGACGCTGCACCGATCCGCCTATCGATCTCACGCTCCATTCTTCCCTCACTCGTGAACAAGACCCGAATAGACTTTTCCAGGGAGGCTGAGGAGTGTGATCCCTCTGTATTTGGAACACACCCTCCGGTCCCCCTTTTTAAAGCGGGGAACCACCACCCCGGTCTGCCAATCCAGAGGCACTGTCCCCGATGTGCATGCGATGTTGCAGAGACATGTCAACCAAGACAGTCCTACAACATCCAGAGCCTTGAGGAACTCCGGACGTATCTCATCCACCCCCGGGGCCCTGCCACCAAGGAGTTTTTTGACCACTTCGGTGACCGGAGCCCACCTGCGAGTCCCCAGGCTCTGCTTCCTCATTGGAAGGCATGTTAGTGGGATTGAGGAGGTCTTTGAAGTACTCCCCCCTCTGACCCACAACGTCCTGAGTTGAGGTCAGCAGCGCACCATCCCCACTATATACAGTGTTGACACTGCACTGCTTCCCCCTCCTGAGATGCCAGACGGTGGACCAGAATCTCCTCGAAGCCGTCCGAAAGTCATTCTTCATGGCCTCCCCAAACTCCTCCCATGCCTGAGATTTTGCCTCAGCAACCACCGAAGCCGCATTCCGCTTGGCCTGCCGGTACCTATCAGCTGCCTCCAGAGTCCCACAGGACAGAAGCAACCGGTAGGACTCCTTCTTCAGCTTGACAGCATCCCTCACCGCCGGTGTCCACCAACGGGTTTGGGGATTGACGCCACGACAGGCACTGACCACCTTACGGCCACAGCTCCGGTCAGCCGCCTCAACAATAGAGGCATGGAACATGGCCCATTCAGACTCAATGTCCCCCACCTCCCTCGGGACATGGTCGAAGTTCTGCCGGAGGTGGGAGTTGAAGCTACTTCTAACAGGCAACACTGCCAGACGTTCCCAGCACACCCTCACAACACGTTTGGGCCTACCAGGCCTAACTGGAATCCTCCCCCACCATCGAAGCCAACTCACCAGCAGGTGGTGATCAGTTGACAGCTCCTCCCCTCTCTTCACCCGAGTGTCCAAGACATGTGGCCGCAAGTCTGACGACACTACCACAAAGTCAATCATCGAACTGAGGCCTAGGGTGTCCTGGTGCCAGGTGCACATATGAACACCCTTATGCTTGAACATGGTGTTCGTTATGGACAATCCGTGGCGATCACAGAAGTCCAATAACAAAACACTGCTCAGGTTCAGATCAGGGGGCCATTCCTCCCAATCACGCCCTTCCAGGTCTCACTGTCATTGCCCACGTGAGCATTGAAGTCTCCCAGCAGTACGAGGGAGTCCCCAGAAGGTATGCCCTCTTGCACCCCCTCCAGGGACTCCAAAAACGGTGGGTACTCCAAACTGCTGTTCGGTGTATACGCACAAACAGTCAGGACCCACCCCCCCTCACCCGAAGGCGGAGGAAGGCTACCCTCTCGTCCACGGGGGTAAACCCCAATGTACAGGCTGCAAGTTGGGGGGCAATAAGTATGCCCACACCCCCTCGGTGCCTCTCACCGGTGCCAACTCCAGAGTGGTAGAGAGTCCAGCCCCTTTCAAGGAGATTGGTTCTAGAGTCCAAGCTGTGCGTTGAGGTGAGCCCGACTATATCTAGCCGGAACCTCTCAACCTTGCGCACTAGCTCAGGCTCCTTCCCCTTCAGAGAGGTGACATTCCACGTCCCAAAAGCCAGCTTGTGTAGCTGAGGATCGGACCGCCAAGGTCCCTGCCTTCGGCCATCACCCAACTCACACTACACCCGACCTCCTGGACCCCTCCCATAGGTGGTGAGCCCATGAGAAGGGAGACCCATGTTGCCTTTTCGGGCTGTGCCCGGCAGAGCCCCATGGGTGCAGGCCCGGCCACCAGGAGCTCGCCGTCGAGCCCCACCTCCAGGCCTGGCTCCAGAGGGGGACCCCAGTGACCTGCGTCCGGGCAAGGGAAAACGCTGTCCAAATTTTTTATTCGTCATAGAAGGTCTGTTGAAAATCTAATATCCCAAATCTATAACTCTTAAATAAGCAGTAAGAGCCTGTGGTTCACCTGGTGGGTTTTGACGAGGTAGGTCATATAACCCAAGTTGCTTGTCTCATGTTCTTTGCTCCTCACACTGACACATCACAAGTTAATGACAGTTACCACAATAAAGGATTATTATTTAATGTATGCATATACAATCAGTAAGTCAAAATCTCAGTGTATATTGTTTATGTTTCAATAAATAACTTACTCAATAAAAGTAAATTAAGCTCTAGGTTAATCTACCAACAGTGAAACCTCATGCTGTCATGTTGGATATTTGGAAGATGCCAATTGATTTATAGTGGTTGATGAAACACTACATTTGCTTGTTAGAGGAAACAAATGTTGACAAGTATTTTAACAGCAATCATTATTTTAATAATGTTAACGTAAAGTATAGGACTTCCAAATTATAGAATGCAGTGCCCCACGTACATGGCCTCCCTAAAAAAAGGCAAGATTCTTGTTACCTGTTTCTTGAAGACCTGTTCAATGTTGCAGTCTTAAATGGGTGCTGATTAAAAATACAACCTTCATCTGAGTGATACTAAAAGTGATGTATGGTAGTTTTTCAATAATTTCCTCAGATTTTTGTTGTACTTTACCCCGCAATTTCTTAAATCTTACTGAGAATTCAGTATACCTTCCACATATGAATTCATCATCTCATAGATTACAGCTAGGGTACTGTAGGTTGTGAACAAGTTGTTTCCTAATTTTTCAAGAACGTTGTTGAGCAATGTCTCTCTAATTTATATATTTTTTTATATTTATATATAAAACATCTGGCTTAAGTTCGATTTATCTATAAAAGATTGCACTTCTAATTAAGTAATCAGAAGTGCTTGTTAACTTTCTATGACTTGATGTTTTTCTCTAATTAAGTGGTTACACTGGTTAATCTTACATTAGTTCCAGTTCCACAGATCAGTCAAGATCGTAAGGTGTTTCTCTGTTTTCCTGCCTACTATTGTACAGACTATTGAGGCCAGAAAATGTGCGTTAATTTAACTAACAAACCGTAAATCCAGTTTGTTTGAGCTAAATAGAAGACAAAGTGGTAGGCTGTATTATTTTATAAGGGCATCAAACAAGATAATTCAAAGGAGTTACCGTATGTGGTGCATAAGAGGATAGACAATTATCCTCAGAGCCACGATTTATGTCCCTTTGTGTTTATTATGCATTATATATAATAGTCCACAAGCTAGTTGTCTGGTAGTATATAAATTGTTGGTTAATTATAGTCACTAAAGTAGTTTTTCATTTTTAGGTGTCCAGTTGTATGATTTTTGCTGCCATTGCGGGTTGAGTTCCACAAATCGAGCTTGCCAGCCAAAGCATGAACAAAATTTCAGAGGGATTTGTTTATGATTGTAAAGGCTTTAGAGCATGCAGGGCCTTTCACTGAAATTATACAGCTGTATTCTGTAGTAAAAACTTTGGATCTTTATGGCAGGGTTGACCTAGAGCTGTTTTTTTATGTCTGTAAAAATTCACGGAATGACTTAAGTCAGCATCAAATGCCTTTAGGCAGTCTAATTTATGCACGCATTCCAGCTGATTAAAAGTAATTTGTGCTTTTTAAAGCCAGTATTTTTTTGGAAGCTGGCAGAAAGTTTACTGACATTAACAATTGTACATGTTGAGTAATCCAAAACCAGGCTTTTTCTTTAACTAAGCTGTTTTTCCGTTTTCCCCTCCAGGAACATACCCATTTGTGACTTCTTCAAACTGCACAGTTGGGGGTGTTTGTACCGGTTTGGGAATGCCTCCTCAGAATGTTGGAGAGGTATATGGAGTAGTCAAGGCATACACCACACGAGTTGGAATTGGTGCCTTCCCTTCTGAACAGAAGAATGTAAGCAGCAACAATGAGTCTGAATACTTTTAAAATGATTTTGACTTAATCATGTTAAATTTGAATACAGTTTAGCTCACATATTGAAAGAATCATAATTCTCTACACATAAATTGCAGAAGGCAACTCAAACTTTGAAAACTGTTGCTTTAATATGCATTTCTTTTTCTGTTCAAAAATATTATAATTAAAAGAATGTGTATGCCATATATACATACTACTTAATAATAATAATAATAGTGCTTTTCTAACTATTCAAAGCACTTAGACAAAGGGGACTGATTTCAACCACCACCAATGTGTAACACCCACCTGGATGATGCAAAAGCACCCATTATTGCGCCACTGTGCACACCACACATTAGCAATTAGGTGGTGAGAGAGAGACAATTAGAGACAGGACATGATTAGGGGGCCAGAATGTCTAGGCCATGGACGGCAGTGTAGCCAGGACATCTGGATAAACCCTACTCTTTTTGAAAGATGCCCTGGGATCTTTAATAACTATAGAGAGTCAGGAGCTCGGTTTTACATCTTATCTGAAGGACAGCGCCATATTTACAGCACAGTGCCCTTTTCTTCAGTGGGACATTGTGATCCACATACAGACCACAGATAAGTGCCCGCTGCTGGCCTCACTAACACCTCTTCCAGCTGAACCCAAGCTTTTCCTACATGGTTTCTCATCCAAGTACTGGCCGGGGCCCAAACATGCTTATCTTTAATTAAATGTCTATATATGCAGGTATCTTGTTCTACTGGTGTTTAAATCAAAAAAACAACATTCCATCAAACATGCATGATAGTTGTGCAGCATTTGTAGACATAAAATGATAAAATTGTAGTGTAAAGAAACATACCATGTGTAATCATTAAAGCAGTGTCATATCTAATCATTAAAGCTGTGTCAGTTTCCTAACCAAAATCTAATTGATGGAATGTTTATTTTCTCATCTTTTAAGATATATTTAACTTTTTGAATGGCCCTTGCTTAATGTTTTATGTCTGTTGAGCAATTAAAAAAACAGTATTTCTTCTTTTGTTCTATACTGGAGATTGTCTTGCATTACACTTTTCACTCTCCTGCATTAATGGTTTTCAACCTTTTTTTTTTTAAACTTTGGATATGTTGAAGTATGAGAAACACATTGTTGTTGACCGAGGACAAGTGGTGGGGTTTAGTGGTCCCCCTGTGTAGAAGCTCAAAACTGCATTTATTAATATTACATTGGACAATGGTTGGTTGGCTGCAGTCCTCTGAGTTTCAAGAGTTGCATGATAAAATGCTCACAGAATGCTTAGTACTTTCCTACTGTAGATTTTGCAAATTATGCAGCCACAGTGTTTTATTATTACAATACTTTAAGAAATGTACTGTATATCTTTCATGATTATTAACTTTTCCACTTTACCTTGTAATCTCTTCAGTGCTCATCTTCTTTAGTGCCTAATATGTGAACCTAATTATGATTTAAGGCATGTATTAAGGCAGTTATTACTTGTGTGCTTCAGTTTTCTGATTGGAGATTTTATTCTTGGGGAAAAGGGTTTGGAGCAACCTTAAACCATAAATTCCTTTTACAGATCTCTTTTCCCATAGACCCACAGTTATATGTCAAACCTCTATTGCTACTCTCATTTGCCTATTCTTGCACTTACCAGTGTTCAGGCATATACAGTTCACAGCTGCAATGCACTTGCATCTGGAACTACTAGTTCAGACTTTTACCAAGGTAGAATGTCACTGTAACTTCTCTATTTGGAGTTCTCTGTCTCTTCCCCTTGCCCCTGATTAACCTAGCTAATAAAATAATTGTGTTCATAGCCCCCAGTATTAGAATAGAGGAAAGCAATATTGATGAGGTCTATTTACCCTAAAGGGTCAATCCACATGAAATCAATGGAGGCCTCCTGTATAACAATCTCCAATTTGCTTTATACTTTATGGAAATGATGTGATATCCAAAACATAGCATGCCAGATTTTAGGCTTGTATCTCCATTAGTTTATGAGATTCAGAGGCTTAAAAAATATGGAAGATTGTTTGTGCCAAAATTAAATGCATTTCAACATTTTAACTACATTGCAGTGCTTTTGCAGTTGGCGCATTTTATTGTCATAATTAACAAAAAAAAATATCAACTAAATGATTGATTGCTTTTCAATATGGTATGCAGTTTTTGTGTCAGTTTAATATGCAGTCCAAACGTATATTGCTTTGCCAATTATACCCATTGATTGCGTGTTATAACTGGCAAGGTAAACATATTGCATTTCACTAAGTGACTACTCAGAATGTGTATTGCATTTTGATTCAAGACCGCACATTAATCATGCCGAAACTGAATGTATTCAAATGACCATTCGGTGTCGAAAGGTGAGACATGAGACACCAACAGTTGGGAAGAGAGGTGTTCCAATCACAAGTGTTCTCACCTAGAGCTAAATATGGTGAATGGGGAGTTGATTAAGTATATAGTATATCTTGGTAACAGGAGAAGAATTTCTAACTGCCACAGTACTTCCTTGGAGCATACAGAGGAGGTAATGCCCTGAAGAGCTGCAGAATACGATTGTGTAGATTATCAACCAAGGTGTCCATACACCAATATTCCCTAAGTAAGTTCTGTAAATACCTGCAGATGGGGATCACAGTACCAGCAATTGCTAAACCTACCAAAACATTTTGATTTATGAAGCATTAAAATGGAAAAATGTTTCACATGTAAAATTCAGATACATATTGCCCATGTATGTTATATGTTGCATATTATTGCCCATGTCTTTTTTTTAAAAGAATTGTGGCACCCACTGGAAAGAGCCTGTTTTAATTAGTAACTGCATAAAATATGATGTTGGTACTTTGATCCAAATTATATTTACAAAGGTATTTAACATGGCTTAAAACAATGAGCAAATACATATATTAATTTACTGATACAATTTTAGAGCTTTTATTATACAGGTCTGAAATTATAAGCTGCATGCCTTTGTAATTTGCATTTCCCTGTGTAGTAAAACATGGCATGTTTGCCACATGGTTATATCCCTCCATTTTTTAGCCCTCTTGTGCATTAAAGTCTCAAAGTAGGACTCTAGGGTACATATGTGGCACCCTTGGGAGCATAATACTCATCTCCAAAAGGGCCTTGTATACTGAACTGCAGATAGATGCAGATTTTAGAAACAATTGTTAATTTTCCTTTGAAAGTCTCATAAAGACAACCCACTTATCCAGCTGTATTGCACCTAGACAGGGCTTTTGAGTATTCATAACCATCTTAGGAATCAGATTTTTGTTTTGTATTTCACCTGGCTCCTGCCCAGTCAGAATTAATTGTAGTCTTCACACAAGGTCTGCAAGTAGTACAAAAGAGAGATGAATTCTTGACAGAGACATGATCAGTGTTTAAACGTGCATAGTTTGCAGAATACAACTAGCTTTTTGTTTCAAATGCTAAGCCTTGATTTAAGAATATTTTTGTATAAAAGAAAAACATACTATATGTAGACAAGCATGAGAAATGCAGTTAGATTACTATTCTAATTGAAGGGTTTAATTAAAAGCAAAAAAAATACCCTAAAATATTTATGTGTAAAGGTATGAACATCTTAAAGTAAAACATGATTTTTATTTTATTTTATTTTTTTACTTCTTTTAATGTATCATAAAATCTGATTTAAAATAAAAATAATAGTACGTTTTCACCACTGAAGACATATTACATTATCCTTTTTTTTTAAATACATCTTTACATTGAGAACAGCAGTTTCCAGTGAGAAGTTTATACCCCCTACAGTTGAAAGACTTTTGGTCTAATGCCTTGTGCTGCTGCATTCTTTGATGCCCATTCTGCTACAAGGCTGCAAAAGTTCGTAGTATGTGGGAGTAGGTGGTACTCTTGATAGCAGCTGAAAATGATAGTATTAATAGTAGAGCACTGAGTAGAGTCACTTCTGCCATTTACAGGATTCAGACTGGCAACTGGCACATATCTCTAGCCTCAGGACACTGTGCAAATGGAAAAAAATATTTGATACATTTGCAGGTTAAAAAATGTAATCCATTTTCTGTTTAGTTTCTGCATTGTTATTCATCTTACGCTATTTTGTATAGGTCATTTGAACTTGAATTTGTTGTTGTGTTTAATATTTTAGTTTTTTTTTTTTTTTTGCAATGTAGCTATCTGAATTTAAATGTATTTGGTTTCACTGTGATAAAGTTAGGTTTGTTACATTTGAATTAGGCTTCTGTTTTCACATATGGAGAATGTCCTTAAATTTTTGCATTTTTTTCCAACATGCTGTATTTCCACAGGCAAGCACCTTTTTGATAAAAGCTATTTTGCCACTGGTGATGTGTGAATCTGACTGGAAATGGGACTGGCCACAAAGTCTGTACATAAACAGATTATGTTACAGACTGACACAAGTGCATTACTGCAGGCAGATTGCCACTAGCAGTTGTCATTGAAGATTACATTTCACTGGTAGAATGTCATGTACATGTTTCACATCTACCTAATGCAAAGGACTGCTAACATAATTAATGTGTTCTTTATAAGCAAAATCGTGTTACCTGGAAATGTAAAAATGAACATTATGTACATTTAAGAAAGGCATTTTCCCCATAGACAAAATATTAATTCAAAACTGTCATTAATGTATTTTCTATGCATTTTTCTTTTCATATTTAACAATTTAACCGTTTTAAAGATTTTGTTACTTTTATGTTTGTTTATTTTTATGTTTTTATGAAACGAAAAAACAATTTTATTCAGGCTTTCTATTTGGTTTGAAGTTGTCTATGTAAATGTTTTGACTTGTAATTTTTTTTATAGAGTTATGCTATGTAAAATACAGTACATGTTCCTGGAACAACTCCTTTAACTTTTAAGTAAAATATGGTCTTAGTTTTATGCACATGGTTTATTTTGCTTGTTTAACTGTGAAATGCTTTAATTGGATCTGCTCTGCTCCTTGAATGCTAGCAAGGAAACTTTAGCTCAAGCTAAGAACGGCAACTGTTTAACCCTTTACTGATATATTAAGACCTTCTGCATTTAGTAGAGTATTAAGAAGTGGTATGTTTTTATGAAAGAGAATTACACTACAACTTTTGAGCTGCATATTCAATAGCTTTCAAACTATACTAGGATTTATATTATACTCTTATTGTTGAAATGCATACATCTTATTGGAAAGTACATTTTACATTGTACCTTTTTATTTTTTGCAATACCAATTTAACACTATTCAAGTTGATTTAAAACATACCAATTAGTGTGTTATTTTGTCACAGATCCCACATATGATTTATTTGTTCACTAAATTTTATGTTCATCTGTATTTTTCTTAAAGAGGAATTAGTTTTGAATAACAAACAGATACACATCACATTGGCTTATAGAGAAGCAGTTTAGGAAATTGGTATCGTTTAAAATAAATTTTAGTGAAAGTGTGTATTAAATGAGTTGAATAGTTGACAAATGAACATATGAGTACAAAAGGATATTGAAATAAACTTGCACGTGTTGTGAAAATATCAAATTGTGGATTAACATTACTTTCACACAAAAGTACCACATAGAAAATACTGAATACTGTATATGCTCATGTATAAGTCGGGTCTTGAAACTCGAAAAATCCATCATAAAATCAGATCCTGACTTATATGCCCGTTCAGAAATGCAACACTTAATTCATTTATTTTTTAACATCATCTTGCCTCCTCTAATCTCACATTAGTTTCTCAGATGCATCAAATTTTGATGAAGCAGCACATTTACCAATTTCTTTCGCTACTTCAATGCAACTTCATATTTTCTTCTGATCGAGCGCTCCATCGTAGATAAGGGATGCTCTTACGATAAAGGTGTATGAGGATATAAGATACAAAAAACACAAATCAGACCAAACGTTGCTTCGGAATAGTTCAGGTATTACCGTGTGGTCACGTAGACACAATAGAGAGAGAGAGAGAGGTTAGGAGCATGTGCTGATACAGCGCATTGCTGCACCCACATTGAAAAAAATGGCTGTGTGCTCCATGGTTACTGTCTCAGGTGGGTGTTAGCATATCATAATCCCTTGTACCAATAGCGTGAGTTTTCCACATTCAACTTATACAACCAACATTATAAAACACCAGAAATTATACTGTAAAATCGACTACCGACTTATCCACGAGTATATACAGTATTTTTAATTAGGCAAAGAGTTCAGTTCAAAACAAGAAATTGTTTTTTCTGTCAAATTGTTTATGTATATCGGCAGCCATTGCTGCTCACCTGATGGGCTTTCTTTAAAGCATTATTGTTAAATTCCCTCAATTAGAAATAATTTTTAATAGCTTTGTTGTAAGATAAATATAAATTTAAGACGGATCAGTTGAGACCATTTAGTCATTTTATGTAGCCTCCTTAGCATTAGAGCTGAGCTGTGAAAACCGTGCTTAAAAGCGTTAGTCCCAAGTGTCAATCAGGCAACTCTACAGATGCGTGTTTGTTGTGTTAGAACTGATAATCACTCAAGCTGTAAAAGTGCTGTCAGTGCTGCCATTCTTTGAAAAAATTATGTCTGAGTGTAGGTTTTCACTAATTATGAAATATCTTCACTTTACCAACAATGAAGACTTTGATGAGAATACCTATCCAGCACCAAAAATGATGAAAATTTGGGAGATATACCAGGCGATTGTAGTAAAATTTTGGAGCGTTTACATTCCGGACAGTGATTTCAGCATCGATGAAAGTCTCAGGGCTAATAAGGGCAGACTGTCATGGATACAGTACATTGTGTCAAAAAGTGCAAGATTTGGCATAAAGCTTTATTAGTACGCCATTGCTGTCTTTGCTGCCGACTTTGATAGATGCTGTGCTGGGTCAAGGTTACTGTGTAACCATCGTCAATTTTTATACTTTGCCAGAGCTATTTGACATCTTGCTGCAAAGAAAGACTGGTGCATATGGAACAATGCATCTTAACCGTTGAGACATACCTGAAAACTTGGGCAGAGCTAAATTACAGTGAGGTGCTCTAGTAGCTTGGCAAAATGGTAAAATGCTTGCACTGAAATGGAAGGACAAGAAAGATGTTTGTCTTCTTAACACGGTACATAATGCAGCTACAGTCACTGTGTAGGCAAAAGGCAACAAGCAGGTTACGAAGCCTTGTGCTGCAGTCAACTACAATAGCATGATGGGTGGCGTAAATCATGTGGATCAAGAATTTACTTTCTATCCCGTTATGCGGCGGCAACAAAAGAAATACTACAAAAAGATATTTCGTAATCTGGTGGAACAGTACATTTGGAGTGCATTCGTGTTATACAAACAAAAAGCTGACAAAACTGTATCTCATGCAAACTTTACGTCTGCTTGTAGAACAAATCCTTGCCACACATCCACCGTCCGCACTACCGTTAAAGAGACACGGTCGATGCAGCACATCACGGATCAATCCTGAGTGTCATATTGGTAGACATGTTATTGATTATATACCACCAAAAGTAAAAAAAAAAATATATATATATATATAACTTGTATGTGTGCAGTGTGCTGTTCAAAAACTGATAAATCTGGAAAGAAAATCCAAAAAGAAACATGCTATTATAGTCCTGACTGTGATGTTGGATTAAGTCTTTCACCATGCTTTAAGATTTACCACACAAAGGACTCCTTTTGAGATTATATACTATTTTGGCATCATCAGTAGTAGTATTATTATTGTTGATTTCATATTATTATTTTTATTCATCATCATCATCATTATCATTATTATTATTATTATTATTATACTTTTGGTATTTAATAAAAATTTAATTTTTGATACCAAAAAATGCAATGCTTTTTACATGTTATTTTGTAATAAAATGCAACACTCAGAAGATTAATTATATTTGATCTTATTTTCCTATAGTTTTACTTCTGGGTGTTTTTGTTAATCTTCATTTCTTGAGTAGCAGTTAATAAACAGCCATGTATATTAAATTTTACTATTTTATTTTGATTTATGTATTTATTATGTTGGTAGGAGATTGGTGATATACTGCAAAGCCGAGGCAAAGAAGTTGGGGTGACCACAGGACGGAAGAGAAGATGTGGCTGGCTGGACCTTGTTTTATTGAAGTATGCCCACATGATTAATGGATTTACTGCGTAAGTAAAAAATACATACAACTTTTAAAGGACCTTTTCATGTTTTCTGTTCTAGATTTACAGATCACATTTATAGCTGATTGAGAATTATGTAATGCACATAAGGGAAAGAAAATACTAATCTGGGTTGCTATAATAAAAATGTGAAAGAACCTTTTTTTAAAACAAAAAAAAAAAAATCATAAACACTGCAGGTGTTTCATTATGAAAATAAACGGTACATGACAGTTATAAAAATGAAGCCATGACTAGTAGCCACACATCTTTGAAACCACCAATAATGATTATTTCAGTTCTACAGTAACTGAATTAAGTAGTTTTTAGAATGTTATGTAAGACAACAAGGTACTAAGTTTTATATTAATGTTGCAATAAATTGAAGTATGATTTGATTTTAGTGTTGCACATCTATGAACATTTTATAATTTAATTTATGTAATGAGTACTGCATTCTTTAATTTTGAGTGATGTGTCTTCATTCTGCTGGAGAACCTTTGCTTTCATTATTTGAACGAACAGTGCCTGCCAGGTTTTTGATATACTGGTTGCAGTCTAATAGGTTAATTTGTAGCTTTGAAATGGTTTGCTCTTTTTTCATTAATAATAAATGTATAAATTGTTTTATTCCTACAGACACTCCCAATGGGTGCATTTGTTAGCTGTAAAATGTTTTGTTTTATAGCTGACAGAAGAATGCACTGAGAGTCTCTATTTTTAATAGCCATTTTGTGGTTTACCCAGGTTGGCCAGTTGCCCACCAGATCTTGGGTGTATTGGGACTGAAATATGGCTGGATGCCTTAGTGGACACCAACTTCATTTAGTCACCTTTTACAGTAAACAGAAGAGGATATACAATTAGTAAATTGTATGCAAATTATAGATAGATAGATACTTTATTATCAGTTTATCAGTGCGACCAGTACAGTCTTTTTAAAAAGGTGAAAATATTTCTGTGGGTTTCTGTATGTGTCTGCAAAGAGATAAGGATATACAGTATGCATATAGGTATATATATAGTGAAATATACACCATCGGGCTGAGACTGATTGAATCAACAAATGATTCTGGCAAACATTCAGTTCACTAAATAGTCACCGGCACTGAAACGGATAAATAATTGATTAGAGTATCTTGATAATGCTGTTCTACAGTTTCATTAAAATACTTTAAAGTGTAAAAAGCTCAAATGACAGTGTCTGTTCCCTACAAATGTACTATTTCACAAACTAACACATTTTTTAACAATTTGAATAAAATACCAATGGAGCAAATTAAGCTCAAATGAGTTGAACATAATTAATATTAGATGCAGCACAAAAATCATTACAACACAGATGCATGTAAGTAGCATAGTACAAAATACTGTTTTTAGTGCATTGAGTGAAGTATTAAATAAGTGAGTAATTATTTCTGTTACTTTATTTAAACTTTCATCTTTGAATTTTTCTAGAATTGCTGTATTTTAATTTTTTAAAAAATTCTAAAAGCAAACATTTTAAAAATGTTTATCATTCTTGTTCAATACCTATAGTTACTCATTTGGAGTTGCTGTCAACTTCAGACTACCTTTGTAATATGAGTTTGATAAAAACCAGTAGCCTGATATCAATTCAGAATTTTAATATTAAAACAATTAACATTTTGACTTTCATGACCAGGATGTTGAAATGCAATGTGACTCGATCACATACCAATTTATTTTTGAAACTAAATCCAATAGCTTCACTCACAAGGCTTCCTTTTTCTTCAAAACTGCATTAAAAAGTCACCAGCATCTTTCTCATATTTTCCAAGTAAAAAAAATATATTGTGCCAAAATGCCAAGTTTCACGTTAAAGAGGATCAATACAATAAAATGTTTTGTTGGCATAGGTTAGTTATTAATTGGAATGCTATAAATTAGAAAGCTGTCACTTTAACAATTTAAGAAATCAGTTTTTGTCCTAAATTTGTTTAAAACTTGGATGAAATTCGTCTGAGGAATAATATTTTGTAAGAGATGTATATAATAAGGTTATTTTAGTTTTTACTTTTAGACAGATTTAAACATAGACAAATGTTTCATCTTTAGTATGTACTGTTCCTCCCTTCTCCTGTACTTCTAACTGTTTGCTGGAAACATAATTTCAGCATAAGAGATTTTCTTTTGATCAGTAAATGTTAATTTTACTTTAACACATTTCACAGAATAGATTTGTATTTTACCTTATAAACCAATGACTAACTGTTAAACGATAAAAGACGATGGCCATCATATTCTGTTCATTGTGCTCTGTAAACTGTCTGCTCATGCTGTTTGTTGTTTGTGTATTAAAGAAATATTTTCAAGTATTCTGGCTACTAAAAACAGATTTCCTTTTCATAAGTGTAAATCTGTCTCAAGATGTCATTAATACCTAATCATTATGAGTGAGTCCTCTCTTACATTTGTACTTGTTATCTAATAATAATACTTCCGAGTAATTCATGGTTTGAGCATTATTGATTACCTTTTTACCTAACCCTCTCTCCGTACATTAAACATAATTTTGTCAGACTTAGTTTGTCTTCAGGAGATTATTTTTAAGAAGAAAGGTAAACTAGAAATGTTTTTGTTTCCCGTTATTTCTTTATTGAAATAGAAATTGTTTAACTTGGTTCTGGGAATGGATAGGTGAAGAAATAAAGTAGAAAATCATTTAGTAGCATTTATTTACATTATTCAGAGTTCACCAGAAAGAATTGTTTCTTTTTTTATCCTACTTCTTAAAGATACAGTACCTCATCTGTTAAACTTTCCTTAGTGTTCTTGTATTGGTAACAGCAGTCCAATGTAGGAGCCTACTATGTCTGTTGTTTCCTAACTTTATAGGGTACAGTGTGTAATAAAGCAGTGAAGGCCTTAACTAATTTTGGCATATATCACACTATACACAAAGTTATTTGTGAAACATTCTAAGAATTGAAAGGAAAAAGCAGCATTAAGAGTTTATTTCTGCAAGTCAAGGATATAAAAGTTGAATGTTTACAACTACAGTATATTCATAGCACAGTAAAGTATAAAACTTTGACAACATTTCAATACATAAACATATTTCATAACGAACTAACAGCATAACAGACGTCAGTTATATTAGTTAAGCTCATGCAAATTCACACTTGGTGGCCACTTTATTAAATTCATCTGTTATCACAAATAGCCTTGCTCCTCTAAACAGCCAATCATGGCTGTAAATAACTCTCTCTCTCTCTCTCTCTGTAAAGTATTATATGGTGAAGTTTTAATTTTTGTTTTAATAAAAGTTAAAGATCTAAGCAACAGATGGTCTGTTCGGATACTGTAGATGGCAGATTGGAAACCATGTTCCATCTTAGTGAACTGGTTTTCCAGTGTGTCCCATGTCTTTTTTTTTTTATACTCCTTTACTCACTGTGAGGTAGCTGGCAGTATAACTTCCTTCTTTTTGTACCCTGTAAGCTAGATTTCTTTGCCTCCCAGCATTTGTATAATAAGCTTGATGCATGGTTCCCCTTTATTGGTGTATACCAATTACAAAGATCAGTTTCTATTACTATTACAGTATAACCTGGCACATATAACTTAAGTAAAATTACTCCAGGTGTAACTAACACTTAAATGTTTTGTTACATTTATTCAGATTAAAGTTTTTTAGTTTTTTTTGAGCAAAGGTTGTGCCATACATATTAAAATTGAAACTCATGCCTACATTTGTACAAGTTTAGAAACTGGGTGCAGAAGTAATGGGAAATTTTAATTTTGGATAGAGTAGTGTGTTAAGATACCAGTAACAATTAACATTTATTTCTCTGCAGCTTAGCTTTAACAAAGCTGGACATTCTGGATGTATTTCAGGAAATAAAGGTTGGAGTTGCCTACAGACTGAACAATGAATTAATACCTTATTTTCCAGGTATTGTCATTTATTAATGTTCATTTACCACTTTTTAATGATTAGAATAAAGCATTGAGAAACTTATCAGATCAGTATAGCAGTTTACACACTGCATTTTTAATTTAGCATCACTCTTATAAACTCCTTTGTGGAAAATGGTAGAATGTGTGGGATACAATTTGAAATCTACTGTATAATGATTTTTGTTGTTAGAAGTATAAATAAGGTAACATATACAATGTTCTAGGATGGGCAATAAAGTATTTACTTCTGTTTTGTTTCTGTTTCATTAACCAGTGTATCTTGAGTGGGATTCAAATCAGGATGATGATTTACGAAGTGGCTGTGCTAGCCACTATGCTGTTGTGCCACCCTAATGTTAAACAATATTATCTATAACCAGATATGTGTGTGTGCAAATGCGTCTTTACATTTCTATTTGCAATCTAGAAACCATTTTAGTGATATCTATGCATAACAATGTATTTCTTTCACATTTTGCATCACTATTAAACTCCAATAACATTAGCACAATGGCAGAGAATCTGATACAAAATGCCCTGTTCATGTTTAATTCAAGTTTTGGTTTTTGGAGTGTTTCAAGGAAGAAAGATTGATACAAAAAATGTAATTTGCAAACATTTTCAGATAAAAATCAGTTACGCGGTCACACTAGGATTGTGTAAATTCATTGACATTTGAGCATTGTTTAAGTTCAGGGCCTCTTCCACTTAATTTTTTATTAATAATAATAACAATAATAATAATATTATTATAGTAGAATAGCCGGCAAACTGGAGTAGTGCTGATGACCGTTTAAATGAAAATATGTAGCAGATTATTCTGGCTAGTGTTTGAGTAAAGGTAGTCCCATTTTACTTTCAGAGTTACAAAGCAAAAAGCAAATCCTTTAAATTTTAAAGACATTTCAAGATTATTAAGGAGATGTGAAGTGAGGGGAAATTTCCTAAACGATCATGGTTTTGTGAATAAATCATTTGTTTAATATTTGCTACTTCACTGTTCCTGTGAATTATAACAGAGACACAGCATCAAACTAGAACAAATATGTTATTTTAATGCTGTTAAATATCAAAAACAAGTCCATCTTATTATTTTAGGATGGTTTATTAGGCTATATTGATTTAATTTTTTAAAGTTGTATATTTATACCATCCTATTTCTGTTTTTATTTAGCATATATTATTTATATGTATTGTATTTCTTAAATTGTTTGCCTTTGCAGAACAATTCCTTATTAATATGAGAAACTCAGTAACAAATTTAATTTTTATTTTCATTCTACAGCTAATCAAGAGATCTTAAATAAAGTAGAAGTGGAGTATGTTACGCTTCCTGGATGGAATACTGATACGTCCAGTGCTAGGACATTTGAGGAGCTGCCAGAAAATGCTCAAAAATATGTTCAGTTTATAGAAGAACACCTTGATGTGCCTGGTAAATATCTTGTAGCTTGCCATATCCTTTATAGACAGGTGCTATCTAAGAGCAAAATAATTACCCGAGTTCATGAAAGTCCCATAGTTGTTGCAGGCTAGATTTACCGATTTACGTTTTGCAGTATGTTTTCTTCCCTAGTCACTTGTAAGCTACAGCACAGTTTGGGCCAGGTTATACTTCACCCTCAGAATGCTTACCTGCATGCATAATGGCTGCAACGTGTTCCCGGCGTTCTTTTGCCTCGTCCTCTAAGCACATCATCAAAAATGTAAGAGACGAGTGCACGAATTGCAGTACCAGAAAAAATGTGGACGGCATTTATGTTCAGGTTTTGGTATGTGATATCTGCATCACCGTTTGTTATCAACATGTGATGGCAACTGAACTGCATGCTTCGATTATTGATGAATGGTTCGATGTGAAGAATCATATTATCAAACTTAAATGCTGACATGCAAAAGTAATCCTGTTGCTTTTCCTCATTCGTTTCTTGCACCTGCAATACAAGTGTCACATATTCCCCATTGTAACGACGTGATACATTGAAAAAGTGCCACATACCATCTTCTGTGTTACTGTTTTCTTGTCCTGACTCAAAACACAGCGGAACTGGACGTTGTTTTGTCACCATGATGATTTCTCACACAGCCACCTTGTGGAATCCTCCTTGTATAAAAAGTATGCACTTAAGTATAGTCTGTGCACTGCTTGCGTAGCAGCAGCATCCACAACCGCACGTGTCGCCTAGTGTTAAGTATGTCCTTGGCCTTTGTGTGTGTGTGTGTTTTCCCATAATTAGAACACTGACATACTAAGTGAAAAGGAATGGACATCCTACCTAATGCCCATAACTGAAACCTGCTGTTTATATTTTGGATATCTATATTTTATATGCAGGAACAATTAGATGTTTGTTATATATTAAAATATAATAAGAAAGTTGTTGTTATGTCATGATTTAAATATCAACTTTAAACAGACAGTCTGTTTTTTGGTTGCTGGCTCATCAAAAACTAATTTTGAAAACTTACTCAAACATTTCTCGTTTCAGTGTTTTTTATGCTGAAATTGCTGATGTGACCAAATAATGCAAGCTTGTAATTTCAGATACTTTTTAATGAGTGAAAGTTTTAGCACCATTTTATTACTTCATTTTCTTTGTTTTACCTTTTCAGTATTTTATTGATGACTGTCAGATTTAATACCTAATTGTGAATTTATTTTAAATTTCAGTAAAGTGGATTGGAGTTGGCAAGTCTCGTGAGTCAATGATTCAACGGTTTTAAGAATGGCACCAGCTTTGGAAAGTCGTGCACATGCAAAAAATCATCATCACCTTGCCTGTTCATAATCCTCGGAGAGGGGCAGGAATACAGAAATGACACTTGCATGTATGCACACACCTGTGAATGTTATGCTTTTTAGTGTTGTTCTGCAATGGCATCATAGTGCAATACTGGTGCTTTGTGGGATGCAGGAAGCTAGCATCCAATCAAACTACCCCACCTACTGAAACCCACTTCCCCCATTTATTTTGTCAATGCATGCTACCTACTTCTATCCAGTGTCTCTGTACTTTGATTTCTGACACAGGTATGTGCTGCTTTTAATGTAATGATTTCAAGAAAAGCTTTTATTGTACATGTTAAAATGCCAAACTTCATAAATCTGAAAATATATTTTATGCAGGTGTATTTTTGTTTTGAACCCCCACTGTTTCTTCTTGGGGGATTTCAGATTTCTATCCCCCCAAATATTTCAAGTGAATGTGCTAGATTTCACAGGATGTGCTGCAGCCTTTACTAAAATACACTTCTTTTGTTTTGCTTTACATAAGATTTCCACTGCAAGTTAAAATATTCTGGAGCTTAAACATTTAGAAGCAAAAAATAAATGCACAAATCTGAACCTATTTTTAGATACATGATTAACTGATCTTCTTGTGGCTGATTTTGCCTTTTTGCTGCACATATATTTTCAAAATATGGTGCCATAAATAATTGCTGACCTTTAACGATTCCAAATACAGGCAAAAAATGCTCATGTTGTAAACAGCAGAGACTTTATTCCAAAGTGGCCGCTGTGTTCCAGTAGACATTTGTGACAGCTGTTTGTTTCAAACAGCAAGCCATATGGCAACAAAATATTTTGAAAAAATAGAGAGATATTAGAGACACATTATTAACTTTCAGCAGATGACTCCTTTTTGTAAAATATGTGGTGTTTAACTACAACATTGTGTTTCGGTTTGCCCTTAGTAATAAATTGATGAGCTACTTTGTTTGGCTGTATGCGAACATAAAGAATGCCTTAAAATGAACTCTTAATTTTAATCCCTGAGTTTATTTCTGATTTATACTGTAAGGTTCATTTATGTATATTTTTATAACACTTTTCTCAGCATTTTCATTCAAGGATCTTAGGCCATTTTCAATTCATAATGTTTCATTAATTTTAATATGTGTACTAATTTAACACTTGAATAGTCATGCAAATATTTTGTTATCATAGCAATATTTATATTGGTTTTTTTTCATCCATTGCACCTTCAGAAGGTAGCATATAATGTATTTGTACACTTCCATTTCTAAAACAGGGAAAGACAAAAGCATGATTTATATTCAGTGACAATATCAGCTTTAAACAAAGCATGCTGTTCTGTATGTTTTTGTTTTATGTCAAAGATTTAAATACTTTCAAGAATAAAAATGTTCAGCTCAACATATCCATATTTTTTTAAGTAAGCAGTTTCAAAAAAGGTGGAAAGGGCACAGTGGTTCAGTAATAATCGAACGTCTTCTTTATTACACTCGGCACCAGTACATAAACTCCTATTGTAGTGTTGGTAACAGTTTCCTCATTTTGAACATACCATACATATTCTATTCTTTTACACACTTTTACTTTGCCCTCATGCTGCTAAATAAAACTGTTCATCTGACTCTTTGCTTTTAAAGAGAAATATAATTAATTTAATAAATTATATGTTAAAATATTTTTACAATTTCAATTATTCCGTTATATCATGCAGCTGCCCCCTTCCCCAGGCTTTAGTGTAGTTTTGCACATGAACTTGTCATGAGTACTGTGTTTCTGTTTTCCTTTTGTACGGTAATCTTATCAGTTGTTTTAGCAAATGTTTTCTGAGTTCTTGCACTGTATAAGCTGGTGGTGTAAAATTTTTAATAAGCCTACAGTATGTGAGGTGATGGGGAAGGAATGCATGTGTTTTCCTTATACAGTGTACAGCAGTTGGACATCTTTCTAACTTATGGAAAAATGTTGAGATATTTTAAGTAAAGAGTGAGAGTTTTAATAAAAATACAATCTTTGAAAGCACTGAAAATTGCAAATAAAAATATCTTAAACATTCTTCTATAGAGTCTGATTTTTTTTTCCTCTAAAAGTATGTGCTTGAGATTCTTGTAGGATGTGCTATTCAGTAGTGGGAGATGGCATAAACATTATGATGGAATTGCCAGAATTAGAATGAAAGTTTTTTTTTTTTTTTTTACATACTTTATATGTGTTATTACCTGGGATTTTCAGGTTCTTGTTGTGTTGCTGGGTAAATAGCCAATGTTAAGTATGTGTTTATTTGGATGTCACTAAAATGCATACTTGTTAACTGTCAGGTTTGTGCCCATTCCTGCTGAGATAAGTCTATGGTTTCTCATTCTCTGTAAAGTGCAAGGAAGGTTCATAAGATGAATGGATGGATAGATAAAGATTCCAATGTCGTGTTAATTGTTATTTTATTTGATTGCTGTTTTTTTTTAATCACAAGGGAGCTTGTTTTTCTTCCGTTCATGTTTTGTTTTTTTTTTCTTCACTTTTGCTAATATAGTGTATGTTTCACAATATTTATATATAATCAAATTTTGTCACAGGAATATTATTTTAATGTCAATTATGGTATTATTTGTTTTGTTCAACTTATTGTCTTTTGAATCTGGAAGACTAGTTTTTAAAATTAAATGAGTTCAATGCAAGTAGCAATTTATAATATTTATTTAATTTACAAAAAAACTAGACAGCTATCATCCTGGAGCATGGCACTTGCTGTAGATTTTCTTCTCAATGCATCTCTTAATTGGAATCGTAGTTCTGCTGTAAATGGAACTTGTCATTTTATATGATGAGGTAATCCCTATGATTGAGACGTTAGTCTTGTGGAGAGGATTTTAGGGTTCTTGCTCATGGTTGGCATACACATTGCAGAATGGGCAGTAGGCAGACAAAGAATAATCCAAATACGACTGTCATGATTTTTTAAAATAAATCTAAGCAAACATCTCTCAAAACACTTAAGTATATAAGGACCAACTCCTGGAGCCCAGTTTTTGGGATCTTTACCAGAGAGTGCCTGATGGACAGTTGACCCACCTAACCTAGTCGCACTCAGTCCAGAAAGGACACTTACAGTCACTATAGGAACTTATCAACTATTTGAAGAGCCAGTGTCGGATGTATAGCATGTCAAGTGACTGGCAGGAGTGGGACAAATCCTGATATCCATATGTGTGACATAGGTAAAGGAAGCTTGTGCATGGAATGAAATGTTTCTGGTAGGGAAGCAGCCAGCTCTTAACTCGCTTCTGTGCTCAACTCTGCCTCTGAAAACTATCTTCCTGATTGGAGGTGGTCTTCCTCCTATTCTGTATTTAATCCACAGGAGAGAGAGAGAGAGAGAGAGAACCTTTTGTAGTTCTGGAAATACTGGACATAGCATATGCTGAGTTTGTGTGGGTGTACTTGATGGTAACCTCATTTTTATTTTGAGCTTTAGAAAGTAGAAAACATTGAAAGCCACTCTCATCGTTGTAGCTAACAACTGTTCCGAGAAGTCAGCCTTTATAGTAAAATTGGATTCATTGGAAACCTTCAGCAATCACCTAAAGGAATGACGGAGATAACTGACTTTGTTCTCATATTATCAGACCCGAGGCCACGTGTTTGCTGTGAGGTAGGTTTTTAAAATTCATTTCCATTATTTCGTGATTTCTTTGGCATTTTATTTGTTTCATCACAAAAACCGATTGCTTTATAAGGTATAACTTTTGAGTATTGTAATGTTTTAATGTCAGGCTATATACATAATTTACTAGCAATAGTTAATTCAAAACACACAAGTAAACATCATAACTATGTCCCTTTTTCTAGACAAAGAAGGTGGGCCAACACACTTAAGTATCTCAAAGATGTGCTAATTATATTAAATTAAATCTGCAATATTTGAATGTGCCCAGCAATGAATTGTCTTGCGTGTTTTTAATTGCTTTCAAAGCCTGATGGGTCCTGGGAGTGACTTATGTATTTCCTGATCTTGTAATGGACAAAGGTGGTTCAGAAACGGTTACCGTTGAACGTTTATTTAAAAACACTGCACAGAAAGTGAAGTTAATGCCGCAGCTTCTTTATGTCATTAACGACAGTCTTTTTTTGGTTATAGAGTACAAATTTACTTTAGTTGGTGAATTTAAATTCACATTTCAGTCACTTTTTGTTACAATGGAAATAAATATATTTGTACCCCCAACATCTGTAGATTCTTCTTTTGAATTTGCTGTGAATTGTTTAAGTGGTCCTGCGCATTATTTTCTGATATTCAGTGGCTGAAAAAGAGCAGACAGAATAGTGTTTTTTTTTTTTTTTCCTTAATATTTTTAAATAGCTTTGTGAATTGTAGCCATTTATCAGATTACAAAAATCACCAAAATGTTTTGGTGGAACATTGGTTTCCACTAATGACTCATGGGTTAGAGTCTTGTGCTCAAGCCATTTTCCATGTGGGATTTGCACATTCTTCCATTGTCTGTGTGTATTTTTCTCCTATTTTCCCAACATTTTGAGTGTGTGTTAGCTTAATGGGCCATTAGAAATTGGTCTCATAGTTCAGGCCATCACAATACCAAAATTTCAAACTTCAATACTATTTTCAATTCCCAGTACAATAGATAATGCAACTAAGTAAAGTTTATTTAAAAAAATTGCAATACTGTATGCATTAAAATCCTCACATTGGTAAAAGCAAAAAGAAATTCTAGTTATTAAATCAGAGAGTTAATTGAATACAGTAGTAGTCATAGCCTGGGCATTAATCTTCATGTGCATTGCAGCCCATTCCCGAAACTACAGTTCTCATCCAGCAAAAGTCATAATGTTGTGTAGGCGGATTTAAATCTTCAGCCGATTTCTACAACAGTATGAAAAAACTGCAACAAAAAAAGGGGCTGTCAAAGTTTTTTAATAAAATAAATCTGCCATTTCTGTTCTTTTAGTGAAACAGCACAAGGAAAATGCAGCAATCCGTGAAGTGACCGCCACAGCCAGCAAATCTAGTCAAATTTCACTTTAGTCACCATCCCGCAATTCACATTCTACTGTAAAAGGCAGAGAGAGGAGTAGCGCCACTGTTTTATGCAGTACCTAACATTATATAGTAAATTTGGTGAAACGCATAATTTTAAAGTCATGCGTAATAAAAAGAAAGTAGTGCACACTATGTCAGCACACTTCCCAGCAAGGATTTAAAAATTGAGGGGGTGACAGAGCCCTAGTGCTGAAGAGTGTTCTTCCTGAGTAAACAGTGCAGAATAAATCTGCCTGCAGGTAAAAAAAAAAATTGTAGATCACTGTCTTAAAACAACCTTTTAACAGGATACAAAATTCATTTTAACCTGCAGCAAACAACAAACATCCCATCCCTACTTCAAAAATAACTGTTTCTGAATAATGTTTCTGTAATTTAGAAATAAGATACTATAGAGTATAGTTAGCGAAGGTGGAGGAGTTTAAATACTTGGGATTAACAGTACAGAGTAACTGGGATTGTGGAAGTGAAGTGAAGAAGAGAGTGCAGGCAGGGTGGAGTGGGTGGAGAAGAGTGACAGGAGTGATTTGTGACAGACGGGTATCAACAAGAGTGAAAGGGAAGGTCTACAGGACGGTAGTGAGACCAGCTGTGTTATATGGGCTGGAGACGGTGACACTGACCAGAAAGCAGGAGACAGAGCTGGAGGTAGCAGAGTTAAAGATGCTAAGATTGGCATTGGGTGTGACGAGGATGGACAGGATTAAAAATGAGGACATTAGAGGGTCAGATTGCATTGGTTTGGACATGTGCAGAGGAGAGATGCTGGGTATATTGGGAGAATTGTGCTAAGGATAGAACTGCCCTGTAAGAGGAGAAGAGGAAGGTTTATGGATGTGGTGAGAGAGGATATGGAGGTGATGGGGGTAACAGAACAAGATGACGAGGACAAGAAGATATGGAAAAAGATGATCCGCTGTGGCAGCAAACCCCTAATGGGAACAGCCGAAAGAAGAAGAAGAAGTTCGGTGCAAAGTGCCAAATTGTTCATGGATCTTTGTAGGTGGCTCGCCATTGCCGTACTTGATAGAATTCTGTTTGTAACATTGCTGGCTTGCCGTTTTTGGATGCCCTTCTACTTCTGACTCTGAAGCTGCTCATTTGCAAGATTGAATGCCAGCACCTACTAAGGGTGACACATCCCTGACTTAACACCGTTATAAGAAATGGGACTGCAGCTCTAGCCATTTCTGTTAGTGGTCTGAGAGGGTCAGCTGGCACAAGTCAGAACAAACAAAGTGTATTTGTAATGTAGGCTGTAGAATTGATACCATGAAAAATGAGTATTTTGTTAAATGTTACAATTGATCCTTACTGATAGTTTGATACTTTTGACAATCCTACTTGTAATTGGCTGTAGAGGAGTGGGCCATGGGTCAGACTGCCACGCCAATGTACCAGGGTTGCTTCTGTTCCTGAACTGGATTACGTGACTTTGAAGTTGTCTGTTTTAATATGTTACCAGAAATAATCATTCACAGAATTTGCTCAAACATTACGATTTTGCAGTAGTTACTGTACACTAGACAACAACAGAGTAGGGACAGTTAAAAATGCCAACATAACTGAAATTTCAAAGTAATACATCTGGAGTTTCATAGTAGGGAACCCAGAGTGGCACTACAATTATACTAAAAGCTATTTTAATATTTTAAATGAGTGACTCAAAGGATGTGAAATCGCGTAGACGTTTAAAAGCGATTTGCATTTTGTCAAAATGAATTATTCCAGGGCCACCAAATCGACGTGCATCTCTAGATTTATGAAGCATTGTGTAACCATCTTGTGACGCCTCAGCTAGGGGAACAGTGTCTCAGATTTACTAAGCCAGGTTTCCGTGAGAAGACACAAATAACAATTTTGTACTTAATATCATTTACCAAAGCTGCTTTACCTCCAAGAAAGAGGATGTTTAATAAGCAGTATTTAAAGCTACATAGTTCTTTCTGAACTGGTGATGTATTTTTTTGTTTTCATTTGAACTAAGTTACAAATACGGGTGCCCCAGTGGAGGATCTGGTTTTATCTCTTGGTCTAATTATACACCTTATTTTTTGGTTATCAAGTAATTTAAGGTTTGCGTGTCTAAATTTATGGAATGCCCCACACCAGGGATTCTGGGTAACGGCTACAGGCTAGTAAGAGGTGAGGAGCACACGCTGATACAGCACATTGCCACACATACACCACATAACCAACCAACTCAGGATTGCTGATTAAGACTCGAGTGCAGCCATTGAATGGGTGACACCTCAGCACCACACTAGTTCAGATGGAATGGAACAATGGGAGGTTTCTTATGGTGGCTGGGGTGCCGGGTTTTTCCCTTCAGGTTGGAAGGCCTACATGCAGGACTGGATGCAGATTAACGTCATGCCCAGGACAGAGCAATTGCAGGTTAAGGTCCTTTCTCAAGGGCCCAATGGAGTAGAGACACTTCTGATGTTTAGGGGATTTGAACCGGCAACCTTCCGATTACCAGTGCAGATCCCCACCTCAGACCCACCACTCCATCTGGGATAAACAACAGCCTGTGATTTAAGATCACAAGACTGTGGTCTGGATGGGGCTCTGATCAGTCAGCCAGGTGGTTTTTCTGCCATATTTTTAGGATAATACAAAAGATCCCCTCCAGTTAAGATGGAGGCCATTCCAGGCCTTTCCCAAAAATCATCCCAATTGTTCACAAAGGCTGTGCTTGTATTTGCACATCATGTTTCTAACCAGCAGTGAAGAGGATGCAATCTGCTATGAATCACATCCCCTCTATATAATCTTGGTAAGGTACCAGATACAATTTGATTTCGACATTTTCTTTTTGCTTTGGTGCATAGAGAAATGAGGTTCCCCTTTAATACCTCAGATTGCTGTAAATAAATCTCATTAGTGCCAACATGCATCAATAAGGTACTGTAGGTACTTCATCATGGGCAAGAGGATCCAATTTAGCCTGATTGTCAGATACCTTCACCCCTAGAAGGCTTTTAACATTAAATGTTGGTATAAGATTCTACACTATGGAATCACGAATTGTGAGCATTTTATTCTTCTCAGGATCCACAGGTGTGCTGCAGAGTGCTCAGAATGTGTTTTGGGTCTGAATTGGTGACCTGGGAGCCGAGGAACTACATCTTGGCTTCTTAGACCCCCCGTCTCACTGTTACCCGCTCGATTATCTTTGTTAACTCGGAGGAATTGCAGGCAGTTTTTCAGGTGCAGGGTATCTTCGGTCGATCGATGGCTGAGCTTCAAATTACATCACTCTTATGCTTGTATTGTCACCTTTTTGCTTGATCTCACACTTGTCATTTTTTTGCGTCAGAGAATTACTGATATTTTACTTTGCGTTGTACTGTGTTTTTTTTTTTTTATATTATTTTGGCTATTGTAGTTTGTTACTGCTGTTGACATTTTGTTAGCTCTTCATTATGATGATGTGATGTTGTGACTTGTGATAACCGATGCTATCGTTTTAAAAGGTGGCAGAAACTTCACTTTCTTATATGAACTGTGGATTCAAAACCCAAACAAACTTTTTCTAAAATTTACGGTTGCCTCACATTTCCACTCACTGGTGCCTCAGCCACTGCCCGCATGCTCTTTGCACGTTCTTCTCATGTCCATCTCCAAGTTCTCTTCAGCTTCTTCTCAAAGACGTTCCGCTCCAACCTGACCCCCTGACCAGTGAGTGACGTCACCTTGTGATGGGTTGCCAACCTGAGTTTGTATTTTCCTGCTCTGAGCCCGCTGCGGCTGGTAGAGACTTGAAAATCTGAAACGGAAAAAGAAAGTCCAGAAGATGGATGGATAGGTGAGAAGCAAGCTAAAATAAATAAAAATGTATAAAGAGATAAGCGGGTTAGGAAATTGAACGAGGGGTGGAGACATGAGTCTATACAATAAACCAAAACTCATAAGGCCACCAGAGAGCACCAGGTCTGCTCAAGGTGGTTGATCGCTGAAGTTCTCTGATTAGCTGATCTCCATTCACTCTACTGAATGTCATCACAACACGTCAATCAGCTGTGTTATCAGAAAAGGAGCATCTCGTCCAGCATGGAGAATTTAAATACTTTGTCATACAAAGAATATGAAGAAAGAGCGAGGATATGATCCTGTGTCATTTGTTGATCAAGTGGTGATGTCTGACTTATTCAGTGAGATGAGCTTTATGAACTGATTATATTAAAACAAAAGAATATAGAGAAAATACTACAGAGTTAATTGAGAAGAGTACCATTAAAGTGAAAGATATTCTGTGTTATATAGTGCCTTTTGTGTTGACAATACAAACTACAATTACTAATGGAAGCTCACGCTGTAGTTACTCAGACAGGTGTGATTCTCTCGGGGTCAAACAGCAAGGCCAACATTGAAACTGAACCCGCGTTCTTGCAATAAGAGCAATAAGGTGACAGCAAGTTGACTTGAGTGAAGAAGGAACCCCATGTTGGCTTATAAACCTCTGTAAAGAAAACCAAAGTGAACATCGGAGTGTGAGTGTGTATCGGAGTAGGAGTCACTTCACTGGAGGGAGCTCAGGGCCTCAGCTTGGGTCTCCACTTTCTACTCCATCACCCTGAACATCGAGTCAGAACCTGCAGTCAGTGACCATCCAGCACACACATCTCCACTGACATCTAAAATAATATTTATATTTAAATCTTAACATATTTATACAACTAGTGTAAAAAAAAATAGGAAGTCGATATGTAAATTTAAAAACCTGGAGCACTGGATATATGTAAATGCTACCCTCTTGTGGTCACATACGGAATTAACATAAAAAACTTTTTTTTTTTTTTTGTTATTTTTCCAGTCTTTTTAAACATTAAGGCTGTGTTGAACCCTTGGCACATCAATTTCAGGCCAATCGTAGCCTCTGCTGTTTTGCATTTCCATGTGCTGATATTTTCTTTATGAGGTTTGACTGGCTGGTGAGGGGGGCACCAGGGTGGTATGGGACATGAGAAGGACCTGCCATGTGGCATGGAGAGACTGGTGGTGACACAATTGGCAATAACAGGTTATTGTCATACATACACCAGTCTGAACAAACAGTGGCCACTAGAGGGCGGTAGATCTGGTTTATTCTCTACAGCACCACAGAGGAGTCCATGTTCTGTTAGTTATTTTCAGGTAAGCATAACCAGTGTTTAGCAAGACGATATAGGTATTATTATGGGATTTCATTGTAAATGTATCGTTTTTTTTATTATTTGTTCCATTTAGTATATAATTTCAGTTGGTTATAGAGGATTGGTGGCATGTTAATTTTATTTCTAAGTATATCACAATTCTGAAAACAAAACCTCGAGATATTTGCCCAGTATGACCACTTTGAACATTTCAAAAACAGTTTAGTTTATTTAAGCTGCTAATGTTTTAGTTAATGAATTTCTTTATCATTTTGATCTAGCTGCCAGACCACCGTTTCGCACCCACGGATGCCAGCCCCCCATTAAAGTTTGCTTCTTAAAGTTTGTTGCACTGATTTAACCTCCTAATGAACGTCGTGCTGTGACTGGGGGGCATTGAAGTAAAATCCTTCATCCGCCTTCTTAAGCCTGGTTTATACTCACCACGTGACGCATCTGCGCAGGTCTCACCGCAAAGCGCGTGCGCAGAGCGACCACAACGTCTGTTGCGGCCCGTTCGATCGGTGCGTTAATATTCTTCTAGCCAGTGAGTGGCAGGTGGTCAGTGTCGTATAGCTGGCAATGTGACAGCAGAGAACGTTAGACTGAGGCACTGTCTCCCGCGGAGCAGTATAAAATATCTCAGGGTCTTGTTCACGGTCGACTGGCGGATCGGGGCGACGTTGTACAAGTCAGTCGTGGTGAGGAGGGTGCTGAGCCGACAAGCAAAGCTGTCGATTTACCGATCGAGCTAAGTTCCTGCCGACACCTATGGCCATGAACTGTGCGTATTTACATGAAGCACTAGATCGCAGATACGAGCGGCGGAAAAGAGTATCAGGGTGGCTGGGCTCAGCCTTCGAGAAGGGGTGAGGAGAGCAGACGAGGTGGTTCAGACATCTGATAGGATGCCTTCTGGACGCCAGCCTGAGAAGATGTTTCAGGCATGGAGTTGGGATCTCGGGGAAGACCAAGGATGAGTGGGAATGAGTCGGTGTCCATGCTTAGTCTGCTGCCCCAATGACCCAAACCCGATTCGCTGCCGAAAATCAAAGGATGGATGGATAATTTTAACAGGGAAAAAGCGGAGGAACTTTTCACAGTCTGCAATGATCAGATCAGATAAAGGCTGGCGTAGTTTATTAACCACAGACATACAATATGCATTGGTGTGCGCTTATGGCTAACACACACATACGCCAAGCCTACGCTGGGGCAAACGTATTGTCGCCAGTTCATCAAACCTGCATGTATTTGGAAATTGGGAGGAAACGGAAGCACCCGGAGCAAATCCACTCAGGATGGGAAGAACAGGCTAACTACTAAGGTGAGGCAACTGCGCAACCACTGCGTCACTGTGCTGTCTTGTGTTTTTGTGTTTTATTTATATTAATTTTAAATTTTTTCAACTTTTTAAACGTCGATATCTTGTCGTTTTTAAATTTCAAAAACATGCAATTTGAATTTTGATATCAAGAAAGTGGATTCAATTCTGAAAAGGCTTCCCATATGTGTAACCGCGGTTATACCTGCGGCAGATGACAGGCTGCCTTCTCCACCGCCTCTAAATCCTTTTGGATTGTCTTAGCAGCCTATCGGGTTCTAGTGCGGGACCGTGCAGTCCCGCCCTCTCTTCGCCCATTGGGTGCAGTCAGACTCAGTTGAAAATTACAGGAAAACAGGCTCACCTGTGCAGGGGGCGAAACGCTGGGAGTTATTTAATGTTTTTGCCATGAACGTTAGTGGTTTTATAAGGTAATTAAAGTTTAGTTGAGGAGAAGCGGCCGGGACTTGCTTACTTTACTAATTTTTAAACCTAAGCCGCAAGCAAGAAGAATTCGGTTCACGTCATCAATGCGAAACAGGTAATTGTTGTTGTTATTATTATTTTGTATTATTACAGTAAGCGAGTCCGACGGAATTCTGCATCATCGCCTGTGCTACTGTGGTCGTTGAAGCTAAAAGAAATGGCTCATCGGAATGAGCCATCAGCACGGAAAATAAGGTGACAGGTGACGTAGAGTTGCAAATAAAAATGTAAAACTGGAACAAATTAACACATGTCGAGTCTTCTGACTGGCAAGCATTGTTTCAGTTATTTGGGCATATGTGATGTGCATGGCAGGCATGTCGTTTAGTTTTGAAGTGAGGCATCTGCGTTATCATTGTGTTACTAAGGAAGGCTTCTTTTTGGTAAGGAAGCCGGGGTAGCGGCCTTAAATTCGGAGTTATAATAGTGATGGCGCTGTCCAGAAGACAGGCGTGTCTCAGTGGACAGATCGAGCTGTTAGATCTCGAGTTGTGTTTTTGAAGTGACCTCTACAGATTCCAGTAAACCCTGCTCTGCTGCCATATGATACGCTTAAGGTTGGTTTCTACCCACAGTTCCCGATTTGGCATACGAGGGCGAATGCCGAGGTCACTTACTGACTTAAAAACTGTAGTTCATTTACCCGACCGCGGGTGTTTAGGTTTGTAAGGAAAGCACCACGAAGTTACGGGAGAACATGCAGACTCTACTTGGAGCGTGTGTTCGAGTCCAGACCCTCGGAGTGCGGCCTCCTTCGAGATGCCCTAAATAACGGGACTGTTTAGAATGTTAATATGTCTAAGTGACTGTTTTATTTTAATGAGTCATGGATAGGAAACAGCGTTTTACAAAAACATATTATAATGCGTAAGTAAACGAGGATGAGCTGATTGAGATTTGACAAACGAAAGGAGAAAACTCCGTCCATCTGGCGCGTTTGATTGGTTAATAGCTTGTTTTCCAGTATTTATCTTTATTTAGTGTTATGTGGATGTAATTTTGTATCTAATATTGTGTATTCCCTGTTGCCTTTTCTGAATTCCTGTAACGCTCTTTGAGCACGTTAAAGGTGCTATATAATTAAAATGTGCTATTATTATATTTACATAGTTCTTAGTTTTTACCTCACTTTAAAAATACATAATGCTCAGTTTGCATATTAAAAGTAAATTATTGATTTCTGTTTTTCCCCTTTAGGCCGTATTTTATTCGGATGGTGGTAAGAGGAGGATTCGAAACCATCGCCTTCTCCATCTTGGCTGGTGGGCCCGGGGGTGTTGATCCTGCTGAGCTATTCTTTGGGCCGTTTTTACGGTGGAGCTTCAACACTTTTAGCAACTGGTCGCTCCGTCGACAACTCAAATAAAAGATATTTATCTGGATCGTCATTCTTCGGGGGGAGGGGGTCTCGATCGCGGGGCCGACTCGGTCTTGGCTGGCGGGGACCATTGCTTGTTTCGCTGTGCCACCCGGGAGTCCCCTTTTGAAGGCTGGTATAGAAATCATTTATACCGTTAACTCTTCGGTGGACACAGCAAATAAATATCTCTGTTTTAGATGCTCCTACGATTTGGAGGGGAGAGACGCGAACCCGCACTCGTCTACGCAGCATGAGTGGTCCACCCGGTTGAGCTACCGAGTCCGACTGGAGTAAGGCGACTAGACGCATTTAATGTTAGCGACAGGCCTGTGGCCCCCTTAAAGAAATAGGTTAGTTAGTCCCTTGTCACGGCTGGCGCTCGAACCCCGCACCTTCACTTCTTACAGGAAGAACCGAATCGGCTCGTCCATCTCGGTGAGCTAATCCTCCGGCCGTTTGTTACTAGAAATCTTTTATATCATTGACGGGGGGGCTGCAAATAAACTGAAGGTATACATGTTAGGTGTGACGGGGGGCTGCAAATAAACTGAAGGTATACATGTTAGGTGAGGTGAATCCTAAGGGGTGAAGGTCGGGCCTGTCCTCCCTTTGACCGGGGTGGTCAGTCTGTTTTGGCCGCTTGGCCCACGTAATCTATAAATTAGTTTTATCGCCAGCCCCATCAAATAAAGAGTTCACTTTCAATTTTAACACCCCTTGTTTCTTGATGGGACCCGAACTCGTGGATCTCAAGCACTGCTCGGCCACGGCGATGGTTTTTACCTCATTGAGCCACTCCAGCTGACTCAGCGTTCTGGCGGCCGGTCGTGTTTTATACCAGCGACATGTCAGTGGACCCCTTAAATAAAGGGGCTTTGTGCTACGAGTGGACAGGCCGGCATTGCACCGAGTGGGTGGAAGTGGCCCGTTCATCGGGGTGAGCTAATCCTCTGCTGTGAGGTGCAAGGAGTCCTTAATATTATTAAAAGACGGAGGGCGCTGAGTGTAAACTGGCGATTAAGAAATAATGTGAAGGAAATTCTATATGGTGGTTACGGGGGCTTGAACCCGGGACTTCCCCCTATAAAGGGGCGCTTGTCCCCCGGAGCTGTTTGCACACACCGAGTCACGATTAACGGCCCCCAACTTAAATGGGACTCAGCAGGCGACGCGATCGTTCTGTGGACGAAATCCACTCGTTAAAATCCGTGCAAACCGAATAGCAACAGAAGACCGAGGTAAATCCATCCATTATCCAACCCGCAATATCCTAACTACAGGGTCACGGGGGTCTGCTGGAGCCAATCCCACCCAACACAGGGCGAAAGGCAGGAACAAACCCTAGACAGGGCGCCAGCCCACCGCAGGGCACACACACCAGGGACAATTTAGGATCGCCAATCCACCTAACCTGCATGTCTTTGGATTGTGGGAGGAAACCCACGCAGACACGGGGAGAACATGCAAACTGCACGCAGGGAGGACCTGGGATGTGAACCCAGCGCTACCCACTGCGCCACCTTGCCGCCCTGACCGCGGTAAACATTTGTCAAATTCTAGCATTTTAATTTTTGAAGGGGTCTGTAAAAGTCAATTTGGATAAAAGGTGTCAGCCAAATATGAACGAATAATACGCCCGTTGTGGTGTTGTGTTTAAAGAGTCCCACTTTGATATTCCATCCCAGAGGCTGGATGAGCGCAAATCCCCCCAAAAATCATCGAACAATGAACAGGATCATCTCCAGACAGAGGAGCAGCTTCAGTGACAGACTGAGGAGACCCCACACTATGAGACTCTTCAATTACACCCGGGGGAGTAAACGTTAACATTATACAAAGTTATTGTCTGTTACACCTGCATTATCATCACTCTTTAATTTAATATTGTTTAGTAACGTTATGCTGCTGCTGGAGTAGGTGAACTTCCCCTTGGGATTAATAAAATATCTATCTATCTATCTATCATATAGTGCCTTACATCTATCTATCTATTATAAAGTGCCTTTCATATCTATCTATCTATCTATCATATAGTGCCTTACATCTATCTATCTATTATAAAGTGCCTTTCATATCTATCTGTCTATTATATAGTGCCTTTCATATCTATATATCTATCTATCTATCTATCTATCTATCTATCTATCTATCTATAATTTAGCCCATCGACTTTAATGATTAAGTAAATGAGTATAAGCTGACCGAGGAATAGCAGGCGGGGCTTCTGATTTTAATGAATTGTTCATCTTTGTGTTTCTTATATTTATGTTTAGTGTGATGTGGATATTGCTTTGTATTCCATATTATATACTGCCTGTTGTTTATTTTGTAAAGCCCTTTGAGCAAGGGAAAAGCACTAAATAAAATGTATCATCATTATTATTATTATTAAATTTGTGCAATTGTTAGCATTGGCTTCCCTTTAAAAATACAGAATAGCCAGATTTCTTTATTATAACTATTATTATAAAAGTAAGCAATTGGTTTCTGTTCTCTCTTCCAATAAAGGTCGCATAGCAGCTTTCCTTTTGAAGACGCTAAGAGGTGAGCTCTGAGCCCGATGCCTCTTTGGTCCTGGCTGGTGGTCTGGTGCAGAGCTACTCCTTGGACCCCCGTTACACTGGAGCTGCAAGGAACAAATCTGCCTGTTGACGATGAACATAAAAGATGGAGTGATGCTTACCGTCATTCTTCTGGACCCCCTTCGACTCGGTTTACACTGCAGGACCGGCTGTTTGTCGGGGGTCGTTCTGTCAAAGCCTTAACCCCTGCGCCACCAGACCTGAGCTAAAGCCGCCCTAAAAACTCGCGGCTTGACAGTCGGCTGAACTCGGGACTCCTTTTAGAAGATGCATTCAGGGTCGGCCAGCAGAGGGTGTCACTTTACGTGGACCCCCCGGACCATCTTCTTTTAACCAGTCTATTCAGGGTTCCGACAAAAGCGGGCTCACTCGTTGTGACTTGTTTTTGTTGGATGGGTGATTTCTTTTCTGTTTAATGGCGAGAGTGAGTGTATCACAGACTGTAAAGCGGGGCCCTGCATCCTAATGGGGCTTGCTGGGATCGGCTCCAGCTCCTCTGGTCAGGATAAAGCAGATGTAGCCGATGGATGGGCCCTTTCTTCTTTTAGGATCCCACCTTCTCTCTGTGTCTGTTATCGCAGTAATTTGAGCTGGCAAAGATTTTAACGTCAGGCTGGTTGGAGACACCAGCAAGTATGGGATCAGCTAGACACTTTTAAGCTACCCTTTGGTAGCAGTAAGATCACCGCACACATAAACTCTTATTTTAGATTTATTCTTGATATTCCTGATGTGAGCAGCGCTGCTGCCTGGCAGTTAGAAGACCCGGATTCGACTTCCCGGGTCCTCCCTGTGTGGAGTTTGAATGTTCTCCCCGTGTCTGCGTGGGTTTCCTCCCACAGTCCAAAGACATGCAGGTCAGGTGCATTGGCGATTCTAAATTGTCCCGAGTGTGTGCTTGGGGTGTATGTGTGTGTGTGTGCCCTGTGGTGGGCTGGCGCCCTGCCCGGGGTTTGTTTCCTGCCTTGCGCCATGTGTTGGCTGGGATTGGCTCCAGCAGACCCCCGTGACCCTGTAGTTGCGAGACAGCGGGTTGGATAATGACTGACTATTCTTGATGTAGACTGTATTTCAGCTATCACTCTGAAACTTTAAAAGTACGTTAAAAAAAAAAAACTAAAAAACAAATGTTTGTTTATGTTTGTATTTTTGTTTGTCAAAAGTGGAAATTTTGAGGAACAAACCTTTTATACATATGTAAAAAATGTGCGTTTTTTCCGGGACTTTTTGCTTTGCTTATTTTTATTTTTTAAGTCACTACTTGAACTGTGTTAATAACAATAATAGCAGAAATAAAGGTGACGGTTTTTCCACACGTGTTTCTACAAACATACCATGTACATAAAATACTGAACATCTGTTAGAGGCGTGCTAAGTCAATGAGAGACCTGCAGTACACTGGGACCATTGGCGCGTCTTCAAAAAGCAGTATTTATGTGCGTCTACCACAAGAGGGCAACACGACGACAATTTTGCCTTCTGTTGTTTATCATCATCATTTACCTTTACAGTCATAATTTGTCTTTTTTATTTCATATAGCACCTTTCATAGATGACAATATTATATACCCACACTTTTTCGGCTTGCGAGCTACTTTTAAAATGACCAGGTCGAAATGATCTACCTACATTAAAAATTATATATATAATGTATATGTATATGTATACATACATACATACATACACACACACACACACACATATATATAATGTGTTAGAAGAGAAGAGATCTCAGACTGGCCGCCCTGTATGTCAATCAAGTGGCAAATGACTAACATTAAAACATTTTTTTTGAATGCAACGAGATCTACCTGCACTACCGGTCGATCGCGATCGACGCATTGCGCACCCTTGTTATATACTTAATGATTGTAATGTCTAGTCATTCTTTTTTTTCTTTCATACAGGACACAATGTAGTACAGGTATATAACTTTTAATGTTTCTTCATATCATTTTCGCTCTGGATACTATTATATAGCACTTAATGACTGTTCCTTCATTTTTCCGTTACTTTCTCTTATCAATCTATTACCTGTCACTGTGGACACCAATATACGGTACTTGTATTGCATACAGTCATGCTTAGTTAGACAGAGTCATATTTTTTCAGCGGAAGCGCATCTTCATAAGAAATCATTTTTATGTACTTGAACTTCCTATGGTTACCATAAGAGGGCGACATGACATCAACTTTACCTTTTCTTATTCGTCTCCATTTACCATTTCTTTCTTTCTTTCTTATAGTGCCTTTCATACTGGTCGCTATTATATAGAACATAATGGATGTCCAGTCCTATTTTTCTTTCTTTATCTTTCGTATAGCGCCTTTCATATCAGATAGTACTATAGAGCTGTGAATGACTGTCCTGTCTTTTTCTATTCTATAGCGTCTTTAATAGAGGTTACTGTAATACAGCCCTTAATAATTATTTTATCGTCCTTTCTTTATTTCTTTTTCATACAGACTTGTGCTTTGTTTTTGTTTTTTTTTTAACCAAAAGCACATCATCAAAAAATACCAAACTTTTATATGCTGCAATTTTCTATGCTGCCAGAAGATGTCAACTTTACCTTTTATTTATCATCTCCATTTACATTACTCTTTCTTTCTTTATATAGTGCCTTTCATATTGGACACTATGATTTATCTCTTAATGGCTGCTGATATTTCTTTCCTTCATATAGATTCCCAGTTATCTTTTATGACCACAGAGAGTCAGGGTGGCACCATTTTTGCCGCAGTATTCCCTGTCACAGTACTGTACTTTACGCAGGATTTTGTAATGAAAACCAAACTGAAGAGTCCGAATCATGAAGATTAAGATTTTATAAACAGGAATGCAAATATTTTAGAACAATGTAAGAAATAAACTCCGCCAGACCAACTTTTCCTCATGGTGATAACTTGCTGTCACTGAGCCATCATCTGAGGGCTGTGCTGAGCGTCACAGCAGCCCATAAATTCGGACTTGTGTTAAGTGTATCCTCTAACTCGAGTGCTGCAGGCCGTGTCCGGTCTGGACAGAGTTGTCCGCCGTGAATGTGGCCTTTTATTAATTTATGACTCCAAGCTGCAGTGTGACCAGCTTCACCACCCTCCATGATGCTGTTTCTCTAAGGGTGAGACTTGCCAATGTTCACACTGGTGACACTTTGACACAGATGCCTCTTGGTCTTTGGGCAGGGCCACTTTAATATGGCATCAGTTCTAGAACATTGTGGTTTCACCATAAACTGTATATTTGGTTTTGGTCAACCCAAAGAAGCACTTCTTTTAGTTGATACGAAGACCGGCCTTACCTAGTGTATCGATGATGATGTCGTCCAGGTAGGCAGCACTATAGGAATTATGGGGATGAAGCACTCTATCCACCAGATGCTGGAAGGTTGCTGACATCCTGTGTAGCCCAAAATGGAAGGACATGGTCCTGCCAGTGTCCACTGGAGGTGCTAAATGCAGTCTTCACCTTGGCAGAGTCCATTAAAGGAACCTGCCAGTACCCTTTCATCATGTCAAGCGTGGTCAAGAATTCCTCCTTGCTGAGCCACTCATGGAGGTCGTCTACTTGCAGCACTGGGTAAGTGTCAAATTGTGAAACCTGATTAAGTCGACAGAAGTCGTTGCAGAACCTCCCTCTTCCATCAGGCTTAGGAACCAAGACAATACGACTGAACCAGAAACTATGACTCTCCTCTATCACGCCTAAGACAGACAGGATAACTGATTCCAGCTCCTGTTGTCAATTGGCGATTAAGTTGGGTCTGACATTAAGTGCTGTTTTCCAAGCAAAGAATGAATGGGGCGACCAGGTTCATGTGAAGTATTTGCTTGGTCAACGATTTGGCTGTTTCACCCAATAATCAACGAGCTCTTCCCTCTCCTTGACTTCATATGGGCCTGGGCAATGAGCCAATAATCTGGAATGGGAGGTGGTTATCAGGACCATGACACAATCTCCTGGGAAGAACTCCTGAAGAAACATGCCACCCTCGTGATTACGGGCCTGTGCTGCTTGCGCCTTTTAAGGACTTCCAAATCAATCACATAATTGCACGATATATTTGAATATATTTGTCAAAGGGAGTGCGCTTTCCTCCCAACCTTTCTTTAGCATGTCCAATGGGCTACAGGGTTGTCGCCCATATAATAATTCAAAAAGGTGAGAAAACCATGGAGGCTTTCTTCCTGATCGGCAAATAATACAAGGGGAGGTAACTGGTCCCAGTTCCTTCTGTCTTCACTGATCACCTTGCCTATTATTTGTTTTAGGGTCTGCTTAAACCTCTTCAATACCTTTGGCTTGAGGATGTTATACCGAGGGTTTTAAATGCTTCATCCAGAGTAACTTAGCTGATTCCCTGAATGTCTCTGGCATCCCTTGGTCGGTTAGGACTTCTTTAGGGCTGACGACTCTCACAAAGACCCCTAACAATTCCTGTGCGATTGCTTTTGTAGCAGCAGTATGCAGAGGAACAGCTTCAGGATATCGGGTAGCGTAATCAACAAGGACTAAAATATATTGATGTCCTCTAGCCGAGGTCTTACTAGGTCAACCCCAAGTCACCCAAAGGGAATATGTATAAGGGGAATGGGGACCAGCGGAGTTCAGTCCTCTTTAGGAACTTGATTCAGTTGACACTCTGGACAGGAATTCCAAAACGTCAAGCCTCCTCATTAGTCCCCGGCCAGATGAATCGGAGGTTAATGTGCTCTAAGAGTCTTTTCGGGCTCAAAAGGGATGGCTGTTTGGTCGTTCGCAGACTTGCCACCAGTAAGACGGCAGCACTAACAACAACGACCGTACCTCCCGCTCATGCTTGGTTCCCCAATACAGAAGATCGTTATTTAGGACAAAGTGTGGGCCGTGTGGCATGGAGTGCCGAGTGTGTTGGAAATGAATCAGAATGAGTGCAAACGTTTCGCAAACTTAATGGAATCATCTTTCCATTGCTCCTCTTCTAAAGAGGTTGGAATTAGGGTAGGGGATCTTGGTTATAAATAGCCATACGCGGGTACACTAATCCAAATATTTTTATATATCAAATTAAATTGTTCTAAATCAATTGCATGAGAATGTTATACCAATACCTAAACACTTAACATTTCTCATTAAGGCCATTGGGACATATTGTTCCCAAGGCCTTAATCCATTCCATCTCCTTCTTTAATCTGTACGTTTTGGTCCAATAAGGTTGCTGTTCTAGACCAAAGAATACGGGTACGTGATCATCCTGTTGAAATTGTATATATAACTCTGTTTGTTTTGTTGGGTTTTCAATTAATCTTAAGTGTTGAATACACCTTGCACCAATAGAGTTTTTAGTTTCACCTCTATAAATATTTTTACATTTCTTACACTGTATCCCGTATATACAGTTAACCGAGGTTCTCTGAAGATCCTGGAAAATGGGCAATTCTATATTAGTAAAGGGATTCCAAATGATCTTTTAAAGAGGTTGGAGTTTGACTGAATTGAAATTATAATTTAGTGAGAGGATCGGGGTCGTCCTCAATCAGAGTGGTTTCATCCTGAGTCTTGTCTTGCGATGTTCCCGGAGTCGCCACATCACATTGAATGGCCACATGACTCCTCAAGGCCTGCTGTAAACACGGCATGGAGGCAGCTTGTGACGAAGTATCCCCGTCTGTTAGCAGGCCCACAACCTTCTTAGGAGTGGGTTGTGTAAAATCGCTCTTAATGTCAGAAAGGTCTCGCCGCAGTATCACCGGATATGGCGGATTCTGGAGGACTGCTACTGTGAGTGTTTTTAGTGAACCCTCGTAGTTGGTGAAACCTGTACCAGCAGTTTTCGTGGTGGATACAAGTCAGACCGGTCTTACCGTCCAGCCTCTGTTGCTGTAACACAAAACAAGCAACAGTGGAAATGTTACTGCTGGAGTCTATTAAAGCTGTCGCCTTATGCCTATTAACTGGTACCACTCCTGTGAAGAGAAGAGACGGAGGGTTAGCAAGTGCACAATACCTTTGTCCCCTCGCCCGGCTACATACCATGAGCTCGCCGAGTTGAGGGCAGAGGGGAATGGTGTGCCAAACCTCCCCGCACTTGAAACAACACCGGGCATTTGTGTGCTTGTCCTTCGGCTTCGACGTGGTCTCCATGCTGTGGCAGGTGGGCTCTTGATTCAGATCATGTCCCGCCCAGGTTTGGCAATTAGAGTGTTCTGCCCTCTCAGATTGCCGCCCGGTGACGTTCTGTCACATTGATAAAAGCCTCCATGTTTTTAAAAGAAAAGGTAGTCGGGGAGGGCATTTATCAGGAGATTATAAGAGATTTGTCGTAAGTCATTTACGTCTGGCCGTAGCCAGTGTCTTGCCTTGCCTCACAAATCAAAGGCCTGTCAGTGAGTTATCCTCTCTGGGTCAAATCGCCATTCATGACAAATCCTTGCCTGGTGGTCCAGGGAAACGCCATACCTCAGTCTTCAGAGCATCATAATTAGCGACTTTCTCCTCTGAGAGGTCATAGTAAGTCCTCTGCGGTTCCCCCTTTTATGTTAGCCCATTCCGCATGTTCTCAGCGATGCCAGTTGGCTGTACGTTCAAAGATTAGAAAACGAGATTAAATATCATCGTTATAATGGAGGGGTAACAATACCTGGGACGGAGCCCACGCCTTGTCCTGTTGGACAGCAACACGTTCTTGTGCTCGCGCCTTGGATTCGGCATGTTGCATTCATTTCTCTCCCACCTGGAGTTTAAAGGTCAGGAGCTTTGAGGCCATATTAGCCAGAATCGTGTTGAGGTCCTGCTCGTGGCTCATCTTTGGCACAAATCCTGCCCACTTTGCCAACTGTGGAAATAAAGAACACAAGAAAAACAGAAAGAAGTTTGGGGAAGCCAGCCCGTATACTTGGCAACAAGTAGTTTAAGTGAAAAAACGGTCTTTACTGACTGGAGTGCAAAACAGAACTGAGTAATGGTATTGAAAATGGTGGTTATATAGGAGAACTGACGGAAGTGATGCCAAAAAGTCCAGAAATGGAAGTGATGTCAGTGAAGGTGGACCCGGAAGTGATGTCCTTAGACTTGGGAAATGATTTACTTTGGTTGGCTTGCAGAGGAAAGAGAGAAAGGATCAGAGCACACTGCCACCCACTGGTTTGGCATGTAATTACGACCATTCGAGCCCTTAGCTGCCTCCCATGCGCATGTGCGTGACTATATATACACTGCTCACAAAAATTAAAGGAACACTTTAAAGAAACACATTAGATACATCAGATCTCAATATGAAGTTGGATATCTATACAAATAACGACAGGGCAATGTCTTAGGAACAAAAGGATGCCAAGTCTTTTAATGGAAATAAAAGTTTTCTGCCTACAGAGGGCTCAATTGTGTAGACACCCTAAAATCAGAGTGAAATGAAGATGTGGCAGGCTAGTCCATTTTTTCAAAAACGTAATTTCTGCTACTCAAAATGCTTTTCAGTATCTTGTGTGGCCCCCACGAGCTTGTATGCATGCTTGACAACATCGGGGCATGCTCCTAATGAGACGACGGATGGTGTCTTGTGGCATTTCCTCCCAGATCTGTATGAGGGCATCCCTGAGCTGTTGTACAGTCTGAGGAGCAACCTGGCGGCGCCTAATGGACCGAAACATAATGTCCCACAGATGTTCTATTGGGTTTAAGTCAGGGGATCGTGAAGGCCATTCAATTGTTTCAATTCCTTCATCCTCCAGGTACTGCCTGCATACTCTTGCCACATGAGGCCGGGCATTGTCGTGCATTAGGAGGAAACCAGGACCTACTGCACCAGCGTAGGGTCTGACAATGGGTCCAAGGATTTCATCCTGATACCTAATGGCAGTCAAGGTGTCTTTGTCTAGCTTGTAGAAGTCTGTGCGTCCCTCCATGGATATGCCTCCCCAGACCATCACTGACCCACCACCAAACTGGTCATGCTGAATGATGTTACAGACAGCATAACATTCTCCATGGCTTCTGCAGACCCTTCAACGTCTGTCACATGTGCTCAGGGTGAACCTGCTCTCATCTGTGAAAACACAGGGTGCCATTGGTGGACCTGACAATTCTGGTATTCTATGGTAAATGCCGATCGAGCTCTACTGCGCTGGGTTGTGAGCACAGGGCCTACTAGAGGACGTTGGGCCCTCAGACCGCCCTCAAGAAGTCTGTTTCTGATTGTTTGGTCAGAGACATTCACACCAGTGGCCTGCTGGAGGTCATTTTGTAGAGCTCTGGCAGTGCTCATCCTGTTCCTCCTTGCCCAAAGGAGCAGATACTGGTCCTGCTGATGGGTTATGGACCTTCTATGGCCCTCTCCAGCTCTCCTAGAGTAACTGCTTGTCTCCTAGAATCTCCTCCATGCCCTTGAGACTGTGCAGGGAGACACAGCAAACCTTCTGGCAATGACACGTATTGATGTGCCATCCTGGAGAAGTTGGACTACCTGTGCAACCTCTGTAGGGTCCAGGTATCGCCTCATGCTACCAGTAGTGACACTGACTGTAGCCAAATGCAAAACTAGTGAAGAAACAGTCAGAAAAGATGAGGAGGGAAAAATGTCAGTGGCCTCCACCTGTTAAACCATTCCTGTTTTGGGGGTCATCTCATTGTTGCCCCTCTAGTGCATCTGTTGTTAATTTCATTAACACCACAGCAGCTGAAAGTGATTAACAACCCCCTCTGCTACTTAACTGACCAGATTAACATCCCATAAGTTTCATTGACTTTATGCTATACTCTGATTAAAAAGTGTCCCTTTAATTTTTTTGAGCAGTTTATATACTGTATATACAGGGTGGGCCATAAGTTTCCATACTTAGGAAAAATAAACTTTTTTTTATGAAAAAACATTTTTATTGATATAATATGCTCTACGTGACTGCCATTGATTTGAAAACACATTTCAATACGTGTCCGCCACTGCTGATGAACACGTATTAACACAGCTGGAGTTATGCTTGTAATGGCGTTAGTGGTACGTTCCCTAAGATGATTTATGTTTCAGATACCTTCAAAAATGCGTTTGAATAAAGAGCAATGAATTGAAATCATATTGATGGCCGGGTCAGGATTGTTCTTTTCTTCATTAAATGACAGCCAAATAGAAATGAGACGTGAAACGAGTCCACAGACGACCAGCTAAACTGGGTTTTCAAACTCCAACTAATCTCTTAATGAGAAGTCAATTCTTGTTGTTAATTGAACTCGTTCTTTAATTCCATGGCTTGTTGCTGCTCTCATTCTGCCACAGCAGACATTTCCAAAACTGTTGATTGTTCCGTTATTTCTGAGATCAGCCTTACTGGAGACCACCTTCACCTTTCTTTATTTTCAGATATTGTGTGATGCGCACAGGTGAGCTGCTCATGTGGTGGCTCGTTTTGTGTCTCATTATTGTTTGGCTGCTCATTAAGGAAAAAGAAACAACTAAAGGGGTCTGAGTCACGTCAATTAAAACAAAGCCAAAAGAAGTGAATTAGCAGTTAAAAACTGGTCACTAATGAAGAAGATGGCCAGAATGAAAACCTGCAGCCGCTGCGGCCTACCAGGACCGGAGTTTGACACCCGTATGATGAAACTACAGATATTATAGAAAAGTATATTCTGAAAATTGATGATTTATATATATTCAAAGAGAATCATAAGCAAGTATGAAAAGAAGCATTGTATCGTAGTGCACGTTAGTATAGCAGGGGTTAAGACACGAAAATAATCGATAATAACCGTCAAACCGTCTTCCTCCCACGCTTTCTCTAACGGAGGGAGCGCCCCGATGCCACGAGATAGCGGGCACCCAGTCCCGCCTCGGGAGTTAGCAAGTGAAGCGGGCAGGGGGTGGAGACCCCTCGTTAGTATTACTGTAGAAAAGACCCGCAGATCAAGAGGACACGAAAGGATAAGGGAATGTTAGAAAATTAAAACACAAAATAACATGTGCCCAAGACAAATGGCCCACGTAATTTTTATAAATATACGAGTATTACAATGCTTTTTAACATTTATTGTCAAATTATATATTGCAAACACCGAAAGTAATCATCACAAAAAAAAAAAAATGTCATCACATGTTGAATTATGGGAAACCCATCTTTCGAAAATGAAGTGACATTGATTGAAAATACATAATTCTAATATAGCGCAGGCAACGATGTAACTTTAGAAAGACGTATTGTGATTATTATGTCATTTGTATACAATACAAAAAAAGAGAAATGAGCCTTAAGGAACCGTACTGAATACTAACGGGGGATTTCACTGTAAAAAAAAAAATAACAAAAACAATTAATTTTAATTAATATTCCTTTTTCGGGATTTTAATTGGGCAAAATCTTGTATTATTTTCGATCATTTAATTTGATCACCAGTGTGTATACATAATAAGTGATTAATAAAAATACCTCAGGCATGGCCATGGAAGAGAAAGATAGAAAATATTGGACGTCTGGAATTAATTTGGACAACAACCAAACGCGTGTTAACCAACTGTCACCTCATGACATTTCTGACGTGTCATCCAAAAGATTTCAGAATTAGGGTGGCAGTGGAATACAATTGCATGTCTTATCTCGTACTACGTGTTTTGCTGTTACATTGACATTTATTTTTCTGTCTCGTTAACGCCTGATTAATACTTCTACATTTCTGATCACATCTATAATTTATAATGTTTTAATGACATATACATTTTTTTTCATCTAAGCGAAGACACAAGTTCTTTCTTGACTGCCACGCTAAGTTATGCGATAATTTCAAACAAGCAAACATGATTTTTTCTGTGCCATGCCTCAGGTATTTTATACGAGTCGGTCCTTATTTTCCAGGTACCTCTATTTATACATTTGCGGAATGCCATCCATACTCCTAACATAACTTACATCCGTATTTGTATCCATAGTTTCAAACACGTTATAAAAGTTATACTCACTACTTTCGACTAGAAGAGTAATTCATTCAGATCAACTGCACACCGTAACAGACTATCACAGATGACCTGACCACTTTAGTTTTGAAATGCCACCACCGTCACACGCGTTCACGCAATTGTTGACTGAGATGACTGACTGTGAAACAGCACAAGGATGCGTTCAGAAACATTACCACAAATTGGTGCTGACTGTGTTTGCTTTAACGCTAATTTTATTTTATTTCAAAGCACGTAGAACGAATCCAAATGAACACTCGGGTTAGTCGAGTAATATTTGTACTTCTGTTTTTTTTCCTTTGCCTTTATTAGAACATGTTTTTAAATTTCCATGTGACGTCACGGCCCGTGTGATCATAGACATAGAATTACTAGACACCGCATGACCAGCAGCATCGTACGTCAACGTCGCCGCCATATTGCGAGTGGCACTGCTGCGGAGTGAAGTAATTTGAATAATGTGCTGCTCGGGATTGGACAAACCGCTGTGCGCTCAGAACCAAATCCCGGGGGATTACATTTCATAGGTAAGGCTGAACGATTGTTTTGGGTGTATTTGGCCATTAGATAATCTTAGCACTCAAGGTCACCTTACAATAAAATTAAACAACATTAGTAAAATTAAAACAAGAGAATGATAAATCAAAAAGCAATAATTAGCAAACAAACAAAGACAACTAGCAGTAACAGTGCAAGATTCACGATTTGAAAAGATAAGTTTTGAGGGCAGTTTTAAAATGACTTATTGAATCGAGCTGACGGATATGAGAGGGAAGAGAATTCCTGAGTCGAGGAGCACAATGAGAGACGCTCGAGCTCCCATAGCACTGAGTCTGACGTGTGGTACAGAAAGTCGAGCTGAAGATGAGGATCTGAGTGAGCGAGAGGAGTGTCAGTCTGGAGGAGATCAGTGAGGTTGTGGAGAGCTTTAAATGTTCAGAGCGGGATTTAGTATTGTATTCTGTAGTTTAACAGGGAGCCAGTGACGATGAGAGAGAATCGGTGTGATATGTTCAGTGGATTTAGAGCAGCAGGTTATTACCCTGGCAGCAAAATTCTGAATAAGTTGTAAGCGATGGATACGTTTTTGTGGGATGCCAGATAGAATAGCATTACAGTAATCTATATGTGAGGTGACTCGGGCATTTCAGTAATCCCTCCTCGATTGCGGGGGTTGCGTTCCAGAACCCCCCGCGATAGATGAAAATCCGCGAAGTAGAAACCATATGTTTGTGTAGTTATTTGTATATATTTTAAGCCCTTATAAACTCTCCCACACTGTTAACATTATTAGAGCCCTCTAGACATGAAATAACACCCTTTAGTCTAAAGTTTAAACTGTGCTCCATGACAAGACAGAGATGACAGTCCTTTCTCACAATTAAAAGAATGCAAATAGATCTTCTCTTCAAAGGAATGCGTGTCAGGAGCAGAGAATGTCAGAGAGAGAGATAGAGAGAAAAGCAAACAATCAAAAAATCAATACGTGCTTTTAAGTATGCCGAAGCACCGCGATAAAGCGGCATTTTGTAGAGGAGCGTCCGTTCTGCTCACACTCCGTCCGTCAGGCAGAGAGAGTGAGAGACAGAGAAAAACAAACAATCGAGCACCGCGCGGGAAGCATATCGTATATCATTGAGGAGTTTTAGTTAATATGTAATACATGCTCTGATTGGGTAGCTTCTAAGCCATCCGCCAATAGCGTCCCTTGTATGAAATCAACTGGGCAAACAAACTGAGGAAGCGTGTACCATAAATTAAAAGACCCATTGTCCACAGAAAGCCGCGAACCAGCGAAAAATCTGTGATATATATTTAGATGTGCTTACATTTAAAATCCGCGATGGAGTGAAGCCGCGAAAGTCGAAGCGCGATGTAGCGAGGGATTACTGTAATCAATACTTCAGTACTGTGTTGGGTAAGAACAGGACGAAGTCTAGAAATGTTTCGGAGATGGAAGAAGGCAGTCCGAGAAATGTTACTCATATGGGGGGAATTATTTAATAATAATATTATTATTATTATTTAATAATTGCCATTATTAGTATATAAATGGATATAAATAATTGCATGTAAACAATTTGCCAAAATCAGTTGTATGTAAACAATACTGCTTTAAATGTTTTTGTTTTTCCATCAGAAAACCCGGTTTCCACATCTACCTGTATTAGTTTAAATGGCAATTTTGCCACTCACAATATGGCGGATGCGCTGACGTATCGTCACAGTGAATGCGCCGTCTACCTATATATGTCTATGCGTGTGATGTCACACCCCACACACACGGTAGTCACACTTCTGTCCCAACTGGATTGCCACATGAGAGACACTGCCACCTGGTGTATGGGAGATGAAACAGCTCCTGACTTTCGACTTCTACCGGTCCATCTGTTATGCCCTGCTGGCCAATTGTCATCGTATTGGCATCCCGTCCAAGTAATGTAATATTCTCTGTTCCGGCCGGGATGCCCGTTCTCCTCCTACAATGGAATGCACAAAGAGAAAAAAAAAGAAAAGAATAATTCATAATGTTGTCCCAGATCTTCTGCGTGGCCCCCAGGCTTGACTGTTGTCTTATAGTTTCAACACAGCTTTGTCATGATGAGCTGAACTTTGTTTTTTCATTTTATTTATTTGCTTTATTCATTTTAGCATTTGCGATGTTCATTTTTATTGGTGGGTTCACCACAAGCACCATTTCATTGTTTTTTTTCCAAGGGTTTGTGGCCATGTTGTTTACGATCGCGATGCTCAATGCCAGTCATGTGACACATTTTATATTTTGATGGTGGCTTGCAGCTGCTTGTTATCCAAGCATTTACTGAGCTTCCCAAAACAAATCACTTGATTGTGATATGTGATATCATCTACTGTTAAATTCTGCTCCGTACTTCTAAAATTTTTATTATTATGCTGTATTAAGGATTTGTTCTGTTCTGTATATTGTATTGTATTGACCCCCTACTTTTGACACCCACTGCACGCCCAACCTACCTGGAAGGGGGTCTCTCTTTGAACTGCCTTTCCCGAGGTTTCTTCCATTTTCCCTACAAGGTTTTTTTTTGGGAGTTTTTCCTTGTCTTCTCAGAGAGTCAAGGCTGGGGGGCTGTCAAGAGGCAGGGTCTGTTAAAGCCCATTGCGGCACTTCCTGTGTGATTTTGGGCGATGCAAATATAAACTGTATTCCGTTAAAGGATCTCAGGTCGACTCGCATTTTGGTTTTGCGTGTCTTGCTTTGACCTTTGCTGTGCTCAGCTCTTCTTTGTACTTAAAGCCCTACCTGTTTATTAGACTTTGATTCTGTTGAGGTCTTTTGATTCCTTCATTACCTTTTTCTCCACTTATAAACACAATTTTTGAAGAGCACAAGCCCTCCAAGTCAAGCTAAGTTGGGGAGCATGCACTGGTACAGTGCGTGGCCGCACCCACTACACGGTGAAACAACTCGGGATCCCGGTTGGCAACCCCCCAGACAGACACGAGGTCCAGTCCTACCCTCCGGAAATGACCCTCTATCTGCTGCAAACCAGGTGTTATGTGGGCAACCCCTTGGCCTGGTCCAGCCACTCAGGTCCCCAACAATGAGGATCTGATGAGCCGAAACACCCTCAGGAAAAAGCGCCACATGGCCGTAGTGCCGTAACGGACGCTACCTCACAATGCAGGTCATGTGCCTCATTCGGGACTCCATGAGCAACACAAAGTCAAACCAACGGTGCCCAAGGATTTTCCGGAGAGACGCAGTACCAAAGGAGTCCAGTCTTCATCTCAGGTCACTGGATAGCGTCCATGTCTCGCCACCATATAGTAAGACAGGAAGCACCAGGACTCTAAAGACTTGGACCTTCATCCTTTTGCAGATATCAGGAGCACCACACACCCCTTTCCAGTGATCTCATGACCCCCCCATGTTCTCCCAATCCGTCTACTGACTTCATAAGAAGAGTCACCAGAGACATGAATGTCACTGCCGAGGTAAGTAAACCTCTCAACAAGGTCAACACTCTCTCCACAGATAGACACACCGCTGATGACCGTGCCCAAGAGGTCATTAAAGGCCTGGATGTTGGTTTTTATCAGGACACTCACAAGCCCAGACACTCGGACTCCTCACTCAGTCTCTCAAGCACCCCGATCAGAGCCTCCATTGACTCCGTGAAGATCACAGCATCGTCAGCAAAGTCAAGATCTGTAAATTTGTATTCACCAACAGATGCCCCACAGCCGCTGGACCCCACGACCCTGCCCAACAGCCAGTCTCTACAAGCACTGAGCAGAGTAGGAGCAGAACACACTCCTGATGGACCCCAGAATCAACTGGGAAAAACACAGAGGTCCTGCCTCCACTCTGCACATCACTTACAGTACCAGTGTACAGGCCAGCCATGATATCCAGCAACCTCGAGGGGATCCCACGAATCCTCAGGATGTCCCACAGGGCAGCTCGATCAACTGAGTCGAACGCTTTATGAAAATCGACAAAGGCTGCAAAGAAACTCTACCGATATTCACACTTGCGCTCTATGAGAACCATCAGTACCAGGATGCAGACAATGGTAGACTTCTTAGGCGTAAAACCAGACTGTCCTGGTCGCTGATAGATGAGCACGTGATCAAGCAAGCCCTCCCTGGCTGTTAAATTTCAATGACTGTGCCAAACGTGACCGATGTCTTACACTTCAGCATAAATGGCTTCATACGAGGAGGAACGCAAGCACGACAAGATCCAATAAGGGGAGAGCTCACTGGGGCTTTAGCTGGGCGCTTGTGTTCATTTATCAAAAATGAAAGTCAAAGGACGGGGATTCTTATAATGTTTGGTTGGGAAGCCACCTGAGCGCAGGGAGAAGACGGGCACTGGCCATACAAGGCGGATTAGTGGGGGGCACCAGGAGGCAGCCATGCTTCATGCCGTGCACTGAATTGCTGTTTTAAAGAAACGTCTCTATTGAAACATTGAGTGCCACACAAACAGAAAGTGTTCAAGTGGAAGACACAAGTGACATGCCAGCCACCTGACAGTCACATTTCAGAGTTGATTTAAAAAGGAGAACATGACGAAAGGGGCCTCATTTTGGCCCAGGAAGGCAGGGGTCACCTTACTGGTCTGAATAAAGCCACCTCCATCAGGTGAACAGCACATGAACCAGTGTTGGACAGGAACCTGGAATGGACGTGGGGAGAACAAGCAAAGTCCATCCAGATGGCAAACCGAGAGAGGCGTCACAGCTCAATGGTTTGGCACTCGTACCCCTGGCACTATGATGTGGCCCTGCCGGCAGCGACTTGCACAGACGTAAAGATTCAGGTCCTGAAACAGCTGGGCTCTCTGCTGCTGTGACCTGCTGGCTTTAGCAAGCTTGGAGTTCAAGGTTCAAGGCTCAGTGACTGTCTAAAGTGGTGGACAGAAACAGACACGTCCCCTTTCCCGAGTCCACACAAAGCCTTTACGCTGATCAAATTCCAGGCACTCTGTTTTAGTTTCTGGTTTATCGAGGCGTCACACACGAGCGGTGGGAGTGTGGCGCGGCTGTCGCTTCAGGTAATAGAACAGAGAAGGGTCTTGGTGTGACGCTGCCACTAACCCAATTTCCGTCCCCTTTAGACTGGAGAACAATGCAGAAGACTTGTGATGTCACTGCCACTTTGGACGTCATTAGTCCCGCCCCTCTTCCTTCTCTGCTACTTAAGCAGCCAATCACTGGGGACCTACTGCAGCTTTGAAGAGGATGGATCTGCAAACTCTCAGAAGCTCCTCAACAGGTTCGGCAACCCATCATTTATTTATCAGACGTGACGCTTGTGCTTTCTAACAGCCATTTAGTGGGGACATTAAATGGGGTGTCCTCTGGAGCCCCAGCTCTTCGTTTATTCACAGACGCTTCTTTTAAAGTGTCCCTCACCAGGCAAGGACTAGCAAGTGCTTAAACTCAGGTTAGTACGCCATTTTAGAAGAAAAGGGGTTTGACAAACGTGAGGATACCATTCAGCCCATTGAGCTAAACTGGTCCAATCATCTCATCCAGTTCAAAGCGGTTTCACTTACATGTGCATTTACTCACCTAGCAGACATTTTTACTCAAAACGAGGTCAACAGAATCAATCAATAAATACTTTTCTTCTTCTCGAAGATCCATGCCACGGCAAATGAAACGTAAAAATGAACAGACTTTTGAGTTTTCCTGCTTGAGCCATCCATCAGATACCCTCATTAGCTCTGACCAGCATTAGCACTTCAGGGGTCTACGGGGTCAATGTCATCGTATTGTCATCACATTGCCATCGTCGTAGTCTCACCACATTCAGGATCTCCAGTTTCCACCGTTTACAGCTCTTACTTGATACCCGTGTGCAGGGCTCTTCTAAATCAATTCATGGTTGGTCTTTCCCTGGATTTTCCAGTTGTTTTGATGGTCCTTCACCTTAAATTTATTAAAACCTCTTTTTGGCGGGGGAGGTGTTTTTCTTAGTATTTTCTCCACCTTATTCATCTGAGAATTTTGATTATTACATTAGATTTTCATATTCATATTTCATCATTTCGTTGCCATTTTTGTTTGTTTTCAGACTGGATGTGTGCGGAGCGCAAGGTCATCAGAGCGAGGGACAGATGGTCATCACTTCAGGCCCGTCTCTGTCTGAGACTGTGGATATAACTCGAGAAGTAAGCAAGGACGCTTTATCCTCTGGACAGATCTGCACACCTCAAGGTGAAGCCCGCGAGGACAGGCTTATTATGAAGCATTCCTTCATTCTGGAACGATGGAAAACTTTTGGCCATTTTTTGTTAAAGTTGAGCATGCTTAAAATTTCAGTCACCATTACTATATGAAACCATTCTTGACACAGAAATCTACCTTTGTCTATTTTTTGCTTTGCGCCCTCCCCACCATAACCTATTGTTTTTTGGTGAAGGAGCAAAAGGTTCAGATTCGTCAAAAATTTCGATCTCTGGTTTCCGTCGGATCGCGACATTTTAGGGTCCCCTGATACGGAAAACATTGATATCTCAATGATGGGTGTGTGTGTCACGGTTTCTTGAGGCTGAACGGAAAAATACTCGAAAATTAAGCCTGTTATGAGATAACGATGTGCTCATTAGTTTTTGAGCCAAATTGTGCAAGAGAAAGAGGCGCACTAGAGGAACCCTCAAATACCATAATTCTGCAATTAATTATGAGTTCTTCTTGTCAATGGACCTATTTTTAGGACCAGAAAGATCAGCATCAGAGCGGTAAATAATTACTGAAATGTTATCGAATAGTTCGGGTAATTTGGTTCTTTTGGTACAAAGCCTACCGACGCTCACGTCCGAATTTATTTTTTTTATTCTAACCTAATAAAGTTAGACAGTTCCTTTTTGTAGGTAATAATACAATATCAAACAATGTTATTTTACTCTTAAGGCTTGTTTTTTAAATGTTACTTTTAAAACACAAAGTCTGTAGCTTTTAAACTGTACGACCTGTATACTGTAACACCATATCGTTAAGTTTAAATGTTTAGTTCTGAGGCTTGATAAGGTCTGAGATTGCTGGAGAGTGGGCGGAGCCTAAAGAGAATGCTGACGACGGGGGCGTCACCTCACGGGCCCCAGAGTGTCTCAGGATGCTGAATGAGCCTGGGGCTTCAGAGTGTCTTGCCTGCAGTTGGAGTCTATTGGATCACTCCGCTCCTTGAAGTGGTCTTTGTTTGTAGCGTTTTGGTCTTCCTGTTATGGAATTTATGGCACATCCTTTTGAGTTGGATCAATGCTTCTTCTTTGAAGGTTTAGATCACGGGTGTCCAACTCCGGTCCTGGTGGGCCTCAGTGGCTGCAGGTTTTCATTCTAGCCATCTTCTTAATTAATGAGCCATTTTTACTGCCGATTAACTTGTTTTGCCTTTGTTTTAAGTGACATGACTCAGACCATTTAGCTGTTTCTTTTTCCTTAATGAGCAGCCAAACAATAATGAGACACAAAACAAGACCAGCTAACCTGAAAATAAAGAAAGGTGAAGGTCTCGGTCATGTTGGTCTGCTCAGGTCACCAAAACATCCTGATGGTGGTCTTAGAAAAAAACAGAAAATCAGCAGTCTGCAGTGGCAGAACGAGAGCAGCAACAAGTCCTGATATTCAATTACAGCTTTAATTAACAGCGAGAATCGGCGTCTCATAAGAAACTGGCTGGAGTTTGATGTTCCAGTTTAGCAGGTCATCTGTTGGCTCGTTTCACATCTCATTTCTGTTTGGCTGCCATTAAATGAAAAAACAAATCAATTCAGAGGACTGAATCCTTAAAAACAGGACTATTAAAATGGAATGTGAAAGGAGTTAATTAGTAGCGAAAACTGCGCGTCAATTAGGAAAAGGGTTAGAATGAAAAGCTGCAGCCACTGCGGCCCACCAGGACTGGAGATGGACATCCTTGGTTTAGACACACATATTTTTAAATTTCCAAGTTACGATCCTCACTTTTTCTCGTTTGTATTTGCCACTCAGCACAACACCTGTAACGTTCCCCCCGAGGCACTTCACTCCTCTTTAAATACATCCATGACTGTGTCTCCTGTAAGTCTATAATGTTTCCTTCTTCCCTTCCAACTCGTTTACCTTTTTAGAAGACATACGCACAGGAGACCCTTGCATTTACAGACCAGAGTTCATGGTTTTGAATCTTAGCACAGAAAAGGCGTACTTTTATGCATGTTCTGAAGCCTTTTTTGATGTATTACAGAGTTGAGGCCTGTTGGGCAGGACAGGTCTGTCGATCACCTTAGGACACACACAGATACACACACACAGCTCTCTCACTTCTACACCTGTTCAAGTCTGGATCACACAAATCTTTGGGATGTGTAAATGTGACACAATGAGAACTAAACCCTGGCCCTTGGGCAATATGTGGCACTCGGCCATCACACAAAACGACATTAAAAAACCGTTATGTTGTGGAGTGAATGACCAGGCTCCCCAATCACCGTATGGCCTCTTCCTCTTTGTGTTTCGATTTTGTTTTTGGCATTGTTATTTATTTTTAACATTGTTTTTGGTCAGACCATCATGTCTCCATTTTCATGACCCCTTAACTTTGGGGTTCAAAAACTCAGTTACTTGGGAGAAACTGCGCTTGTGGATTTCAGGCGATAGAACCACTCAACTCGGTCTCTCTGAGATTGCTCCTCTTTCTCTACCTTTAAATCTCAACTCGAAACTTTCCTCTTCGACAATCTTTTGTCTTCTGTGTGATCTTACGCCCCACCCACCCTCCCCATTTATATGTAAAGCAGCCTTGGGTTTGTGAAAGGCGCTCTATAAATTCAGATTGTCACACACGTGCGCATGGGAGGCAGCTAAAGGGCTTGAGTGATGGCAGTTCTGAGGCATGCCGGGAGCTGGCAGAGTGCACTGACTCTTTTTCTCTCTTTCCTGTAGACCATTCCCGGGAGATTCCATCTGGCTCTCTTGACGTCACTTCCGGGACCAAGCCAATGGAAGTCGACCTTACCGACTCCGGCCCCTGTGATGTCACGTCTGGGCTCGAACCAATGACTAAAGAACATGAGCCTGATCCTTATGACCTCACTTCCTGTCTTCCCCTTTAAAAGCCTGTCCCTTTTCCCTAAATCCTCAGTCTTATTTTGGACTCATTTGTATGCACTTCAGTGCTGTGTATTTTCATAAAAGGACGACTTTGCAGCCATGGATACCAGATTATATGGGTGGCTGCCCCAAATCTTTATCTGAGTATGTCTCATTATTGTGACAAGCTTATTATGTTTATTATTATTATTTGATACTGGATGGCTCTGTCGATGGGAATCTTCTAGGATGCAGCTCTTCAAACCTATGCACTCTCCAAGCTCTGATTGTGGATTGGGGACAGCAGAACCTGGATAGCAATCGCTTTCTGATGGAGCACCAGTGGTGATCACAAGTACGCGTAATGTAAGTAGATTAAGACGACGAGGGCTGCAGGAAACAGACAGTTGAGGCCGCTTACTGGAATGTTGCGTTTCTTGATTGCCGAGAACTGTAAACCATTTCACGCATCAGCAGATGACTGCTGGTCTTCACTTGATCAGGTGTAGGGAGTTTCTTGGACCCCATTTCCAATTCCTTCAGTTTTATGCCATGGCTTCTCCTTTGCACCTTAGCTTTGGCTTGTCACATTATCCATTTGGTATTCTTGGCGTCTGGCACAGAAAGGTTGTGGTTGATCCTCCTAATGATTTCTCGAACATTTTAACCGATCTTTGTAGGTAAATCAGTCTCGTCTTTTTTTCTAAGTGTTGATGATATTCAGGTTGCTCAAGCACATACAGAAAGCTTTGCTCGCGTCATTGAACAGTGTGAGGGATGGCCGGCAGTTCAGCCAGGCCGGAATGTCCCTGAAAGAAAAGAATGGAAGAAGGCAGCCTTTTCAGGATGCTGCCTCCCCCGGGACGCTAGGTGGCAGTACCCCTGGATGGCAATGGTTCCCCGGATTCCCTCAGGGCATCCTGGGACAAGGACTTTGTTTCCTCAGCCCTGTTGGGTGCCGTCAGGGGGAGCTCGCAAAGAACCTGGGGACTCCTACTGTTACGACAACCCAGAAGTACTCCGGAGTCACGAGGATGGAAGCCCGCAGTACTTCTGGGCTACTTGAAGAAGGCTGATGTGGCGTTTGACCCAGAAGAAGAGACAGAACAGAATAGAAGACTATTTATACCATGTCAGGGATGTCAGGGGCAACGACCTGGCCGGGACGCCGTGAGGGACCGGATGTGGGTCTACGCCCACCCTGGATCACGTGGGGGCTGCCTTCCTGGTTGCTTTGGGGGCCACGGGTTGAGGGCATGGAAGCCCCACCCTGTAGGGGCCCGTGGTCACCGCCAGGAGGCGCCCCAATGCCTTGGGGACCTGTTACCTCAGCACTTCCGCCACACCAGGAAGTGCTGGGGGGAAGAAATAAAAGGGCGCCCGGAGAGCTGCCGAGAGAACAGCCGGCACTTCCGCCACGCTGGGGCGTGGCCAATGAAGGAGTGTCGGGAATCACCTGGAGCTCATCCAGGAGAATATAAAAGGGGCCGTCTCCCTTCATTCAGGGCTGGAGTCGGGTGGAAGCAGGACGAGGCAGAAGAGAGTGTGGAGGCGGCCTGAAGGAGAAGGCATTGTTGTTTGGCCAGGACTGTGGATTGGGGTTTGTTGTGCCCTTTATACTGAGTCTGAGTGACTTTAAATTGTAAATATTGTATATAATAAACGTGTGGTGGTGACAAACAACATGTCCGCCTGTCTGTGTCCGGGTCAAGTCCACAACCAGCAAAGGAGAGCCGGAGTTGGGTGGTAGAGTGACAGAGCTGCTGGGAGGAGTGAATGATTGTGATTATTGTTTATTATAATTGTGATTGGAGAATGGTGGCGAGTGTGGTGCCTTGAGCACTGTAATTGAAGAAAAATATTAAAATTTACAAGTGTGTCTTGGACGTCTGTCTGGTGGGTTTCACGGGGCAACAGCGACCCCTAGCGTCCACAACAGATTGCTAACGTCCCGATCAGATGTTTCTGGGTGAATAAATGAAGTTTTTTATTTTGCAGATCACATTCGATGTAAAAACCACCTTAAGCAACATGGACAAGTGTGCTAGTTGGGCATCGGAGACTGGAACTTTGGTGATCGAGATGACCCAAACAAAATGGCGGCCACAAATCAGCAACTTTGGGTGGGTGTGTAGGACCGATCGGAGCTTGGCGCCCAACTCTGTTATATATTTAACTAGACATTCTGTCATGGCTGGGACATTGCTTGATTTCAGAAGGACAATCACTCAAATTCAGTACATTTTGATGGCTCTTCGGTTTCCTGTACGCACAAACACTCTACATATCATCAGAACAGTCAGAAAATTGCAGCGCTTTAAAGGGATTTGACTCAAACAATAAAATTGGATTATTCAAATGCAGAACACAGCATACTGGAGAACAAAACCATTTAAGAACAAAACACCAAGCACAATGAAAAGTTTGCAGGCTTTTAATGGCATGGGTCTGAAATTATTTCTTAATAACAAATGATATCTGCTTTCTGATACAAACTCGAGTCCACATTTTCAGGTTTTATTAGACATATGCCAAATAAGAAAAAAGAACGATGGCTAAATGAGTCCTTACAAGATCTTCCAAGAATAATATGATAACATGCCATCTTTTATGGCCAATAATATCGCCATGCAGTATTTTTTTTTTTTTGATATTATTTTACTTTTACATTCTATTTGCAATGTGTAAACATTATGTAGCTGCTTTCCTAAAAATTCTAACATGTAAGCGTAACCTTTATTTTTTTTTTAACACTCATGTAGTTTATAGAGTGCAGATGATAAAATTCATGAATAAACCCACCTGTCCATTTCTAATTGGTGGAACTGGAAATCCCCACCATTATCATCATCACCATTAAAATAAACTTGAAGAATGCCATTGTATTGTAATAATAATAATAATAATAATAATAATAAAGGCAGGTGTCTTATTTTAAGAGAATGATAGCATCTTCATTTTCTTGACATCCGCCTACATGAAGAGACCCCTCCTTTAACTGTAGTATTATTGCAAAGATATAACACTGAGAAAAAATATGCAAAATACGGTTTAGGCTTTCGGCAACAACTGCACGGATGGTAAGTTCTTCCTTCACATTCAGACTTGACGTACTGAGCGCTTGAGCAATCCGATGTTACAGCGTAGCTTTGATCCGATAGCAGCGTGGAGTTCGCACTGTATTGGATGTGAATCAGAATTGGAGTTTATTCTAATCAAGTCTGAATATACAATCATTTGCTTCTATTGTATTGATATTCTGTCCTTTATTGGAATGCTTCCTTGTTTCTAAGGAAGGTGAGCTTTGTATGCTTTTGCGGTGTCTGAGGTTCTTTAATGCAATTCAAACATGAAGCAGCAAAATCAAAACAGGAAACGCCAATGTTCTTTAAAAACAGAAGCAGTACACTCACAGTACATCCACCATGTAGGTTCCAGCAGTAGTGAATAATATGAAACAAAAGTGTCTTCACTGACAGGTCCCTTAAGGTACATACATAGAAATAATAATAGAAAATCCACTGACACAAACGAATGGCATTAGGAGTGTGACAGCTGTAGGAGTTAACAGATTAATATCTCAATCTACAGTACATATATAAATAAACTCAAAGAATATACATACATATGTACTCTGTATACTGAATAGCCAGCACAAGGGATCGATCATTTTAAGGAGGAGGCTCAACTGATTAGCCCTCACATCTCCTACAGACATCACTGAAAGCTGTCAAATGAGTTCAGCAAAAACACGAGGACACGGTTGGAATCTCGTAAACGGATAAATTTCACACAAATATCAGACACGTGGCATAAGCTACCAAGTAGTGTGGTAGGCAGGAGGACTTTAGGGACTTCCACAACTAGACTTGGATTGGGGCTCAATGACCTTTTCAAATGTTTATGAAGTTCCCATTCACCCAACTTAAAATCTGTTGAGGACTGTGGGGAGGTCCACTTTATCCGGGCAGCACTGTGCAGGATCACGATCACCCATACAGGTGACACACTGCGGTGCAGTCGTCACATCAGCTAACGATTCTGCGGTGGAAAACCAAACCACCCCAAAAGGCAACCTATGTGGACAAGGAGAACATTAACAGAAAAGTGTGGCTTTTAAACATGCAGATCTCATTACGTGTGCTAATTTTTCCATTTTAAATTTGATTCTTGGTTTCTTCCATATTAACCCCTACTTTCTCTTCTGTTCTTTTTCTGGTTTTCTGGGGTGACGACCTGGGCCACCACCACCTGATCAAAGCACCGTGATGTCCCTACACTGATGGATTAAAGGGCAGAAGTCCACATGACCGTCATCATCAAGTTCTTCCATGAGAACCCTGAGGTCATTTCTGTTAGAGAGAACGCCTAGAGGGGGCTGGGTGGTCTCTTGGCCTTGGAACCCCTGCAGATTTTATCGTTTTCTTCAGCCATCTGGAGTTTTTATTTTGTTTTTTCTGTCCTCCCTGGCCATCGGACCTTACTTTTTTTTTTTCTATGAGAATTAGTGTTCCCTTATTCTAATTTTTCTCTTTCTTCATCATGTAAAGCACTTTGAGCTACATCATTGGTATGAAAATGTGCTATAGAAATAAATGCGGTTGTTGTTGGTTACTTGGATTGTTCTAAATGGATTATTTCCTATAATATTTCATTTTAGATTTGCCATTGGTTGGCGATGTATTACCGTGCTGTAAATAAAGAGAAATATCCCCACTCTGAGTAGATACTTGAGCTCTCACATTCGTATTTATCACAGTGTGGCAGCACTTGGCGGTGTCTCAGATTAGAGACGGTGGCATTAAAACCAGAAAAGCACAGCCGATATAAAGAATGTACAGTAAGTTAAGTGAGTCAGTTATCATCTCTGTTGTCTCTGTGTTCTTCATGAAAGGCCACTTTTCTATACTCATAAGATGTTAAACCACTTTGTGATTAGGGAGGGTTAGCAGCTTTGCAGCATTACACCCTAACAAATAACTCCCGCTTCTCCACTCTTATTCCTAACTGGAGTTTAATTTAAATCCTCGCTCAACTAAGTATTTCTATTCTGAAGTGATAAGATTTGGTATATACAATTTCAAAAATAAAATTCGGCAAAGTCTGTATCTATGGTAAACGTTTTCATTAGAATAAACTTTGTCTAAAAAATGGCAAACACACATATGAATAGCCTAGGTCATTATATTATATACGTTAATGATAAAGTAAATGAATTAAAATACCACAAATCATAAGAAGACGTTTTGCTAAATTTAGACGAGTATTTATTCAAATCACGCTGCACAAATTAGCCTTCAAGAAACAAGCACATACCCTAAAAAACCTCCAAGTCATCTGTGAATTAATCTGGGATTAGCCGTTGTGTCGCCGGATTGTTTAGTTAACATCAAACTAAAACAGAGGTCCCCAACGCCGGTCCTGGAGGGCTTTCATTCTAACCCTTTTCTTAATTAGTGACCTGTTTTTGCTGCTAATTAACTCCTTTTACATTCATTTTAATTGAATGAATTGAATTGTTGAATTGTTTTTTAAGATTTGTTCCCTTGAATTTCCTTAAACAGAAATGAAATGTGAAGTGAGTGAGCCAACAGAAGACCAACTAAGTCAGGGCCTCAAACTCCAACCAATTGCTTAATTAGGCGCCGAGTCTCGTCGTTCATTAAACCCGTTCTTTAACTCCATAACTTGTTGCTGCTCTCATTTTCAAAATTGCTGATTTTCTCTTTTCTAAGAGCACACTGTGAAAATGTTTTGAGGACCTGAGGAGATCAGCATACCTGAGACCTTCACCTTTCTCGATTTTCAGATATTGTATGATGGTCACAGCTTGCTGGTCACGTTTTGGTTCATTTTGTATCTCATTATCCTTTGGCTGCTAATGAAGGAAAACGAAACAATTAAGGGGTCCGAGTCTTCGAGAGCAAGTCAAATAAAATGAATTCAAAAGAAGTTAATTAGCAGCAAAAGCAGGTCACTGATTAAGAAAAGGGTCAGAATGAAAACCTGCAGCTACTGCGGCCCTCCAGGACTGGACTTGGGGACCCTGAACTAAAACCTGCCTTCAGTGCAAAGCTACAACCACTGGGGGTCCTCAGGGGGCACCAATGTGCTTAGCTTGGAACACTACAGTCACAGCCTAATTGCTGATGTCAACATGACCATTTTTGGAAATGCATCTAAACGTAGTTGCTAAATAAATTACTTTAAAATAAAATGTGTTAATCGTATTTTTGAATGTTTCATTTATATAAAAACGGCAATGCTAGAAGTAAACTGAGCTGCTGACATTAGATATAAAATATTGCACTGGCTGAACCTGTAAAATTTCTGATGTGCAACTGATAGAATGAAAATTTTAAAATGAAATACTGATTGTCAAAGTCAAATACAAATACAACCAACCCATACATCACAACATATTCATCATACCTTCTCGTTTCTATTCAGGCCGACGGAGGCCAAGTCTTATTCTGCATGAGCCAAAGCTGGACAGCCATTTGAGCTCAGGGCACACATGTGAGCACACGCACACTCACACTGTGCCATTTTAGAGTCGCCAATAACCTAACACAGGCCTTTGGGATTGGAAAGTACACACCCAGACGGCAATTGGATGTGGGATGCAGACTCCATGATGTATCGATGGTAATTAATCATTGTGCCACCACATAAACTGGTAAACAGTGTTTAACTTGAATTAAGTAATGAATTAAACACTTTATATCTCTGGTGGTGCAGCCTGCACAAGGCCATGATCAAAATGGGACACACATGTAATGGATTATCCAACTAATGGCAAAGTAATTAGGACCAGGAACGCAAGGGGATTTCTTATAAGAAAACGGACAACATTTACTCTAAAATGTCTGATCACTCACGATATTTCTTCAACAGCACTTCAATTTTATTCGAGTAAGAGTTTTTGTATATTTCAACATCCTGTAATCTTAACTTAGCAGTAACGACCATTCATTCTACTCAATCCGTGTATGTTCGGCTTAACTCGTATTGCTTTCAATGAGGTTTATCTGATTATTTGTACAGCAAACTGCATAAGGCATTTCAGTCTATGAGAAGCAAAAACTAATTATGGAAGACATTTGTTTGATGTTTAGAATTTTGCACAATGTAACATTTTAGCAGATCCTCTACAATCTCTTTTTTTGCATTGTACAGTTAAATTCTCGTCTGTGTAGTAAAAGCTAAGCTTTTAACTTGAAGTACTGTTTTTACTCGTGTACCATGCGCCCTCGTGTAAGACACGCACCCTAATTTTTACAAAGAAAATCGCGAAAATCGTTTTGCCCCGTGTACAACACGCATTGTGATTGTATAGGAAGCGTTTAGAGAGATAGCGTGAGCAAGTGAGCGAGAGAGAGAACGCGAGCCCAAGCAGAAGAAGTAAACATTACAGAATTACATTTCCTCGTGTATGACGCGCACCTGATTTTGTAATGCTAATTTTCGGGAAAAAATGTGCGCGTGGTACACGCATATTTACGGTATGTTCTACCAATAAAGATTTCCACCTAATGACCTATTGAAGCACTCAGCTCAGACTAATCCATTTATTAGGTGGGTGTACATTTTCTTCCAGTGTATGCTGTGGCCTACAAGCCGTACGTTAAACAGTTACAGTTTGTTTTCAGAGACACCACGGCAGCTTCACGAAACATTTCGTTTAGCTTGTCGTTGGTTTTCTCGAGTATTTGCCAGCACCCATAACAGTTTGATGGAGGTTTTTTTTTTCTTGTCCCTGACTGACAATATTTCACCACACTCCTAGTTGCCTTAACTTTAGTAAAGTGAGAACAGAACTAAGTTAAAATGTACAGTACAATCTATAAAAGAGTGTGGCTTGCTGATTTCCCTTGCATATTAATTTCCCTCTGAAACGGAATATTTCATTGCTTTCTAAAGTAGAAAAAAATAAAAGTATGTGGAGTGGATATAAATTAGACACCTTCATAGTAAGTCGGGTGATGGTGCCAGAGAATGGGACAGACAAAAACGAGGTTAGGGAACTAAATATGAGGAAAAAGAAAATGCAGGAAAATCTGTTATTCAAATCAAAAATGCTTAATAAAAGACTCAGACATTTACAACTAAATGACAAACTGAGATGTTTGATGAATGTGTTGCTACAAATGACTGCTTAGCAATGAAACTCCAAATGTCGTGCCGACTACGCCACATGCAGCACCGTCTGTTTTACTTCACATTGTACAGCAGACAGCTGCCTTCAGCTATTAAAAGTCTCATTTCTGCAAGTCCTGTTGTGAATTTCTATGTTGTCAGTACTTACTGTAGACCTGCACAGACTCTAACAAGGACCTGTCAGATGAATACACTTTTGAGCCCCCCCTTACTCAGTACCAGGACAGTTCTTTGCCAGCTCTTGAGCTTCCATGCTGTCTCTAATTTTTACTGTACAGTAATTTAATGCTTAATCTACCACATTTCTTTTTTTCTTTTGCTCATATTGCCTGAAAAAGTTGAACAAATACATGATTAAAACATTAAAATAAAAAAGCACATCATTTTGTATTAAAGTTTATCTGCAGTTTTTTTAAAATTATTCTTTTTTTTTTTAATATATCTACAGGTGTCATGTAAGAGATTCCAAACCATTGGTGCCTGGTCTATTTAGCCTTTGATTTACATTAGAAAACCAAATGCTGCAAAACAAAGATTCAACAATCTTTCCCAGATAAAAATAAAGATGTGTTTAATTTCCAGAGATATTAATATATATTTATATTTATATACATTGTTTGCTTAAACTATATAAGACATTGAAATCTTATAGCAGTATTAAAAGGCAAGCCCATTATGAGACTGGGGAAAAAAAATGAAACTGAAGGCATTAGTGCTGCGACATCTCTCCCTTTATTGTAAAGTTCAGACCAAACAAGCATTAGATGGTTTGCGTACAGCACATCTCTCAGGGCCTGCACTTGTCAAGAATTTAGCACAGCGATTCATGAACAAAAAGTTGATTGTAAGGATGCACACAACAGTTTGTGTAACATAATTGTACGATTTTTATTATACCAGAATTCCAAAAAAAACAAATCAAAGCGAGACAATTCCCATATGATTTATATGTTACGTGGTTCAGTGCCAATGTATTGATTAACCTGGAGTGCTGTGTCCGTTATACACTCTACGTGCATTCTCTGAAAATGTGAAGGAATTTAGCCAAGAAGGATTAACATTATGTGTCTGACATGAGAAGAGAGTTGACAGATCTGCGATTAAATTATATGGAGTGTGTGTGTACAGCATAGGAGTTAATGAACTTCGGAGACCTGTGCTCAAAAAGTCTGCCTCATCAGTGAAGTTAATTATTGTTAATTATTTATTCACTAGCTGTGTAAACCCAGGCTGTCCTAGAAACTATTGAAATTGTCAGATGTCAGGTGATTGAAAGGAACTACTCTGGGCGTCTCTCTCCTAGGAGGATTCATTTTGCTGACATGCTCACATCACTCGTGTATTACCGGCGGGAGGAAAAGTAAAAGGGATACCGTTTGGCAATGTTAGCGGCTAAGCGACTTTGTCTTTCTTTGGAGGTTTCGTTTTGGTGGCATGCTTGCATCATTTGTGTATTAGTGGCGGGAGGAAAAGTAAAAGGGATACCGTTTGGCGATGTTAGAGGCTAAGCGACTTTGTCTTTCTTCGGAGGTTTCGTTTTGGTGGCATGCTTGCATCGTTTGTGTATTAGTGGCGGGAGAAAAAGTAAAAGGCATATTGTTTTGCTGATGTTAGCGGCTAAGCGACTTTGTCTTTCTTAAGAGGTTTTTTGTTTTGGCAACGTGTTTTTCCATTTCCTCAGAGGCAGATCCTTCACCCCGACTCCACCTCTCACTTCAGGGCAGACAGACAGACACACACACTTCCACATGAAGACGTTTATATATAAGATAAAGGAGAATAAAGTTACTCTCTCAACCAATTCAGTCTGTTATCCCGACTTACAACTGTGCACAAATAAAACTGAAAGAAATTGAAATCACATTTCCTAACCAAAGTCAATGGGTATTCATTGAGAAAAATTGTTAGACATGATCCCAAAGAATGTGCCGACATATTTAAAAGTGAGAATACAACGCAAGTGTAATAGGAGCTTTTTTGATAAAATAAAACAAAAAAATTGTGAAATCAATAAATAAAACAATAAATGAAAGCAAAGATGAGGTAGATCAAACCAGAAGAAAACATATAATCGGTTTTAACTGACTATGGCTATTTGTTGTACAATATGTCAGCCTTCCCAGGTATTTTCAAGAGTAATTTTACAAAAACGGACAGACAGATTGATGGAAATCTGCCCCTGTTGTTTTTATGTGTGGGTAAATCTTGGAGTAATTCACAGTGGATGACTTTCTTGGAAGTCTGAAATAAAGTCACATAACAACACACACATCAATAGATAATTTAAAAAGAAGAATGTCTTTAAGCTTTAATTAAATTATAGTGTGGTCCATCGGTGTTGTAAAAATACAAAAGGCAATTATTTTGTGAAGAAATGTAATTTTTTTAGTTGTATTAGCATTTCATCCCTTGAGACTATGTGCCAACAGGCCACTTAATACGGAAGTACAAGGTGACACAGAAAAACGGGAACTTTTGAAATGCGTAGTGGCAGCCATGTACAGTTGGCAGCACTGCGGAACAGGAACCCTGAGCTGTAAACAGTCTCGTCATTTAGTAATCAACTGCAAGGCAATCAATGGCAGCTGTGCGAGAATTGTTCGGTAACCGTGTCCTCTCAAGATTCGGTGACATTCCCTGGCCCTCAAGATCACCGGATTTGTCCGTTTGTGATTTTTTCTTGTGGGGCTACCTTAAGAGTCGGGTCTACACGACTCGGCCAAGGACACTGAATGAATTGAAACAAAGAATTCAAGACGAAATTCGTGGTATCCCAGCTGAGATGTTGCAGCGATCAATGGGGAACCTCAACAGCAGATTGGAAGAATGCATACGTACAGGAGGACGCCATCTACAGGACGTCATTTTCAGACATTGATAATTTGGATTACTGTCTCTTAAAAGGCAAGTTGTAGCGGTTCAACTGCTGTCAATAAAATGTTTTTGTTGGATTTCTTCTATTTTTATTGGGTTTTTCAAAAGTTCCCGTTTTTCTGTGTCACCCTGTATAACATTTCACGTTAACTGCTTTCATTTTCAGTATTACAATAAGTTTTGCTATTTTTGTTTCTCTTCAGACCTGCTGTAACACACTGCGGCACACAATCTAGGAAGATAAGAGTGAGGGTCTTCTGTGCTGCGGGAGCTTTCCAAAGCACAGCAAACCAGTGGTTAGGTGCTAATAATAAAACAGCTCCACAAAAGGATTAGGTTTAGACTAAAAAGGTTCAGTTTTAAAATAGGCTGGAGATCTTTAAACACTGTACATGTGTGATACTAACTGATCCTGGCGTTTTTCAAACACTACAATTACACCACAGCCAGCACTGCAATGGAAAAAAAAAGTCTCTAACAATTAGGCCGATATTTTTTTTTATAGAATTTTAATTTCTTTAACTTTATAAAATTAAAGTTAATTATTGGAGAACATTTCAGGTGTTTGGTGTTCACTGTATAATACAATTCTGTGGGAATCTAAAATAAACTGGCGAGTCATGAGGATGAAATTTTGACAAATTTTACAAAGTCTCTGGATGAGATGCTGGAACGACTTGGCTGTAAGCTAATTACACTGTGTGCACAATTATTAGGCAAGTGATTATTTTAACCATATTATCATTTTTATGCATATATTCCAACTCCAAGCTATATTAACTTGAATGCTTATTGGATTTAAGCATATCAGGAGATGTGTATTTGTGTGGCCTAAGGAGACCAACACCCTATATCAAGGTGTGCAGAATTATTAGGCAGCTTGTTTTCCTCGGGCAAAATGGGCCAAAATGAGATTTAACTGACTCTGAAAAGTCAAAAATTGTAAAAAGTCTTTCAGAGGGATGCAGCACATTGTGGCGTGATCACAGAACCATCAAACGTTTTGTTACAAATAGTCAAAAGAGTCACAAGAAACGTGTTGAGAAAAAAATACGCGAATTAACTGCTAAAGATTTAAGAAGGATCAAACGTGAAGCTACCAGGAGCCCATTATCCTCCAGTGCTGTCATATTCCAGAACTGCAACTCGGAGTGTCCAGGAGTACAAGGTGTCCAGTGCTCAGAGACATGGCCAAGGTAAGGAGGGCTGAGACCCAACCACCCCTGAACAAGACACATAAGTTGAAACGTCAAGACTGGGCCATGAAATATCTGAAGACAGATTTTATGGACTGATGAGATGAGAGTCACTCTTGACAGACCAGATGGATGGGCCCGTGGCTGGATCAGTAACGGGCACAGAGCTCCACTTTGACGCCAGCAAGGTGGAGGTTAGGTACTGGTATGGGCTGGTATTATAAAAGATGAGCTAGTTGGTCCTTTTTGGGTTGAGGATGGACTCAAAATCAACTCCCAAACCTACTGCTATTTTTTAGAAGACACTTTCTTCAAGCAGTGGTACAGGAAAAAGTCTGTATCTTTCAAGAAGACCATGATTTTTATGCAGGACAATGCTCCATCACATGCATCAAAGTACTGCACTGCATGGCCAGCCAGTAAAGGCCTTAAAGATGACAGAATAATGACATGGCCCCCTTCCTCACCTGACCTAAACTCTATTGAGAACTTGTGAGCCCTTCTTAAATGGGAGATTTAAGGTGAAAGGAAAATTTTACACTTCTCTGAAGAGTGTCTGGGAGGCTGTGATTACTGCTATGCATGGAAGGCTTATGATTGTTACTGAAAAGAAGGGTCACTTTGTTTGTTTGTTTTTGGAAATGTTGGAGTTGCTTATTATTCTCACTTTAACAGAAGAAAACAAACAATTGAGATGGGAACATTTTTGTTTTTCTTTTAGTTGCGTAATAATTCTGCAAACTAATACTTGCCTGATAACTGTGCACACATGCACTCACCTAAAGGATTATTAGGAACACCTGTTCAATTTCTCATTAATGCAATTATCTAATCAACCAATCACATGGCAGTTGCTTCAATGCATTTAGGGGTGTGGTCCTGGTCAAGACAATCTCCTGAACTCCAAACTGAATGTCAGAATGGGAAAGAAAGGTGATTTAAGCAATTTGAGCGTGGCATGGTTGTTGGTGCCAGACGGGCCGGTCTGAGTATTTCACAATCTGCTCAGTTACTGGGATTTTCACGCACAACCATTTCTAGGGTTTACAAAGAATGGTGTGAAAATGGAAAAACATCCAGTATGCGGCAGTCCTGTGGGCTTAAAATGCCTTGTTGATGCTAGAGGTCAGAGGAGAATGGGCCGACTGATTCAAGCTGATAGAAGAGCAACTTTGACTGAAATAACCACTCGTTACAACCGAGGTATGCAGCAAAGCATTTGTGAAGCCACAACACGCACAACCTTGAGGCGGATGGGCTACAACAGCAGAAGACCCCACCGGGTACCACTCATCTCCACTACAAATAGGAAAAAGAGGCTACAATTTGCACGAGCTCACCAAAATTGGACAGTTGAAGACTGGAAAAATGTTGCCTGGTCTGATGAGTCTCGATTTCTGTTGAGACATTCAAATGGTAGAGTCAGAATTTGGCGTAAACAGAATGAGAACATGGATCCATCATGCCTTGTTACCACTGTGCAGGCTGGTGGTGGTGGTGTAATGGTGTGGGGGATGTTTTCTTGGCACACTTTAGGCCCCTTAGTGCCAATTGGGCATCGTTTAAATGCCACGGGCTACCTGAGCATTGTTTCTGACCATGTCCATCCCTTCATGACCACCATGTACCCATCCTCTGATGGCTACTTCCAGCAGGATAATGCACCATGTCACAAAGCTCGAATCATTTCAAATTGGTTTCTTGAACATGACAATGAGTTCACTGTACTAAAATGGCCCCCACAGTCACCAGATCTCAACCCAATAGAGCATCTTTGGGATGTGGTGGAACGGGAGCTTCATGCCCTGGATGTGCATCCCACAAATCTCCATCAACTGCAAGATGCTATCCTATCAATATGGGCCAACATTTCTAAAGAATGCTTTCAGCACCTTGTTGAATCAATGCCACGTAGAATTAAGGCAGTTCTGAAGGCGACAGGGGGTCAAACACCGTATTAGTATGGTGGTCCTAATAATCCTTTAGGTGAGTGTATGTATTCCCCTGATGATGTTCACACTCACATTTCCTTTTTAAAACATTCAGGTTTATTAACATTTTATTTTTGTATTTGTTCCATATTAAAATGAATCCTCAGAAATACAACTTGCCTAATAATTGTGCACACAGTGTATAAGGAAGCAAGGGACTGTTGTTTGTGAAACTTCTTACAAACTTAACATTTACTGCAGGGGTCTAGTAGCTAGTTTGACCGCAATAATTTTGAATCAAGTTATTTAAATTTTGAAGTAGCCCAGAGGTTACTGCGGATGTGAAACACTTGTAAAAGATCCGGGATTACCTCCTACTTCAGTTACAGGTGAAGTGTGCATGTTCTTCACATGTCTATGTTCATTCTCTTTGAGTATCCATCCATCCATCCATTCTCCAACCCACTATATCCTAACACAGGATCACGGGGGTCTGCTGGAGCCAATCCCAGTCAACACAGTGCACAAGGCAGGAAACAAACCCTGGGCACCACAGGGTACACACACACACGGTAGTGTACACTGGGTTAGGCTATAAGGGAGGATGTGCCAGCCTTACACAGATTGTTAGGACTGGTGCCCATCCCAGGGATCCTTCTGAAATTGTTCCCAAGGTAGTCTGCATTACTATTTTGGCAAGAACAGAAAATATTAGGGATTAGGCTAAGAAAATGATATTATTTAGTCTTCGAGAAAAACAAATCAGTCAGCCCAACATGTTGAGAATTAACAGAAGGACTGACGACTGTGTTCAGTATGAGGCTCATTAACAATATCCCATCATGTAGGACTTGTCACGCGAGTGAATTCAAAGTATTTTGTGTGCAGCAAACGGTGTCTGATTTGTAGCTGTTATTGCAGACGTTTCTCCAATATGCTTTACATTGATCCACTATCCATCGAGCATACCATATTACCAAAATGACATACAGTAACTAAGAAAGCCAGAGAAGAAGGAGGCCATGAAAAGAGAGACAGAGAGCACAACAAGTCTTAAAATAAATGAGATACTAACAAAGATGTGAGATTTGGCATAATAATTGCACACTTGATATATATAAATTGTGTGATGACGGATTATTTCATTTAACATGGTGAATAAATGCCTTCCACATGTTTATATAGGGGAGTAGTCAGTTATAAATAGTCAGTTTCAAATTCGGGTTCATATAATACTACTTTTAGATAGATTTTCAAATATATGACACTAATAGAAAAAATCGGGCGTGGTCTCCCCTCGACTTTCTCATATATTAACCGCAAGACAAGGATTATATTTTCATAATATGTACATTAAAGAGCTATGAACAGCAAATCAAATCAAATTAATATACTGAACAATTATTATAAAAGTAAAGTTGAATAAATCTGCAGCTGTATGAATAAAACGTAAAGTACCACCAGATTAGCAGAAAGAGCCCAAAAGTTGATAGAAATCTACGTTTTGTACTTAATACTTGAATGCAAAATTTGGTTGACCGAAGTGAAAGCGCACTCAAGTTATCGCGTTTACATACACAGACAGACACACACAGAGGCATAATTCAAAAAATGGTATTTTCAGACTCAGAGAGGTCTAAAAACTCGAGGGTCATCAAAATCTCTTAAATGGAATTTTTGGGCGATTCCAATACTTTCCCAATACTTCATATATGAGAAAGTAAAAAAGTAATAGAATGCAATTAAGAATTTTAAAGCTGCATGAAAATACACCTAATTAATCAAATGTGATTGTGAGGTTTATTTATATTTTTCTACATCAAGGTGCCTAATGTCCTATTCTGCTAAGCTCAATGTAATAATAATGATACCAAAGGAAATCAAAGTGGTAAAAGAAAGACACATTTTGTCTGGAGTTCAGTTTATATTTGTGTTGATTGTCATTGCGAATTCAGAACTGCAAACTATCTTACAAAAGAGGACCTCAGGCATCCACTGAGAGTCAGCTTCTCATATTTTGTAAGGGGAGAGTAATTAAGGGTGGTGAAAGATGACAGTAAACTCCATATAATGAATATGTTACTGGCAATGTATAAAAGGCGGGCATTGTATAGAATGCCTGGCGTTTTTGGGCAAAGTATGAAATATCCAAATTATTTTAATAATATATATATATATACTTGCCCCGGGTGGCACGGTGGTGCAGTGGGTAGCGCTGCTGCCTCGCAGTTAGGAGACCCGTGTGGGTTCACTTCCAGGGTCCTCCCTGCGTGGAGTTTGTATGTTCTCCCCGTGTCTGTATGGGTTTCCTCCCACAGCCCAAATACATGCAGGTTAGTTGCATTGGAGGTCCTAAATAGTCCTTAGTGTGTGGGTGGGTGTGTGCCCTGCGGTGGGCTGGCACCCTGTGTTGGCTAGGAGTGGCTCCAGCAGAAGTTAGTAGTTAGGATATAGCGGGTTGGATAATGGATGGATATACTTTCCCTAGGCATTGTATAGAATGACAAATGCTATTTAGGCAAAGTATTAAAAGAGAGTCATGAAAAGACGTATATGAAAAAGAAAGAAATACAAAATAAAGTATAGGACTTTCTTATTGAGGAAAACAAGAGAAAATAAAATACGAACCTACTTGTCGCCACGTGACATTAGAAACGTCTTTAGCGGGAGTATTTTATACGTTGCCGGTTTGTCTTTTGGCATTGCACAGAATGCCTAGGAAATGTGTGACATATTAATCGTTTCTTACTTTGACATCCAATTTTCGCCATTTATATCTTGCCTAGGCATTCTATACCATGCCTGCCGGTAACAAATATATAGTGTTTACTTTTAAAGATTTGATTGTTAAAAAAATATGGCAGATATTCATTTTCAAATAAACAATAAGATGCACAAAGCTCTTTTTCCATTTTAGAGTTAGAGGTGACTCATTATAGAGGATGAAGTCAAGATTTGGCCCAACTGGTGCATTTAAGCCGTCTATTGAGTCCCAGTGACTTACAGTAAATTCCTGTCACAGTTTAACTCATTTGGTTACTGACGTTGATTCAACACACACATCGAGAGCAGACGCATTAGGACTTGCAAACCCATTATTTAGAAAAAACAGGTGGTTTAGTATTAAATACATAAAGTACAATCAGTATTTATATATTTAGAAATATACTGAAATATCATTATCAGGAAATAGCTGATTTACATTTAGAGACTCTAAACCTCCAATAGGTTTTATTCACAATATCTCTGGATTGCTTTTTAAAATTAATTTTAGAAAATAAAACTATATGCTACTGTATCCCCATTCGTGCGCAGAACAGATCTTTTCTTCCTTTTAGCACTCACAGCTAACCTCTCTTTCGAGAATAACGTCACTTGTGAGTGTGGAATTGAGCTCGAGTACAGGTGATGATGTTATGAGAAGATATAAAGAAATATTAATGGGGCTAACAGCCTGAAGAGGAGATGCTGTCAAAACAAAAGAGGTGAGCAGTAGAAGGATGGCAATAAACATAAAAAACAACTAAAGCTTAGTAACAAAATACAGATGCCAAGGTCAGAATAAAACCAGTTAAAGGCAAACAAAGTGAGGCTGAACAAGGTGGCAAAGATCAATGGCAGAGACTGAAACAAAGATATCAGAAACTAAAGAAATGAGACAATATTGAAAATCAACGGCCTGCTTGAAGATGCCAGCAGATGGGCACAACAGTTTCAGGTGCCCGGCCATGTAAATACAAGTGGGAGGCCCAGTCAATGGCCAGTGAACACAGGAGGGGTGGCGAGACAAGTTACGGTATCTGCGGGTGGGACACTGAGATGATCAAACATCAGGACCACGACTGAAAGGCACTGCGGATCCTAAGTCACTGCAGCGTCACTCAAAATCTCCGACTTGGGCTGGCCGACCGAATATTCTTAAAAAGATAAGCGCGCTGCAAAGTACGCTTGTAAAGTTTTCACTGTCTCACTAAGACACTAGCATTTTATATTCATGAGATGTCTCTTAGGAACAACTAGAATATAATGGAACAAAGATAACTCTTCAAAATTCCTGACATTACAAAAGACTATAAACTTAAGTGTTATTTTAAGGAAAAATGTACTTTATAACATATAGCATGTAGAAAAAGTAGAAATCCAAAAATCAGATGATATTTTATTTCAATGCCTGTTTTACAAATTACTCACTTATCCAATGGTAAACAACAAACAAGTCATCCAAATAGTAAAATCGGTTTCTTGTAATTCAGAGTAGCAGGTTATTATTATCTTTTACCACTGAATTCATAGTAACTTGATTTCTTTTTATAATTTTACGGTTTTCACTCACATTTGAAAATTTAAGTGCGATTAATTGGCACATGTTCTTCTTGGCTGGTTCTAAAGGCAAAAAAAAAGTGCCACTGATTTGTACTGCGAATGACTTCATGGAGTTCAACAGTAAAATGAGCTAAGAGCAGAATGATGTCAAATTAGGTGTATATAATTTAATTACTGAGAAAAACCTTCTCAAGATCAAATATTGTAATATCAGTTTAGAACTCTTCAGAATGCTTATAAATTTAAAGGATATGTAATAAACGTACCCTTACATTTTCTGATTATACTTAAGCACTTTATAGAAATACCTTATGCATATATACATGTTATTCCTGTGGATGTACTTCAAAAATAACTGTCAAAGTAAGCAGCAGAAGCACTAACCTTTGCAAACCACTAATGTTTATTTGGTCTGACTCAATACATACGGTGGTGTGAGATTTTTGAGTAGATTAGAAGCATGAATTACCATGTAGCACTGGCTGATGGCAGTAAGATCATTATCTGGCAGCAACCTTGCTTTCAAATACTTCTTTTCTTCCTTTGGTTGGCTGAACTTGCAGTTGTGACCTCACCTTTCTTGCAGACTTTCCAGCAGGTAGCAATGCCGAGTCCTCTGCAGTCCCAGTTGCCTGAGCTTTTGGCCTAAGAGGAAGGGCAGTGTTAGCTCTGAAAGAAATAAACTGCCTCTTAATTTCAGTGCTCACTGGTTGCCTTCGCTGTCGTGATGGAGAGGGACTGTCCGTTCGGGAGGTGGAATAGCTTCTTGGAGATGCACTGAGGCTTCGCGGAGGGGGTAACATGGAACTTCGGGGTGTCATACGCAGGGGTATCCTAGGGCTACCTTGGAAAGTAGCCGGGCTTGGTGACATCTGGACCTGTGACGGCATCTGCTTTGACCTCTGCTCATAATGGACATTCACGCTTGCGTTTCCTGTTTTATGCGCTTGCAGCCTGAAACATCACAAAAATGACAGGTTTAACCTTACGCTACATATTGTCTATTGATTAAAAAACACCAAGGGAACAAATTAACAATTGCACATTTACTCTTGAATCAAAAGAAATTAATTGCACTCAATGATAATACATTGAGACCAGAAAACAAAATCATCCTTTTTAACTGGACATTCTTTCTATTTCCTGTTGTGCAAGTTTCATGTACAAACACTCTTGAAATCAGCGGTTCTCAACCTTTCTAGTGCCGTGACCCTTTAATACAATTTCCCATGCTGTGGACACCCCAACCGTAAAATTATTTTCGTTGCTACTTCATAACTGTAATTTTGATACTGTTATGAATCGTAATGTAAATATCTGCTATGCAGGATGTATTTTCATTGTTACAAATTGAACATAATTAAAGTGTAGTGATTAATAACAAAAACAATATGTAATTATATATTGTGAAATATTTATTTTTAATCTATACTAATAAAAGGCAAAGCCCTCACTGACTCACTGACTGACTCACTCACTCATCACTAATTCTCCAAGTTCCCGTGTAGGTAGAAGGCTGAAATTTGGCAGGCTCATTCCTTACAGCTTACTTACAAAAGTTAAGCAGGTTTCATTTCACATTCTACGAATAACGGTCATAACTGAATCCTACTTACGTACATATATACGACCACAGCCTGCAGCTCGGTCGCCGTGTGAGGCGGAGTTGCATCCCTCATCGTCACGCCTCCCATGTAATTGAGTGCCTGCCCATATAAGGCCGTCCATCAGCAACAATCCAATAGACACGCTGCCGCTAAATATTCGCGGGTGAAGGACTGTGCTTATGCAAACGAAGATGAGATGGTCAGGGATAGACTAGTGTTTGGCACAAACTCAGTGAAAGTGCGAGAGAAAAATTTAAGTGCCGGGTCTGAGCTAACATTAAATAAAGTCGTGGACATCGCAAGATCGCACGAGATAGCACAAGCACAGCTGAGAAGCTTCGATGCATGTACTCCGAGTGGCTAACGGTAACTGACTTTTCAGGACTGGTAAAAGTAAACCCGTGTAGGCAGTGTGTGATGTCTGAGATAAAGAGGAACACGAGCTGTTTGTTGATGCAGTAAGAAAGGAACAACCCTCTGAATCTGAACAAGCCTTTGTAGACACATCAATAGGAAAGCAAAGTGTAAAGCTTAAGTTTAAATTACGTTCATAGACACGCTGCCGCTAAATATTCGCAGGCAAATCCACAACTTAATACCAGGAATGCCTGTTAAACATCTTAGATTCACGAGTACCGATTTGGGTAGTGAACACTTCGATGAATGAAACCTGTTATGTTTACAACGGTTGACAAACACAGAATATAACTTGAACACAACACATCCTCCAAATACGAACCTAAATTAAAGAAATAATGATAATCAAATCCTTGATGACAGCAACACTCATAACAGTCACAAAATAATTACAATGACAATCATGTTACGTTATTTTTAAAATGTTTCCTTTTCTTTTTCATAACTTGTTTAATACAGTACTTCTCCACTGTGAAGCGCGGGTATTTTGCTAGTTAGAAATAAATGAAATTTTGTCTTCATGACTTACGTTTATTTGTTTTTCTTCATTGTGTATTGAACTGTATTCACCGTATTCAAGTGGTATACTTATTTGAAAATGTGAAAAGCATGGTGTAGCCTGGGTAACAGTCTTAATATAACAACAGTAAACTGCATTGCTACAAAATTGATGCGACAGTACTCGTAAAAATCCAACGTCATTGCGAAGGTTGAGGCTGCTTCTTTCTCACCAGATCATAAATTCTCGGGGCAGTCTTTACAAGAGCACAATGAAGATCATCTTCTGCAACAAGTCTACTTCTGTATTTAGACTTGATAACCAACAAGCTGGAAAACCCTGTTTCGCAAAGATATGTTGTTGGAAATGGAAGAAGTACGTAAATCCCCGCAACAGCGTTATGTGTTCGACGTACAGTAATGTAAACAGTTAAAAATACGATAAAACATTTGATTCAATTGTCTGCAACATCTATCCTCGAATGACATTTATAGTAAAAAAACCTAGTAACTACCAATGGAAAAAATTTGTACAATAACAAGTTTTACACATTAGAATAGACAAAACCCATATTTCCAATGGTCTTAGGCTACCCCTGGCAAATCATCATTCGACCTCCGACGGGGTCGCGATCCACAGGTTGAGAACCGCTGCTTTAGAGGATCAGACTTCAGATAGTCAAATACATAAAATATTTAATTGCAGGTCAATGTGCTGGCAGGGGACATGGCAGAACAAAGGCATTTTGAAATTGCAGTAGAAGTTCGAATTGGCAAGAGAGACCACACTTCATTATCTCTTAGGCTACCTGACGGGGGATGAAATACCGTCAGCTGAAAAATTGAAAAAAACAGCAAAACACACACAATAAAGACCTGTTAAGGTATTGTTATACTGTACAACATTCTAAAAATCAACATCACGCACTCAGCACTGAAAGCAGAATATGCAATGAATATGACGCATGAAAATAAGGAGACAGCTAATCCAAAATATTAAGATGTTACACTGTAAAAATATCAGTAAATTTAATGGCAAAAAAAATACCTTTTCTGAAAATAAGGAAAGTTACCTTATGTTCTACATAAATTACCTGTATATCTTAAACAATACATTTCCTTATTTTTTACAGCCAAGTTCTCTTAAATCGATATTTTTCTACCTTCTAAATATGCTGAGTACCATTTACTGATACATTAGAGTTACACTAAAAAAAAATCGCTTTTAATCTGACAGTGTAAAACTGTTAAATAGCGAAGGTAGACAACTGTAAAATGTAAAGCGCTGCTTCAGTAACCCCAAGTTAGGATATTTGCATAAGGACACGCCCCCTTTTACCGTATTGGTCCTGATGATCCACATACCTTTGCACAGGAGGGGAAAAAACTTGTCGCAATTTCGTCTATCTGTATACTTGTATATGGTTAGATAGATAGATAGATAGATAGATAGATAGATAGATAGATAGACAGATAGATAGATAGATAGATAGATAGATAGATAGATAGATAGATAGATAGATAGATAGATAGATACTTTATTAATCCCAAGGGGAAATTAGATGACAATAAAGTTCACTTTGACTTTGACTTAGAAAGGGGAAGAAAATCCAGAATATGAGAATCATATTCCACTGATGCTTTTATCCAAGGTGAACACATCTGAGATGACAATTCATTTCATTTACTTTGTCAGGTGGAGCCCAGGCATTCATCCTTTTATGAAGTTTTTGTTAATACTCCTAATAATTATAATGATATACTGCTAAGCCTCTTATTCGTAACATTTTGCCTAGCATAGCGTTGCCGCACCTACTACACGACGAAACAACTCAGATGTTGGCAGACTTATTTTTCCCTGCGTGTTGATGGTTTTTTAAGGTTATGGAAGCTGATTTATGGTGGGTTGTGTTTGATAAGCTGGCACACTGTCAGGGCACCATACGCCACAAAAGCAAACATTACTTCTCCGCCAGGCAATGTGCCATAACTTCCTTAAACACCGAATTATTTCCAATGTATGTAATTAAATGATTAATCACGTTTGCTATTGATTGTTGTTATTTTATTGATGCAAACTGTGCACTGGTGTTTGGTTCTGACAATATTTTCTAAGAGTTTATTGATTAGCATATTTATTACAGTGCATGGATTTTAGGTTACGGTTAAACGTTAACTTCTATTGGAATGTGTTGTACAGAAAAAAACAGTTATTTACTATAAAGTTATACCGTAGACCAAAAGATTCTGGCAACCACAGCTGCTAGTACTGTAAATTTATCATTATTTTATTTTTTTACAGTGTACACATTCACAAACCTTTCAAATTGCATCACAAAAATATCAACCAACGGGTTATTTAGCAAGGTCTCCAACCTTGAGTTGGACATAAAAAATTCAGACTGCACACATGAAGAAAGGTATGGTGAGAATACTGCAAGGTTGACTGGGCTTGCAGTGCCGGACAAAAAGAAATTTCACGTCCCACTAGACAAAGAGTGGATGACAAAGTAGAACGTCGTAAACAATTCAAAAACATTGGCGCGATACACATGCAGAGCAGGTTAGATATAATGGAAGTACGAAAATTCGCAAGTCTCCAAAAAATGATAGTAAAGATCGCATTAGCGCAAACAAATGGAAATTATTACTCGGTGAAATAACGGAACAGTGAAAAGAGATCAAATATATTGCTCGGATTTAAACTTTAAGTCAGAGACCTGTAGATCGTCTAATTCGAGTTGCCGTGAAATGTTCGAAGCGCCGCGCGAGATGCAGATGACGCGGCACGGCAGCAGCAGCAAGCCAGCAGCTGATCGAGCAAAGAGGAGGTTAAAATAAAAAAAACTGTATTTGTTTCCCATGGTTTCACTGTTTAAGAGGGGGTTTCGGAGGAGCGACCGCATCTCCTTTTCACAACACGAGCGGCAGAGACACGAAGTGGCTGGCGTGTAGCGCATGCAAGGGGTTGGAGTTGGCGAGTCAAGCAAGCAAGGGGCAAAGCCCCCTAGTATTCCAAAAAGAAATATTTTTCTGTATAACAAACTGCATTCACCATATCATGGAAATTAGGAAAAATCAGATTATAACTAAGTTGAGTGTGCTATAAATATTTAAACAATATTTTAAACGATAAAAAAATGAGGTTACTGCTTATGTAATTTTTGTACCTTCTTTTTGCTAGGAAATGAGGGGCAGTACCCCACTTGCCCTGAATGCACAGAGGACGCTGCTATTTACAATATAGTGTTGGTGAGAAATCAATCCGCTACTCACTGTTATGAAACCTTTACGGTGTTTATTGTGGCAAAATAGGATGTGAAATTACTGTTTATGTGGCAATACTACAAATCGCAATAACGGCACACGTTCTGAAAAGGCAAGTTTGTTCAATAACCTTTAAGTATTGATCTAGACCTGCATACCACTCAGTCTGTGTGTAATCAGTTATACGTTACAGGACAGTGTGCTATACTGCAATCCTAGGAATCCGTTTTATTCTGTGGACATGTCTGGTTGGTGTACTCTCAACAGTCTGCAGCAGTACAGTTATGTGAGTAATCTAAGCTAAAGATACAGAGTTTGATACTTTGTAATATACATTAAACTGCTTTCTAGTTGTGCATGTAGCCATATGCTTTTCTTCACAATCAAATTTTTATTGAATTACGGGGCTCTGCTCCCTGCTCACCTCGCTCACCAACCCTCGGGCAGGCTCTATGCGCTACCCTCTTCCCGGCTCTGCCGCTCACGTATGGGGTAGCAGATGTACAATTTAAACAGATTGATATTTTCATGGGAATTGTTACATATTAATAATAGACCTACCTATTTTACATTACAGCGAGTAATTAACCATAGTAAAAAATAGTAAAACGTAATCAATTGAAAGAAAATTATGTTTCATGTTGCGTTAGAGGTATTCGTTGCTTTATATGTTTTCGTTCTGTTTGGCTTTGAAATTAACACACAAATACTTTTTAAACTTACACTTTTACTGTAAAAAGTCAGCAAAAACAATATGTGGAATTAACTTTTTGTCAATATCACATTGAATTTTATTTCCGTGTTTGGACTTACATCGTGACAACACAACGTATAACTGCCCGTGAGTGAATATCGTTTCTTTCTCTCAAATAAACCGACTTTTTCGAATGTTTGTCCCTGTGATTTGTTAATTGTCATAGCAAAAGCTATTCCAACGGGAAACTGTAAACATTTTAAAACAAATGGCATATCAAGATCTCCTTTGGTGTCTAATGTGCTACATTACCTTTCTTGTCACCTGTTAAAATTTCACATGTCAGAATTGTTCGAACAATTCTGAATACAACTAATCTTGTCCTATTTCATAGCCCATCGCTCAGACATAAATAACGCCATAACATTACGATCCGTCGTCCTTTCTACAGTAATTTGCGCAGTGGAAGGCCAGACGGTGTTAATGGTTGTAAATATCTTCCGCACCATCACCACCAACTGTTTTAGCAGAGTCTATTGATACACATTTAACCAATCTGATGTGTAACCGATCGACATTTTTGCCGTTAATTTGTTTGACTTCATGTTTTCTCGGTGCTAGATTTGCCCATGTACTCATTTTTTTCTGTTGACAACCCTTCGGGATGATTATTGGACATAAGTCTTGTTTTATTGGGAACTTAAAGTGAGGAAAACGTAAAAATTTCTAAGACTTCAGAGCAAAGGAACTGTGTCTGACAAAAGCATTCACACGAATGAGAGGTGAGAAGACCGTGGGCAGTTAATCATAAATGGTCGAGAGGAGGGCGGGACTTGAAAAAATCTCTTGGTCTCATCTCAACATTTTCTTTTATAATAGAGAGACATGTATGTGTACCTTGAAGAAAACTGATGGAAATGAACTTGCAAACATTAACTTTTGGGATCACATACAGTATGGCTTATTGTAAACAGCTGGCCCCCCTTTTTTCAACTGTGGTGGACAGCCGGGGCTCTTACCCGGCTGGGACACCCCAACCATGGAAATGCTGATGGAAAGAGTATTTTCAAGACTGTCTGCCCCCGACTGACAGAGAGCAGCCCCCCTGGCTTCCAGAGGATCAAGGGTGATGAGCATGGGAGCTCAACTCTACTGGGGCCTGTGGCCACCGCCAGTGGGGTGCCTGGACATTTGCAGGGTCCTATGTCTGCCACACCTGGAAGTACTGCCGGAAGAAGCTCGTTGGGCACCTGGACTCCTTCTGTGTGCCCTATAAAATAGCCAGTCAGCACCACTCAAGACCCAGAGTCGGGTGGAAGAGGGTGAAGCTTGCTTCAGGAGGAGTGGAGGCAAGAGAAGGAGAGAAGAAAAGGGTTTTGTGCTGGACTGTGCAGTGGGAGCTTTCTGTACTGTGGGTAGCAATAGAAAAGCGCTTCCTCACGTGAATAAATGTGTGCTGGGTGGCAAACTCGGGCCTCTGCCTGTCTGTGTCGGGTGAGGGCAGCTGTACACACCCTAGTGGTCCACACAACCTACCATGCAAAGGAGCTGTCCAACTGAAAATGGGAGCTTCTTAACTCTTTTTGACCGGCTCCTGCTCAGAGTCTTCTTTACTGTCGTAGTGGCACCCGAGTCCCTGCAAACTCTAGTCAGGCAACCATTTATAATCTGCATTTAAAACTATTGCACCAGTGCTGCAAATGCCTAAATAAGCACAGTTTCTAAAGGCGAGTGTAAAAAAGACAGATTAAAATATTGCTTGATGAGGCTCATGGCGGGCACGGAGTCAGTTGTTGCTCAGAATGCAGTTAGTACCAACTGCAAGCAAGCAGGAAAATGACTCAAGCACATACAGTACTCTTCTTGTTTCATTGCTGTCTGATTACTAAAAATACTGTATGGTCAGAAAACAACTTTTTGTAAAGAAAATGTTTTTAGGTTTTTTGCATCTCGTAAATTTTACATCCAAATCCATCACAATGAACCACCAGTATGAACACAGTTATTACCAAATCTTAAAGGCACATACCTAAGTGTTCCTTGAGGTTCTGATTTCTGTGTAGTAAGTGCTGTTTGCAGGGTTTGAGAAGACCTTCTAGGCGCTAAGTGTGTTGAAAACCTATTTACTGGTGTTACTGGTCTAGGAATTCTACTTTTCCAGCCCAGGGTTTCATGTTCTGTGTTCTGCTTGTGTATCTTTTTGGTAAGCGAATCATCTGAATCATGAGTATCTTCCTCTGAGCCAGTGGTTGATAATGTTTCTGAAGCTCTCCTCTGATCGTCTCCAGAAGATGCCGACGATGAAGCAGCTGAAGCCATTCTTAAACGTCCTTGCCGTTTTTCCATGATTAGACGAACCAGATCTGGCTTTTTTGCCCGTTTGTAGAGCCATTCTTTGGAAGAGAAAGAAGCTGAATGCTCTGAGCCGGTGTCATCTTCAGAGAGCAAGATAGGTATACGGCTCCGATGCTTGGATCTTAGCGGCTTATTTGGCACAGTCATCTTAGCAGGTGTACTGGGACCTTCTAACACAGATTCAGCATTAGCATCTCCTACTAGAGGTTCTTCTGGTGGTGAAGCCAAATCTTTCTGGACTTCTGGTTCTCCATCTGTAAGGACTAAATTAGGCACACTATCTAATTTATTCTCAGGTTCTATTTCTATTGACACATCCAGGCCATTTAGAATTTTGTGGTCTTCCGAAGGAATGACAGCACATACTGAACTGCCGGCTTCTCCCTCCTTTTCAGTAGAGCTTAAATCTCCATTCTCTTTAATTATTTCCTGCTCCGGGTACTCTTCCTCTACCAAAGGCTCATCAACCACTCCAAAGAAGCCATACTCATCCTGCCTTAGCTGCTGGCCACTGGAAGACATGATGTTCAAGTGTGACTTTTCAGCAATATGGACAAATGTACGCTCAACTTTGGTGAAGGGAGAGGATGTAGTGCTAGCTGGGATCAGAGGTTTTGGTTCAGATTTTAGCACAGATGATAAAGTTCCTGGCTCTGAAACATCTAATTGGCTTCCCATAGGCTGTGGCCTCTCATTCTGAGGGGTGATGGCAGCCATTGTTCCTAAATCTACATCTGGGGCCAAGTCTCCAGCACCTAATGATTTTCTTACATCTCCAGGAGAAAACAAAACAAGTGTTTTGGAACCTTCTTCCATCTCCATATCCCCTTCTACAGTGGAGGCTCTGCCCTTCGATTCTTTCTGATCATCGGCCAGAAGGGTGGACGGTGCCCCATCCTGACTACGCTCGGTACTTTTCTGACTGAGCTCACTGCTCGACTCGCTACGTGGAGCCAATTCTTCAAGAAGCACATCCTGATTCTCTTCTTGTTTTTCTCCGGCTGGCATCTCACGGCGATGTGGCAAATGGCCAGTCAAAACCACCGTTAGGAAATCCACCTTTTTAGTTCGCGGAGGATGTACATTGTGCTCTCTTGGTATTTCGGAAGCCTGGTCCCTTGCTTTAAAATCCTGATAAGGCAGACATGAAGGCACCATCAATGGCAGGCCATTATGCTCAAAGGGTTTGGGCGACAGTATCTGCAAGAAATGAGAAAAATGAAATTAATCTTTACTTATATGTGAACCACACTGTCCTCCACTTATTGGACTACACTTTGTTATATTAAAATATAAGGCCTTAAATGCCAACATAACGTCTTACAAATCCATTCAGTCAGTCAGTTAGTCAGTCATTATTCTTTAAATATAAGTAACTGAAGGGGTAGCTAGTTTTAAGGCAATTTATTTTAAACTTTAATGTTACTTTAACCTACCATAATGCAAAAACAGAAGTAAAAAGATCAAATGTCCTTTTTAAATAGTCACTTTAATTTTTCACAAAGCTACAATTACAGGACTCTACGTTCCTAAGTACTTGGCATCTGATTTGATTTCAAACCGGGATGTCTTCCATGTAGGTTGGACTCCTTCACCGTTTGTGAATGGGGGGTTTCTTTTAGGGTTACCACTTTCACCTCACAGTCAAAGGACTGATTAAGTACGACTGTGTGTGTGTGTGTGTGTCTTCAAGGGTTGGGTCTTATTTCGTGCCTACAGCTTTTGGAACAAATGCACATCTCCATGTGTTTGTAGTGGAAAAAGTGTCGAAAAAGGAGAATTGGAACTAAATTTACTCTCATCAAGAGACACAGCTGCCAAATGCAAATATTTGGCACACACAGCCAAGCAGTGCTGTAAAAAAAACAAAAAAAACATTGTCAACCTTAAACCGTCAAGTGCGATAACTGTACAATTTAACCTTTTCCATAATACTGTTAATAATGTGACCAAATAATTTGAATGTGACTCTTCAGGCCATCTGCTACATTATCAATTCACTTAATGTTACTCTTTTATCATGCAAATAACATTTTTATTACTATTTAATTTAATATTGTTTCTTTGTATCAGTATACTGCTGCTGGATTATGTGAATTTCCACTTGGGATTAATAAAGTATCTATCTATCTATCTATCATAAAGTGACTTTCATATCTATCTATCTATCTATCTATCTATCATAAAGTGCCTCTCATATCTATCTATCTATCTATCATAAAGTGACTCTCATATCTATCTATCTATCTATCAATCAATCAAATGCAATATTAGTTTATCTATCCATAATATGAAACACTTAGGATACATTTCCCAAGCAAAGAATCAGGTTCTTTAGTCAATAGAACTGTTGAAAAAGTAGTTATAAGTGACGCGATGAAACCAACAACTGTTTTTTTTTTTAGCTCTTTTCTTTCTTTTCGTTTTAACGGTTTGTCAGCAGTTACACGGTATTAACGTTCAAGTTTTAAGTCAAAGATAATAACCTGTTATAATAACACATCTATGACATATTCAACACCAATTGCAGAAACGGAGAAATGAACTTAAACGTTTAAAACAAAAAACGTTTTGCTAAATCAAATCGAGTAAATATTTTTACATGAAAACCATCTGAAGTTTAAGGTAACGTCATTCGAGTGTTACCAGATGAAGTGATTTTAAATCGGAGCTGAACACGTGAAATTGAGCTTATCTGTGGAATCAAATGTATGTTGTGTATATATCTTACGAAACAGTCTGTTTTTTTTATTGCTAAATTTGTAAAAAATCAATGTATTTATACTGATTTGTTTTCCCAAAGACAAATTATTTGTCTTTGTTACACATTTTCTGTGATTATTTGAAAGAATAAAGAAATACAAAAGACACAAAACTTTCCAAAGTAATTCCTCAATTCTTTTAATAATATTTTGGTTGTATACAAGCCTTACCAGATTGTCTAGATTACATACATGAATAAAAAAGGCACACAAAAATCATTGCACAGCTTAATTTTTTTTTTTTAAATTGTTCAACCCATTTGTGATTTCAAGTTTTTCTCCAATACAGTGTTTGCCATATATACAGCGGATAAGCAAATAGTTCCATGCTAATATACATATAGTGTATTTTTATATATATATATATGTATATATGTACATTAATTTATTGAGTTTTAGTAAAAAGTTTAAAATACATGCATTACTTGTACTATTACAAGCCTACTGTACAGTGTTATTGCATTAAAAAACAGATTACACTTCTAACAAAAGGCTTTTGTTATTTCATTTTCTTAAATGAAAAGACACTCACGGATCCCAAACTGTGTATGCTACTCTTTTTCTAACATTCACAAAGCAAGTGTCAAATACTTAGTGCTTACAGTAGACTGCAGTAATGTGGCTTTACCTTCAATTATGGGGTAAGCATATGGTGTGAAATTCAAAATTGAATATTGTGAAGAGCAAAGCTTTGTGCTGGAGACAGGAGTTGTATGAGGAATCCTCTTCAGTTTACATCAACAAAAGCTGGTGATAATGTATGAGTGTGCATAGTTACATACAGTCTTTGTTAATTATGGCTTCCTTTAGCAAGTTTTCTATTTTTGTACCAGAAGGCAAGTGGCACAAGTGCCCGGGGAGATACTAGAAAGGCAGTGCTGGGAGCTGTAGAATGGACTCAAAAAATGGACGAGGAGAAAGGCGGCTTCTCGATGTGCTCCCGTTGTAATGGGCCAGAGAACGGGGACAATGTCTGTCCTGATATTTCTGTTTTGTATTACCTATGAACCTTGCTACAACTGTTTAAAAATTAACCGTATTTGACTTTAAAGATTTACACGATCAACAGATGGACACTTTAACACAAAACTGTCATGAAGCCAATCAATTTGAGAGGAAATAATATTGGTTTGAGTTGCTGCTTCACATCAATGAATGAGAAGCAAGGAGAAATAAAAAATAATGCAAAAAACATGCATTACTTTTAAGTTATATGTTAGAACAATAATAAAAAAACACTACCCTAGTCTCATGAACAATCATTAAAAATGCATTATTGACATCGTAAAAATAGAGGGAAGTCTTTAATCGGTGGCTGTTAAGTAAATGTACGCCGAAGGGAATAATAAATAAAAATATATGCCAACATTAGAGTCAATTATGTTTGAACTACAAATTATAAAATTACCGATTTCTTGGGTTCATATAAAAACTGAACCAGTTACCAGTTCAAATGTTAAATAAAGTTGACTGAATTTGCCTACTTTAGCAGAAATCATTTGGTTTTGATCCGTGAGTATCCTTTAACCACAGCAAATTAACAGAAAAGAATAGCAACACAAAAATTTCTCTCATTCACACCAATAATGTAATCACTCTATTACGTTTTCATGAACCTTATAGGTGTTTCACAATCATGTTAGTTGTTCAGGAACTGAAACGGATAAAATTCACAGAACGGTCAAAGTAAATTAAGGATTTAACAGTTAAATTGTGCAGAAACCTTCACGAGACACTCCATGTTAAACATAACTACCGTACCTCTGAAGTCGCGTTGGTTTGAATCACTTTAGTTGGCAAATCTTTAAACAAGCGTGGTGTGACAGTTACTAATTAAAAAGAACATATATTCAGTTTACACAAGGATAATAGCTAAACCAGTTTAATTTGGAGTTGCATTAACCAGGTTGAATATTAGCAGCACATTATATGGTCGGGGTCCTCAATCACGGTCCTGGAGGGCCGCAGTGTCCTAATTAGAACTCAGTCCTTGCCGATAATGGTAGTTGGTCTTTAACTCTATACCTTGTTTGTGCTTTCATTTGTCAAATACAAATTTGAGTTCCTTTGTAGATCAGAGGTCCAAACTTACAGCCCTGGAGGTCCGCTATGGCTGCAGGTTTTCACTTTAACCGATTTCTTAATTAGTGCTCTTTTATTTACTACTAATGCAATACGTTTTTTGGGCTTCATTTTAGTCCCCTTGCCTGTTACCATTCAGACCCCTTAATTGCCTATTTTAGATTTTAGCAGCTGCATTTCAGTTTTAATCGTTGCCCGTTTTCTTAATCAGACATTAGTTAATAATGAGACGCAGATAACCAATAAACCAGCAGCTCTCCATCTCACCATGAAGTATCTGTGATAAAAATGTTTAGAAATGAATGAGAGGGGAATTGGAAGTTTAATTAACATTAAGTTTAAATCTATTCTGGTCCACAGAACTCCTGGATAACGTTCTCACAGAAGGAAACTCTACAGTGCCATTAAAACGGCTCTTGGATGAATACAATCATTAACAAGTTAAATGGTTCAATACCAAGTTTCATTATCAGCATGGACTGCTTGGAATAAAAACCTGCTGCCACTGCGGCCCTCCAGGACCGTGATTGAGGACCCCCTGTTATATGGTGTTAAAATTAAAAATAATAAAAGATTTGTATTCTTGGACAGAATGTTAACATTCACATCATTCTGATTTTAACAACATCACACCTTTCTCTATATGCATAAGCTCTAAAGGCAAGTGAAATTTTATTACATTTAATATTGCCTATCTGAAATTAACTATTAAAACACTAGCAGCGGTTTTATTCCTAGAATTTACTTACACAGTCATCTGATCATAAATTCGTTACCTATATTAATTGATTAATAGAGTAAAGAAAACATATTACTGCATTTTAGTTAAAGAGAATGATTAGAATTAGTTGTAGCTGTTGAAAGGAATCTGCAGTAAAATCATTCAGCAACCAATAATATTTTTGGTGGGCTTCTCAAGGTTAATTGTAATGAAATTCAACCACCTTTGGCATTTTAATTTGCTGACTGAGTGTTTATGGAGTATATAACGTTCTGTATGTAAGTGAATAATGGGATACATTTGGAATGATTACATTATATTTCAGCCTTTAAACGTTGATGCTAATTAAGCAACTGACTGGTTTAAAAATGCAGAATGGAAGGAAACTTTTTTTTATCTGGTAGACAGTTATAAACACTTTTGAAAGCCATATCCCTGATTTAGACCGCAAAATATAAATGGCATTTAAAAATGACCAGGTGACGTCTTCAGGGCCGGGTTGATGTGGTTGTGTTTTACAAGCTGGTATCAAATTAAGATAACGTAAGCAGAACAAGTGTAACATAACGTTTAGTGCATGGATTTGAAAATAATCAGCAGTCCAAGACTACCACACCAAATACTCTTATTAAGGCTTGATTATCTCTGTTAAGCTATCCTGTAATGGAACCTCACAATCCCGCTACCACTAACACAACCATGTATAGTATAGTTAAGTGCTTAAACCACAAAGAAATCAGAGAAATCGCACACACGTACATCTATCTAAAACAGCAAACAAATTTCAAAATAAAACAAATTCATTTGTGTCCTAAATTGGTGAGTTATACTAAACAATGCAGCATTTGCATTGATAAGTGCAATACATAATATTACAATCAAATTAAAATCCCGTGGTGATGTTTCTCGTAACTATGTACAGATGTCTATAATACACAAGTGATCACGTAAATTCCTCACAAGTGCACTTACTTCACTATAATCAGTAGTGTCCTTCGCAGTCAAATAGAATTATTCAGTCAACACCTTCTAGTTACAGGTGTCTGATCATTTCTGAATTGTGAATAACAGTAATATTGCACTTCAGTGGTGGAAGAAGAACCTACCAGTACTTTTAAATAGCAGCAAAATATTTACTTCCCTTAGTACATGCTTTTTTTTTTTTTTTACAATTACTATTACCTTCTTTTACATTCTTTGGAAAGAAGCATACTGGGTAATATACCTTTTTTCAAAACTACAGACTTGGAATAGGGTACATTATAAAAATCAGCCATGTGAAGTGCAGCCGTAAGATGGAGAGGTGAACTACATTAGCAAACTATGACTGCTCTTTGTTACAGCAAGTTACGACAAAAATGAGATAATTAATGATTCGCATCTAAGTTCAAAGCAAATAATTGCAGTATCCACAAAGTGGAGACTAAACATTCAAGTGTTTTTAACAATAAATTAAGAAAATCAAGGTCCAATACAAAGTCATTTATGTTCCCATTCCATATAGTGGCTTCACCTAAAATTTTCAAAGTATATAGACAGATAGCTAATCATTTGCCACAGAATAAAATCCTGGGATCTGGGTTAAGGTGTCTTGTATGTCTGTAACCGCATTAAGCATCGCCAGTAATAAGTTTGTTCTTTTAAAAAAAAAAAAACAAAACCCTGGGGTGATTAGATGATATAGTAGTTTAAATCAGGGTTCTCAAACTGTGGCTGCAGGTTTTCATTCTAACCCTTTTCTTAATTAGTGACCTGTTTTTGCTGCTAATTAACTTCTTTTGAATTCCTTTTATTTGATTTGCTCTTGAAGACTCAGACCCCTTAATTGTTTCTTTTTCCTTCATTAGCTGTCAAACAATAATGAGATACAAAATGAGGGTCTTGTTCAGAAAGCGGACGCCACTTGAGACGGTCTTCCCCTCGCCCAAACACTAACCTTAAGGTCAATAAAATAGGTCCCCGATGTTAAGTCACTATTTTAGGGCTAACATGATAACGGAAATGTGAAACCTACTTATATATCTAATCTTAATTATTTTGAAACAACCAAGTGTTGTCTACTTTCTGAACAAGAGCCCAAAATGAACTGTGACCATCATACAATATCTGAAAATAAAGAAAGATGAAGGTCTCAGGAATGCTGATCTGCTCAGGTACCCAAAACATTTTAACAGAGCTCTTAGAAAAGAGAAAATCAGTAATTTCGGAAATGTCTGCTATTGCACAGTGACAGAGCAGCAACAAGCCAAGGAATTAAAGAACGGGTTTAATTAACGACGAGACTCGGCACCTAATGAAGCAAACGGTTGGAGTTTGAGGCCCTGACTTAGTTGGTCTTCTGCTCTGTTCTCACTCACTTCACATTTCATTCCTGTTTGGGTGCCATTTAAGGAAAGAAATTCAGAGGAACGAATCATAAAAAACAAGTCAATTAAAATGAATGGAAACGGAGTTAATTAGCAACAAAAACGTGTCAGTAAGAAAAGGTGAAAATGAAAACCTGCAGCCACCGTGGTCCTCCAGGACCAGAGTTGGGGACCCTATCCTGCTCTGAGGCAGGGGTCGCCAACTCCGGTCCTGGAGGACCACCGTGGCTGCAGGTTTTCATTCTAACCCTTTTCTTAATGAGTGACCTGTTTTTGCTGCTAATTAACTCCTTTTGAATTCATTGTAATCAACTTGCTCTTGAAGACTCAGACCCCTTAATTGTTTCTTTTACATTAATTAGCAGCCAAACAATAATGAGATACAAAATGAGCCAAAACAGGACCAGCAAACGGTGACCATCATACAATATCCGAAAATAAAGAACGGTGAAGCTCTCAGGAATGTTGATCTGCTCAGGTCCACAAAACATTTGACCAGAGCTCTTAGAAAAGAGAAAATTAACAATTTCGGAAATGTCTGCTAATGTACCACGAGAGCAACAACAAGCCATGGAATTAAAGAACGGGTTTAATTAACAACGAGCCTCGGCACCTCATTAAGCAGCTGGTGGGAGTTTAAGGCCCTGACTTAGCTGGTCTTCTCTTCACTCACTCGCTTCACATTTCATTTTTGTTTGGGTGCCATTTAAGGAAAGAAATGAAGGAATTCAGAGGAATGATGAAGAAATTCAGGGAAACAAATCTTAAAAAACAAGTCAATTAAAATGAATGGAATAGGAGTCAATTAGCAACAAAGACAGGTCACCAATTAAGAAAAGGGATAGAATGACAACCTCCAGCCGCTGTGGCCCTCTAGGACCGGAGTTTGAAAACCCTGATTTAAATCATGTAAAACTTTATACTATCAACATATATTTAATTATGCATTTTTTTTAAAAAAAAAATGAAAGAAATCAGTTTTGTACATTAATACGGTAGTGCCAGCTATCATATGTATAGTTGCGGATTTTTTTTTTTTTAATGAGCGAAATCAGCTTCAAACATTAAACCGGTAGTAACAGCAATTTTTATTAAAAAAATAAGCCGTTAAAGCAGTTTTTCTAAATATTGCATGTAATATTCCTTTTTAAGCATGTTTCAAGAGGAGGACAGCACATTATTAATCATGTATTCTCAAAATCACACAGTTAAGAGCAGCTTTTTAAATCGGGTGAAAAGCCTCTCACCTCAGTTCGGGCTTCAAGCAATCTCTCCTCCAACCCTTTCCATTTCCTCAGCAGCAACAATCTCCTTGAATGGGGGATTCAGGCCAGCCTGTTCGTCAGTCAGCTCTCCCCTTTCCTTTTTCAAGAGAGGTTTCCTAATTCTGTACTATACTATTTACTGCATAAACAGAGCTTATTGGAGTGTTAACAGGTACAAAAGCTAATGTAATGGATCGTCTACAGTATTTGAATGAGCTAATAGCATTTTATTAGGGTGTACAATTTAGAAATATCTTCGACCAAGTTTTTTTGGAGTCGTGCCCATTACCATATGTAGCTCAGCTGTATATTTACTGTATAAACTGTTCGTTTTTAGTATTAAATTTCAATTCTAAATTTCCGACACTGAAATATAAAGCATCAATTGGTACTTCAAGTTACAAGCTCAATAGAAATGTTACATGTGTAAGCTGTATGGCATTCTGTACAATCACCCGTTTACAATGTTTTTATTACATTCTTCATCATAGTATAGTTACTTGTAACTTTCACAAAAGTATTTTTGCCATAGCAAAAAGCACAAAAAAGTTTTTGTTAGCTTTATATAAAGTGCAGCAGCAAATACATTTTGCAAATTATTGCATTCTTTTGAAGAAAACATATCAGTGAGTAATAACATGTGTAGCATCATTTTGGTACAGTTATGGTTTCCACAGACTGTTTAGCGTCTGAATGCCTTTAGCCATTTGAAGAAAGGATGGTAAAAAGGGCAGCCTGCAAACTCGGACAGGGTAAAGCAGGTTTAGGAAACGAATGAATGGGCGACTCAAACATGTGCAGGGATGCATTGATGTCAACACAATGCTTTAAAATGCTACACAACTTAAGTCGATCTATCAGTTCTTAGGAAAAAAATATTTCGAGTATGGATTTACTTGTCACACTTTAGGTATCCATTGTAAAGCAGCTATTAACAGTCTACCAATATTAGTGTATATTAATAATGATAATAATCACTAAAAATAATAACCCTATTGAAATATATTGTTACTTTTCATTGTATAATATTAAGACTTAAAATACATTTGATAACATTCTGACTCTTAATAGCTGCCTATAAAATACCTGCATAAAAGTGTTACTCTTTTTTTTCTTATTGGGAAAAAAAAAATAAAACTTCATAGATTCTGAGTGAAATGATAGTAAAATATTTGAAACAAATGAAAATATTAGCAGTTATACATTGTTATTATCCCCAGTGTACAATTCATTTCTGTAACTGTCTTTCAGCTTGACCACTTTTAAATCTCAAGGATAACTATGAATGTCATGGCTAACCAAATGTATACTAACATTTCCTCATGTAGTTAAAATAACAAAGACAACACCCATAAAGCGGGACCCATTTTTAAATGACAGTTAAAAGACCATGGATGTTCCTTTGCTCCTCCTGAATGTAAAAATTACAAACGTCATGTCGTAATTCAGCAGGAAAGAGACACTCAATTATTGCCACCACAAGAAGTGCAAAGACCTGCAGTGAAAGTTTTCAAGTATCTGGGCACCTAAAGTGGGCCGAGGAGTAGAGAAATGGCGTATTTTTTTTTTTTTAAGTTAAATATTTGGAAACTGAATGATGAACTAAAAAAAGCTAAACTTTGAGAGTGGTTGTTGTGATTGCCAGACTACTGGATTTCAACCATAACATTTAAAATGAGGTGTGTTAAATGTACAATTTGCAAGAATACTAAAGTAGGCAGTATAGTGGCTCAGAGGGTAGTGCTGCTTGCCTCGCAAATAAATCTGCCGCTTGGATGTTTGCTTTGTGTCGTTATTGTCTGTGAATGACTGACTCCCTGCCCATGATTATTACCTGACTATTAGGAAATACACTGATTTAATATATAAAGACGAGCGTGTTTGTTTGTCCAATATGCAAATTTACACCACTGAACGCGTCCCACCAAACTTTGTACCGGTGCTCCATTTGTACAGGGCCAGGCCACAGGCTATGTTTCGCTTGAAAATTTTTATTCCCTGCATTTTATTAGGGACATAGGAGGCCATTTTTGAACAAGCATGCAATGTGGTTTAGTCGGGCAGGGTCGAGTACTCCTACGAGTAGTGTATTTATATGCTGTAAAATAGCTTAAATAATCAGATCCTGGGGACTACTAAAAACGTGAATTAGTTACAACTTAAAAATATAATAAACATTTCTGAATACTTACTTGGGCTCTGATAACTCTGAATTACTAAACTCATGTTTACAGAATGCAATAATGATGCTGAATTTGTGATTGAACGAACCATTTCTTTCTTTAATACAGACTTTATACTACAGTTAAAAGATTTCAGTATGAAACAAAAAAGTCGTAAAATTTGTAATAGTTTAAAAAGTGACGCACAAACTGTGTCATATTAGAAGTGTTACCAGTAAATAAACAAATCTTTTGTAAAGAGTTAAAAATATAGGGGCACATACTGTACAACATTAGTGTCGCTGTCAGCCGACATACAAATTAAGGATCTAGCGTGTTACGGTACTCATATATACGACAGACTGAGGTCAGATTCAAATTTAATTACTCAATTGTGTCTTAGGCCTATTTTGCTCTTCTTAGTCATTAGTAGCTGAGCCCTTATAATGTCAAAAAAGTTAGAACCTAATAAAAAAGCAATTAACAATCCTTTTGCCTTACTATTCCATAATCGAAAAGCACCATAGCTTGTACATTTCTTTTAATTATCATATTTACACTACGGGTTTTCATGATGTTTTCTCTGGTATGTGAGAATGTCGCATAAAGTAAACTGAACATTTTAATGCTGATTCGCTATATGAAGTTTAGTCCTGGTAAATGGTCATGGATAACCTGTATGAGATCTAAAATTATAATTATTCTACATAATGTTCAGCACATAAGTGTGTATGATCAGCACATGAAGTAGTATACCAACCTTGTGGTGAGGAAGCACATATTAGTGATGAGAAAAATAGTATAAAAGCATGTCTTTAAAATGTTTCTATCTGTTGTGCCATTGCAATTATTCTGAAATAAGCAACAAAAAAAAAAACACAAGAAAATGAATTAGAGTTCCATTCACATTTTCAATTCCTTATCCCAACAGAAGCAGGAACAGGTCTAAAAGTAATACATTTCTGAGTGATGGGATTCTGAAGGATTAAGTCATGGAAACCTGTCCATAGAGCAGCATCATTTTCAAAATTTATTAACCTATTTTCTGACTTTTTTAAAAGTAGTAGTTCTTCAACTTTATTTACATATACAGAGACCTACTGTGTATTCAGACTATACCAATGCACTAAGGATTTGTGTTCGTCTTGATATTTTTTTTTTTTTTTTATACTACAAAAGTAATTTCTAGGGTTCATTTACTGCACTGAACTGTGAGTGCACTGTGCAGTCAAAGTGTATTGCATGAAGAAAGTCTATTCATTTATAATGTGGGATGGATATTGATTGATGAGTAGCAAATTCAGGATTTGTTTCTTAATTTGGCCAACATCTGCTGAAATTGCAACCTGGACATATTGAGGACTGAAGGTCTAAATCTTTGACTTCCAGATAAGAGAGGCATATGCCTTCGAGGGGGTATGCGAGCAGGGCTGCTTTCTGCTGAACGACTGCGCTGGAGGAAAGTGCCACCATTGTGGGGATAGTGCTCCGTTTCCAGAGTTGAGGAGGAAAACACATAGGAAGCCAATCTTCTCAACTGGTTGGACCTCGGGGAAGTATGTTGGGGTTGCCTGTCCTCCTCCAACTGAAAAAGACCAATAAAAGTGGAGGAAAAGGTGTCAGGCGGAGAAGACTCGCTTCTGCTTTCTTTTGCATGCTGTTGAAATCTTCGCTGATGCTGAAGATAAAAAAGACCTTACTTCTATAATTATCCTAAACTACCCAATTATTGTTATATAACCTAGAGAACAGACAGACATTTCTAAACAGTATTACAGCACTGCTAACTATTTTGAGTAAGATACTAATTTATACTTTTAAGACTGCTTATGCACAAGAAAAATATTTCTAATGATAATTAGATCATACTGTCATTTGAAGCTATTATAGTATTTTGATAAAAGTATACTACTATATATGGCAGATTATTTGCACTGGACACATACAAGTTAAGACTCATGTTCTCAAATACATTACAAGTACAATTTAATATATGTGAATTTCCATTTGAAGACATTACGCATTAATGCTATATAAATGTCTTCACAGATGCATATTTACATAAGCAAAAGCAACCTTTTAATTATACTGTAAACAAGTTGATTTACATTAAGCCAATGTAAATATTTCACATTTATTTATAAAAAGAGAAGAAACTTTATAGTATAGTACAGCTATTCATGTATTACCTTAGAATGATATTTATATTATGTACGCCTTGAGCAGTAGGGCTTTGCAAATTACCCTTAAGTATTTTTATCAGTATATCTTAACATTTAAGTAATGCAGGACAGACTCAAATAAATAGTACAGTAACTGTATTTTTCACCTTACCCAAATATTTTCTTCTTGTTTTTGAACCCATTACAAAAACCATACTGGCCATTAGTCATCCTCTTTACTAAAACCCCTGTGTGCGTCCAGGTGTCCGTGTGTGTGTGTCTTTTGGTGAAGTGCGCAAGCGCGATGCTCGGTGCGACACGCACGACCGGCATCGTGGACGCACACACACTGGAAGCTGAGCACACAGTGAATGGCGTAGCCGCGGCCACGCATGATGAGCAAATAGAGGACAGCATTGCTGGGGAGAGTGCTGATTGGGTAGTCGCGGCCGCGCACATAAAATCCATTGCTGGGGAGACGCCACACATACTGCCCCGTGACTGTTTACTAACTGACTATCTACTAACAACATGCCACCCAAAAATAAAAGGACACGTCAAGTAGGACAAAAGACACAGACACTCAAATCTTATATAAGTAACATCTTCTGGAAGAACGGCCAGCTCAGCAAGTAAACATCAACAAAAGAAAGGCTGAAAGACAAAGAAAAATACGAGCAAATAGATCGATTGTAAAAAAGAAAATGAGCGTCAGAATATTCCCCGTATGGATTTGGCTCTATCCTCTACTAATTTAGCCTTTTCCAGTTACATTAGCCTTTGCCATAACAATTATTAAAGCTCAGGGCAAACCTTAGAAAAAGTTGCCATTTACTTAGCAGAACCAGTATTCAGCCACGGTCAGTTATATGTTGCATTATCAAGAGTTAGAAGTTTTCCAGATGTTGTTGTCAACGTTGTAGAGTGTTTACAAAAAATGTTGTCTATAATGAAATTTTATTGAAAAATTTCCTGAGGTAAAAAAATAAAAACATTTTCCTAAATATCTTCTTCAGATATTGTGTATTACAGATTGTTATAAAGTTTTACACTAAGGCAATATTAATTATACTCACTGTATTGTCATATACGTTTCTATTTTATTTTTATTATTTTACTTTAGGCTTCTTGCAAAAATATTTTTAACAAAAAAATTAATACAACAAACAGAATGAGGTCAAGGTCCCTTGCCATTTAATACAGACTGTTCCTAATAATGTTTATGCACTACTGTTCTAGCGCCCGTTATTGTAACGGGCTTAATGTCAAGTTAGATAAAATTAAAAAAGAATACACTTCTTCACTTAGTTTAAGAGTAGACTTATATCCTGTATTTTGATTGTACCTTTTGAAAAGCACTACGGATTTACTTGTGAGAGTGTTGATCAAATATGGTTCCTTTTACTGTAACAAAGGCAGTTTAAAAAAAAATACTTAAAGCAACACTACTTTCAAACGCTACATTTCCACACATTTAGTTTAGGTTTTCTAGTACTATGCATGTTCACAAACAGAGGGAGCTACCCTGGCAGGACTGGGTGCCCTGGGAAGGGTCGTCAATTCAGCCAAAAGCACACTCACTTCCACAAGGTCAATTGGCCTAACATGCAGGATACAGAAAGAAACAATGCCTGGCAGGAGAGAAAGTGACAAGGCCTGAAATGAAACGCGACTCCAAGGTGTTGTGAGGCAGCACAGTGTTATGCTACTATACCATTCAACTATTAGCTTTCTAAAAAGTTATCCGATTGTCTGGGTTTACTTTTCAAGTTGTGTATTAGTTATTATTTGTTAATTAAATGAAACATTTTTTTTCATCATTTTTAACAGACTGTCAAAATCTACGAAGACAATCTAATAACATATTACTTAACGCAATAAAGGGTCTGGGGGGCACATTAATGCAAAGTTTCAAATCAACATTAACCTAACATGCATGTCTTTGGAAAACAGATATGAAACACTGAGTGTCCTGAATAAAACTCATGCAGGCACAAGGAAAGCACATGTAGGATTCAGAGCTAACTACTGCATTTACATGTTGCCCAAGATTTAAACATTTTTTATAAATATCCATCCATCCATCCATTTTCCAACCCGCTGAATCCAAATACAGGGTCACGGGGGTCTGCTGGAGCCAATCCCAGCCAACACAGGGCACAAGGCAGGAACCAATCCTGGGCAGGGTGCCAACCCACCGCAGGACACACACAAACACACCCACCACCCACTACGGCCAATTTAGAATCTCCAATCCTCCTAACCTGCATGTCTTTGGACTGTGGGAGGAAACCGGAGCACCCGGAGGAAACCCACGCAGACACGGGGAGAACATGCAAACTCCACGCAGGGAGGACCCGGGAAGCGAACCCAGGTCTCCTAACTGCCCGTTTTATTAATATGATTTTCATTAAAAAAAAAAAACTTTGTTTCAATACATTATCCTTTAAGTTGACAAATAGATGCAATATGACTATCCTTCCAGAGCAGGGGTCTTCAACCTTTCAAGTACTACTTTTACAAAATGAAAATGGCCGAGAGCTCCTCATGCTTTCTAACGTTTATTCTCATAGCTTATTTCAACCCAAACAAACTGAATAAGCTTGTTGTGCCTGAACATTTACAAAATGTTGGTGTCCGCAGCTCACATTTTGCATTAAAACAGCACAAAAAAATATCTAGCTCACCTGCAAGTGCATTTTGTATGTCTGTATGCTTTTTCTAGTGTATCTCACACTACTGAATTAAAACATCAATGCTGTCAAACAAAACAATGCAATTCCAGATACACAGATATGACTTATTCATTTGTCATTTTGTTCCATGTCACTGTGTCACTTTATTCACATGTCCAGTGAGTGGAGCCACTGAGGTTCATCTCATGGAGTCATTTAAATGTTCGTCTGTCAGTCGTGTTCTGAACTTTGACTTCATGACATTCGTGTCAGACTCACAGAGATATGGAGACCCAAACAAAGCAGACATTTTCAGGGCTGCTTGGTGAAGATTCTTATAGTTACCCGGCTCTACTAAGCGCCAGAAATGCTGAGAATGCTGTTGAGACTCTAACTGCACATTATTTTGAAGGTTTACTAATATATAATAATATCTAAACTCCAACGTCTGTCTGTCTGCTTTTCATGAGAAAACTACTTAACAGATTTAGATCGGGTTTGTTTCTATAATTTGCTTGAACATTCCAGTTAATTTTGCGACTTCTCTCATTTCGCTATGTATCACAGTTCACCTGTGGTTCCGATTTATTTGCGCGAATCCGAGAAACACGCAGTGGGCCAAGGGGCGGGGCCTTCCTCTCTCACTCGCCAGCTTTGGGGCGTGGTCCTTAACTCCGCTTAGCTAGCGAACGAGAGAACAATTGAATTCAACTTTGTTTGATATTTAAAATAAAGTGTTACTTGGGTCTTGATGAGTTTGAGTCCGGATATTCTCTGAAGTGTATGCCACATTGAAAAGATAGATTGCATTTCAGATTGTGGATTGTGATTTTGTGTTAAAAGGATTGTGATATGATTTTTTGAAAAGATCGCCCACCCCTAATTTGACTAATCAAGTGTTCAAATTTGTGTAGGATTCATTAACCCTTTGGTGAGCTACTTGGAAAGGGGTTGCAAGTTACCAGTAGCTCGCGAGCGACGTGTTGGAGACCCCTATACTGATTCATACAAATTATTTTCCTTCAATAATCATTGAAAGACAATGAAAGGTTCACTGACCTCACTCATTAAGAAGATTCTTACATCTTGGAAGAAGCTTGAATCACAGCTTCCTGGCTACCTCTGTAAGCTGGCAGAACTGAATGTGTGAATTCAAGTTCTTACAATCATTTAATTGTGGAATGATTCATCTTCTTAGGCTCATCCATTCTATATATAGACTACACAAACATTCTAGAACAAATTGTTGCATGGCTTCAATATGGAAAGGAATATTTGTGAGTTTTGCTTAAGTTGTAAGAAACTTTTCTACAAGTCAGCAGAACGTCTGTTGATAGCATAATGGCCCCAAATAACAAGCAATGCACAAGTGCATTAAGATATTAAATCAGAGATCTGTGCTATCTGTAGTTTATGTAGACTTTAACTAATATTCACTACAAAGTGCTTGACAGTTTAGTTCATCAAGATAGTTTATAAATGATGCAGTGAGCTTCACATTTTATTGCATTGATGTTCCAGTTAAATGCACACAGAGTCTTTGTATTTGTGTATGAATGCATGTCACATACAAGGAAAAAACGTTCACGGTTTGGGAGTGTATTGGGTTTCAGGAACAACAAACCATTACAGAAGAGTGAGATAGTATCTATTCAGATGTTCGCTAAAGAAATGTGAAGTATTTAGGCATATTAAATCTGTAATTTACAGATTGCAACCTTCTACAGTCTAAAACTCACCAATATCAAAAAGACACTTTTCCCATGTCTACTACACTGTCTGGCCAAAATAAAAGTCGCCACCTGGATTTAACTAAGCAAATAGGTACGAGCCTCCTATTAGAACATTAGAACAATCTAGACGAGAGCAGGCCATTCAGCCCAACAAATTTCGCCAGTCCTATCCACTTGTTTCCTCCAAGAAAACATCAAGTCGAGTTTTGAAAGTCCCTAACGTCTTACTGTCTACCACACTACTTGGTCGCTTATTCCAAGTGTCTATCGTTCTTTGTGTAAAGAAAAACTTCCTAATGTTTGTGCGAAATTTACCCTTAACAAGTTTCCAACTGTGTCCCCGTGTTCTTGATGAACTCATTTTAAAATACAAGTCTCGATCCACTGTACTAATTCCCTTCATAATTTTAAACACTTCCCTCAGGTCAACTCTTAATCTTCTTTTGCTTAAACTGTAAAGGCCCAGCTCTTTTAATCTTTCCTCATAATTCAACCCCTGTAGACCTGGAATCAGCCTAGTCGCTCTTCTCTGGACCTTTTCTAGTGCTGCTATGTCCTTTTTATAGCCTGGAGACCAAAACTGCACACAGTACTCAAGATGAGGCCTCATCAGTGCATTATAAAGGTTGAGCAGAACCTCCTGTGACTTGTACTCCACAGATCGTGCTATATAACCTGACATTCTGTTAGCCTTCTTAATGGCTTCTGAACACTGTTGGGAAGTTGATAGCTTGGAGTCCACTATGACTCCTAAATCCTTCTCATAAGGTGTACTCTCGATTTTCCGAGATAATTACTGCATGGGCGATTATCTTTCAGCTGGCAACAAGTTATTTAACCCCAACTGGTGCAATGAGTTGCTTCTCATTTCTTAAACAACCATGTTGAAAGACACATCTCGTGGTCGTGGAAAAGATGTTAGTCTGTTTGAGAAGGGTCAAATCATTGGCATGCACCAAGCAGAGAAAACATCTAAGGAGATTGCAGAAACCACTAAAATTGGGTTAAGAACTGTCCAACGCATTATTAAAAACTGGAAGGATAGTGGGGACTCATCGTCTTCGAGGAAGAAATGTGGCCGAAAAAAAATCCTGAATGATCGTGATCGGCGATCACTTAAACGTCTGGTGAAATCAAATCGAAGAAAAACAACAGAAGAACTCAGGTCAATGTTTAATAGTGAAAGTAAGAGCATTTCCGCACGCACAATGCGAAGGGAACTCAAGGGATTGGGACTGAACAGCTGTGTAGCCGTAAGAAAACCACTAATCAGTGAGGCAAGATTGGACTCTGGAGCAATGGAAGAAGGTCATGTGGTCTGATGAGTCCAGATTTACCCTGCCCTAGAGTGATTGGTGCATCAGGGTAAGAAGAGAGGCAGATGAAGTGATTCACCCATCATGTTTACTGCCTACTGGCAGTGCTATGATCTGGGGTTGCTGCAGTTGGTCAGGTCTAGGTTCAGTAACAGTATGTGCTCCAAGAATGAGGTCAGCTGACTACCTGAATATACTGAATGACCAGGTTATTCCATCAATGGATTTTTTCATCCCTGATGGCACGGGCATATTCCAAGATGACAATGACAGGATTCATCGGGCTCAAATTGTGAAAGAGTGGTTCAGGGAGCATGAGACATCATTTTCACACATGGATTGACCACCACAGAGTCCAGACCTTAACCACATTGAGAATCTTTGGGATGTGCTGGAGAAGGCTTTGCGCAGCGGTCAGACTCTACCATCATCAATGCAAGATCTTGCTGAAAAATTAATGCAACACTGGATGGAACTAAATCTTGTGACATTGCAGAAGCTTATCGGAACAATGCCACAGCGAATGCGTGCCGTAATCAAAGCTAAAGGCGGTCCAACGAAATATTAGAGTGTGTGACCTTTTGTTTTGGCCAGGCAGTGTGTAATAACTTTGCTACTAGTATTCTACTAATGTTTTCACAGCCCAGTGATATACAAAGTCATCATGTCCAGAATGAATAGCTGAAATGGACGCTAATGATAGTTTCCTCAATTTTAAACTAGCAATGCCATTCAGAGGCGTAGCTAGGGTTTTCAGCGCCCAGGGACAACTGAAGATTTCGCGCCCCCTCCTGTTTGCCAAAATGCAATGGGGAAGGAAAAGAAAACTTTAAAAAATGTATTTAAAATACTGGTATTTTAAGAAAAAAAATTTCATATTTTTTATTTTAAATAGTTTTAAATTTTTAAATATTTTAATTTTTTAAAGCACTTTTATGCATATATTTTCAAGGTTTCGCTAAATTTATAAAGATAGAACGAAGTAAAATAATTAAGACAACAATGGTAGTTCGAAAGTATAATTATTCTAAAATATTATTCAAATATAACATTGCAAAAACTTAAACATTACATTGCATATAATAATATAATAACCTGAAAATGAAGTTAGTATAAAATAAAAGAAAACAGTTTGATGTATAATGCTTTAAATGTAATAATTAACTTCAAAGAGAAATTTTCCTAGCCTTTGCTGCTGCAAATTTATCGATTAGTTCATCAAAATGTCTGCTGTCGGTAACCTCCCGCTCCGCAACTTAGACAGTGATACACTAATGCCTCATGTCCTGTTTAATAACGTCAAAAAGTTTCTGGGTGAGAGTCAAGCATGTTAGAGTAGTGGAGGGGATCAATTATTGTCTGTTGGGTATATAAAACTAATACATGCTTCAAAATCAGAAAGAGACACAAAACATACGAAAAAGATATCCTCATACTGACGGAGTGACGGACTGAGTATGCAAATGTTTTTTATTTACTTTTTCGTGCGTTTAAGAATGGAAAACATTTCATTCTAAAATTTCGTAACATCAATTTGGCGTCCCCTGGATTCTGCGCCCGGGGACAGATGTTCCCCCCTTGCCCCACCCTAGCTATGCCACTGATGCCATTGATTCTCATATTTAGGGATTATAGTGCAAAAATAATGCAATGGTGTTTACAAATAAAATATGTAGACAACAAACTACAGTATATATTATATTTACTACGTAAATTGTAATGACTTGAAAAAGTACAAGAGTACCACAACAACTGCTGCAAAAGTCTCAGTATTCATGCAAGCCAGATCTCCAACACAAAGGGGTACAAGCAGATCCAATAACGTCTTCCTATCACCAGAAAATAAAACACAGCCTGTCAGGAACTGTAATGGGAAATAACTGTACTCTGCCTATATGTTTATATCAAAGTGCTCAACAAAAGGCCTGAAGTTGGACTTCTGTTTGTTGCTTCTGGAGTATGAGCATATTGTACAGGAGGGATCTTCTCTGGAATAAAAAACACATTCCTGGAGCCGCAGACCTGAAGTATGGTCATCTTCATCTTGCTTAATTAACGTATTAACAGAAAACCACTATTTTGTGGTAGCCCTGTTAAAAGGACACCAGCCAGAAGACAGCACGATCACACTGTAGTCAGGAGCAAAATCCTGAGAGATCTGCTTGTTAAACATATATCATCAGCGTTTCTGTTCAGTGTAGATTAAAATATAATATTGCAAGATTAAAATGTAATATTGAACTGAGAAACACATCAGTGGCAGCATTAAAACCGTACCAACTCGGGGAAGATACCTCTGGGTGATATGTGGAAATTTCAGGGCAGACTAGAAAACCTGAGAATGCACAGGATGCCTATTTTAATGGTGGGTAGCCAAAAAAAAAAATAATTGGATATATCAGTATATATATCAAAAGAAAATAAATATACGCAGTACAGTATATCTTTTTTCAGAAGAGAATTAATTTATTCCTAAAACAGTTCCAATCAACTGTAGCTTTTTGAGATCGGGAATGTGTTCAGTATTAATTCAATTTTATTTTTTTTCTGCAACACAGCTAAACAACTAAGTTTTAAGATCAGGTTATACATGTCATCATTTCTTGAACTATTTTTAATATATAGAAAGATTGATTGGAATTAAATGTGACAAATTAGGGATGCAAGACCAAAGTATCCCTGAAATATGTTTGGGAATGTATGGTGAGAATTGTATTACATGTAAACTATTACCAGACAGTCCTATTCACTACCATTACCAACAAGATGGAGATGCAAAACAAGCGGTCAATAACACAATAAAAGATTTGTCTGCGGGCTTTCACCAGCAAAATGGCTAGTTTTCAACACAGTTGTTTAGAGACGAAAATCTTCAGTTCATCTGGTTTTCAAGAAAGGCTGCTGAACCAAGTGATGATGATGATGGTGATGATGAGAATACCAATGAGCACACTTGAACTGAAATGCTACACCACACAACATTCCAATATGAATTATAATTACAAGGCACAAACACACCAAAAATGTAAACAAACTTGAAATTTGATCAAATCCAAGTAAAAAGCAGCTTTATAACTCCTGTTCATTGATTTGTCAACTGCTCGTATCCTCTTTTAACAACAGAAGTTATATGTCTTCTTTGTTCTCTACACAATAATTGACTATACCTTTCTTATTTATTACAATATTTTGATACAAAGTGTAGTTGCTGGCTGCACCCTGGCCCCTAGTTGCAGCTTAAGTGAATTCAGTTTAACTACTGTAATCATACAGAACAGGGGTCTTAAACTCAGAATCCTGGAGGGCTGTAGTGGGTGCACATTGCTGTTCCAGCTAGTTTCATACTTACTTATATACCTGTATACATTTATTTGTAGGCTAATTCTATCTGACTCACTCATTAAGATTCACAGGCCTATAGCTGCATTTAGAGTTTCTGTTTGTAAATCAACTGCCATTTAAAAATGGGACGCAAATTACAAGGCAAGCAACTGCTAACCGACTAACTTAGTTTCATTTCGAAAGTATGTTTAAAATACGGGAAAAGGATCTGCGGTGGGCTGGTGCCCTGCCCGGTGTTTGTCTCCTGCCTTGCACCCTGTATTGGCTGGGATTGGCTCCAGCAGACCCCCACGACCCTGTAGTTAGGATATAGCAGGTTGGATAATGGATGGATGGATGGATAAGGATTACTATTAAAAAACTGAAAGAAAAAAACCCCCAGTATTATCAGAAAGTAAAGTGCAAAATAAAAAAACATTAATGAACCATCCATCAATCTGTTTCTTGGAAACTTTATGCAAAAGAAAGGAATCATCCATGAATGGGAGAGGCTGGTCTGTTACTCACACACACTCAACCATACAGGCCCAATATGGAACCACCAATTAAGACAGCATTCATGCCTTTGGGATGAAAAAAAAACATCAAAACACTAATTACACACATATCATATATGAATAATAGTATGTTTCTAGAAACATCAAAAAAAAGGATGAATATATTAGGTAGGCTAGAATGACAAATGGCCGCACGGTGGGGGCAGTGGTAGCACTGCTGCCTCGCAGTTAGGAGACCTGAGGTTCGTTTCCCAGGTCCTCCCTGCGTGGAGTTTGCATGTTCTCCCAGTGTCTGGGTGGGTTTCCTCCCACGGTCCAAAGACATGCAGGTTAGGTGCATTGGCGATCCTAAATTGTCCCTGGCGTGTGTGTGTGTGTGCCCTGCGGTGGGCTGGCAGCCTGCCTGGGGTTTGTTTCCTGCTTTGCGCCCTGCGTTGGCTGGGATTGGCTCCAGCAGACCCCCTTGACCCTGTGGTTAGGGTATAGTGGGTTGGATAATGGATGGATGGATGGAGAATGACAAATGTAGTTAACAGCACACATGGAAAATGAAACGGCCACAGGAAGTTAAAGGATGTAAGGGTACCAGCTCACAAATTGTGTAGAGTTGCTAGTAAAAATGTTCTCACGTTTTATATTATGGGTACTATGATGAGTATAGTTGGTCATAAACTAGTTTATCCAGTATACTGGATGCATTTCTCTCTATTATATAAAAAAAACTCCTTCAACAAGATGAGATTTTTTTCAAGTCACGCCCAACTCTCCAACATTTTCAAACATGACAATGGTCCTCTCCCCTCTCATTCGTGTGAATGCTTTTGTCAGACACACTTCCTGTGCTCTCAGCTCTTATAAATTTTTACGTTCTCCTCACATTGTTCCCAATTAAAAAAGACACATTATGTCCAAATCTTATTGAAGAATTTCATCCAGAAGGGTTATCAACAGACGAAATGAGTACACGGGCAATCCTAGCACCGAGAAACGATGAAGTCAAACGTATTAACGCAAAAATTGTCGATTGGTTACACAGTAAATTGGTTAAAAGTGTATCAATAGACTGTGCTGAAACAGTTGGTGGTGATGGCGCGGAAGATGAAATCATCAACTTACAACATCCCGTAGAATATCTACAACTGTTAACACCGTCCAGTCTTCCACCGGCTGATTTACTATTGAAAGAAGGATGATGTATCGTAATGTTACTGCGTAATTTATGTCTGAGAGATGGACTATGCAATAGGACAAGATTAGCTGTATTCAAAATTGTTCAAACAATTCTGACATGTAAAATTTTAACAGGCTACAAGAAAGGTAATGTAGTACATCTTCAGGAGTTAACATTAGACACCAAAGGAGATCTTGATATGCCATTCGTATTAAAATGCTAACAGTCTGCCATTAGAATAGCTTTTGCAAAGACAATTAACAAATCTCAGAGCCAAACATTCAAAAAAGTCATTTTAATTTAATAGAAAGAAAGAAAGAAACGAAATTCAATCACGGGCAGTTGTATGTTGCGCTGATGCATATGTAACAATTCCCATGAAAATAAAAGCCTGTTTAACTTGTACATCCGCATCCCCATACGCGAGTGGCAGAACCGCAAAGAGGCTAGCGTGTAGCGTGTAGTGTAGCGCAGGGGGTTGGCGAGTGAAGCGAGCAGGGGGCAAAGCCCCCTAGTCTTCCTTAAAAACTTGTTTTATTGGCATGGTAAAAATTAGTAGAAAAAACTTCCAAACATATTTAAACATAAAATGCATCCTATCACAAACCAAGAAAATGTAAGGGAAATGGCAAACTTGATTTTATGTCGCTGTATTAGTGACTTGAAAGCAATGCGTATGTATGTGAACTGTGTGTAATAAGTCAGCCGGCCCTTGTAAGTATATCACCCAGAGTGAGACGAGGTTTCATTAGTCATCCGTCAATGCTGGCTACACCTCCCAAACCAGCGAATCTGAATTGGATTAGGAGGATTTGACAGTAAAAAACAAAGCCGCAAAAAAGAGCAACGCGACAGATGCATGAACCTAATCTGTAGCACAGAGAAAGTGCTTTTTCTTATCCCATTTGAAATGTTTCTTACTTTGGAAAATTTGTTTGTGCTGTGATTTATGTTATTCTTCACTTTGTCAGTTAACCCATTACATCGTAATAACTAAACTGTCTAACTGTCCATACCCGAATAAAAGAACTGGGAAAGTTATGCTTGGAATAGATTGAGGGCATCACTGCAGACTGGTAAGTCATCCTAGATAAAGTCACAGGTACCACTAGAGACTGGTAAATGTCAAGCTACAAGGGCTAAGAGTGCAGGAGTGGCTGTTCTGTGTAAGGCACATGCAAGACCACGAGGACTACTCCTGAGCATCTATGCCCCCATGTAAAACCTTTGTTAACACCTGTCAAACTGTGCAGAAAACCATCTACGGGGAGGAAAGCCTAAGACAATCAAACCAACTAGATCACTTTAATGGCAATTTTGAACCTCTTGTCTTTTAGAACTCCCTTACTAATGACTGCAACATCTAATAACATGAAGCATGAATATGTCAAACACTCTTCTCAGTAAGTTAGCCAAGGCCCGCCTGAGTCTAATTGTAGTTTTCTCCAACAAAATGATTGACATCTGATTAAGAAATTGCCGGAGTGAAACCTATAGCCATCGCAGCCCTCTGGGAACTGTGTTTGACACCCCTGATGAATAATACTTAAGTAAGCTATTTTACTAACCTCTTGTTTGTTTCTAGAGTTCTCTCTGAATTTCCTGGCTTTTCTTTGTTGTTTTCATTATGTTCCCAGTCTGCAGCCTTGGCATGAAGACTTTGTATACTGCTTTGTCCACTTGTGCGAGGTGTCGAGCGCTTATATCTTACTGGGCTTTTCTTGCTTTAGCTTTCACATTCTTTGATCCTGAGCTGCAGGTTGTCCTGTTTGTGGATCCATTTTGAATTATTCTGCTGGCAGCCCTCGGCTCCTCTGTTGTTCTGTTTCTGTCAAAAACTCCCGCAACATGACAAGGGAGTCAACTGATGGTGAAATACAAGTTTTAAGCAGGTAGATCTTCGTGAACTGGCACGGATGTGCATTAATATTTGGCAGCATGATAAACACCATCAGTCGTACAACAAAAAGAAATGAACTCATCAACAAGCAACAAGTGTGTACACCTTTATGCACAGATGTATACACTTTATATAGAGCACAGGAGTAGGGGGATCTCTGGAAAAGCAAAACATGGTATTATGATACAGCCAGGGAGGGTCAGAAGAATTGTAATAATTGTTCCAGCTGACAGGAGTATTTAGAAATGCCAAAAAAAAAGACTAATAGGATGGAAAAGCACATAAACATAAAAGGAAAGTTATCAAGCACTATGATGCTATTCTGTGTCAAAGGTCAATAACCAGTTTGCAACCTCTCTCCTACGTGCTGAAGCAGACCACTAGAAAATACTCAATGACAAAGTTAGCATGTTTTAGGAACTGCAAAAAACAAGGTTTATTCTAACATAATGCTAACAAGCCCACTATATGTGCTAATTCAATTATCCATCCATTCACCACTGAACCAATTTAACCCAGTGGGCATGAGCCTAACTTGACCATGCTGGGCACAATATAAGAACCAACAATAATGTGGTGAGACGCCAGCCCATAACAGGGCATATTCATATCCATGTCCACTCAAAGGACATACTCATATACACACCCACAGTCACTCGTAACATTTCATTTAAGGTGATGTGGTTCTTGGTTTGAGTTGTAACACCTCAAATGATAATTGATTTGGTATGAAGTGATTCATTTAGAAGGTTCACCACTCATACAGGAGTGCTAATAAATGGGTTATGTTTCGTTTGGAAGGTGGCGCAATATATTTTAGGAGCACAAAACAATTCAGAAAGACTACACATTGGATGTGTAAAGAGCCAAAAGATTAAAATGGACTGTTTAGCATGGAAGAGAAGGCAATATCACATTAGAGGGAAAATTAATTAGGGTTTGCTAATAGCTTGGATTACATACCAAAAGCTTCATGTACCTTTATAGAGTTAAAATTTAAAAAGTAAAAGTAGAAGAGGAAAATTGCAACTGGACATTTTTGATAATATTTTGATAAGTAAAAGACAAAAAGAGATATTAAGAAATCATTTAAATGGAAGTGTAGTAATTCATTAAATGTATGTGCCATTCTTCTTCATTCGTTTTTAAAACAGTTTTCAAAATAAAAATTATTTATTAATGTTTATGAACAGAAATAGAGTGATTTACAGTGACATTTTCAACTGATTTAATACAATTCAGGGTCTTGGAGGGCTGAAACCTATTCCAGCAGCATTAGACGCAAGACAGGAACCAGCATTGTCCACTACAGAGCCCACTCCCACCCGCACCCGCACTTTCACAGGGTCAGCCTGGAATGATCAATTAACTTAACCCCCATGTTTCTAGATGCTCAAAAAAAACAGAGACAGTGAAAACTCCATACCCAAAATGATAAGCAAAGGATCTGAACCCAGAATGCTGCATTTCTGAGGCAGCAACACTAACAACTGTACCACTATGCTGTAATTTCTTATCTGTGTATTACATACATATATTTGTAGCTGGAGATCCACAAAGGGAGAGGATGAATCACGTATCTCTCCCTTTGTGGATCTCCAACTACAAATATGTAAACCGTATCACAAACCTTTGCTTCCATATACAGTATATATGGGCATCAAGTTCAAGTTCAGAGCTTATTGTCATAAGGAAACGCGTTTCCCTGTACAATGAAATTCTTTCTTTGCTGTCCACACCAAATGACAAAACCAACGTATAAAGATAAACATAAATAATAAGCAGCAGATAGATAATAAGTAACAGAGGAAGCATAAAGTATAAAAACAGAACAGAAGTATAAAGTGTAATGTGCAGGTAGGCGTGTGATGGACAAGTCAAATACAGTTGTGTGAGGATGATAGAATGAGGTGGACCACGGTTATAAACTCCAGTCAGTTATTTAGGAATCTAATGGCCTTGGGAAAGAAAGAGTTCTTTAGCCTGGAAGTCCTGCATTTCATACGTCTGTACCTCCTGCCTGAGGGTAGAAGTGTGAACAGTTCGTGTTGGGGTGGATGGGGTCCGGGTCCCTGTCCCTGTTCCTGTCCCTGAGGATTGAGGCAGTTCTCCTGCAGACTCTGCAGATGTAGATGCTCTGCAGAGAGGGCAGTGGGGTCCTGGTGATCTTCTCAGCAGTCTTTATCACTCTCTGCAGGCGTTTGCGGTCCATAGCAGTAGTGTTGCCTTATCACACGGTAATGCAGCTGGTCAAGATGTTCTCAACAATGCAGCTGTAAAAGTTGCTGGGAATCTTATTCGATATACCAAACTTCCTCAGCCTCCTGAGAAAGTACAGCCGCTGTTGAGCCATCTTGAGCAACTGTGTGGTGTTAAGAGTCCAAGTGAGGTCCTCACTGATGTAGACGCCCAGGTATTACAGGACATGCACATTACAGGACATACTCACGCATATACCCATAATCACACTCACACAGGGTTGGCTTAGAATTGCCAGTTAACCGTGTCATTAGGAACATCCAGAGAAAACCCCACACGCATCCTGTTGTACGCAAAAATCTTCTTATATAATACGCTACCGTGGCTGTCCGTTTCTCTGTCCAGGATTTTAAATCACCTGTAGCTCGCAAACTGTTTCACCTATTGACCTGAAATTTAGTACACATATACTATGTGACGTCTACTGTCCACCTTCGGGGTGATAGTTTTTATTACTCTTTTTATTTTGATTTTATTTTATTGTAGAATCAACTCTTGGCAGAGCGCAGCAGGTTGGCCGTTCTCATCCCTACCCCCTTCGCCGTCACTTCCTCTACCTCCTCATAACTCAAATCATTCTTGAGGCAGATTGAACACTTACAGTAAGTGCCAGCTTAAGTGAAAAACTAAGAAAAACGTACTAAGTAATTGCAACACAAAAACGGACTTAATCAGTTTTAACGCAAAAAGATGCCGACGAAAGACAAGAAGGAGCGGGCCGGGCCGCAAGGGTGGAGAAAAGAAGAGCAGCTCAGGAAACAGCAAGCGCATCAACCTCTGAGCAAACGAATACTAAACGTAGAGAGAAGGAGGATGAAAACTAGGAATGCTCAAGTCAAGTGTATTTCACTGCACATTATCGTTACTGGTGTCTTATATTAGAGCCTGGAGCATTTTCAAACCTCAGAAGCTGCTATGGATTAACATTCACAAAAATCCATCTATTTTTAAAACTGCTTTAATTATAGGAAATCTGCAAATCATAGACCATCCCAGCAGCACTAGGCGCAAAGCTGAAATGAAATCTTGACAAGGTGTCAGTCTACAGCAAGACACCCACACGTGTACGGGGCTCATTTATTGATGCTAGTTAATCTATCATGCATTTCTGATGAATGTAGGAAGAAACCTGAAATATCCAGAAGAAAACCCGCCCAGACGTGTGTGTGTATGAGCAGGTTTATGCCTTGGATTCTGCATCTATAAAGCAACAGCCCTAATCCATGCATCCCATGTCTATAAATATAATTATTTTTTAATAAATCCATTTAGCATAAATCAAAGAGGAACCATTCTTTTTAAAGAGTAAAGCATCCCAATATGATATGTACCAGCACAGATGTGGACATGCTAAGTTATGCACAAGGTATGGATAATATAAATAAATTGATAAGAATGAAAAGATATGCCAATTGAGGTACAACAGGATAGAGGCGATGAAAAAGTGATATAAAGTACAAGATTAAATGTAGATGAATATAAACAAGATAAACTAGATGAAGACAAATGAGATATGTAACTAAAATATGACAGCTGTTAACAATTCCAACCAGACAGGTTATTTCACAAAGCAAAGCTCCTGTTGGGCACTGTGGTGGTGATGAAACGATACATTTGCAATACCACAAACATCAGGCATTAGCCATAGTATTTTAAATCTTAAACCTGTGTGTGGAATGTTCATTTTTCAATTGTATGAAGGGAATGCTAAATAATTAGTGATGCAGACATTTTTTGTCTAAACTTTAAAACCTATAATAAGCAAGTGCAATGCACTTAGCATTTGGCATACGCTGGCAACATGAGAAGAAAGAAAAGAACAAAGATGATCCTAACATGGACCACCTTACCAAAACAAACCTGGACAGAGTTCAAATTTTGGCAGATGACAGAGAAGTGAAATAATAGAAGATAGAATGACATTGTTTGAAAAATTCTTGGGAATCAGACTGACCTTTTTTATTGTCTACTACCAGAGAATACACAGAAGTGATTTAAAAAAGGCAAATGCAATGCTGGGATATACTGTATATTTTAATGCAGGGGTGGGCAAAGTCGCTCCTGGAGGGCCACAGTGGCAGTGGGTTTTTGTTCCAACCCAATTGCTTAATAAGAAGCACTTATTGCTCAAGTAACACTTCTGCTTCATTTTCATTGTCTCGCTCGTTAAGTTTTGTAACCCTCACTGCTTATTGTAGTCTTAAACAGCCGTATTCTCATTTTTTAATTGCTCCTTATTAGCAATAAGATGCAAATGACAAAAGAAACCAGCAGTTCTCCGTTTAGCTCGTTTCCATTTACACCGGTGCGTATTTATTGTGCACTGTTTGGTTTGATTAAATACTTAGAAGGAAAGTGAATAGAAAAAAGTGAAGGACTGAGAACTGCTCCTTCATTTTAGCCTTCAAATCATTTGGATGATATCCTTGCAAAGGAAAATGACTTGACATAACAGAGTTAAAGCACTTAAAAAGCCATGAAATTAAATTATTGGCAACAATTGTTTTCTATTTAAGCAATTGGGTTGGAACAAAAACCTGCAACCACTGCGGCCCTCCAGGAACGACTTTGCCCACCCATGTTTTAATGTGTGGTGTTCAAGCATAGATGTTATTAAGCTTAGGCTTATGTTAATTTATTTAGATAGATAGATAGATAGATAGATAGATAGATAGATAGATAGATAGATAGATAGATGTGAAAGGCACTATATAATAGATAGATAGATAGATAGATAGATAGATAGATAGATAGATAGATAGATAGATAGATAGATAGATAGATATGAAAGGCACTATATAATAGATAGATAGATAGATAGATAGATAGATAGATAGATAGATAGATAGATAGATAGATAGATAGATATGAAAGGCACTATATAATAGATAGATAGATAGATAGATAGATAGATAGATAGATAGATAGATAGATAGATAGATACTTTATTAATCCCAAGGGGAAATTCACATAATCCAGCAGCAATATACTGATACAAAGAAACAATATTAAATTAAAGAGTAATAAATGTATGAATAAGAACTCCACACAATGAATGATAAAAATTCACATCAAGAGAATTTAAATCTTTACTGGATAGTATAAAAATTGTGTTAGCTAACTTTTAAAACATCTCCTTTCTTAGCACACAATTCTAAAGCTCGGAGAAAATCTGAACAGCTGTAACATACTGTATAGGACTGCACAGATAATTTCCTACAGGACACTATTATGAAACCAAGTCTGTGTAGTTTATGAGTAAACAGCAAGATGACTCTAATTTCTGATTTTTTCCAGCTTTGATTATCCAAAGGTATAAATAATATAAACTGAATATTCTTTATTCCTGACACAATCAAGCTGCCAAAATCAAATTGTCTTCAGTACAGTGTGATAGTCAAATTATACATGTAGAAAAATAGAAGTTATTCATAAAACATTAAAAACATACAGTATATTAATAATACTGAATGGCAAATCACCACATATGCTTAAAAATACTGTAATCTCAACAGAAAGGGAAACCAGCGACTGCTCTCTACTGTGTGTTTAGTTGCTTAAGTGCTTAAACTGAATTCATAATTTTGCAGTCATTAGCAGAAGGTAATTGCTCAGCAATATTTACGTAACAGACATTCTGTGCTAGATGAGACTAAACAGTAAACGCCTGTGACAAACACAGAATAATGATGAAGGTACTGTTAAATTAATGAGATCGGATTTTTGGTTATGCACCATACAAAGTTCAGACAGTTATAGTGCAAAAAAATACAAAACAGCCACCCATGTATTACTGAACACACCTAATCCAACTCAGATCTGTGGGGCTCTACAATATATAAGGCAAGAACAAACCACAGAATGGACAACAACCTGTCGCAGAACACACAAATGCACAGACACTCGCAAGATTAAACTTTTAATCAGGACACGTAGAGAAAAATCAATGCAGATGTGGAGTGAACATGAAAGCTCATTTCTGTTACTGGACCGGACATATAGAAACACAACTCTAACACATCATAAGTAAATGTTCTGCTTTTAAAAGCTATTTCATTCAAACACCTCTAAATGTATGTACTTCTACCAAAATGAATAATCACTGTTAACATAAAGTTACTGAACCGAAAAACAGACACAACTCCAAACATGACAGCAATAAATGTTCCTATGCACCTTCCCTAAGGGGAGTCTATTGACAAGGACAGAAGGTTTGACTAGGGAGAGACAATATGTTAAAAAGAAACAAAAAACAGAGGTTTGAAGAATGATGCATAATGGAGTACAAAAAGAAAAAGATTCAGACAAAGTTTACTAGCAAGTGAGAAGGCTAATCCAGCAGGAAATGGAGGATAGTACAATAAAACATGGAATCAGCTCGTTAGAAAGCATGTCACAAAGGGGATGAGCCATAATTAGAGATCTGGATGAGCAATCAGTTACAGAAATAATAGTAGACATTTTGCCTGAAGAAGGGGCCTGAGTTGCCTCCAAAGCTTGCACATTGTAATCTTTTCTAGTTAGCCAATAAAAGGTGTCATTTTGCTTGGCTTTTCTCTACAGAAATAATAATGAAAGAGCCCCCAACTGGTGAGGAATCCTATGAAAAAAACAGGACAATGGACTCTGTGTAACAGGCAAGGAATAAAACCACCCAGCTGAATTATTATTGCAGCCTTTAAATTTACAGTCTTTGTAACTGGTGCCTGTTCACCGACAAAAGCGCGATAGACATATGAGCGCCGACAAAACCTCGACGGACAAATGAGCGCCGACAAACTCGCTAACTGGTTTTCGACAAATGTGCGCCGACAAAATCGCGAGAGAGGCCAAGAGAGTGGGACGCGTAAGTGCGCATTATGTACACATTATGTGCTAAGTTATAACTGTATTCAGAGATGCTAATTGCACTGAGTTTCGTTCCTTCGGAAGATGTTGGGTCCGCTTTCGATGAACTGAGCGAGAGTAGACCCGACAATCTCCAGAATGTTTATGATTACTGGGAGGACAATTACGTTGGTCGATTGAGACGCAATCGACGAGCCAACCCGTTGTTTCCTATCACCATGTGGAACATGCGAGAACGTGTTGCTGATGGCATGCCGCGAACAAATAACTCAGTCGAGGGTTGGCATAACGCGTTTTATACAAAGCGGAATTACCGGCAGTCAAGTCTAAATACGCTCAACTATCAAGACGTCTTGCTGCAATTCTTCCTACATATGCAGGGCGTGATCTTAAGGACTATCTGCGTGCCATGTCTCATAGTATTGACTTCTAAAATAAACGTTATTATATATGCTTTAAACTAGTAATTCATATTTAATGAAACTTTTGCGATTTTGTCGGCGCGATTTTATCTGCGCGATTTTGACGCCGTGTTTTAATGGCTGCTATTTTGTCGGCGCTCATATGTCTATCGCGCAAATGTCGGGTCACTACTGGTGCCAGCGTTAGCCAAGAGGTACATCTCACCCAACAACACCCAGACAGAAGGGTACACTTGCAGTATGAGTGATGACTTAAAACAAGACTCGAAAGAAGGCAAACCACGGCAGAGGGACTTGTACCATTTAATAATACAAAAGAAGCTTCCGAAAAAGAGGAAAAGATATATGTATTACATAATATGTATTTTTTTTATAATATTGCATTGTGACTCACACTGAAAAAGAAATACTACATTGTACCATAATGTCATGAGAAGTCAAGCAAAATCCATCCATCCAACCCGCTATATCCTAACTACAGGGTCACGGGGGTCTGCTGGAGCCATTCCCAGCCAACACAGGCCACAAAGCAGGAAACAAACCCCGGGCAGGGCGCCAGCCCACCACAGGTCAAGCAAAATACCACTTTTGCTTGGCTAACTAGAAAGATTACAACATGCAAGCTTTCAAGGCCCCTTTTTCTTCTTTGATCACATCTCACCTTAAGAAGGCCTTGAAAGCTTGCATGTTGTAATCTTTCTAGTTAGCCAAGCAAAGGTGGCATTTTGCTTGACTTCTCATGACATCCACAATGGCTAACACGGTACAAGACCCTTGCACCATAATGCTAACCTCACTGGGTAGGTTTAGTGAATTACAGCCTAAACAAATAAATACAGTACCAACATTTTCAACTAAATTTTGTTAGAGAAAAATTTTAAAGTTACTTTGCACCCGTTATTAAACCTGCAAATACCTGTAATGTAGTTATTTGTACATTAACTGAAAATGACTTCATTTCATTTCAGAATGGGACTTTCTCGCTAACAAGTCAGGAAACTACAGTGTCCCAGTGTGTGACACATACAGTACACAGAGGCCCCATAGAGCGGTGATTCAATTAGGGAAAAAATGCTTAAAGTGGATAACTACAAATAAACACTCCAAAAGTAGAAACTTGCCAAATCCAAGTCCTTGTAGCACACTGCATGCTGCAATTCAGTTTGTAAAGTGGCTCCTACTACACTTCTCTTATGCTTCATAGTTTTTGTAAAATACTTTTAAACTCAGAGGATGCAAAACTGGGCGGCACGGTGGCGCAGTGGTAGCGCTGCTGCCTCGCGGTTAGGAGACCTGGGTTCGCTTCCCGGGTCCTCCCTGCGTGGAGTTTGCATGTTCTCCCCGTGTCTGCGTGGGTGTTCTCCGGGCGCTCCGGTTTCCTCCCACAATCCAAAGACATGCAGGTTAGGTGGATTGGCAATTCTAAATTGGCCCTAGTGTGTGGTTTGTGTGTGTCCTGCGGTGGGTTGGCACCCTGCCCAGGATTGGTTCCTGCCTTGTGCCCTGTGTTGGCTGGGATTGGCTCCAGCAGACCCCCGTGACCCTGTATTCGGATTCAGCGGGTTAGAAAATGGATGGATGGATGTTTTGTTGTACTTTTTGAGATATAATTAGAATAAGCATACCTTCATTTTGAACCTAACTTGTAATTTGAAATATATACAGTATTTGGGTACAGGTGTTGTGGCATGAAAACAAATAAAAACTGAAAAATGTAGGTCCAAATCCCTTTAGTATCCATTTCCAAGAATGCTCTGATAGCTCTAATAATAAATGTCAGTCAGTCAGTCAGTCATCGTCCAACACGCTATATCCTAACACAGGGTCATGGGGGTCAGCTGGAGCCAATCCCAGGGTGCAAGGCAGGAACAAATCCCGCGCAGGGCACACATACGGGACAATTTAGGATCACCAATGCACCTAACCTGCATGTCTTTGGACTGTGGGTGGAAACCCACGCAGACACAGGGAGAACTTGCAAATTTCACTCAGGGAGGACCCGGGAAGAGAACCCAGTTCTACCCAGCGCTACCCACTGCACCACCATGCCGCCCTCATAATAAATGTCAAAGAGACAAACAGATTCTTGTTTTGTGATGACATCAAATATATTTTTAGGCAGGTTATTTCTTCAGTACGCTCTGGGCTTGACCCTAATGACTTAGTGCTCTGTCACCTCATAGATTCCCCTCTCTAGAGGGCATCCCCAGCACACACCCAACAACGGTGTCGTTTTAATGCAAAAGGACACCAATCAGCCTTTAAAAATACTCTGCCTTTAAAATGGTAAATCAAGGTGTGGAAATGCCTGGAGCAATGGGCATGAAGCACCAATCTGATGGCTAATCTCACACTTTCAATTACAAACACCTAAGATGAAAGGTACATTCCTTAAAGAAAATGTGCACCGATGTTGCACACAAATGCAAACAAAATGCTTTCCATTGTACAGCTGCGTCTTGATTTTCTGCCAAGGAAAGTACATACTAAGAGTGGGAGAAATAGATGCCCTTGAAGTAGTTCAATGTCCAACCGTTTCTTTATTTAAAGGCTAATAAATCATTCAAAGATCTTACACCAGAAGGTAAGACGAAAACAAACCTATGTTACCTACAGTGAGGCCCTGTTATAACCGACCACAGCACGGATCTGATATATTGTCTCGAAGTATAAAAATCAATAAAGCTAACTAACTGACTAATAATTTAATTAATCATTTTCCTTTTTTCTAAATATTGCCTATTTTGATGTGGCCAGGATTCAAAATAACGTGTGGGAACGAAATTTCTATCTTCACAAGATAGCTTTACTTTAAGAAAGATGAAGTTTTTCAGTATCCACCACTGACATAATACAATGTTCTGGTCTCGGACCAGTATAGTGATATCAGTGAAATAAAGTGTAGGATTTATGTGCAAGAAAGAACTGGAGCTGCATGCAAAAACTGAGATTTACCAATTAGATTTAGTGCCATATAATCCATTACGGAATTCATCTTTTCGAACTTACTTTAGAATGACCTCAGTTGAGAATCCTTTGGAAATAATCCCTGATTGGATGTTCTGTGCAGGCCATGTTTTTCCACCAATTATTAAAAGCACCAACTCAACAATATTCCAAGTTTAATGGAGGAAATGACATTACTACTCCAGTTTAGAATCCAGTGATTTAGGGGAACTTGCTTAACAACTTTAACATATTGTAAAAGAATGAATTCCCAGGAATGATATCGTTGGAAAGGGCAATACAGCGAATCTAAACATGAGTCATAAGATATCCATGTATTTGTGTGTTACCCTCATAGTACCTCAAATGAATAGCAGGTCTGAAACATAGGAATAATTCTGAATAAAAATAATTTAGGAAAATGTTTTAACATGACAACTCCTAACATTATATGCATAAAGATTAACTACGCCTCATGTTTAATCAGACGTCTTACCTGTCTATGTGGACCTGAAGGCTCAGATTCCCTCCTTTTTGGCCGAGTAGAAGGTAATGAGTGGCATGGGGACTGTGCTGGGCTTTGCATCAACATTTCCTGTTTGCTTTCAGATGTAGAGTGACCACGGCCTCCACTTTTATGAGAAACGTCTTCTTCAGCCACAGTAAGCATGCCTCTTGACCTCCCTTCTTGCGTTTTCGGTCGTACCACAGCTTCTGCTGCACCCAGTCGTCTTCTCTCCTCAATTTCCTCAATTGGGCGAAGCTCTTCTGGTTCCTCATCAGTTGTCCCAGAAGTGCTTGGTTCCGCACCTGGCTGAAAATCTTTAAGTTCTGTTTCTTTGTCAATGATAACCCATTCCTTGCTATCAAAGTCTTCTTCCTCAGCCAGGGGAACTGATTTAAAAGCATTGCTGAGCGCTTCATGCTCCACTGAGGCAGAAACTTCTATCCTCCCACTGACTTGTCGATCTCCCTGCCCAGTATCGACGGACAACATCTGTGCAAGCTGGGAAGAGTACACCTGTCTGGAAGGAGAACCTATTACATCCATCCTAGACCTACAACAAAAAAAAAAAAAAAAACACATGATACAAATGCTATTAGAATTAAGCTACAATTTTGATTTTGTCAAATCAATTTAGATATTTTAAATGCAATTCATATTAAATTGATCCATAAATTTAAGGAAGCAGGCTAAAAGCCATATGTTACAAGTACAAATGCCAGTTTTCTTTCCCCGTGTCTCTTACCTCTTCATTTCAGAGTGCTCTTGATATGTAAAAATTAATCAATTTTATAAAAATGTATAATACAGTAGTGCAGGGGTGCCCAATGCGTCAATCGCGATCAACTGATAGATCGCAAAGGTAGTGCAGGTAGATCACTTCGCATTCCAAAAAAATGTTTTTAAACATTAGTCTATCATATATCCTCCCTATGGCATTTGCCACTTGATTGAGATACAGGGCGGCCAGTCTGAGATCTCTTTTCTTCTAACACACTGGCCATCCCGCACGCACAATCAAACGCGCGAGCGCCTGCAAACCTCCGGCTATCTATGTGACTCTGAGTTTGATGCAAGTGATCTGGAAATGGAAAATGGAAGTGAGGTACCAGCATCAGGCTATCGGTCCCCAGCTAACTGTGGTACTGAACTCATTCGTGTAGCGGATACTCCTACAGCAGCATTCGCCTGGTTAGGACTACCACTTATGATGACAAGAGGTACAAGCCATATTGCGTCACGCTGCGACTGCCACCATTGCCCACCTGCTGTGTGAAGACAGAGCTTTCCTGCTGCGGCCATTGAGCCACCCCTGTGCAGCCACTGCTGCCAGAGATGCCGAACAGGCACCAACAGCAGCCACAGCACGTAGCAACAGATGTTTTAGCTTGATTTATGTGTGAAACCAATGCATTGTGTTTTTTGGAAAAAATATTCAGCCCTCAAAGTGTTAAACATGCATTATTTATTGTATAGTTTGTGATAAAGGCGCTATATATATGCACCCGACCCGACAAAGACTGACAACGGAGGCATGTTAAAATCAACTAAAATGATTTATTTTACTTCATGTCCTCCCCATGTCCCACAGGCAGTACACAGTCCCAAAGCACACCAAATAAACCCAAACAAAGTCACCACAACACAAAGTAAAGCACGCTCTTCTTCCTCCACCATTCCTCCCAGGCTGCTTCGTCCTCCTCCTCCCGTCTCTCGCCCCTGAGTGGTGGCTGTTGGCTCCTTTTATAAGGCACCCGGAAGTGCTCCAGGTGCTTGATTGCCAAGTTCCGGCTGCACTTCCGGATGTGGCGACTTACACTGCCCATAAGGGCTCAGGCGTCCCAGCTGCAGCACCCCCTGGCGGCGCCTGCAGGACCCAACAGGGCTGCAAGCCAACTCCATTTCCCATGGAGCCCTGCGGGAAACCACGGCACCGCTCCAACCCAGGGGTGTTGCCATCTAGAATCCAAGGGGAGGTATCGAATAGCCCATAGTTGCTCTCCCTGAACATATACCTAAGGGACGTCCCGGCCAGGCATGGGCCCCGGCTGTCTGCCACAAGTTTCTATCATTAATGATAAAAGCAAAACTACTCATATTGGTAGTTTAATCTTCAAGCATATCTACTATCAAATATTTTAATAAACATATCAAAACACAGATAAGCAGGTTAGGAAGATGGATGTAAATTTAAATCCTTACTATGTATTAAAGTAATTGTCTGACCTTTTGTCAAGTACCTCCACCCTTCCTTCTGCCACCGACAACCTCTCTGATTCTGGACTGTTGACTCTTCTGTAACGGAGAGACCGGACTTGAATACTAGGGGATTCTGGAGGAACTTTGACAGGTGAAACTGGACAGACACCTCTGTTGGGATCTTCTTCTAACTGACATGGTGTCTAAAGTAATAAAAGAATAGTGTTCAAGAATAGGACAAAAACAAATATGCCCACCCATGTTAAATGAGTAAGTAATTACATATAATCTGCTTGATATTAATATAATATCCACTTACTTAAAAACAGATTTTGAATAGAGCCAAAGCTGTCAGTGTCAATCCAAACGATGCACATAATACAGTAAGTCAATAAAGCCACACTGAGAATGACTGAAATTTAGTAAATGTTAAATAAACAAGTATAAAAATGTATGCATGGCATAGCATTCAGATCTGTTTGGCTTTCTTATCACAATTTTGTTTATAGTTATATCTCCTTCCATGAGAACCCTAAATACAAAGAGGACTGTTTCATTTATGTTAGGTACATGGCCCAGAGGGGACTGGGTGGTCTCGTGCTCTGGAATCCCTGCAGATTTAATTTTTTTTCTCCAGCCGTCTGGAGTTTTTTTTTTCCTGTCCACCCTGGACATCGGACCTTACTTATTCTATGTCAATTAATGTTGACTTATTTTTATTTTTTATTGTGTCTTCTATTTTTCTATTCTTCATTTTGTAAAGCACTTTGAGCTACATTATTTTTGTATGAAAATGTGCTATATAAATAAATGTTGCTGTTGTTGTTATAGAATATTTTTATGCCACAGTAGTAACTGAAAGTAATTATGTGTCTAGTCATGTACATAAAACATGTTTTTAATACCATTTTCCAACACCATGAGGCTGAAATTGCTTTCATAGGCAGCAGATCCCAACTCAAGTGACAAAAAGATTCATGCACCATTGGTGGTTGTTATTCATTGTAGCATAAAGTGTCACCAATCATCTTTTATACATTTCTACATAAGTTAAGCTGCTTTTACTTATTACTTTTACAGACACAGGAACATCAGATCACTTATCCGTTTTGAGATCAAGGAGCAAGAGAAGTGAACTGCTGTGACTTAGGTTCACTCAAGATGCTGCACAGCCACAGTGACGAGAGCAGAATGAGACAGAGGCAGAAGCCAGGCTGTTAGCATATAACGAGACCGTACTTACGTTGTATGACAATGAATAAACCAACAATATCATATTGAATAAATAAATACACATTGTAAGAGACGGCCGGCAGCTCAACCCGGCCAGGACGCTCCTGAGATGTAACGATTGGGGAAGGCAGCTTTTCGAGGACACTACCTCCCCCAAGACGCTAGATGGCAGTTTCCCTGGACTGCAGTGATGTCCCGGATTCCCGCAGGGCACTATGGGATTCTGTGGGAAAATGGTGGGAGACGAACTTCTTACCTAGCCCGGAACTACTAGTGGATCACGAGAGACGGAAATCCCAATGTACTTCTAGGCTAGGTCAGAACTTCGTCTCCCAACATTTCTCCACAGCGTCCCCTGGTGGCACCCACAGTACCCAGCAGGGCTGTGTTGCTGAACTCCATGTCCTACAGTGCCCTGCAGGAATCCGGGGCACCGCTGCCATCTACCGTCTTGGGGGAGGCAGTGTCCTAGAAAATTTGCCTTTCCCCATTCTTTCATCTGTGGGGCGTCCCGACTGGGTTGAGCTGCTGGCCGTCTCTTACAACATCTAACATTGAACCTTTCTTACATAACAATTGACCATCCAACCACAAATCACCCTGTGTCCTGAAGTCCTGTAGTAAGGTGTACATATTTCAGCATGCACAACTGAAAATTTCACGACACCCAAGTTAATTGTCTGCTTTGTTGGACTAAAATTTAAGGATAGTGAGTGGATGTGGGGGATTACATTTTATTTCGGTGATTCAAGAGAGAATAATCAGAGTGTAGATAAACCTCTGAAAAAAATTCTTCAAAAATAATATATACGAGGGGGGGAATGCCAGAAGAAATGGTGTGGTACCAGCTGGGCTACCCACTGTAATCAGCGCCAACACAATTAACAGCACAAATTAACTCAGCTTCAGAAGTAGCAATAACAGGAGCTCTGTCCTCGATGACTGCTCGGTCAGAATGCAACACCACCTTCTGGGGGGTGTAAGGGCCAGAAGGGGCGAAGTCATCTTGAGAGAGACGGTGAGCAAGGCTAGGTGTGCTAGTTGGGTATCTTCTTGCAGCTGTGGGGAAAGAGAAGATATACCTGGCATGAGCAACCCCTCTCATTCTGAAATGGTATCGCTTACCTCAGCGGTACATGGATATCACAGTAGCTGCTTTTCACATTACATGTGAACGCACCCGAAAGTTGCTGCCCTTAACAGTTTTTATACATAGTCCTGAGAATATTTATTTGTAGCTGCAATTTTTATTTCGACTACTACTATTATCACCTATCTTATCTTAATATAGTACTTGCTGTTTTGTGTCGGGCGGCATGATGGCGCAGTAGCAGCGCTACTGCCTCACAGTTAGGAGACCCGGGTTTGCTTCCCGGGTCCTCTTTGCGTGGAGTTTGCATGTTCTCCCTGTGTCTGCGTCGGTTTCCTTCCACAGTCCAAAGACATGCAGGTTAGATGTATTGGCGATGCTAAATTGTGCTTGGTGAGCGTGTGTGTGTGTGTGCCCTGCCCGGGGTTTGTCTCCTGCCTTGCGCCCAGTGTTGGCTGGGATTGGACCCAGCAGACCCCCGTGACCCTGTAGTTAGGATATAGCGGGTTGGATAATGGATGGATGGATGTTTAGTGTCATAATCTTATTTGCTTTGTAGTAGCATCTTTTTGGCGTGGTTGCCTTATAGGCACTGTACACAGTAATCTAACTAACAACTTATCATTTGTGACCATGGATGCATAACTTCTACAATTGAAGTCAGAAAAAAAGTCAAACTTATTTGTTCCCTTTACTAAATATCTGGACGAACCCCAAACAAATCAGCACTCAGTGGCCGTATAAAGAAAAACGAGAAGGTGTCCAAATGCAGAATTTACACAAGTGAATTTTGGAAAAAATCGAGGTATTCATTTTTCTTGTTTAATAGAATAATATGTAAACCTCTGACTTTCCACCATTCCAATAAACAAAAGAATAACTCAAATGAATTGTGAGTATTTTACATTATTACACTTTAGTAAAATAAGCATATTACAGATGGCAGGACTTCAGATGTTTCTGAAAGTAATTAGTAAAGAACATGTTTTGCTTTTTAAACACAATATTATTTCTCAACACTAGTAAGCACATAATGACGCATTACCTACACTTTCTGATTTGTCCTGAATTATTAAAAATAAAAATCTAAACCATTGTGTTTTCTTTTATAAATTCAGAATATTTATGTTGAAAAGGAATTTACAAAGCTAGACTGTTTTGCTTCACCAAGTAAACTCAGGGGTGACAAAAGGTGGAAATACTTCACACTATGGTCTTTAAAGAAAGTAAATGTCAAGCATTTTAGGAAAGAATTCCATGTAAATGCTAATCAATGATCGCTTGTTAATACAAAATCTTCTGTCACTTTACAATAATATGGCCACAAAATGCATTATTTATATCACCTTGCTGATGCTGATCCTGAGTTTGTTACGATTGAAATCTGTGTCCTCCCACACCTCCCCTTCATTTGGCAGCTGACCCTCTATTTGTCTTCCAGGCAGAATTGGAGGAGCATTTTCTTGGTCACTGAGGTGTTCATCTTGCAAGACATCATCCGTGTTTTCCCTCTGTAAATCTCCGGGTACAGGAGTGACGTTGACAATCCTAAGAAAAAAAAGAACATCCACATATGAAATATTAGCAGCAAAGTAAAGGAGATCAGTTCCTCTTGCAAAATGAGTTTGCACACATTGATAACATCAGGCCCAAGACATGACACAACCTTTAAACGGGATCCCAGCATGTAATCAGTGAGGAATTTACCACTCTCAGCCACTACACATCCTCACTGAGACGTTGTAGGCACTGGGAGTCAAACGCTGCTTGTGGGAATCGAAGCCACCAGTTCCACCGTTCAGGTAAACAAGATTTCCATTTAATCTGCAGTCCAATGTGGCAGCTAGCATTGTGATGTGGCCTTCCTGCACAGTGGCGCTCTTCAGCCTTAGGTGTGTACTGTCTACTGTATTATGCAGACCATAACAGGATACACTCACATGTACACACACACACACACTCAGTGACACTGGGTCATTTTCGAGTTGTGTATCAACCTAACCTGTTAAGCCTTAGTGTATGAAAGGAAATTCACACATAGGGAAAATATGTACACACATAGTAGGTAGACTCGTAAATCCACTTACACAATAAACTATTTAAAACCAAACCTAAAGTATGCGACTTTAAAGTGACACATTCTGTCAAATAATTTGAACCATCTAGTATATAAACTTTATTTCTATCTTCAGATTAGACGTATTACATCATAATAAAAATATACCTTCACATTACTTAAAAATAAAAGTCAGTCAATAATATGCTTTCTTTTCCTTAAGGTAATCTATTTTACATTCTCTATCATTATTTCTATGTATACATTTTGTAGTTTTACATCTCTGTATATACGAGGTGTGGCAGAAAAGTGATGAGACTGGCAACACTGCAAGCGATCTGGCAACGCTGCGCTCTTGTCCTTGATAGAGCACGTGTATCAGTACCCTGCCATAGCTCAGTGCGAGTTTCAACTCCTTCCGTTAACTACGTGATTTTTGTGACTGCTATTAGCGAAGTTGTGTTTTTGGTTGTGCGTCATGCAAAATGGAACAGCGGAATTTGGAGCAACGTTGTGCCATTAAACGGCAAGTGTGACGTTTGAAAAGTTAAAACAGGCCTATGGGGAACACTCTTTATCCCGAGCTCAAGTTTTTTGCTGGCACAAATCATTTTTGGAAGGTAGAAAACACGTTGAAGATGAACACCGTTCAGGGAGGACTTCAACTTCGAAAACCAATGAAAACATCGAACGTGTGAACACTCTTGCGAGATCAGACCGTCGTTTAACATTAAGAATGTTGAGTGAACAATTAAATTTGAACAGATTTATCATTCATCAAATTTTGACTGAACATTTGCACATGCGAAAGGTCTGTGCCAAAATAGTGCCGAAAAACTGCCCTCTCCATAACAGAATTTTTGACCTCAAAAGGCATTCCTGTGGTTCCCCAGCCCCCTTATTCACCTGACCTCAGTCCGTGTGACTTTTTCCTTTTCCTAAAATGAAAAATGTCCTCAAAGGACGTCATTTGGACTTTAGAAAACATCCAAAGAGTGTAACGGACATGCTGAAGACCATACCGGTTGAAGACTTCCAGCGCTGCTACCAACAGTGGGAACAACGTCTCCATCGGTGTGTAGCTGCCCAAGGAACTACTTTGAAGGGGATAACATTGATGTTTGAAAAAAATAAAAACTTTGGTAAATAAAAAATCAGTCTCATTACTTTTCTGCCACACCTCGTCTCGTGTATATATATATATATATATATTGTGGCACCCAGCTGGGGCAGGAGCCCAGTCGGGATGCCCAGTCGGACCAGAGGAGGGCTTTTACCTCCTCCAGACCGCGAGGGGGTGAAGCCCAGCCCTGTAGGGGCCCGTGGTCCCCGCCAGGCGGCACCCCACTTCCAGACCATCATCTGCCACATCCGGCCGAGGCAGGAGCCCGGACGGGACGCCCAGGAGGACCGGAGGAGGGCCTGTACCTCCACCAGACCACGAGGGGGTGTCCGCCCTGGTTATGTTGGTGGCCTCGGGTAAGGGGCATGGAAGCCCAGCCCTGTAGGTCCTTAGCACTCTGGAAAAGGTTTTTGTCCAGGATATCCCTGTACTTGGCTGCATTCATCTTTTCCTCGATTGCAACCAGTCGTCCTGTCCCTGCAGCTGAAAAACACCCCCACAGCATGATGCTGCCACCGCCATGCTTCACTGTGGGGACTGTATTGGACAAGTGATGAGCAGTGCCTTCTCCAGAGTGCTCAGACTGGGCCGAAGGTTTACCTTCCAACAAGACCCTAAGCACACAGCTAAAATAACGAAGGAGTGGCTTCACAACAACTCTGTGACTGTTCTTGAATGGCCCAGCCAGAGCCCTGACTTAAACCCAATTGAGCATCTCTGGAGAGACCTAAAAATGGCTGTCCACCAACGTTTACCATCCAACCTGACAGACCCGGAGAGGATCTGCAAGGAGGAATGGCAGAGGATCCCCAAATCCAGGTGTGAAAAACTTGTTGCATCTTTCCCAAGAAGACTCATGGCTGTATTAGCTCAAAAGGGTGCTTCTACTAAATACTGAGGAAAGGGTCTGAATACTTAGGACCATGTGATATTTCAGTTTTTCTTTTTTAATAAATCTGCAACAATTTCAAAAATTCTTTTTTTTGTCTGTCAATATGGGGTGCTGCGTGTACATTAATGAGGAAAAAAATGAGTTTAAATGATTTTAGCAAATGGCTGCAATATAACAAAGAGTGAAAAATTGAAGGGGGTCTGAATACTTTCCGTACCCACTGTATGTATATATATATATATATATATATATATATATATATATATATATATATATATATATATATATATATAAACTACTCAAAAAATTAAAGGAACACTTTGAAAACACATCAGATCTCAATGGGAAAAAGAAATCCTCCTGGATATCTATACTGATATAGACTGGGTAATGTGTTAGGAACGAAAGGATGCCACATCGTTTGATGGAAATGAAAATGATCAACCTACAGAGCCCTGAATTCAAAGACGCCCCAAAAATCAGAGTGAAAAATTATGTGGCAGGCTAGTCCATTCTGCAGCAACTCAAAATTGTACGCAGCACTTTGTATGGCCCCTGTGTTCTTGTATACATGCCTGACAACATCGGTGCATGCTTCTAATGAGATGACAGATGGTGTTGTGGGGGATCTCCTCCCAGATCTGGACCAGGGCATCACTGAGCTCCTGGACAGTCTGAGGTGCAACCTGGTGGCATTGGATGGACCAAAACATAATGTCCCAGGGTGTTCTATTGGATTTAGGTCAGGAAAGTGTGGTGGCCAGTCAATGGTATCAATTCCTTCATCCTCCAGGAACTGCCTGCATACTCTCACCACATGAGGCCAGGAATTGTCGTGCACCAGGAGCCACTGTACCAGCATAGGGTCTGACAATGGGTCCAAGGATTTCATCCTGATACCTAATGGCAGCCAAGGTGCCTTTGTCAAGCCTGTAGCTATCTGTGTGACCCTCCATGGATATGCCTCCCCAGACAATCATTAACCCACCACCAAACTGCTCATGCTGAATGATGTTACAGGCGGCATAATGTTCTCCATGGCTTCTCCAGACCCTTTCACTTCTGTCACGTGCTCAAGGTGAACCTGCTCTCATCTGTAAAAAGCACAGGGCACCAGTGGTGCATCTGCCAATTCTGGTATTCTATGGCGAATGCCAATCGAGCTGCATGCTGCTGGGCAGTGAGCTCAGGGCCCATTAGAGGACATGGGGCCCTTGGTTCACCCTCATGAAGTCTTTCTGGTTGTTTGGTCAGAGACATTCACACCAGTGGCCTGCTGGAGGTCATTTTGTAGGGCTCTGGCAGTGCTCATCCTGTTCCTCCTTGCCCAAAGGAGCAGATACCAGTCATGCTGATGGGTTATGGACCTTCTATGGCCCTCTCCAGCTCTCCTAGAGTAACTGCTTGTCTCCTAGAATCTCCTCCATGCCCTTGAGACTGTGCAGGGAGACACAGCAAACCTTCTGGCAATGACACGTATTGATGTGCCATCTTGGAGAAGTTGGACTACCTGTGCAACCTCTGTAGGGTCCAGGTATCGCCTCATGCTACCAGTAGTGACACTGACTGTAGCCAAATGCAAAACTAGTGAAGAAACAGTCAGAAAAGATGAGGAGGGAAAAATGTCAGTGGCCTCCACCTGTTAAACCTGTCTGTCCACTTTTCACGAGAAAACTACTTAATGGATTTTGATCTGGCGTTTTTCTATATTTGCTTGAACATTCCGGTTGATTTTGCGACTTCTCTCATTGCGCTAAGAATCATCGTTCGCTTGCGGCAGCGATTTATTCGCGCTAATCCGAGACAGAGGCTGCGTGCCGAGGGGAGGGGGAAGCATGACGTCTAGGGTTGCCAGACGTCCCTTACATACGGGACATGTCCCATATTTGATCATTTTGTCCCTTGTCCCGTACTGACCTTTCAGGAACATGCAAATGTCTCATATTTAATTCATTTTCAAATTTTGCTGACTATTTGCAACTCGTTCAGTTGCTATGGTTGGCTGAGGACAGCGACAATCTTACCGTTTTGCTCTTCAGCCGCGTTGCTGTGCACTTCTGTATCAGCACTGCAACATTCAGTGACTGTCAACAAAGTGTGTTGTTACTACTTTCCAAGGACCACTTTTCTTTTTCTAACTGCCTGTATTAAATAATATTTCTCTGTTGTCTGTATTAAATAAATATTTTCAAATGATTTCACTTTTACAGAATTGTTTTTAGCTTACATTAAATTTGTGAATTTCCCCTTGGGATTAATATAGTATCTATATATCTATCTATATCTATCTAAATAATTTTCAAATGATTTTACTTTTGTTTTCTTCATAACCCATTAAAATCCTTGCTTTATGTTTTTAACTTATGTCTCAATTCTATATAATATATTGGTCTGGCTGTGTAGGAGGCATGTATAAATGTATATATATAGTAATACAGAGAGAGATTTTAAGAGTGTCCTGTATTTCTAATTTTCTAATCTGGCAACTCTAGTGACGTCAGGAGTGAGGAGCTGGGTGGGGGTCCTCCTCACTCACGCGCCAGCCTCCCTTTGAGTCGCTGTACCTCACCCACTAGCTAGTGATACCTGTTTGTTCATTGATTTTTAAACCTTATCCTTTTTCCCTTTGGCTCCAGCGGACCCCTGTGACCCTGTAGTTAGGATATTGCGGGTTGGATAATGGATGGATGGATGGATTGTCCTTTTTCCCTGCTTCACTGGCAGAGCCGCAGGGGACACCTAGTTATATGTAAGTCTAATGAAAAATTCCTTTCAATACATGCCACTAAATCATTTGTCCTTGCAATAAAAATTGGTCCTAATGATTGATGTCAGTACATTTAATATATAAAATATTTATAAATTTTTTATCTCATCTAATGATTGGTTAAAAGTAGTGGGTACTGTGAAAAAAAAATGTAACTGCTTGCAAGCTACTAAGGGTTAAAAGCTGTTTGCTATAATGGCAGGTTATTCATATGGCCATCTGTCATAAAACAGGTTTTAGTAAACTGACATATTGGACAACTTCTTTATTTAGAATGCGTCTGTTAGACACAGGAAAGATGACTTTTCCTTCTTTAGGGCCCCACCTGCAATGTACACAAAACAGAAACAATTGGCCGTTTCTGCACAATATAAAATGAAATGCATAGGTAAATGATATTATGCTTTTTTTTTAAAAGTATGGGGAAGGGGTAGGGAGAAAATATAAAAAGCCACTGAAAAAGCGGAACTTTGCTCTTCTGCCTTGCAACATGGAATCCATGTACTCATCTATGACTGAAAAAAGACTGATTGATTGAACTATTCCTGTCTTTCTCAGGGGTTACTTCCACAGTTTCAGAGCCTTTACTAGTAACATCAGGCTCACAACCACATAAATGCGCTTATTCCATTTACTGCATATATCTATTTTGGAAAGCAATCATCATAATTAGGGTCATAGGCTACTGAATCATAGCATGTCAACAACCATTATCTCTCTATTATAAAAAAAATATTGGGGAGGCAGACTAGGGAGACGAGACATGAACTTCTCAGAAGACAATTTGAAGTCCCGCGAGAGACACTTTAACTTGCTCCCAGCTCTTAAAACAATGACAAGTGACAAGCAAAACACGCAGCTCGCAGCATATGATTCGACCACTTCTCCTTGCGTGTGTTTAGCCACCCTAACCCCCACCCCCAATCTTCACAACGCGAGCAGCAGAGACACGAAGCGGCAAAAACAACAGCGGCTGTACATGCTTTAAAATGATCGACAGGCAGCGCGACGGCAGCTGCCCCCCTACTCACAACGCGAGCAGCGTTATACGTCCTGTGAGAAAGAGATTTAACCACGCCCAGGGCCGGAAATAAAGGACAAGTATTGTTTTTACAATGTCATGTGAAACAAGGCAGTGAACCATCATTTAAAACAAGTCCATGGACATCTAACCTAGCAGTTGTTGGATTGCTTTTGGGACACAAATCATGTGCTCCCAGCTCTTAAAACAATGACATGTGACAAGCAGAACAGGCAGCTCGCCAGCAGCAGAAAGACAGCAGATGATCCGACGGCATCTCCTTAGTGTGTGTTCAGCCGCCCCCCCCCTTCACAACGCGAGCAGCGTTATACGTCCTGCGAGAAAGAGATGTAAACACGCCCAGGGCCGGAAATAAAGTATTGCTTTTACAAAAGTTTTTAAAGTGAAAATGAAAATAATGCATATGTAACAATTCCCATGAAAATAACAATCTCTTTAAATTGTATATCCGGTAAATCAAACACGGGGGTGGGTGAGTGAAGCGAGAAGGGGGCGGAGCCAAATAGTAAAGCAAAAAAAAAAAAAACCTTACAGAAGTAACTACAATTATTGCAAATTGAAAAGAAATCGTGCCAGACTTTGGCAACACAGATAAGACATTTCGCCAGCCAGAATTTCCCCGAATTGTGCATCTAAACCCCATGCCAACATGAGAACACAGAAAGCACAAAATTAAAAATTAGGTAAAACAGATGTGGGTAGGTGAATGCTATTTATCACACAACTATGCTAATTCAAATTGATGTAACTAATACATAAAATTAATCAAAAGGTCATGATAATTGGCACTGCGCACACAGCTTCTTTTCTGCATAACGTACCAAAGTGTAAATCGCTTACCCAACCATGGCAGCCGTTTGCCTTGTATTGTGCTGTGGTGGGGTTGAGGTGGTAGTTGATAATAATGCATCAGTACCTCCCTTCTCCCAATCAAATGGTTCATTTTCTGTTATAATTCTCTCCTTCATGCTGTTTTCAAACACCGACATTAAAAGCTGGGAATATAAAAAGTTTACCTTTATTATAAAATATTAATGATTAGACACAAAGAGAGAACTGCTCTGATTACTATACACATTCATTTTATTATATTAAGCATTATACAGAATACACAATAAGTGAAATGCATACTTTGCTTTATGAAAGTCAAAATAAGCTGTTGGACATTTTAGTATTTTAAGTAGTTTGTGATGTTCCAAATGCAAACAAACGTAAACAAAAATATAGCATGTAAAAAAGACATGAACTGTTATTCTGAGCAGAAACAGGATAACATGTAACAAAAAACGTTTCGTAATGAGTTACTGCTTGAAGTAGATTACCGTAAATATTTCCTGAAATAAAGAGTTTAATAGTAGCAGGTGGTTTAATAAAGATTTGAAACAAGTTAAAATAGACCGATTTATAAACCGATTTACTTCATAGTGCAAGAATTGGCTTTTAATTTTGTAATATTTTATAAGGTAGGAGAAAAAAAAGACTTCACTGTAATTAAGAAGCAAACATGTTTTATGCAATCCTAGCTGAACTGTGTGCAACATTTGTAGCATTATAAAAAACAAAATATGGCTACATTTATGAAAGTTTGTCAAATATACATTTTCTAGATATAATTATTCTCTAACCGTACCACCAAAGCTTATCCAAGCTTGAAAAAGTGTCCACAAATAATACACTGAAAATGCATCTGAATGCCTGTGTTACTTTTTTTGTATAAAGTAATAGCTAAAAAAAAATACCCAAATTATCTAAAATGACTAGCAGAAGGCAGAAAAAAAAATCAATTCCCCCGTTTTTTTTCCAGTTCTTTACATAAACCCATACTGTACAGAACAAAAGAAAGTCAACATGCTAAGCACACACTTCGAGCTCTAGATCTATTTTACAGCACATGATTAAGAGATTTATCCAAATATACAAAATGGTACTAACTACGGATTTATACTCAGGTCTTACTACTTCAGGTAAAATTTCAGCTTCTACTACAACCAATCAAAAAGTTCCTGGAAAATATGAAAATACAGTATACAGTGTATCTTTACATGTCACACTCTAAAACTATAAGTGCTACGTCAGAATACAAGATACCACATGAAGAGGAAACCAGCAGTCACAGAAAGACAGACATTTAGAGAGTCCAGTTTTTCTGTTAAATAAAGAAGATAAACCTTGAGTCACTGTATTGTAAGATGAAATGACAAATTGCTTTTTATGGCTTCTAACCAACTCTCTTATTTATTGCAGCAATTAAATTCTGAATGAAACATGACAATGTACTTAGTTCAGTAACATCTATTATCCTTTTCTTATATCTGTTTTTAAGCCTTGCTGGCGTGATATCCATCCTTCCATCCAGCATACTATAAATGTGTTGCTTAACATTTGTGTAATTTCTGTTTCCCTAATGCATGCATGAAATGCATTTTTACTGAAGAAGCTAATATTAATCCCTCCTGTTTGTTTTCCTTGATTGTCTAAAACCTGCCAAAGGCACAGTCTGTTTTCAGTTTATTTTGAAGCTATCTAATAACCTGTCTGTTTAGATCTTTACAGTCTTACCTCTTCACTGTTTTGAAGTTGCTTTGCCAGCACAGTGATTAAACTTCTCCTCAATGCTGATGGTGACTGTCCCTCCACACTTTCGACTCTTTCTCACCACTGCTGACCACATTGTGTATCCTGGATATAATCCTATTTCTACAACTGCATGCAATGAAATGTCTTCAATAGTGAATCTAAGATTCTCTACAAGGTAGGCTTCTTTCAACACTTACATATTGTTAAAAGGGCTAGCTGATGTGATATATTTCTGGTACCATCTCTATGGTAAAATCAATCCTGGATGCACATCTGCCATAGAAAAGCTCCCTAATTACCTCAATGGATGGCTACAGTAGCTGTGCCTCAGCAAACCTAATTAGTTTAACCTAAACATAACTTAGTTTCTTCTTGTTGGACCATCTGGACAACTTACGAAGCATTACATCTTAAGCCTAAAGATAACTTCTGTTAAAATTGTCACTGTTCCCTGTATCCAGGTTTGGAACTGTACCAGAAAGCAGGCTGACTTTTGATCTTTGCATTTCTGTTGCATCAATTCTTCATTTTGTCGTCTACACAAAATCATCAGAACCAAACCTTACCTTTCTAGATCAGATGCTTTTACTAATCCTTGGCTGGATTATTGCAACTCTTGTTTTAATAGATTCTACGTGCAAAAGAGTTTAAGAATGCTGCTGCCAAAGACCCCAAGCATTTGGCATAACCACATTACCTGATACAGTGTAGCAATTAACACTGCATTACTAAATATTAAAGCTGTTTGCTCCAACGCACCTGAATACTCATCCATACTTCTTACACGATTATATTTTGACAGTTGATGCTGACCTTTCTGTTTCAACATCCTGTCTTAGTAAAGAATCGTTCACGTGTGCAGCTCACAGATCTCCTCAAGAAGCAATACCTGTTTGGACATTCAAATACTGACTAAAGACTCACCTGTACTTTCTGAGTTTTTTCTTGCCTCATCATTAATAAGTTTCAGTAGTTCCTCATCTTTAGTGATATACAATAGTATCTTTATTACAATTTCATATTCCACTTTAACCTGATCCATTAGATTTGAAAGCTCTAACCCAGTGTTTCTCAACCTTTAAGTATTTGCGACCCGAGTTTTCATAACATCTCATAACTTCACCTTAACTTAATCCTGATACTCTGTATGTTCAATTCATCATAATAACTATTCATGGTGGCTCTAAAATCCGTACTGACCCCAACTCTCTCTTCTGTTTCTTTTTCCGGTTTCTTTGTGGTGGTGGCCTGCGCCACCACCACCTACTCAAAGCATCAGGATGCACCAACATTGATGGACTGAAAGCCAGAAGTCTACGTGACCATCATCATCAGGTCCTTCCATGAAAACCCTAAATACAAAGAGGACTGTTTGACTTATGTTAGGTAGATTGCCCAGAGGGGACTGGGTGGCCCGGCCCACAGTTTGAGAACCACTGCTCTAACCAAAATGTATCAATTTCCCATGTCTTACTTTGTCTGTTATGTTTGCTATGTCCCCATATTTGTAATTTTATAAATCGGTTTGAGCTGTAAAACTCCCTTTGATACATTCTGCAAAAAAAAAAAAAGTATATTTTCTGACTCCTCCGGCTGTCTGTCCCTGTTGCATTTGTTATTTTTATTTATATTTTCTATTCGGATTTTAATGTATCGTAGTCTTGTTTTATCTGTGATGGTGCACATTGTTTATAGCTCTATATGAAATAAGAATCGACTTCATCGTTTCCTGTTATTTTGCGGTTGCTCTGTCATTTGTGAAGCAATCCTAAAGTATGCAGTAAATGAAAAAAATGTAATCCAACCAGCTGATAAACTTGCAAAATACAGGGTGGTCCAGATCTAATTATGCAGATCCAGATCGTCCGGATGACTCCGATTTACAGTATGTGGGGACGATTCCAGTTCAGCGCGAAGACGATTCTTCATGTTGTCAGTTCGCACACGTCTCGATGGTCCAGGATTTTTCGGGTGATTTTCTATGTAATAAACTTAAGTTATAGCGTAATAAAAATTGCATAATTAGATCTGGACCACCCTATATTAAATACTAGATATGCTACCCAGTTTTGCTCGGGACATTTTCTAAATCAATGGGCCTCAGTTATAGTGCCACTGGTTAATTGGATGTATCAGATGTACTATGTAACTAAGTACATTTCTGTATGCAATACTTGTATTTTTTATTTTTTACCAGGGTTTTATATTATTAGATCACTTGAGCTGCTTATTGTTGAACATGCTACATACAGTCCTTGGTGGTGATGGTGTGAAAGAGATTGCAGCAAAACTCCATATTAACGCTTAGGTAATGTTACAAAAGTGATTTAAAGTTGATTCATTTAAAACTGCATCTGAATAAATATAAAGTTACTAATTACTTTTATTCACTCAAAATCACTGTCCTGTTCTCTTCTTATCACATTCTCAGAAAACAGCATCATTACCACCTACAGAAAAAAATGTGCTTCATTCTGTTCAGTTGTGTTTGGCTCCATCGGTTAATCTGTAGTGTTTTCTTTTTTATTTCCTCTTTGTTTTTATTAAACTTCAAAAATAGCCCAACACTGATTGCTGATTGGTATTGCAAACGTAATGACAATATGCAGGTAGACAACCTTATAGAAAAAAATGTAATCAGTTTATTGCAGTTTAATTGTCAAAAAAATCAACAATACTATACAATACTTTTCCTCATTTTATCAGGGGGAACCTCCTTCCTCTACCTGCGGTTTCAATTGTGCTCATTCACAAAGGGGAAACTCCACGCCCCTTTCAAATGCTGTTTGTAGGTCAGGAACTTAAAATAATAAAAGTCCCAAGGCTACAAAGGTTGATAAATACTGCAATACTGCTTTTAAGATAAACTAGCCAACTCGCGGCATACCATACGCCGCATAATCAATCCGATTTAATGATTTTTAAGCACAGGGAGAAAATTAACATTTGAAAAATCGGTAATGTAATAAATAAGCAAGAAAAGCAACATTGTAACAATGCATGGAACGAAACAACACACAATTGTTCGTGACTGAAAACTGGTGGAGCCCCATTGCGCCTTCTCCTGCCAGAGGAAGGGATGCGAGTGCACTGTGCTCAGGCGTGGAGTGTGGAACGGCAGGAGAGGAGAAGGACATCCACTCGGCTCCCTCCGTCATGCTACTCTGCTGATTTCTCGTTCAGTATGCACTGCCCGCTCATGTGCCCACCTCCAACTCGTCACTGGAGTCGTTGTCGTCTTTACACAGTCCAGATGCACCTGTGACTGATGAGACGTTTCATTGCTCTGTGCGGTTTTGGCTGCTTTTCTATATATAATCCACCAAGACACCCGACCACGGTAGACGCGAGGTGGGAGGGGGGTGTGCACAAAGGGTAGGGACGTAATCAGTGGGAGCGTATGAGTCGCACTTAGTGGGAATTCCACGGTTTGCAGCCCGAATGGGGTTCAACGGCTTACCCACGCCTCTCTGCACCGGGTAGACACACGCTCAATCTCATGCATAATTATTAATTGAATGCTAAACACTTCTGGTAAGACACGGTTGTCTAAAACGGGTTGGTGTGAGAATACAACAGTAAGTGAATGAAAAGATGGAACTCTGGAGAGAGCAAAATACAACACAATAGTGAAGCCGCGGCATAACAAACGCCGCATAATTATTTATGGATGGTTGAACACTTATGGAAAGACACAGCTGTCTAAAAAGGTAGGGTTTGAGGATACAACAGAAAGTGAATGAAAAGATGGAACTCTGGAGAGAGCAACATATAATTGTCCATGAGTGAAAAAGACGCATGTTTGTCGCGGATGCGAATTGCTGTATATAGTGTGTAAAACAGTTTGTTATGGTGCACGTGGTCGTGCGTTGTAACCGAAAACTCGGTTTTTAAAGACTGCTTACTTCATTGTGTTTTAACCTCAGTTTGAAAGGTTTTTTTTAAGGATTCCATGGGATACCCCTCGCAAACCGTTTTACACGCTGCATATGGCGATTCACCTCCGCGAGAAACATGCCTCTATGAACAGTCAAGGTGGCTTGGTGGCTCCTTCCTGCGTGCGCCATAGGTGTCCTACTTGTCAGCGGCTCAGTGAATCCCCGCCCCTTCCGGCGTGCTTTCCATGGTTGTCTTGCCTTAGTGAATTATATATATAGATGCTGTAATCCAAGGAGACCATGTAACTGTTATCACAAAGTGGTTGTGGAAAAAATGCAGCAGTTGATGCCTTGGATGACATGCCACATCTATCAATGCTCTTATTCAGACTTCGTAAGGAAATTGTCTGGAACAGAGCACCAGCTAATGGGAAATGTAGTCCCCATTTTGACATTTGCACAAGACTGCAGATAAGACAAAGGGGGTGGGAGGGTAAGATATATTATTGGATCAGTTGCTCAAAATTGACTCTATGCTCACAGCCACAGCACCCAGCAAACACTTGCTAAACACATTTTCTTCAAGCTTCGTCAAGCTTTGCTCCTTTAACTTCACTTCCGCAGACAGCCTTCGTTTGCATAAACTGGCATAGCCTATTTCTCCATGAGATTGCTATCAGCACATTGGTGAAATGGTGTATGCAGTGCGTTAGAATGTCCTTCCTGCTAGAGTATTAATGACAAATATCAACAAATAAAAAAACAAGTGTCGGCTAATTTTGTTTTTTTCTACATCACCAAATTTCAATCAAATATGTTGTGGCATTTTTGAGATTTTGGAGCATTTCGTTTTTCTGCTGTTGGGGGTTATTTATCCCTAAATATAGATATACATACTGACTATGTTTTACCATCCGGTCAAATTTCAGCATCTTAGCTAAATGGGAAATAGTGCTTTTGTTTATGAGTGAGAGGCTAAACTTTGCTTTATCTTTGTATGTATAAAGTGATAAGACGTCAGTTTGGCCAGCATCTGTGCCCTTGCACGTGGGTAATGTTGTCTGGCATCAACAAAAGGAGGAGAAAGTCCGATGACCAAAAGCAAGTGGCTAGCGCAAGAAAGTAAACTGTGTGACTTATGTCCGTGTGTTGCATCGCCTGGTGTCCACAACAGGGACGAACATCTGACATAGAAAGGCAACAAGAATCACAAAAAAGAGGGGCATAAGGACTAGAATGTTCAATGTAAAAAGTCAACAAGACATACAAGGAAAGGAGGGTACAGAGGTTTGTAAATATGCAATGTGATTGAAATAGACAGACTTAATATTTCACCATTCAGCCCATTTAATTAATTTAAAATTAAAATGTTATTTAATTTAATTAACAGGTGTTTCCCGGTGCTAATATTATAAAAGGAAATCCTGAGACGAGACATTCTCGGAGATAATTCTCAGAGATAATAATAACTCCCACGAGAGATAATTTCAGGTCCTGTGAGATGAGACTTTTTGCCAAAAGATTTTGACAAGTCCCGTCCTCCTCTCAAACATTCCCAACCACGCCCACGGTCCACTCTCTTCTCATTCGTGTGAATGCTATTGTCAGACACAATTCCTGCGCTCTCAACTCCAAGCGGGGTCAGAAATAAAAGACAAAGAGCAGAAGAAAAAGCAGAATGTCATAAAGAGGTTCAAAAACATTGTTGCGATACACATGCAGAGCAGGTTAGAGATTATGAAAGCACTAAAATTTGAAAGTCCCGAAAAACTGATAGCAAAGATCGCATTAGCGCTAACAAATGGAAATTATTACTCGGTGAAATAACAGAACAGCGAAAAGAGATTGAATCTATGGACATAGGTGATGTGACAGAAGTATGTAGATATTGTTCGGCTTTAAATTTTAAGTTGGAGACTTATAGATCGTCTAATTCATGTTGCCATCCGGGAAGAGTAATGTTTCTTATCAATGGAGAGGCGCATCTACGAGAATTAAAAGATTTGTTGTTTGGAGAATGTGAAATCCACATACATGAGTGGCAGAGACGTGAAGTGGTTGGCAAGCAAAGAGAGCAGGGGGCAGAGCCCCCTAGTGTATATATCTAGATAGATAGATAGATAGATAGATAGATAGATAGATAGGATAGATAGATAGATAGATAGATAGATAGATAGATAGATAGATAGATAGGAAAGGCACTACATAATAGATAGATAGATAGATAGATAGATAGATAGATATGTATGAAAGGCACTATATGATATAGATAGATAGATAGATAGACAGATAGATAGATAGATAGATAGATAGATAGATAGATAGATAGATAGATAGATAGAAAAGGCACTACATAATAGATAGATAGATAGATAGATAGATAGATAGATAGATAGATATGTATGAAAGGCACTATATGATAGATAGATAGATAGATAGATAGATAGATAGATAGATAGATAGATAGATAGATAGATAGATAGATAGATAGATATGTTTACTGACATTACTCAAGTCATCCTCACTCACTTTGAAGACTGAAATAACTTGAAAATCTGACTGGTAAAACATTTTTGAAGGAAACAAAAACACTAATAGTATAAAGGCATTAATTATTTTGTGCTAAAATTAATAGTTTATTATTTTTGCTCTGTTCATTACAATTTTTATTATGGTTTGCATACTTACATACATACATATTATTATTTTGTATTGTATGAAATAAATTATGTAATAAATATTGCTACAGTGTCAGCAACAATATCCCACAAATAACATTATTTGAGATTCAGACCTATGCAGTGCATATTTTTGGGATCAAATTTTAATAATCTGATATTTATTTTATTTATGTATTATAATCTGCAGTTACTTATTAATCTCTTGACTGAACATTTTACCATAGTCTCACAATATTTGATTTGGTATAAATAAACTAAAATCACCCGAGTACTTGGTTATAGGATGTTAGGTGATAATGGAATAGCACATGCTGCAAGTTTGAACAGACAGGAGAGCTGAGACTGCAATTGTCATTGATAACAGTTCAGTCTTGAGCTCCAGGTGAAAATGAGGAGTTTACCCTGTGCTAGCAAAGGATTCAAGTTCAGAATACAAAATACTAATTTAATCTGAACATTTCAATGTAAATTCTACTGAAAACATTGCTAGATTTAATTAAAACTTGAAAACAGATGAAAATTACTGTGCAGATAACTAGTGTGATACATACTGTATGTGAAATTGTGTCAGCTGCTATACCTACAGCCAGGCGATACTACATACTGTAGGACTTTTTTGTCTTATAGCTGTCTGTGCAAATAAGATGCTTAGCTCCAGAGGTTTACTTGGTCAAGTGGCTTGAGAAAATGTCTTCTGCATAACAAAATACAAAATGTTACATTTTAATGTTCAATTCTTCATTTTTCCAGATAGTTATTATCCTTAGTAAAACAGTTATATTATAGGTTTGCAAGGATAATACGTTGAAGGAGAAGAGTAGAAGAGTTCTTATGCTTTTGTACTAAAAAATACATTTTCTATATATCTGTAATTACATTTGATCTGTTCAATGACCCACATGTTAATCGTGAAGGCGAAGTAGTTTATGTTTATTAAGCAACTTGTCAACTTGGAAATTGAAGACATTAAGATTTTAATTTTTTTTTATCATAGAGAATTATTGGTATATCTATGATGAGATGAATTACATACTATATGATCACCGGATGAAGTGCCTTTATCATCCTTAACAAGAAGCACTGTCCTGTCACCTGTTTTATGTTGTACACAGAAAACCTTTAGTCATGATCTTCATAAAATTCATATATCTAGCAGAAACATACAGATTATAAAACCTTGAATTGTTAAGGCAAAAGATAAACTCCTGCTGTATTAGGCATGTTACATTAAAAAAAATGTGACTGCTTGCGGACAAGTTTTATTTTTAGTTAAAAGTTCTAGAAATAAAGATATCAAGCAGAGGTCAAGCCAACTGGAGTGGTTTTTAGAAAACCAGTTTTACTTTGGAAATAAATCCCATATGAAAGCACTAATGCCATGATTGTGACAAAGTTTGATTAAATGTTTTAATGTCAGCTATGATGATTTATTCACTGTTTAAAAAGCCCATTTCATTCTTAAATGTAATAAATCACATACAAAGACTTACAGCAAGATTAGAATTTAAAATAGAAAAAAAAAAGTATGGCTTTTGAAGTATTAAACTGAAAGGAAAAAATGCAAATAATATAATTAAACAGCTCACTCTGTATATCTTTATGAAAAACAATTTGTGCAACTATCCTGTACACTTGCAAATTATGTGGATTATTAAAGATATTTATTACCTGATAGTCTGGTTTAGTAAAATAATCAAGGCTTGATACATGATCTAAAAAGATATGAAATTCAGAAGGCATGTGTTTTAGCAGCATTCTATGATCATATCTCTCCTTGATTTGACCCACTTGCTCCTGTTTGAAAATATTAATAGAGAATTGAAAAAAGTGTCATTAACTTTTCAATGTTTTAATAAATGTAGGCATAAATTTGCCCATACACCCAATAATCTTGACATAGCCGTTTATTATTTAAAAACATTGATTTTGTGGAAATATTAATATTAAAATGGATTTACCTTGTCTTTAATTTTTCGCCATGGTAATTGTCCAACTGCAAATTCTACTAACATGTAAAATAAGGACCACAGGTCATCATGGCGGCCCATTTCCTGTAAAATGAAAAGACAGACAGACAGATTTTCCTGAATGATATCCAGGGCTTTTGAACTGTGAGGCCGCAGTGCCACTGTGCTCAATAAAAACAGAAACAACCTTCTTTACTTAGTATACAGTAGTCTCACGTAATTAACAGGAAATTCTCAAACCTGCTTAATCAAATTGCCCAAAGTGAATCCCTGCGACATTTAGTTCAAGGTCTGAACAAGGTGCCATATTATAACTGGATTCACTCCCACAAACACCCACACTCACACCCAGTATGGAATCACCAGTTAACCCAACTTTCATGTTTCTGGGGATGTCGGAGTACTTTAAGAGAATGCACACACTCTACTTACAATACAATACAATTTATTTTTGTGTAGCCCAAAATCACACAAGAAGTGCCGCAATGGGCTTTACCAGGCCCTGCCTCTTGACAGCCCCCCAGCTTTGACTCTCTAAGAAGACAAGGAAAAACTCCCAAAAAAACCTTGTAGGGGGAAAAAAAAAAGGGGATGAAATCTCGGGAAAGGCAGTTCAAAGAGAGATCCCTTTCCAAATAGGTTGGGCATGTAGTGGGTGTCAAAAAAAGGAGGTAAATACAACACAATACACAGCACAGAACACAAGTAATCCTCAATACGATACAATAGTACAATAGAAATATTATAAGTACAGAGCAGAATTCAGCAGTAGATGATATCACATCATACGACATTGGATTTGGATAAAGCCCATGCATGAGATTCAAGCCTAGGATTCTTAAAGGCAGCAGCACTAACTACTGCGTCACTGTGCCACTCCCATATAGTTAAACAAGCTCCAAATTAAAAAAAAAAAACTTACTTTGTTTTTATGTGCATTTACTGAAGCATAGCGTACAGTTCCTCTGAATCCAGCAACATTTCTAGGCTGTAAAAATAGCAAGAAATGTAAATTACCCAACAATACATATTGTGATACATGACTTCTCTTATAATATGAGTTTTTATTAAGGCAGTTATTTTGGACAGCTACAGCTGGAGGTTTCATTCCAACAAATTTCTTAATTAGAAAAATAATTTAACAGTAAAAGGTGTCTGACTTTTAAGAAGACATAATGCTTATTGTTCATGCTTTTATTAGTATTTAACTTTTTGATTTCTAAATTTCTATCTTGTTTTTCCTAAACACATATTAGAATTGTGACTTTATGATTGACACATACAGTACAGATGCAATTGATATTAATCTGGCTGTTAAACTACTGTGTAATGTGTTACTTCAGCATTATTGTTAAATGAATAAATTAAAAAAAATGAAGAATTAAAATATAGTCTATATAGTCATGGCCGAAATTATCGCCACCCCTGGAATTTTCCCAGAAAATGCACCATTTCTCCCAGAAAATTGTTGCAATTACAAATGTTTTGGTATACACACGTTTATTTGCTTTATGTGCATTGGAACAACACAAAAAACAGAGAAAAAAATCCAAATCTGACATCATTTCACACAAAACTCAAAAACCGGGCTGGACAAAATTATTGGCACCCTCAACTTAATATTTGGTTGCACACCCTTTGGAAAAAATAACTGAAATCAAGCACTTCCTATAACCATCAACAACTTGTTACACCTCGCAGCTGGAATTTCCGACCACTCTTCTTTTGCAAACTGCTCAAGGTCTCTCAGATGTGAAGGGCGCCTTCTCCCAACAGCAATTTTGAGATCTCTCCATAAGTGTTCAATAGGATTTAGATCCGGACTCGTTGCTGTCCACTTCAGAACTCTCCAACGCTTTGTCTTCAACCATTTCTGGGTGCTTTTAGAGGTATGTTTGGGGTCATTGTCCTGCTGGAAGACCCATGACCTCTGATGCAGATCCAGCTTTCTGACACTGGGCCCTACATTGTGCCCCAATATCTTTTGGTAGTCTTCAGATTCCATGATGCCTTGCACACAGTCAAGGCATCCAGTGCCAGAGGCAGCAAAACATCCCCAAAACATCTTAGAACCCCCGCCATGTTTGACTGTAGATACTGTGTTCTTATCTTTGTAGGCCTCATTCCGTTTTCTGTAAACAGTAGAATGATGAGCTTTACCAAAAAGCTCTACCTTGGTCTCATCTGTCCACAAGACGTTCGTCTAGAAGGATTTTGGCTTCCTCAAGTACATTTTGGTAAACTCCAGTCTGGCTTTTTTATGTTTCTGTGTCCGCAGTGGGGTCCTCGTGGCTCTCCTGCCATAGCGTTTCATTTCGTTCAGATGTTGATGGATAGTTCCAGCTGACACTGTTGCACCCTGAGTCTGCAGAAGAGCTTGAATATGTTTTGAAGTTGATTGGGGTTGTTTATCCGCCATTCGGACTATCCTTTGTTGGAGTCTTTTATCAATTTTACTCTTCCATCCACGTCCAGGGAGATTAGCTACAGTGCCATGTGTTGTGAACTTCCTGATTATGTTGCGCACACAGTCGAAAAAGGAACATGAAGATCTCTGGAGATGGACTTGTAGCCTTGAGATTGTTGATATTTTTCCACAATTTTTGTTCTCAAGTCCTCAGACAATTCCCTGCTCTTCTTTCTGTTCTCCATGCTTAGTGTGGCCCACTCAGACACACAACAGGAAGGTTGAGTCAACTTTTCTCCATTTTAACTGGCTTCAGGTGTGATTGCTATATTGCCAGCACCTGTTTCTTGCCACAGGTGAGTTCAAACGAGCGTCATATGCTTGAAATAAAACGATTTACCCACAATTTTGAAAAGGTGCCAATAATTTTGTCTGGCCCATTTTTGGAGTTCTGTGTGACATGATGTCAGATTTGGCTTTTTTTCTCTGTTTTTTTGTGTTGTTCCAATGCATATAAAGGAAATAAACGTGTGTATACCAAAACATTTGGAATTGCAACAATTTTCTGGGAGAAATGGTGCATTTTCTGGGACAATTCCAGGGGTGCCGATAATTTCGGCCATGACTGTAGATGTGCAAACAAAACATATTATTGTTCAGTAACGTTTTGACGGCAATGAGAATCTTTCCAATTTTCAAACAAAAGTAAAAGACTACAGAGCTCAATGAAATATTGCAGTGTGCTGCGTCATTTCACCTACTGATATACAACTACAACTAGCAATACCAACTGACATCACATTAACAAGCTGTTGAAGTGAAAACCTGCGGGTGCTATGGCACCACAAAATAAGGTTCTGTACTCCTCTGGTGTCCTGTAAACTCACTGATGATGCTATGCCTAATCAATCATTATTGTATGCATGTGAAAAAAGAAAAACATGCAGCCAATGAATAAAAAAATGAATCATGAAGTTTTATGGATACAATATCAAAAATGCATGAAAAAATTTAAAATTGAAAGTGATGCAGTGAAATATGCACAGTAAGCTTGTTTCTTTTGTTTCACATTATTAATAAAATACAATATCACTTGTGCTCATCTTATATATAAATGACTATGCGTGGAAGTGTGTGTGTCTGTCCGGGAGTGAGAGGTGGAGTCGGGGAAAGGGCTCCACCTCCGAGGAAACAGAAAACTCGAGCACGCCAGCAAAACGAAACCTCAGAAGAAAGACAAACTCGCTTAGCCGCTAATAATACAAGTGAGGCGAGCACGTCGGCAAAACGAAACCTCAGAAGAAAGACAAACTCGCTTAGCCGCTAATAATATCAGTGAGGCGAGCACATCGGCAAAACGAAACCTCAGAAGAAAGACAAACTCGCTTAGCCGCTAATGAACAAACAAGGTGAGCACGTCGACAAAACGAATCCTCCTAAGAGAGAGACGCCCAGTATAGTTCCTTTCAATTAACTGACATCTCTACATTAAAAAATTTTTTTTCCGACGATTTCCATAGTTTCTAGGACCCTGGGCTTCTTACAGCATGGGCTTACACATCTAGTGTTGTATCATATTCTGAAATTGTAACTGTAATTATAATCAGGGATTTATTTTTTCTTTCCCATTTTTGCTTTAAATCAATTAGACGTTTGTTTTGTTTTTACTAAAGAAATTAAATTTTAATGAAACAATATAAATATATAACTTGCCTCCATATGATTTAGCTCCTATTTGAGGCTGGAAGTTACTAAGGATAAAATTCTGTGATATGAGTGACAACATATTAGTTATATACTACATAATAGGTTAAGATGCTCAGTGAAAACTGAACAATGATAATGACTAGGGTGCTCCAAAAATTAAAGATTAAAATATGTATTTAAATTACAAAAATGATTATACAATAAGAAGGTTAACAAATGAACAACCTTGAAAATGTAACTATATTCAATATACTGTATAGGGTTAAAAGCATATGCTAATAATTATTTAAATACCTTCAGAAAAACTTCTGTGTTGCCACAGCATGACATGGATGGTTCAAAATGTTCCAGATGAGACCCCTGCCTACCATATCTGATATAAAAACCTTGAAGAGACCACAAAACTTTATTCTTTGTAATCATACTGAGATGGAAACAAGCAGTAGTTGGTGTAAAACTTCACACATGCTTCAAAACAAAAGGCCAAAAGGAACTGTAAAACACAAAAAAGAAAAATAACTTAATATGAAAAAAAAAACAGAATAAAGCACATAAAATAAAGTAATGAATAAAAGAAAAAAGCAAATCACCATCCACTCATTTATTCATCCATCCGTTTTTTTAGCTGCAATTTTAAACAAGTTTAATGGAGATGTTCAGTTCTGAGAACAAAGTCACTAGTTCTCAACTTAAAACTGAATGATTTTTTTATATTCAAGTGCATTGTTCCGTGTGACATTCTGTGATTGTTTATTTCCTACAACATTCTAATTAGTCCACATCCAGTATAAATTGATTGTACACTCATAAATATTTAAAAGCAGTACTTAATATTGCTGTAAACAGATCCTAACAAAATAGATAAATCAAAAAAATAGAACATAAAAAAATATCAATTATTTTTGAAATTCTCTTTTATTACCAAATTACAAACACAGGTAGCAGCACCACTGTTTGGCTCACTATGCTTTGCTTCTGTCCTAAGAGAAAACCTAAACATAAGAATATCATTCCTTATGTCTTTTTGTGTTTTGGGTCACTGAGCACACTGGCTGTCTTGATTTCTTTGTTCATTTTCAATTTAATTAACATAAAGAAAAAGAACGATATTCAGTGTTACCATAAAAATATGGAAAATGATTAAAAACACAAGTTTGAATGTGACAAAAAAGCAAGCAGGTCAGGTTGGAGGGAATTGAAGTACAGCGATAGACATCTTCTTTAAAATGGACACGTCTAATGTAAGGCTGCAAGATATACGACACATTAAAAGCTGGTGATCGTAATGGCAGCTTTTACTGTAATATGCTATTGTGTTACATTGTAGAACAGCAGCATTTATATTTCATCAGATATTCAATATCATTAAATGACCAACAAAATACAGATTACCATGAAATTACACATTTTGTCATTTCACTGTGACTGCGTCAACTGAAGTGAAATACATATTTAGTAAAGCAAATATCTAGTACAGTAAGTTATTATATTATATTTTGTTTTCCTTTTACCTATCATTGGAAAACAATGCGTTCCTTCTTATAATAAACTATTTTTTTTTCTAAAGTCCATGTACTAGTCTTCTGCATCATTCTGAGAGATATCATTCCCCTGTTTGTAAGGACCTGCAGAAGAAAATGTTCAACTGACCTCACTGCTGTTTTTCGTTTTCCTTCTTAGGTGATTTAGCTCTCTTCACCAGATTCTAATTTTAAAGCTACAATAAAAGACTGATCTAAGCACAACACATATTCAGATTAATACAGTTAACTTTTATATAGCACATTCCATTGGGGGTGGGTGTTAAAAGATATTAAAAAAAAAAAGCAAAACTATGTAAAATATATCCTTTACAGAGATGGAGTCGCATGAACTGCTGCAGTGCAGAAATAAACCTAGGCTAAACTGGACCAGACACCACGCCAACAGAAAGTTACCCAGGTGGTTAGAGGAGAGGAGAACAAAAACTCCACACTAGCCACGTGTCTGTCATTATTGATACTAAAGACTCCCGTCCCAGCCATTCTGAACTCGCTTTGTTAAGCCACAAGGGGGGAAAAACAAACAAACAAACAAACATAAAACCAGATGTTTTACAGTATGAACACACTAGTCCGCATTTTAAGTATGGGTATGTCATGTTAAAGAAATGGGTCTTCATTTTACATATAATCTATCATCATAAGGGGTACTCCTCACATCAGTAGAAGGACCTGCTCTGGAACTACAGGCTCAACATTCTATACCTGTCTTATGTATTAGTCTTATTTTATGAAGGCTAATCTCTATATATAATCTTCATTTGGATCTTGATCTTTGTTTGTCCGCAAATGAATTAGAAGAAGAAGCACTAGATGGCAGTAGAGAGACAGCTAAAACATAGGCATTGCATTAAGAATCTCCTCCAGGCTTATACTACTGAAGACTGTAGTACTCCAGTCACACCTCAAAACACAGACATTCAAACAACACAAATTGTTGTGCTTTAAATTAACTAAAGAGATCTTCATTTAGATCTTGATCTTTGTTTGTCTGCGAATTCCACGCATGCGTAGATCACCTTCCAGTTTAGTACGTTGTTGTTACTCACGGATGTCAACAATGTGCCGGAATAACGAAAGGGGTGGTGGACAGTGTTACGCTGGTTAGCTCCTGAGGCCTGGTTAGAGAATGAGATTGCCGAAGATAAAAGGTACGTGCCTACGTGACATATGAATGAAAGAAAGACACGTGGGTAAAATGAATGACAACATAACAGCACGTTCCAGAAATTATTATTGTTACGGTGTAGCCGGCGAGTGCTGCGCGTCTCACAGATGTACCGTGGCTTGCTCACATGTCAGTGAAGTGATCCCTATTTATGCTTTAAAGAACCTGGATACCTACGTGTCCCCCTTTTATAACCATTGCTCCGTGTATATTGCCTTACTCTTTGGATTGCCACAAAGCAACCTGCGAGATTGGAGAAAGGTTGAGAAGACATCGTGAGAGGAAACGACAGTGTTGTGAAAACGAGACGGACTGTGAACGGACAGAAGTAGAAATGCTCCTACACCACCACATAATTACTATTCTGACAGTGATTCCAAGTAGGCCATTCCTATCGAATCAATATCCAAGGGTTTTCTTTTGTAATTTTGTTTCCCTTATAAAAAATCATAATGCTGTGCGACGAAGGGCCCAGTTCACGACTGGCAGCCGCGTTTAAACAGGGAGCCCTTCACAGACAACTTTAACACGCACAATGTAGTTGGGTGCACATGGTTAGTATTAAATATTGTGAGAGATGGCCGGCAGTTTATCCCGGCCAACACCCCCACACCGCTAGATGGAGTCCTCCCTGCAACATGGAGGTGCCCCGAATTCCCGGAGGGCATCATGGACAATGGAGCTCGGCTTCACAGCCCTGCTAGGGGCCGCCAGGGGATGCTGCAGGGAGGCATGAGTGTTTCTATTATATCCCGGAAGTACTCCCTAGTCATGGGGACAGGAGAAACGAAGTACTTCCGGGCTGAAGAAAAGGAGTAGATTTTATCTGACCCGGAAGTGCTATGGGTTCACATGGACTTAGGGACAGAAGCACTTCCGGGTGTGACAGAGCTGCTGGGTGTAGAGGAGGATTGATTATTGTTATTATTGATTTATTATTTGTGTAGTGTGGGGGTGGAGGTGCTTTCTGCACATAATTCAAGAAATTACATTTATTTCTGATATTTTACCTGGTGTCTGAACGTGTTGTCTGCGGGTTTGGAGGAGCGACAGCGCCCTCTACTGTCACAATATATACTTTCTTTAACCAAACATATCTATTTACAGTGTTTTTTGTTAGAAGTAATATTTTGAAATTGGTCGATAACTGACAGTCCAAAATAAGGCTTCAGAAGAGCAGCTATATGAATTTATGTCTTGTAATGATCATTGCAGGAGAATGCTGCAATTTTCTTACCACAAGTAAAAACAAAACTATTTGAACAATATATGAATAAAGCAGTAGTTGAATGCAGTAGGAGGCGGCACGGTGGTGCAGTGATAGCGCTGCTGCCTCCCAGTAAGGAGACCTGGGTTCGCTTCCCGGGTACTCCCTGCGTGGAGTTTGCATGTTCTCCCCGTATTTCCTCCCACAGTCCAAAGACATGCCGATTAGGTGCAGTGGAGGTCCTAAACTGTCCCTAGTGTGTGCTTGGTGTGTGTGTCCTGCAGTGGGCTGGCGCACTGCCTGGGGTTTGTTTTCTGCCTTACGCCCTGGGATTGGCTCCAGCAGACCCCCATGACCCTGTAGTTAGGATATAGCAGGTTGGTCAATGACTGACTGACTGAATGCAGTAATCCAACATAGCATGAAATGAAGTAAAAACAATTTATTGCCTGTTAATGCTCCTGCATGCAAATTGAAATTTTAACAGTTCTCTTTCATTATTTTACATATAATATCTAATTGCGACAATTACAGAAAGATTTAATGGTATACTCATTACATATTAACATTGTTTAGGGAATCTCTCTAGGTTAAATATTCATCTCTTATCAGTTTAAGATATTTTTCATACTGTGTAAAGTTTACTGGGTTCCCAATCTATATTATTTTTACATTGTAATTTAATTCAGTTTACTTCAAGTCAATAACATATTGCCTTATCAAGTTATTTGCCTTAACACAAATCATGATAAAAAAACACAGAAACAATATACTGCATATAGTACATACAGTATGTAATATTGATGTCCTTTCAAAATAGGGATCTTCAGATAGACAGACAGACAGACAGACAGACAGACAGACAGACAGATAGATAGATAGATAGATAGATAGATAGATAGATAGATAGATAGATAGATAGATAGATAGATAGATAGATATGAAAGACAGGATAGATAGATAGATAGATAGATAGATATGAAAGGCACTATATAATAGATAGATAGATAGATAGATAGATAGATAGATAGATAGACAGACAGATAGACAGATAGATAGATATGAAAGGCACTATATAATAGATAGATAGATAAATAGACAGATAGATAGATAGATAGATAGATAGATAGATAGATAGATAGATAGATATGAAAGGCACTATATAATAGATAGATAGATAAATAGACAGATAGATAGATAGATAGATAGATAGATAGATAGATAGATAGATAGATAGATATGAAAGGCACTATATAATAGATAGATAGATAGATAGATAGATAGATAGATAGATAGATAGATAGATAGATAGATAGATAGATATGAAAGGCACTATATAATAGATAGATAGATAGATAGATAGATAGATAGATAGATAGATAGATATGAAAGGCACTATATAATAGATAGATAGATAGATAGATAGATAGATAGATAGATAAGAATGCATACACCAACATACAGACATTGTATACTAGAACCTTTCATTTTTTTATAATAAACAGTATATTTCCACAAACAGCAAATTAGTCATGATGCTTACAAAAAATAAACATTTCTATATATAAATTTAGTGTGTTAATTCTGAAATTCTATTTTTATTTTAAAGACGCTGCATCCGTTGATTTTACAGGGAAGGCTTCTAGTCTAAAAATGACTGCAGTGCAGACGAAGCCACTAAAGACTTAATCAATAAAAAGCAGCTGACTCTGTTAAAAACACAGCGCCTCACTACACCACATTCTGGAAGCAAATTAATTATTCATTTCCTGTAGCCGCACTCAGAAGTGCCTGTGAAAGGTACTGTTTTAAGACACTCACAGATGTCAGCTTTGAACAAGCTCTTTTATATACACGCTAAAAAGAAACACCTGTTGTATAATTTAATTCCAATAAAAGTGAACTTTTGCCTTTTTATTCAGAGTTAACAGAATGAGAAAATACTTGAAAAATTCAAACACTTTGACCCTTATCCACCCTTCCCCTTTTCCGCTTTCCAAGTTAAACCGAACTTTAAATTCTTAAAAGCAGGTTAACAAAGGCACTAATTTTGTTTGTTTTAAAATAATGTTGCCTATTAATATGCATCTTTGATCCCATGAATCAGTCCAATAAATACATTTTAATAAATCAATAATTAAATTACTTTCATCCATCCATCCATTATCCAACCTGCTATATCCTAACTACAGGGTCACGGGGGTCTGCTGGAGCCAATCCCAGCCAACACAGGGCACAAGGCAGGAAACAAACCCTGGGCAGGGTGCCAGCCCACCACAGATTACTTTCATTAAAGTTGTATTATATTTTCTGAACATTCTTGCTTTGAGTATTAAACATCTTAGCTTGCTACTCGATTATTTACATAATTCAAGGAGTGCATTTCCATTACAAATATAACATATATATATATATATATACTGTAAAAAACAATATAGAGATTTTAACATCGCTGGTTTCTGCCTAGTGGTTATTAATGCCAGGAGAGGCTCAGCCTCCATGCACACCTGACTGGTAAAAAGGGGCTTTAAAAAATGGACATAAGCTAGAAAATAATTCACGATTAACAAATGTAACTGTGCAATGCAGATTATATAAAAATGACAAACGATTACTTCATTGCTTACATTACAAGAAGCTGAATATAAAATATACTTCATGTTAAGCAGTGTTTATACAGTGATAGAATGTGATTTGATTACAATGCCACAAGGTCCACTCATCTTTTAAGCTGAATGAGTAGTTCACCTAAAATTTTAAATTTCACATGCGTTTTCTAACATTGAGAAATGCATATGGGTGGAAGGAACCTGAAGTTTTTCTATTTTTTAAAATTTATGTATGAAGACTTTATGATGAAAAGACTGGTAAATCTCTATGCAGAATGTTCAGAGGAAAGTTTTTCAGCAGTACAAATCAATGTATACCCAAAATGACAATGAACATGAACTTATGTTAGATTGTTTTGTGTATTTTTTCATTTCCAGTTATAATAAATAAGCAGATTTTCAATTGATAGACTCACACCTACCTGATATGATCCATTTTGAATTACACCCGAATCCTAACTGCAAATCTCTGTTAATTATGCCATAATATAAGTTTTCAGCTAAAACATTCTGTACTGTATTAAACTAATAAATCCTCCATTCCTAATGCTAATTAAATTGAAAGAACATTCAGTTTTTGATTTTTAATTTTAATAATTCACTGATAAGTCTTGACTCCTGCTTTTGTGTTTTCTTTCTGTACATATTATTTATTTATTAATTGATTTAGTCGAAATGGTTAAAAATCACAACTAACCTATAATATACAAAAAAAAACACGTAGGCTTAAAAAGTGACCAAGTGTAAAGTACAATTTGTTTTACGGACAAAAACTAATCAACTTAATGAGTGGCCTTAAATTAAGGATTCACTTGCCAATTTCAGGCACTATGAGTTAATCACATAGTAGACTAGGGAGCTCTGCCCCCTGCTCACTTCGCTCGTCTACCCCCGGGTTTGGTTAACCGGACATGCAATTTAAAGAGATTGTTACTTTCATGCGAATTGTTACCTACTCATTCGATTCTATGTTGTATCGCTTCTGTGTGATCATAAATATACACCTGACCAAATTGTGATTTCTTTCTTCGAAATGAAACTTGTCGTAGCTTTAATTGTTGCGGGACCACAGATTCTCTTAGCGTATGGTCCATTATTGTGTAAATCTACGTTTGGAGCACTGAATGATGCGAACAGATTATTGTAGATTTGCATATTTTTCCTGTAGTGTTTGTGGATTTCACTTTCAGCAAACAACAAATCTTTTAATTCTCACGGATACGTCTCTTTATTATGAGGCAACACTACTTTTCCCGATGGTAACACAAATTAGACGATCTACAAGTCTCAAACTTAAACTTTAAAGTCTTACAATATCTACATACTTCTGGCATATCACCTATGTCCATATATTCAATCTCTTTTTGCTGTTCCGTTATTTCACAAAGTAATAATTTCCATTTATTTTTGATAATGTGATCTCTACTTTCTTTTTTTGATACTTTTGAATTTTACTACTTTCATATTCTTTAACTTGCTCTGCATGTGTATTGTGCCAACGTTCTGAACGTCTTTATGAAGTCTTTTATTTCTGACCCCGATTGGACCTACGAGGTTTTCAATTCCACTTGGTCCGGGCTGATTATTACTTTACTTCTTTTCAGAATTTGCACATAGATTATTATTGTTCTTTTTTTGCATTCTTTTTTGACTTCTTTTCTCTCCAATGCTTTTGGGTCTCTTTTTGACGCGCTGCTCTTTCTTATTCGCTTAGTCGTTGACATGCCATCTAGAACGTATAAAATTTTTAAGAGCTGAGAGCACACGAAGTGTGTCTGCCAAAAGCATTCCAACAACTGAGAGGTTAGATGTCCGTGATCTTGTTTTAAATTGGTTGTTGTCACGGGGCGTCAAAGTGTCTTTCCGAGAAGGTCACGTCTCGACTCAAGATTTTTTTTTATATAATAGAGAGATGTGTTATAGACTCGAGTCTGTGGGGTGTAATAAAAGCTCTTTGTTTTAAGTTCATAAGCCAGCTCATAAAGGTATAGTTCCAGTCTTTTAAACTGTCAACTGCAAAGTTTTCTCTTGTAATAGATGAGTGACACGACAAGCCAATCTCCCTTACAGTTCCTGTTTCATGCAAACACCATGTATCTGATGTTGTGCTGTTAATAATACTTGCCTACAGAATAGTCAATGGTTCAGCACCTATGCATATGGAGACACTGAGGTCCTATACTCCTTCTCACCCATTCAGGTCCTCTAGTGAATGGCATCTGGTGATGCCATCTCTGTGTGGCATCAAATCTCAATCCAGAATCTTTTAATGTGTAATGAGCTGCCCACCTTCATCTGAACTGCATGACAACATAGACGTGTTTAAGAAGTGCTTAAAGACTATCTGTAAATACAGTCCCGATCAAAAGTTTAAGACCACTTGAAAAATGGCAAAAAAATCATATTTTGCATGGTTGGATCTTAACAAGGTTCCAAGTAGAGCTTCAACATGCAACAAGAAGAAATGGGAGTGAGACAAAACATTTTTTGAGCATGCAATTTAATGAAAACGATTAAACTGAAACAGGCTGTTTTACAGCTGATCAAAAGTTTAGGACCACACATCCAAAAAAACCCATAACCCCCCCCCAAAACAGAAATCAAACTTCCAAACATGAACTCAGTACTGAGTAGCTCCACCGTTATTGTTGATCACTTCAAAAATTTGTTGCGGCATGCTTGATGCAAGCGTTTCCATGAGGTGAGTGGGAACATTTCTCCAAGTGGTGAAGACGGCCGCACGAAGGGCATCTACTGTCTGGAACTGTTGTCCATTTTTGTAAACTTCCCTTGCCATCCATCCCCAAAGGTTCTCAATTGGATTTAGATCAGGGAAACAAGCAGGATGGGCCAAAAGAGTGATGTTATTCTCCTGGAAGAAGTCCCTTGTCCTGCAGGCATTGTGTACTGTAGCGTTGTCCTGTTGAAAAACCCAGACGAGGGCCCTCAGTCATGAGGAATGCTCTCTGCAACATCTGGACATAGCCAGCGGCCGTTTGACGCCCCTGCACTTCCTGAAGCTCCATTGTTCCACTGAAGGAAAAAGCGCCCCAGACCATTATGGCGCCCCCTCCACTGTGGCGTGTAGAAAACATCTCAGGTGGGATCTGCTCGTCATGCCAGTAACGTTGGAAACCATCAGGACCATCAAGGTTACATTTTTTCTCATCAGAGAATAGAACTTTCTTTCACCTTTGAATGTCCCATGTTTGGTGCTCTCTTGCAAAGTCCAAACGAGCAGTTCTGTGGCGTTCAAGGAGACGAGGTCTTTGAAGACGTTTTTTTGTTTTTGAAGCCCTTCAGTCTCAGATGCTGTCTGATGGTTATGGGGCTGCAGTCAGCACCAGTAACGGCCTTAATTTGGGTCAAGGATCGTCCAGTGTCTTGACGGACAGCCAACTGGATCCTCCGGCTCAGTGCTGGTGAAATTTTTTTGGGTCTTCCACTTGACTGTTTTGTTCCATAACCCTCAGGATCATTTAAGAAATTCCAAATGACTGTCTTACTGCATTCCACCTCAGCAGCGATGGCCCGCTGTGAGAGACCCTGCTTATGTAGTTCAACAACCCAACCACATTCAAAAAGGGAGAGTTTTTTTGCCTTTGCCATCAGAACGTGTGACTACCTGACAGAAAATGACAATGAATCCACATCTTTGCACAGATTTGGCCTTTTAAAGGCATGTGGTCCTAAAATCTTGATGAGCTGTAAAACAGCCTGTTTCAATTTAATCGTTATTTTCAATCAGTTGAATGCTCAACAAATGCTTTGTCTCACTCCCATTTCTTCTTGTTGCATGTTGAAGCTCTACTTAGAACCTTGTTAAGATCCAACCATGCAAAATATGATTTTTTGCCATTTTTCAAGTGGTCTTAAACTTTTGATCGGGACTGTATATATCTAATTGATAATGAATTTGATAAGTTCCTCTAACTAAAGAAAGATTAACTAATTGGTCTTCACTTGTGCTAGTCAATTTAGTAACCTTATCCTATAACACTTGTGCCAAAACAGTCCCCCAGAGTAATATTAATTTGATTATGTTGACTTCTTTTTGTAAGTTGCTTTTTATGAAACTGACTTCTAAATGAATAAATGTAGATGTTAAATGTATTGTTACCACACAATCTCTTAAAGAGAATAACATAATGCAAATACAGCCTTGAGTACAACCATGATGCAAGTTTACCACACTACAAGTACTTTTAAGTGTCAAGTGTGGAAGAATACCTTTAGGGTAACATAGCATTCATCTTTAAGAAGTAGCATAAAGGGTTAATAAATGTCGGAAATGAGATAAAGGTCAAGTGAACAACAAAATGTACACTGAAATAGAAGAATTGGCTTAGGTAAAATACTGAGATGGTCAAGTAAATAAAGAATGTACCAGAAGAAAGGTGGATGTAATATACAAAATGTACTGAAAGGTGACTAAGAGGTGACTAAGAAATCAGCAGATGTCCTATAAATGAGAATGGACAGTTGTTATATGCACAGAAATTTCAATGGTGGTGGCTCATCTCAAAAGGTTTAAGAATATAATATAATAGACTTTTATTTTATATAAATCATTTGGGTGTAAATCAACAAACCAATAATGCCCAAAACTAGCCGGCAATGTATGAAATGATTCATATTTCACACATTTCCTAGGCATTCTATAGAATGCCAAATGAGAAACCGGCAAAGTATGAAATACATCTCCGATTCTTTTCCAATATCACGTGGCAAGGCACGTGACTTTTAACGCACGCCTCAGGCTTAGAATTTGTCAGTTGCACTTTGCATTTTGTTCGGGAGTGTCAAAATACGCAATTTTACTTAAATTTGTTCAACAAAAAATTAGTTTATTTTACTGTGCTCCATGAAGGTGATTCGCGCAATATATTGGCAGTTGTAATGAGTGTGACAGAGGATGGCTTCTACCGACTTGGAACTTCTGAAGGAATTTTAAAACAAGTATATGCAGGATCTATGGCAAGCCAAATTAACATTTAGATATATCTCAAAATGAATTTTGGATATCTTAAAATGTAATTTACTTTTTAAGATATCTGAAACTCGCTTTGAGATATCTTAAAATAATTGTATCTGCATTTCAAGATATCTCAAATGAATTTTCAGATATCTTAAATTGACCTTTCATGCACTTTAAGATATCTTAAATGCATTTCAAGATATCTCAAAATCATTTCCTGTAAAATTGCCTATTATTTCAATGGGACTGACTACTTGTTTATTATAAGATATCTTGAAATGTATTTGAGATATCTTGAAATGTGCAGGAAGTCATTTTAAGATATCTGGAAATGTATTTGAGATATCTTAAATTATATTGTAGATATCTGAAAATGCTATTGAGATATCTTGAAATAATTGAGTGTCCTTTTAAAGATATCTTAAAATGCATTTTAGATATCTTGAAATACAATTTGAGATATCTTGAAATACATTGTTAGATATCTGAAATGGAGCAGAGACCCATTTTAAGATATCATGAAATTAATTTTAGATATCTAAAAATGTATTTCAGATATCTGAAAAAAAATGAATTTCAAGATATCTTGAATGCTTTTTAAGATATCTAAATTATATTTCGAGATATCTCAAAATAACTTCCTTCTCATTTTAAGATATCCCAAATTCATTTTGAGATATCTCGAAATACACAGGAAGTCCCATTGAAAGAATAGGAAATGTTACAGGAAGTGATTTTGAGATATCTCAAAATGTATTTGAGATATCTTGAAATGCACAGGAAGTTACTTTAAGATAATTTGAAATGTATTTGAGATATCTCAAAATGCACAGGAACGTATTTCAAGATATCTCGAATTGCATTAAAGATATCTTAAAATGCATTTCAGATATTTCAAAATGTACAGCATATCATTTCAAGATATCTTGAAATCTATTTAAGATATCACAAAATGCTTTTTAGATATCTTAAAATAGATGCATTTTTAGATATCTGTAAGTCAATTTGAGATATCTAAAATGCATTTCCAGATATCTTAAAATCCATTTTGAGATATCTCTAAATGTTAATTCGGCTTTCCATAGAGATCACAATTCACTTTATGCCCTAAGAACTTGCTTAGAATTGAAGATATTCCTGACCATGAAATTCCTCTCCGGTCAGTTGCAATTGCTCGGGCCAGTGGAAGCGGCCAAGGATTCGTCAAATGTATGTATAAAACAAAGCGCCAAAATATGAAATGTCTTTGCGTGAAAAATGTAATGAAATGTAATTCAAAATTTCATTCAAGCCTGCCATGTTGCAACAAGTAGGTTAATTTTAATTTCTTATTTTTTATAGGAAAATTTTGTTTCCCTTAATAAGAAAGGCATAAATTTGGTTTTGTACAACTTTCATTTTTCTTTACGTATTTTGAATACATTTTTTTTAATGGCACTCTCATTATTTTTTTCAGAATAACATTTGTATTTTTGAGGAATGCACGTCATTTATATAATAGCCTTATCAGGACCTTTTTTCATACTTTGCCTAAATAGCATTTGTCATTCTATAGAATGCCTAGGGAAAGTGTGTAATAATTCTCATATTTCATACATTGCCTAAAAACGCCGGGCATTATATACAATGCCTAGGTATTCTATAGAATGCCGGCTTTTCATACTTTGCTGGTAACACATACATTGATTGACACTGCATGTAAATTCAGTAGTTTATAAAATGAACACTCTATTCTTTGTTTCTCTGACCATTCTGACCAGGCTGTAACGGACTGCTTTTGATCAATGCTCCCTCCAAGGCATTTTTCCGAGGAGTAATTAAAAGATACCATGAACAGCTTTTCTACTGCCTGATTATTGAATTGTCCTGAAAGAGAACGTTTCTTTCTTTAATAAGATGTTAAATTTCGACCACATAAGCAGTGCAAGAAAACTCTCTGCAAGGCACATTCTAATAACTGTCATTAATTTATAGATTAAAGTATTAACAAACATTGTGTTTAATTTAGAACAAATAAAACTCAATTCCAGGGTGGCACGGTGGTGCAGTGGGTAGCGCTGCTGCCTCGCAGTAAGGAGACCTGGGTTCACTTCCCGGGTCCTCCCTGTGTGGAGTTTGTATGTTCTCCCCGTGTCTGGGTGGGTTTCCTCCGGGTGCTCTGGTTTCCTCCTACAGTCTAAAGACATGCAGGTTGGGTGCATTGGCGATCCTAAATTGTCCCTAGTGTGTGCTTGGTGTGGGTGTGTGTGCACGCCCTGCGGTGGGCTTGCACCCTGGCCGGGGTTTGTTTCCTGCCTTGCGCCCTGTGTTGGCTGGGATTGGCTTCAGCAGACCATCGTGACCCTGTGTTCGGATTCAGCGGGTTGGAAAATGGATGGATGACATTGTGATCTGTAGCGATAGTAGGGAGCAGGTTGAGTAGACTCTGGAGAGGTGGAGATCTGCTCTAGATTGGAGAGGAATGAAGGTCAGTAGGAACAAGAAAGAATACATGTGTGTGAATGAGAAGGAGGTCAGTAGAATGGTGAAGATGAAGGGAGTAGAGTTGGTGAAGGTGGATGGGTTTAAATACTTGGGATCAACAGTACTGAGTAATGTTAGGATATAGTGGGTTGGAAAATGGATGGATGGAAAACTCAATTCCTTCTAATAAAGGTACAAATAAGTTAATATATACTTTAGCAGTGTTTTCCTATGGCAAAGGGCCTCGGTTATAGTGTCAACAGTTGATCACTTGTATCAAAAATACTATGTAATTAATTGAGTACTTCTCTGTATACAATATTTGTTATTTTATTTTATTTATTTTTTTTACCAGGGGCTAATATTAGTTCACTGGAGCTCTTTACTCTGGAATATGCTATATACAATTGGACATGAGTAAACCATTCCTGCCGCAGATCAATTCCTGTTTTTCCTAGTAACTGAAATTGGCTTTTGTTGATGGTCACTGTGAAACACAATTTTACAGGACACTGTAATCTTTTGAATTGAAACAGGTCATTAGTAGGGAGTGGGAATGGGAATTCTGTGTATAAATATTAATTCATCCTGTAGCACATTCTGTAAAAATCAGATTTGAATGTAACACTTTGCAATGGTACAACATTACAAATCAAAGTTTTAGATTAAGGGTTTAGAAAAGCAATAAACACTGAACAGTGGTTTTCTTTAACTTACGGGGGGAGTCAAGGCAAAGTTAGAAAATGAGATTTATTAGAAAATAGAACGAACCTTAACACAACTGATCATGTCATTTCTCAGTGTCGTCTCCACCCTTCTCAAAGTGCCGGGATTCCAGCAGAATAAAAAGTTTGGTCTTGTCCTCACAACCACTCGTGCACCGCTTTCTTGGAGAAGCCAGAAAATGTTGGTACCTTCACACTTGGACCACAGGGAAAATGCAGTTTTGCAACAGCAATGATAAGGGTATGTCATAACGAACCATGGCTTGAATTCTGTACCAAAATTCGAATGCCTTTATAACGCATGAGGTAATAGGAATATTTGTACGTTGCGTCCAGATTTGAAGACAGTCAATTTAAAGCTTGCTCCTTTCTGGCAAATCAACACACCTGGTACAGACTGTATGGTAACAGCCAGCATGTTACCCTGAGGATAAGAGCGACAGGATGGATAACTGGCAGCGAAGTGTCACACAGGCACGCTTAGCCCGGCATTCAATGAGCTCCGGGACCATTCTTATTACTCTTTACGAACCTGGAAAGGTTCAAGAAGGCAGGTAGAGACTTACAGACACTGGATAAATACAGCATCATAGAAGATAAGATACCGCGAATGAGACAGCAGTACGAGTGTACGGAAGACAATTGAAGAGTGAACGCAACTTTAGTAACAGTGCAGAAATACTCATGGCTAGTTTCAGCAACTGCTACTTTATAATGCATTTTCCCAAGCATAACGGTGATTCCTTTGAATGTATGGCTGTGAATCGTTCATTATTGGGCTTTACTCTCATTTGGCATGTGTCTCTGTCTTTCCATCTTGGTGTTCACCACTATATTATTATTCTTGATGTTGTTGACAAACGGCAACAATTGCATGCAACTTAGTGCAATATCCTACCTTATTGTGTTTTCCTTCTTCTCCTAATACTTTGAATATTATCATTATTATTATTATTATTATCTTTGTGGTGAAGCCTTAGTGTTAGTATCAGAAAACTATAAAATGGCATCATACGCGCCAAGTAATTTAGTAATTGGCAATAATGGATTCAGTGAGGTTATCAGACATAAACTAGATGCACTAGGATTGAAAGTTAAGACGAAAGTAAAAAATTTAGGGGTAACCGTTGACTGTAATCTGAATTTTAAATCGCATATTCATCAGACCACTAGGACAGCATTTTTTCACTTAAGAAACATAGCTAAAGTTAGGCCTCTTATATCATTGAAAGATGCGGAGAAAATTAATTCACGCTTTTGTTTTCAGTAGACTAGATTACTGTAACGCACTCCTCTCAGGACTACCCAAAAAAGACATAAATCATTTGCAACGAGTGCAGAATGCAGCTGCTAGAATCCTAACTGGGAAAAGAAAATCCGAACACATTTCTCCAGTTTTGATGTCACTACACTGGTTACCTGTGTCATTCAGGATTGACTTTAAAATACTGCTTATGGTTTATAAAGCCTTAAATAATCTCGCTCCATCTTATATATCGGAATGCCTGACACGTTATATTCCAAATCGTAACCTTAGATCGTCAAATGAGTGTCTCCTTATAATTCCAAAAGCTAAACTTAAAAGAAGTGGTGAGGCGGGCGGCCTTCTGCTGTTATGCACCTAAAATCTGGAATAGCCTGCCAATAGGAATTCACCAGGCTGATACAGTAGAGCACTTTAAAACACTGCTGAAAACACATTACTTTAACATGGCCTTTTTATAACTTCACTTTAACTTAATCCTGATACTCTGTATGTTCAATTCATCATAATAACTATTCACAGTGGCTCCAAAATCCGTACTGACCCCTACTCTCTCTTCTGTTTCTTTTTCTGGTTTCTTTGTGGTGGCGGCCTGCGCCACCTCCACCTACTCAAAGCATCATGATGCACCAACATTGATGGACTGAAAGCCAGAAGTCTACGTGACCATCATCATCAGGTCCTTCCATGAAAACCCTAAATACAGAGAGGACTGTTTGACTTATGTTAGGTAGATTGCCCAGAGGGGACTGGGCGGTCTCTTGGTCTGGAACCCCTACAGATTTTATTTTTTTCTCCAGCCTTTGGAGTTTTTTTTTTTCTGTCCACCCTGGCCATCGGACCTTACTCTTATTCTATGTTAATTAATGTTGACTTATGTTTATTTTTTATTGTGTCTTCTATTTTTCTATTCATTTTGTAAAGCACTTTGAGCTACATTGTTTTGTATGAATATGTGCTATATAAATAAATGTTGATTGATTGATTGATTGAAGTTGCAGCACAGGATGTCATTCATTCTCAAACATGGCCTCCTACTCTTTGCTGAGACTGCGACTTGGACAATTCAAAAACTGTTCTCATTTCTCACTCACCCTAGACAGGCTTTTAGTGTAATTCCTAGGAGTAATTCAGAGACATTTGATAAATACCGACACTCATCTATTCTCCCGTACCATGGGAGAAATTATTGATATTAATTAATTAATAATTAAAATTGTACATTTTAGTTATTAATGGATTAACACATTTTAAGGCATTCTTGCATGTCTGTGGCATGCATAAATATTGTGCGGATAATACAATCTGAAAACACTACAATCAAATTATTCTTGGAGGGGATTTTTCATTTTACTAAACATGTTTTTTCTTTGCTAGAAATGACGCTAAAAGTTCACCACAAATTTTCCATAAAATTAAATTACTACAAGTTTCATTTAAAGCATTTTTAAGTACTTCCTTTATGCCAAAATCGTGTTTAAAATAAAGAAAGGTTGCACCATTTATGGAACTGCAATTTTGCTTTTTAGAAAAATATTTCCAATGAAAGCAGTTGTGGAAAACGCACTCTTTTTTGTAATTCTCACTTATTTCTGAGCAGTGGAAGAAAGCATTAAATCACCCAAGGAAAAGCCTGACATGTCTATTTGGCAATGCCTCATTTATCTTCAGGCTTCTGCACTTAATCGATGTTCATACTATACTTTCTTTTTTCTCTGTGTTGGTTTTATTATTTACTGATGTGGGCCATGGGGCATAGATGTGCAGCTAATAACAGTTGTCAGAGTGTGGATAAAGTTACAGGTCTCAATGGGCCAGATTTTTTCTTTTCATATTTTTCCTTTAGCAGATGTTATTCAGAAATACATCATTGCAAACAACAAGCTAATACTGGGAAATGTTTTAAGGGACCTAAACTGTCTGTATAGTTGTGGTCTTTGACATGGGGCGGCACGGTGGTGCAGTGGGTAGCGCTGCTACCTCACAGTTAGGAGACCCGGGTTCGCTTCCCGGGTCCTACCTGCGTGCAGTTTGCATGTCCTCCCCGTGTCTGCGTGGGTTTCCTCCCACAGTCCAAAGACGTGCAGGTTTGGTGCATTGGTGATTCTAAATTGTCCCTGGTGTGTGTGTGTGTGTGTGCCCTGCGGTGGGCTGGCGCCCTGCCCGGGGTTTGTTTCCTGCCTTTCGCCCGGTGTTGGCTGGGATTGGTTTTTTGACATAGATTTAAACTTGAGATATTCCATCCATCCATCCATCCATCCTGCTATATCCTAACACAGGGTCACAGGGGTCTGATGGAGCCAATCCCAGCCAACACAGGGCACAAGGCAGGAACACAAGGGTGCCAGCCCACCACAGAACTTGAGATATTACCTCTCCAAATTATGTAAGACTGGTATTTTCCAGGTTCAAAATACTGCAGTAATAACATGGCTTCTTTATATTTAGGACACAGGAAAGCTACAGTAATTCATTCATTTGTTTAAACTCATAATGCTTTACTGATAGGCTGCTCAAACAGTGCAGCTGCTACACTATAGTTAATAAATACAAAGAACAGCACTCAGAATCGAAACAACAACTAGGACGTTATGAATAAATAACTTCATTTTTCATTGAGGTTTCAGGTAAGTTGGGAGCTCATTTTAAACTACAAAGTATTCAGAAAGTATTCTGCCCTTCAACGGTTTTTCTCAACTTTTGTTGTTTCAGTTTTTCAAATACATTAAATTAGAATTCCCCGAGTGATATACCATACAATAAATAATGTACCTTTATGCACCACACCAAATCTTTTAAAGTATGCTAAAACTTTCTGCAATTTACAAAAAATGAAAAACACAAAACTTCCAGTTAATATCATTCATTCTCTTTATAACTCTTTTTAGACTCAAATTGCTCACGAAGAATAAAGGAAGTCTACAAGTAACAGAATTTTTGAGGAACTCTAACTGTGTAAGATGTAAGTGGATCATTTGATGGGAAGGAAGAAACTGTGACTTTAAAAATCCAGAGGTATGATTCGTGTTTGCAAAATACCTTCTGAAGGTTTCCTGGAAACTTGTGGGGTCTGATGAGACTAGAATGGAGCTTATTTATCTGGAAGTAACGTTGTGACTCACCCAACTAAAAGCGAATGCCGCATCGAGGGAGAGCCACTCCAGCATTACATGCTCATTAGCCGCATTAAACTTCACAACCAATAAAACCAGTTTGTCTAGAGACCGTGACTGCAGCCTCTCTCTGGCGTTCACACCCAACAACAACATTTATTTCTATAGCACATTTTCATACAGATAAGGTAGCTCAAAGTGCTTTACATAATGAAGAAAAGAGAAATAAAGACAAAGTAAGAATTAGAATAAGACTACACTAGTTAACATAGAATAAGAGTAAAGGTCCGATGGCCAGGGAGGACAGAAAAACAACAAAAAAAAAACTCCAGACGGCTGGAGAAAAAAATAAAATCTGCAGGGGTTCCAGGCCACAAGACCGCCCAGCCTCCTCAAAGCAATAGTACTGTAGGTATACCCACTCTCACTGGTCTCGCCACTCCATTTCCATGCTCAATAACTAACACCACCAATTTTGATCATCACAGGGAGCATTTTTACAGGGAAGGACTGCTAGCCCGACTACAACATTAAAGAAGACCCCATAATATCGCTGATATTAGGCACATTTTATCAGTAGCAAGCAGGGACCTTAACAGATATACTAATGGATGATTCAGACATTAAAACTCATAATCTAAAGTATCAAGCCTGTACGGCTCTTAAAAGAGATGAGGGCTATTTCCACACACGGTCAGATTTAATCTGTAAAAACTGTACTGCCAGTCAACTTTAAACAACTTCCTGTATTACTGTCCATATTCCAAAATGCCCATTGTAGCCACAAGATGTCATCCTTCTTAAAATCCCACTGCTAAACAAAACAACATTACAAGGCCGATATTATAGAAGTCTTATTTCTTTTGAGCTTTCATACTGTAGTATATCATACTGTTAGATAGAGCTTATGTAAGTGTTCATATTGATTAGGATTTCCAAATATTATGACCAGTTCAGTTACAGGCGTCTGCCCAGTAGAATGCTGTCTAATGAACAATAAGGATCTAGACAACCATTTCGCTAAGACAGAAAGATTTCAGCCCGTCTTTTTTTTTTGTAGTTGTCAGGGTAGAAGATAATACGCTCTGATACATTCATGTACTATGGAAAATGGGGGCTTCGAAGTTTGTCATTTTATGTGAACACCAAGTGGTAGCAGTGGGAGAGCATTGGTGAGCTGCAGCATAACTCTGACCTCTCGCCAGTCTCCATTATCTAAATAGAACCATCACCAGCTAAAACAGAAATGTTGTTTCAAGTTTTATTGCATTCAGAGTCGTGAAGTGCTCACCTAACGTCTTTTCTTAATTTTTATTTTCACACATTTTTTTTTTTACATTTCTTATACCTTTGCCTGTGCCTGGCTGGCTTAGTGTGTTCTGTGCTTTTTGACCATTTTTTTTCTTAAATCACAGATTCAACATTGGTGACTGCTATCTGACAAGTGAGACAGGGTATCATTCTCTTATGAGCCATCGTGACCCCTGTTTCAGCTGCCATGTTATGGGGGGCTACTGTCTGGAGGTCACACTGGGCAAACAAACACTTCTGACAGCAGGGCCAGTTGACGTGTGTCTGACACTATAATCCTGGGTGGCAGTGGTTTATTTTCTCTAGCACATAAGCAGATTGGAATTTTGGGTAACACTTTACATGAAGTGTCCATAATTACACTGTAACTACTATGTAATTACCTGTATAAGTACAGTGTAACTATGAGTTATTACTCCATGCTTACTTTGTAATACAAAGTAACGCTATAGTTAACTACTCAGTTGTCATTGTTATTCCACAATTTATATAATTACAATGTAACAATTTATCACTGATCCAAAAACAAGAAAGTACAGATACAATGTAACAATGTAAGTATGCTTGTTTTTGGATCAGTGATAAATTGTTACATTGTAATTATATAAACTGTGGAATAACAATGACAACTGAGTAATTAACTATAGCATAACTTTGTATTACACAGTAAATACAGAGTAATAACTCATAGTTACACTGTACGTACACAGGTAATTACATAGTAGTAAATACGGACACTTAACGTAAAGTGTTACCAAATTTTTGTCTTCCTTTACTCCATTAAAGGAAGGATTCATCATATCAATATGTTACCTTATACAGTATCATTGGTGCTTTAAATAAATAACTAATATTGCATAATGCTTTTGTTTAATTTTATGCTATTTAGTGTCTTATTAAACCCTCACTATATTTACAAATATGCACTGTGCTCTAGGCGTGCAAATGGAGATGAACTACTGAAGAAACTTTTGACACCGTTAGCCACAATTATAAACTCTTGTGTCTGTCGATGTTCTTACAAGAAGATGTTTTACTTAACAACTACACTTCAGCATTTCTGTCTGCTGTTAGATATCATGTACGTTAGGATATTGTATATTGGGACCAAATTATTATTATTGGATTAAAGGCCAGAAGTCCACATGACCGTCATCATCAAGTTCTTCCATGTGAACCCTGAACACCATGAGGACTGATTGAGGTCATTGATGTTAGGTAGAATACCTAGAGGGGGCTGGGTGGTCTCGTGGCCTCTGAACCCCTGCAGATTTTAATTTTTTTCTTCAGCCATCTGGAGTTTTTATTTTGTTCGTTTTTTCTGTCCTCCCTGGCCATCAGACCTTACATTTTTTCTATGTTAATTAGTGTTCCCTTATTCTAATTTTTATTTATTTTGTCTTTTTCTCTTTCTTCATCATGTAAAGCACTTTGAGCTGCATTATTTGTATGAAAATGTGCTACAGAAATAAGTGTTGTTGTTGTTGAAAACATCATTTTACTTTGAATAGAATTTTGTCAGTGTTGTTTAGCTTTACTCTAGCAGCAGAAACTCTGGAACGGAGTACTTGATATGATACAGTAAGAGATATCCATGTAGTCTCCGCATTAAAATCAATGTTGACAACACACTAAATCATAATATTATTTAATAGCTGTCATTATAGGCTGCCTGAACTGCTTTTTAAAAATGTAAGCAATTGTTTTACTCGATTTTTCCACTCTTTTGATTGAAGCTTTGATTAAGGTTTTCTCTCCTAGAAATAGACCAGGACCTTAAAGTTTTAATTCAAGCTTATTGTCACAAAGACATAACCAAATAGACTTGGCTTTAGATATTTATTTTACTTCATCAAAGGCATGTGCACTTGCCTGCAGTACAGTACAAGAATTGAAATAACTAGAAAGGTGTTGTATGGGTAACTGGCCGATTTCAGATATATTTTCACTTGCATTTTCCAAATAACCAAGGCTCAATAAGATTTAAACCCACTAGAAACAATGAAGATTGCAGGTTTTGATTTCCTCATTTTCTTTTTTGCATTTTATTGATTTTATTAAAATGAAAAACACTCCATAATGTCAATTTTAACAATAACAAATCCGCTTTTCCTTTGCCAGCCAGTGTTAGCCATATTCACCATTGTCACTCACATACATTACTAGTATAAAATTGTCAAGTGCTCTCAGAAAGTAAAAGAAAATATACCTGAATTTTTTTTCTGCTGTCTGGAAGTCATACTATATAAAAGAATGCTTTTTGCATAAAAAAAAAAAATCTTTCTTTACTCATTTCAAAAACTGAACTGTGACCTTAATTATTTGACCATTCACCATATTGTAGCATAACATATTTGGTAACACAAATCAAAAATTATGACTAGTATGATTTAACAAGAGAGAGAAGAACAATGTATGGTCAAGATCTTTAGATAAGATAACTGTCCAGCAAAGTCCTCTGAAGTTTGCGATGAGTTTTTCAAAACAACATGGGTCTGTAGACAGATTGTCTGTGTCAGTCTGAGAGATGCAAACAGTCCTCATACCTGGCTATAAAACTCTTGTCTCTATTCAAGCCATGTTGTAATGTATTCAGTTTTAACATGAGTTTAACTTCTTATTCTTTTCTCTCGTGCCGTGTTCTGAAGTTGCCCATAAGCACTGTGACTTTAAAGTCCCTCTCGCAGTGTCCATGGCTGTTGAAGTGGGCCGCTACAGGAACATCTGTGCTGCCATTTTTAATGTGCAATCTGTGCAAACTGTAATCTTTTTAGTTCGCTAATAAAAGGTGTCATTTTGCTTGGCTCTTCTCTACATTCATAATGGCTAACACGGTACAACACCCTAGTACTGTAGACTAGTATGATGGTAATAGTACCTGTTTAAAAATGATACGATTTTTGTCATTTAGTGAACTTTAGTGAATTTCCTGAAAACAATGAATCCTAGATATTAACAAGCAAATTTATAATGTACATGCATGATGTAAGCGCTATATTTTTGAGTGTTTACCAAAACCACTCTTAATTTTCTCCTTTACAACTGAGTATAAAGTATTTCTTTGTTAACTCTGTCCCTAACATCATTAGCAAAAAGTATCCTAAAAAGGAGTGAAAAACAACCAAACTTTTATTATATGATGTTGTTTCTGGTTCTTCACTGGGACGATATAAAAGATGTGAAAGAAAATGTAAAGTAAACATGCTATTGTAATTTAATAATCAATTAAGCTGAAGTGCACAAAAGCAGACACCTATTATTTCTATGCAGAGCACAAATTAGAGACGCACATGGTAGACAGAAATCCACACATTTCTAAAGAAGAGCCGGTGCTTCTTTTAAATGAGATGGAAAACATCAGAGTGTTGTTGTGCGCTAAGGCACACCTTTTCAACAGTAAAAAGACCCCAAAGTGGTATGGAATAGCAAAGAGAATAAGAGCCAGCAAACTATAGCCAGGTCAGGCAATGAAAAGTGATGGAATTAAGGATGGTGAGATAACCTTGCCTCTTTCCTCAGGGGTATAATCCAAGTAAAATAAAACACAAACATAGTCTTTCAATTATAAACTGATGAACAAAACCAGCTAATTACATAAAAAGTATAGTAATACCCAGTATACATCCTCTTCTGTGTCATTTCCAACCTCCATCCTTCTTCCTTGTCTTCATTCCCCCTTGTCTATATGTGCTAACAGCCACCTTGTCCAGTACGGCAGACTGTACACATCACATCACAGCACAGAACTGCTGAAATGAAAATCTGAGGCTATCTGGTAAATTATGGAGACAGCAGAAACATTTTTCGTATGCTGTTATTTAGCTCTCCATTTTGTTTCCATCCCACTGTCGGGCTGCTATTGTGCCACACTGCCTTCTTCCATGGCCACTGTCTGTGAGTTAGTTTCAGGAGTTAGCAGACATGCATGAAAACCATATAGTTTAGTCAAGTATAACTCTGAGTAATCTAAATCTCCAGAGGTTTTATTTATGACAAGTAATTAATGGGGTGTGTTTCACGACCTCTGTCTGTTGCTTAGGTTGGAGCAAGACGAAGCCAGTTGGCAAGTTAAGACTGGGTTTTGAAGCCAGGACAGGCAGGGTGCCAGCTTGATAGAAGGACCGGGGGAGAGAGAAAGCATCGGCAGGGCACCACCTTACCCGGGATGCTAGAAGGCAGCCCTCCTGGACGGCTATGGAACCATGTTTTCTTACAGGGCATGTTCGGTTGGAGTTTGGTTGAAGTTTGGAACAGCCCTGTTGGGTTCCGTGGAGGCCGCCAGGGGGAAGTTGCAGAGCCCAACTTTGGGCACTCACCGTATCTGGGAGTGATTCCAGGTTTGATTAATGAGCCACCTAAAACACTCCCAGGGCCAACATAAAAGGAGCCGCCTAACTCCAGTCGAGGGGCTAGAGTCGGGTGGAAGAGGAGAAAGCTTGCGGGAGGAGGAGTGGCGACGTGTAAAGGCCAAGGATGCAAAGAACCTGTGGTTCTTTATTGAAAAGCTATGCTGTAAGGGTGGGAAGCTATTCTCACACTAAAAAAAATAAAGGTGTGTTGCACCTGCACTTGTGTCTGTGCCTATCTGTGTTACGCCCCCTGGTGGTCCACAAAGCACATGATGAGCCTAACATACTAACTTTAGTGATTAAGGGTTTTGGCAAACAACTATAAATCAAAGATGAAAGCTTTCAGCTTCGTTTTTCTTATTACATGACTCTCTCTTACTCTCTGGTTTAATAAAACTAGTTTATAATCTGCTAAAATTCAATTTCAATATGTTGTGTACATACGGTATCAAAAATGATCATCAACTTTGGAAATGAGCACTGAATGAGACAACACAACAGTCAAAAGTAGAAATGGAGGATGAAAGTTCTACACAAAGGAAACATTTTGCATTAACTTAAAAAAAGAGGTTCTGTGTTTTTATTGCATGAAAATGAAATGAGACATTTAAAATATGCTCAAAGTTTTGCCATCCAAAGCACAGATCTAGAACGCTGCAGCTCATCACAGCACAATAGGTCCTGGTTTTGTACAAAGCTACAGTAGCCACAAAGTGTTTTAAAAAAAAAATTAAAGTAATTTATATTTATGGTAGACATAAAAAATACATTGTATGAAATGTACACACATCACCCAAGTCTGTATACATAAAGTGTTTGTCTGCTACAGCATAATAGATAGATAGATAGATAGATAGATAGATACTTTACTAATCCCAAGGGGAAATTCACAAAACTTAATTAATATGGAGGACTAGTGTGAAGAACACAATGTAGAAATGGATCACACTAATCTTAATCCCTATGAAAGAATCACAGTATGACCATAAGTTTAAGTTTAGGTCTAGGTTTAGGTTTAGGCTTATTTCCTAACAGCACTTCTTAGAACTTCTCTGCTAGCATTTGTTGGGCAGAGACAAAAGAGCAAGGTATCAACATTTTACTAGGACATCTGTTTCTTTCAAAATTGCTTTCTTCCAAAGAGACAAAACATAAAGTTTAAGAAATAAAGACTGGCATGAGAGAAAATCATAGCAAAAGGCTTAATAAATACTTACAGGCCTAACTTCTCCCGTGGTGTTGGTATACTGTCGTGCAAGGCCAAAATCTAACATATAGCACTTCCTGTATGTAGAAGGTAGTCGACCCATAGCAAAATTAGACTGGAAAAAAAAAAAGCACAGATATTTTTAAACATGCTTTACTTCACTTTTAGCCTAAGAGAACTAATTAAATCCTTGGATAATTCTGCCTTATACCAATCAGGACATAACATATTACCATATTCATATTTATTTGTCAATTATCATTGATGTATGATTTCATTTATTATATATACAAACTATATCAGAGCATCACATCAAATTGCATTGTTGACTGAGATACTGTACGTCCCAAGGCAAAATAGGCAGCTGATGGGCTGAAATAATAAAAACAGGCCGTGAAAGAGTTTGTGATTTAAAATCTGGATGCCTGAAGAAACTAATTTAACCCATTCAGCCCTGGATTCTCTGTTTTTATGGGAAAAATTATTTTAGATAGATAGATAGATAGATAGATAGATAGATAGATAGATAGATACTTTATTAATGTGAGATATTCTACCTTTTTTGTGTCTAGGAAGCTCAAAAATGAAGAAAAAAAAATATATCACTGTTATAAATACAATAGCTGCCAAATACTTCAATCTTCTGGAGGAAATAAAATTGAAAGTGGTGCGCACAGTCCGGAAGTGTCCATTTTCACTTCTGTGTTTCACGGACTGTATGCCAGTCTCTCCAGTCTGTGCTGTTAGTAGCACATCAGGTTCCAATGGCTAATAAATTATTATTATTATTATTATAACAGAGGTAGGGGTCTGATGAAAGCTGCTTTTACACTTAGACTGAGCAGTTGAGGGTTCACCATTTTATGTGTTTCCACTAAATAGAGAAAGCAGTCCTCGGCATCTGGCCAGAACTCTGAATAGAGATTATAGTTGGATGGAGAATTAAACAAGTACAGACGATCTCAGCTTTTCAAAGAGTAGGAGGAACTTGGTACTTTTGCCTTGGACAGAAACATTTTCATTGCCCTTAACTACCAGAAACAGGCAGGTATAGAGGCTAATAGAAGTGAGATTACTAGCTTATAGCCAGAGGAAAAGAAACTTTCAAAGCCTGAAAGAAAGAGACACCTCAGTGATAATTAGGATTCCCGGACTACTACACATCCAACCCGCTATATCCTAACACAGGGTCACGGGGGTCTGCTGCAGCCAATCCCAGCCAACACCGGGCGCAAGGCAGGAAACAAACCCCAGGGAGGGCGCCAGCCCACCACAGGGCGCACACACACACACCTCAAGCACACACTAGGGACAATTTAGAATCGCCAATGCACCTAACCTGCATGTCTTTGGACTGCGAGAGGAAACCCACGCAAACTCCACGCAGGCAGGACCTGGGAAGCGAACTCGGGTCTCCTAACTGTAAGGCAGCAGCGCTACTCACTGCGCCACCATGCTGCCCAGACTACTACACATAAGCTCCAAAATTATTTTTTTTTTCTGTTACTAAATTGTTCCTTATATTCTCCTATCCTTCGCCTTAAAATGAAAAGAACAGTTTTCTATTCTGTATCACAGAATCTCTTCCTTAACAATCAAGCATGAGTTATTCAAAAGATAGTTAATACTCTTCCACAGAAACCTAATATGGGACCTCACTTGTTTTTGTTTGGCTACAGTTTGCTAGCCTAGTCAGCTTTTCTTTGAATCAAGTCCTATAACACAAACTGTTCACAATATTTCACATATATTATGATCACTAACTCAAACTTTGTAGTTTTAATACAAGTCACCTGAAACTATTTTCACAATTGCTCTAACAACGTATATCAATTAAAAGCAGAACAGATTATTCACATTTATTTACATATAAGTGCTTATATTTTTAAACAATGTGGAAAAAAGTAAGTGGAATCTTAAATCAGCTTAGCAAAAACCCATTCCGCTAAAAGACACACAAAAAACTCAGATAAGAAATCTTTGTATAAGACCTTTTAAATGAACAAATAAGAAGATACATGTATTTTTTCTGTTAAGCTGGAGTATATTACAGGCAGCAAGTGGATGCTATTTAATAAAATGGTTGTATTGGAAACACTGGGCTACATCGTTAATTAGACAGGAAAGGAGATGTTTGCTACTAGATGAAATAATCACTTTAAACTTTGCTTCTTTTTAAATTATCCATTGTGGCGGACGGCCGGAAAGCCTTTACTATGGAAGGACAGGGAGAGACACAATGCCTCCCCCGGAAAACATGAGAGGGCAGCCCCCCTGGGGTCAGAGGGCGCCTGGACAGTTTCGGAGTCCTGGACTGCAGGAAGTGTGGCCAGAAGAGGATCCAGGTGCCACACCAGGAAGTGCTGCTAGATGATTGCCGGAGAACACCTAGAACACTTCTGGGCGCAGTGTAAAAGAGGCCACCTCACTCCATTTAAGGAGCCAGAGTCAGGAAGTGGAGGACAACTCTTGCTGGGAGAGGAGTAGAGGTGGCAGAGGAGAAGGAAGTTAGGAAGAAAGAGAGAGAAATAGAAAAGACGGAAGAAGAGAAGGGACTGAGCAGTAGAGTGTTGTGTTGTGCAAGGAAAAGGAAAATGAAGCGTGTGCTTTTGGACTTGGTGTTTCAGAGCCTGTCTGTGTCCGGGTTTTGGGGAGTGGTATGGCCCCTGTATACACAGACTAAATGCAGCCTGTCCTAAAAGTAGAGAAATATGGCAGGAACCAGCTCTGGTTGGAGCTCTACTCTATCACAGCGTATATTCAAACACAAACTCACTCTCACTCTCACTCATTAAGGACCAGTTTAGAGCCATCTCATCAACACACAGGCACACAAAGAGAGAGGAAGAGAGAATGTACAAACTAAACATTAGGAGTACCCAGTGCTATGATGCAGCAGTGTTAACCACTGCACCACTCTGTCACAATCTACTAAAAGTAAATTAAGCAAATTCAGTTTTTGTATTTCTTTTGAATTTATATATTACAAGACACATGAACTTAGGGTGCATTTTCAAGGCTCTTACTAATAGGCGGAGTAGTGGCTGTGAGGCTAGGGATCTGCGGTGGCATTCAGAAGGCTGCCAGTTCGAGTCCCATAAAAGCTAGAAGTGATTCTACTCTGTTGGGCCCCTGAGCGAGGCCCTTAACCTGCACTTGCTCTGTCCTGGGAAAACTTGGGAGTTGGTGGCAGGATTGGCACTCCAGTCACTGTAAAAAAAAAAAAACCTGACACTGTTCAGTGTGCTGCTGAGTTGTCACCTGTTGCACTCAGATCTTAATCTGGGTGGTTCGCCAAGTGGTGGGTGCGGCGACGCGCTGTAGTCAGCGCATGCTCCAAACCTCCTCTTTACAAAGAAAGAAGAAAGAAGAAGGACAACTCACGCCTGGACAAACTGGTAAGGAAGGCAGGCTCCATTGTAGGCACGGAGCTCGACAGTTTGACATCCGTGGCAGAGCGACGGGCGCTGAGCAGACTCCTGTCAATCATGGAGAATCCACTGCATACACTGAACAGGATCATCTCCAGACAGAGGAGCAGCTTCAGCGACAGACTGCTGTCACCATCCTGCTCCACTGACAGACTGAGGAGACCCCACACTATGCAACTCTTCAATTCCACCCGGGGGGTAAACATTAACATTATACAAAGTTATTGTCTGTTATACCTGCATTGTTATCACTCTTTAATTTAATATTGTTTTTTATCAGTATGCTGCTGTTGGAGTATGTGAATTTCCCCTTGAGATTAACAAAGTATCTATCTCATATAGTACCTTTCATTTCTATTTATCTATCTAAGAATGTATTTTGCCTCCAGACCATGGAGTGACACTGTCCCCAATAGCCTCTGCCTTTTGCTCTCACAACAGAGGATGACTGGCTGAAACAACCGTGAAAGAACTTTTCCTCCAACTTGCTCCAACAACAGAATTCCAGCCTCTTCTTCCCCGGGCCATATATAAGAGCACAACCCACCATTGATTCAGTCACAGACTTGTGTCTGGGAGTAGAGGAGACTCGAACCACGAGTAACTTTTATTTATTTATTTTTTTTAATTGACCTACAAGGCTCCACAACTTTCTCATTTCTTATGTTTTTCATTTATTGAAAGATATGCCTGTTAAACAGGGTTTGCCATGCTGGTGCCCCAATCCTTTATCTTATTTCAAAATATTGCAAATAATTAAAATATATGAGAAGTTATCAATGTGAAAGACAGAAAGTTTATTTTGAAGACAAATCTTAACTTTGCTTTAATGAACATTAAAATGTACCTACAGGCTTAATATCCCGGTGAAGAAATCCAACAGAATGAATGGCTTCTATTGATTCTAAAATCTGCTTTCCTAATCGGAGAGTTGTGCTCATTGTGAAGGTCCCACGAGGCTGGCTACGTCTAAGGTCTGCAAGGTTTCTTCCCTAGAGAAAAACATATTTGATAAATTCTCCAGTCAAGTAAATTATAATTCTGATTTTTAATCAAAAAATGGATGCTTTATTACAAACAAATAATAATGAATAACAACATTAAATTAAATTCAATATTTATTACTTCTGTTTCACAATAGCAGTAAACTTACCTGTAAATAAGCCTCATTCATTATGGTACAAACTTGTGCATGAAATGTGTACAGAAGTATTTTTTCCTCCCCACAAATAACAGGATTTATTTTACTTATCTAAGTAATTCAGGAAACCATTCTGGGCTACACATATTCTATAGATAAAAATATTTACAATGGTGGTGAGAACTTTTTTCTACTGAATTGTGCCAACGTATACCTTATGGTTGGTGACAGATAGGGGGCGCTGTTGTCCCCTTGAACCCTCAGACCAGATGCCAGACACCAGATAAAAGTCCAAAATGTTGACGTTTTATTATAAATAAGTGCACAAAGCACCCTCCACTCCACAATACACTAATACAATAATCCTCCACTTCCAGACGCGTTGTTCCCATCCTCCTAAACTCAGCTCGCCCGTCTGGGAGTGGAGGATTATTGCATTAGTGTATTGTGGAGTGGAGGGTGCTTTGTGCACTTATTTATAATAAAACGTCAACATTTTGGACTTTTATCTGGTGTCCTTGACCCGGAAGTGCTTCTGATCCCTCAGTTCATGTGATTATCCAGCACTTCCGGGTCAGATGAAAACTCTCTTTCTTCAACCCGGAAGTACGTTGTTTCTTCTGTCCCCGTGACTGTGACGCACTTCTGGGCTGTTTTGAAAATATAAGTCCCCTGTCGGCCCCGACGTTATCCAGCAGGGCTGTGTATAAAAACTCCATATACCATGATGCACTGCTGGAATTCAGGGCACCTCCACGTCGTAGGGAAGGCTCCGTCTGGCGGCTTGGGGTATTGGCCGGGAAGGACTGCCAGCCATATATCACAGGTTACAAAATTAAATGTTAAAGTACCATTTTAAAAAAAGTACACTGAATTTTAAGCACATCTGTAAATCACCAAACACAAATTGTGATTTCTACCTACATGGCAAAATTAGGACAAACTGATTCCACTCATGTTCAAATAAATTTGCCAGTCCAAAACACGCCTATTAACTGCAGAAACTGGTGTAGAACAACCAAGCCTTACTTACTTTGGTCTTTTCCAAGAACATTATTCAAACATTTTGTTCATTTTAACTATTATTATTCTTAGAAGACAATGCCTACCCAACAAATAAAATAACACCAGAGACAAACAGCACACTTGGGATATGACCACAGAGCAAAATGCATCCTTCTGCATAGCCAATAAATGAAACATTTTTAGTAAAACCAAAGTATACTGATAACTGCAATATTTTATTGCCCGGCTATAGTCATAAATATAAAGAACAGTGAAAGAAAATATAACTGCTTGCAAGCTACTAAGGGTTAAAAGCTGACAAAGCTGTTTTGTTATAATGGCAGGTTATTCATACAGGCGTCTGTCATAAGACAGGGTGCAGTGAGCTGACGGAGGACAACTTCCTTTTTTATGAATGCGTCTGTTAGACACAGAAAAGATGACCTTTCCTTCTTTACAGCCATTTGCAACGTACACAAAGCAAAAACGGTTAGCCGATCTGCGGAATGTAAGATGAAATGCTTAGGTAAACGATATTATGCTTTTTGATAAGTAAGGGGAAGCCAACTGAAAAAGTGGAACTTTGCTCTTCTGCTTTGCAAAGCATGAATCCTATGCACTCATCTGTGACTGAATACGTCTTCCTCGTAGATCTCCTTCCACAGAACCATTTATTTCTATTTCTATTGCTTTAGTATAACACTACTTACTTCGCAGTGAGAAGTGTTAAACTAGTATCGTCCTAATTGGAGTCCCGCGGTGGTTTGTCGTGTGGTGGGAACAGCAACGCGCTGTATCAGTGCCTGCTACCAATCTCTCTCTGTACTGCTTTACATTAACTGCGAGAGATTATAATAATTGAATGATTGAAAAAGGAGACTGTTGATGAAAGATATTTCATTTGGTTAAAGTACATTACACCAGTCTTCACTCATTTTTTGGTTTAAATTGAAAATAATTTTACAAACATATTGGAGTAAGCCAAAGCACAGGGCAATACTTATTACAAATTAAGATACATCTTTGGCTGATAACTTGGACTTCTGTGTAAATGTGATATTGAATCTCTTACACCACAAACAACCAATGACACTTCCCTGCTTGGTGCTAACTCTAAGTCCACAAACGTTGCAAGAAGCCACTGACACATTAACTAGTAGCATAGGAAGAAGAGAAAACAGAAATATAAATGGGATAGAAGAAAATGAAGAAGACAATTGCGCCAGAACATCTCCACGTCCCCATAAAAACACCTCCCTGACCCCCAAAACTAACCAAATCCCTGTCCGCAACTAATCAGTTCCCTGAAGCCCATCACCGACTTCCACCCCTCAGTTTTTGTGTGCAAATACTAAAATAAACAAGACAGAATAAGTTCAAACTAAACCTCCATAAGCACTTAAGTCTCCCCCTTGCACAACAACACAAAACCTAATTCTGGGCTGCAAATCAAGTCAGCAAAAAACAGGCAACTCACAACTGCTCAAAAACCAAAGGAACTTGAGCACATCATCCCCGAAAACCCCACCAAAGTTATCTCAGAATCAAAGTAACGAAACAATGAAAGATAGTAAAGGTCACAACAACAGCCACCCTCTCAGAAGAACAGCAAAGAAAAAAAAAAAACTGTACTGTAAATGGTGTTAAAATGTAGAGGTGGCAAGAAGAGATCTTACAAGGTTAAACATGCCAGTAGCTTTGTGGCCTCCAGACATTGTTACAGATCAGAGTTCACTAGTCCAGAGAAAGTGGAAATCTTTAAATAGGCCTCATTAAAGTTTAAATGGTGACAACCTCACAGGCTCATTTTATCAATAGGACCTGTGGAAAAAAAACAGCCTGTTTTGTGATGCATGTTTACATCTATTGCAATGAGAAATAATCTTAAATCACTTAAAGTTGCTAAATAACTTGTAAAATAATTTTATATTAACCGTATTTATTATGTGTATTGAGGTTGTGCTGTGATGGATTTGACAAATGTGATTGGCTATCTCACCTTTAAAGGGAAAACTTGGTTTCCAGGCTGTGATGGATTTGACAAAGGTGATAGGCTATTTCTGCGGTGGGCTGGCACCCTGCCTGGGGTTTGTTCCTGCTTTGCACCCCGTGTTGGCTGGGATTGGCTCCAGCAGACCCCCGTGACCCTGTGTTAGGATATAGCTAGCTGTAGAATGACTGACTGACTGATTGACTATCTCTCTTTAAAGCAGATACTTGGTTTCAGGGCCACCTTGGCTGCATAGACTCCTGATTAACACTGGATGCTTAAGGTACCAGCTGTGAATATTTTAAGCTGATGCCCTGCATACATTCTGGTACGTTTCCAAATATCAACTGTCCTATAATATGTTAAACTGAGAAGCTGCTTCAGATGAAAAACTCTAGCAACTATCAAGAAAACGAAAATTCAGCTGCTGACCAAATGGTGGCAGAATCAAACCAACAATATAAGAAAACTGTATTCTTTTTCAGATGATCAGCAATTAGAACATGAGAAATGAGTTAAAAAAAACAAAGAGCAGAGCAAAAAAAGAAAGACAAGATAGAATGTTGAATGAGCAAAGACAGTAAGAAGAACAAGAAAGTAAAATGCAAGGGCTAGACTCTGCAGGGGTGTCAAACTTCAGTCCTGGAGGGCCGCAGTGTCCGCAGGTTTTCATTCTAACCCGTGTCCTAATCAGTGACCAGTTTTTACTGCTAATTAACATATTTTCCCTTCATTTCAATAGTCCTATTTTTAAGGATTGAATCCTCGAAATTGATTTTTCTCCACTAATTGGCAGCCAAACAGAAATGAGACATAAAATGAGCCAACTAATGACCAGCTAAAATGAGGTGTCCAACTCAATTTCACTCCAACTAGTTTCTTAATGAGGAGCCAAGTCTTGCTGGTAATTCAACCCGTTATTTAATTCCATAGCCTGTTGTTGGTCTCATTCTGCCACAGCAGACATTTCCAAAACTGTTGATGGTCTGTTTTTCTAAGAACACAGTCAAAATGTTTTGGTGACCTTAGCAAATTAACCTTACTGAGACCTCCACCTTTGTTTATTTTCAGATACTGTGTGTGGTTAGCTGGTCACATAGTGGCTTGTTTAGTGTCTCATTATCGTTAGGCTGCTAATTAAGGGAAAAGAATCAAGTAAGAGGGCCAAGTCAATTTAATTAAAATTAAGGCAAAAGAAGTTAATTAGCAGCATAAACTGTTCACTAATTAAGAAGATGGTTAGAATGAAAACCTGCAGCCACTGCGGCCCTCCAGGACCGGAGTTCGACACCTGTGGGCAACAGGGTCCAATCAACTCAACAAAGGCAACAATAAGCACCAAGCAAGGAGGATGTAAGGGTCGGAATATCTGATGAACAATGGCAGCAAGAAGCACAGCACAAACAACAGACAATTTATTCCAACTGTTAATGACGGACTCCATACAGGTTTTGGCCCAAGTTGTTTTAGGAATTTACTTTTGTGCCGGTGCATTACATCCGCGAATGGAGAAAGAAGACAATTTATCAAAAACACTGCATACAAATAAATCTCTACTGTTTAACATTTATACTTAAGACTACATATTTAGTTTTTATGCTACTTAGTAACAAAAAATATTAAATATACAATGAATACATTTTCACTTGACACATCCAACTCTGACTTTAATAGGAACTGCATATTCTGTAATCCTAACATCACAACAACATATAGCGTCCCTTGTCCTATTTTGTGTACGTTAATTCACTTTCTACTTACTAAACAGGCTTTTCTCTTGTGTTTCTATGGTTTTTTTTTTACACAACCAGGTAAGATACTTCAGAATGGGGAGGACTTTTGTGGAGAATGATCAGCTTCAATCTCTGAATGGCATCCAAAACCAGTGCCAACCAACCATGCCAGTTTTAACTAGGGTCACTAACAACAACCATAGTGCCATAATGTTTTGAAGCGCTTGGGTTTTAAAGTACCTTTTTGAATAAAACAAGAACAAAAAGTTAAGCTATTGCAATGTTTTCCAGTTTGTAACAACTGTGCAACCATTTCCATATCGTACAACACTCTTGCAAGAATCCATGCTCATGGCACAACATGCTGTTATATAACTGTACTTAAAAAACAGCCAACCTGGTGTTTATCAACAAATCCTTTTTTAGAAAGGTTAGATACAATTGTAAATTGGTTCATTTTGAATGCAAAAAGGCCACATATTAAAAAGAGGATGGCATGTCAGAAGCTAATTTCCAGTTTTACCAATGACACTTTTGGAAGGAATCAGAAAGCAACAAAGCTGTACCTGCTTGGCTAGCTATAGCAAGTGTCTGTTCACCCTTCCCTGCATGCTTTGCTCTGCATTCTACTACTAATCATCACCAATGTACCAGTAAGCAATGGTATAACATTTGCTCAAATTAAAATTCCACCACAGGAGACATTTTAAATCATAGACAGTATTCTCAGCTAAGAATATATAATTATGTAATCTTCGTTTATTTAACCTACACTGTATTCAAATCATGGAAGTCACTAGGTAAATAGACTTTAAAAGATCTAGTATTAGGGGTGGAGGTCGATTTGTTTTCAATCCTATTTTTTGTAAAAATTGATCTATTTGTATGGATTTGGAATGATTACAATAAAATGAATACAATTTTAAAAATAAATAAATAAAAGATCTAGTATTTTGGGACAGTAACACAGTCATTTGTTGGAGACTCTAAAGTGTTATAACTAGAAGTCTCTAATGTACTGTGGCAGACGACCAGGGATCCAGCCTCACTGGGACGTCCGGAAAAGAAGGACGGACTGGGAGAGGGGCGCTATCTTTCCCTGGGCGCAAGAGGGCAGACCCCCTGGATTCCATCAAGGCCATGGAAATGGAGCTGGGAGGTCCTAGAGCCCCGGAGGACAGCACTTCCGCCACACTGCGATAAAAGGGGGCCGCCTCACTCCATTCGACAGCCGGAGTCGGGTGGAAGAGGACGGACCTTACAGGAGAGGAGTGGAGGCGGCCTGAAGAAAGAGAAAGGACTGAGTCGAGTGTGGTATTGTGTGTCTGGTCTGTAAATAAATGGTGCATGTTTTGTACATTTGGAGTTTGTGCCTGTCTGTGCCAAAGTTGATTTTTCACAGTACTAAAGTACTACATATTCAGCTACAATCAATGATTAGTGTTAGATACTGGGCTTATTCCCTAGATTTGGTTAGAGAAAAAACAAACTTGCAGGGATTTGTTTTCTTGGCAGTATAAGACAGTATTTGAACCACAATGCAGCCCGTCTGAGAATAGGAGATACTGCTGTGAGTGAAAACAAACTATCGAATGTGATAATCGACAAGTGTAAGCTAAGTAAGGCATAGCGACAACTTTGTTCCGCATAACCCTGACAAATAGACTTTTTGTCAGTCAGTCAATCAATCATTATCCAACCCGCTATATCCTAACACAGGGTCACGGGGGTCTGCTGGATCCAAACCCAGCCAACACAGGGCACAAGGCAGGAAGAAAACCCGGGCAGGGCGCCAGCCCACCGCTAGACTTTTTGTGGTGTCACAAATTATTAACATCAATAAAACATTGAAGGAAATGATTGGTTACTTTGGATTCTACAGTTATTTAGTAGATATCCAGCAGCCTGATTTGAATTCACGACATGATAAAAGAGAAACAACAGCATTTCCATACCAAGACCCTTGAATAATGTGTACTGTGAATATTGTTTAATGCTGTGTCGTGTTTTTTAATTGAATTTATTAAAAGCATATAACATTTCATACAATCAAGTCAAACTTAACAAAACTAAACTCAAATCAACCCTCACCCATGCTGTGAATTTTTTACTGTAGTACATGCTGCATGGCACAGCCGTATTGTGTTTACATATTGTTTTTATTTGGTCATGCTTTATATCATTTTTTTTTTTTAACTTTGTGCTATTTTTAATTTGTTATTGACCGTGTATGCACAAATATGCTGTAAATAAACCAATAAACTTAAAAATAAATAAATAAATAAATTTTCTGCTTTGGCATGTGCGCATGGGAAACAGCTAAAGGGCCTAAATAATAGTAATTTTACACCAGACCAGGGGGCAGTGGAGTGTGCTAACTGTCTCTCTCAGTCTCTTGCAGACCATTCCTGGGAAATCCCGTTTGATTCCGGCACCACTGATGACATCACTTCCGGCGCCAATGATGACGCCACTTCCGGTCACGAAGACATCACTGCCTGTTCCAGCGCCAACGATGACGTCACTTCCAGTCACAAAGACATCACTTCCAGTTCCGATGCCAGTGATGACTCTTGCTTAAAATGGACATTTTGTCTCGAGGCCAGTCAGTTCTGTTTTGGACTCTGTTCTATGCACATTGTGCTTATTTCAAATCAATTTTTTGCAGCCAGGAAACAATATATGGGTGGCTGCCCCAAACCTTTATGATGTCTATGACTCATTCTTATGACATATGTTACTGACAAACAATCTTAAAGACAGTGCAATTTAAATTATTAATGAGTGTCTGCAAAAAACATTTTCAGGTTTACTAGTAAAATATTATGAGTAGACAACGTGCATCATTTAACCGCAATGGTCAAACATTAGCAGTAAATGTCATACGTTACCAAAAAACATTACATTTGCAGCAATTATGATTACATTATACACTTCTTACCTGAAGTTGCATGACCACATAATTAAACTTTTCATTCCTTCCACAACCTATGAACCTGCAAACATGGTCTTTTCCTAAAAAATAAAAGAAAATAGGTTGACATCATCCAGTCTTTAATCGATCTGTCATTAATTTATTATCAAAAAAAAAAACTTTCATACTTCTCAAATAAGCAAAACACTTAAATTGCAGAATACCTTTCTAATGAAAATATAACTTTGTGTTGGGATCACTGTAATATATCATATGCTACTCAGTGATGAAATATTCAGGTCTGCCCTTCTACTAACTTGACAGATATTATGTTAAATGCTGTCATAACTTTAAATGGTTCATTCTTCCAGTTAGTGGGGATACTAACCACATTACGTGACTACAAAATGTTTGAAGTATTATGTTGTATCCAGCAGGGGGCTCTCACTCCCTGGGGTTATGCTATTTATTAATGCAAAAGAGACTGGAACCATATACCCGTCCTACTCCATTCCCAAGCAGCTCTCTTGGCTGAGGCGGAGGTACTTTATTTCACAAAACAGGACAACATTCAGCATCCATTCATCCATTATCCAACCAGCTATATCCCAACATGGAGAGAAACAGGCTTTCACAAATGGCAGCCTCCACTGTCCCTCTGGAACAACGGCCTCTCAGCGGAGTAATGGAACACACACCACCACTGCTGGGATGCCTTGCATACATTCATGCACACTTATCAATTGCTTCGTCAGTTCACACATTTCATTTTTGCAGGCTGGGTCAGGTCTGCTTTAATCAATAAAATATTCCTGCCCATGAAATTGGTTCACACATAAGATTTAAATTGGCACACTCCGGCCATACACCAAATAGGGCAACTATCCTGCCGTGCTGTCTTCCAGTTGCTTGTTGCTTATCTTCTTGTCATAAATCTATCCCCCCCACCACCATCAGCCAGCTTGTCTTTTTCGGCCAGCTGGCTTACCTAAATAGATGTGTCAGGTTCTACTCTTAGGAGTAAAACAAGATACAATGAAGTAAACAAATGCTAGCTACTCCAAAAGCTAGTCCACTACAAGTACACACAAGCACATACTCACACTGCAAAAATGTTAAGTCACCGATTAATATTTAATTCACTTGCATTTACTTTTGTATAGCATTCTTCACGGAGTGAAGATTCAGATAACTTGAATATAACACGTACCCTAATTATGGGAGAAAACCCACATGGCCACAAAAAGTACAAGCAAATACATTCAGTAACAAGTAGCAGTAAGGCAGAAGGGCAAACCACAGTGTCAACGCATCAATGAGGCGACAAGATGCTTTACATGTGTTTTGTACAGTAAGTGGTTATTTATTGTACTTTCATTAAAAGGCAAAGCCCTGACTGACTGACTGACTGACTGACTCACTCACTCACTCACCACTAATTCTCCAACTTCCCGTGTAGGGACAAGGCTGAAATTTGGCAGGCTCATTCCTTACAGCTTACTTACAAAAGTTAGACAGGTTTCATTTAGAAATTCCACGTGTAACGGTCATAACTGAATCCTACTTACATATATATATATATATATATATACGTCCACAGCCTGCAGCTCGGTCACTGTGTGAGGCGGCATTGTGTCCCCCATCCCAACGCCTCCCACGTAATTGGCTGCCTGCCTATATAAGGCTGTCCGTCGCTCCGGTCTCTTCATTCCCTCCTTTGCTTCGCCACGGTATTCATGTCTCTCTGCTAATGACTGCAGCCTTTTTATTTAATTTGCGGCTTCTCCACTGTTTAATTGTTCATTTATTACGATTATAGTTATTGTGTAGGTATTTTAGACTTAGTTTACTGTTCAGGTACCCATTTCCTTTATCGTTCCAACCGTACCCCCATTAACATGTCTATCGAGGTGATCACCATCGATCAAAGAACTGTCACTTACCGAGTGGTTTCCATGCCCGGAGATGGCGCCTGCCTTTTCCATTCTCTGTGTTACATATTGCATGGCCGTATCAGGCTCACTCTTGATATCCGGAGGAACATTGTGTCTTATGTATTGAATGACTGGGACAGGTTCAAGGTGTGGACTGATGACGGTACAGGAGATAATTATACTACACAGGAGCACTAGAAGAGTGAAATGCTTAAGCCCTTCACCTATGGTTCTGCATGTGAGTTGATGGCTGCCTCTGAATTGTTCGGTTGTCACTTTCAAGTTTAGCGAAATGGCCAAATATTTTACACCTTTTGACAACCGCCAATGTCTCTTAAACATCTTAGATTCACAGGTGACGATTTCAGTAGTGGACACTTTGATGTTTCTGAATTTTTCAATTCTCAAAAGCTGGATGAAAAGTTATCGATGAAACCGGTTGTATGCTTACAACGCTTGACAGATGCCGAATGTCACTTCAACACAACAAGTCCTGCGAATACTAACGTAATTGAAACAAACCATGAAATTTAAACCAATTATGACAGCAGGAATCCAAGCTGTGAGAAAACAGTAAAAAGGAGGCATGTCAGACATCATGGTACATTTTCTGATGCAGCTAGACGGAAACAACTTCGTGACCCTGCCGCCACATACTCGCAGAAAAAATCCACAAGTTAATAGATGTCGCTAAATACTTGCAGGCAAATCCACAAGATCACAGAGACGCTGTCGCTAAATACTCGCAGGCAAATCCACAAGTTGATACAAGATTGCTTTTTACATGGCCAACTGTACGTTGCATGCTCAAGAGTAAGCTCAGCGCACAGCTTGGTCATATTACAACTGGAGGGCCGATCCTTAACAAATCATTATTTTTATATTTTCCCTCAGTTTAAAAATGTTTACTTTTTTTCTTAATAAAAATTTTAAGGCAGTACTTCGCTGCTGGAAAGTGCGGGTATTTTGCTAGTCTCTTATATATATTTCTCTTCTGGTTCGTCCTGCTTCCTCTTCAAACCCGGTCCCGCCCACACAGCATTTCTCGATTCCTATTCGTCCTCTTCCAAACCCTTCCCCACACTGCTTGCGGCCTCCCATATACCCTCACGGCGCTTTCTCGAGTCCTATTCCTCCTTCGGACTACCGTGTTCCTCACTCCTCTCTCATGACCCCATTGGTGTCACGTCACCGCCCGATATCTAGCCTGACCACGTGACCTTTCACTTCACCCATGTCTGAGTCTGGGTGTCTTTTCCGTAGCCTGCTACAGGAAGGTAGTCTCTCAACCATTGCCATTGGTTTTGCTCCTTGCTATTGGTTTCGCTCCTTGCTATTTTCGTTATACTGCGACGGTTGTTTCCTAAGCCTTTGTTATAAAATGAATGACAGTATCTTCTCTGTTGACGGGTTTTTGTACAACGTCATCTGTATTCCGGGATCCAGCAACTGCCTGTTCCAATCAGTGGGTTATTTCTTGACACAAACGGATGACGAAGGCAATGCACTCTCACTACAACATAGGACAGTAGATTTCCTTGCATCACATTGGGACAGATTTGGAGATGTTCGTTCTGTTGTTCTTTCCAATGCAAGTTGAGTTATCACAACAAGTCATGAGTACTATCAATAAATGGCAACATCTGGAGCTTATGGTGGTGAAGCTGAAATTCAAGATCTTTCGACTCATTATCTGTAGTCTTCAGCAAAACACCTATTCACAACTACGTCTTTCAAGAAGTATTTCTTTCTTCTTAATTTCTGAATTCCTTTCTTACCGTTTTCCATTCCTACGCATTTCTTATACCGCAGTATGGTACGGCGGGGGTCCACTAGTACTCAAATAACACGTCTTCTGAATTAATTCAGCATTGATGTTTTATTAATTAACTGCAATGAAAGACCTTTACAGTAAAGTGCTTATTATTTCTTAATTTTTAAACACTAATTTACAGTATGTGATTTAATATTTTGAATAGCAAACATTCCAGGAAACATTTAATGCATACAAATAAAGGGGGAAATTATCCATGTAATTGTGGGACTGACAATGGCATTTTGTGATCATCACACATTTTTAACCAACAACAGCAAACATTATGGTAAATTTTTCATGAATACTGTATAAGTTTCATATTTGCCTATGTATCTAAGAAGTTTTTTGATAGACCTTTCTACAGTGAACAAAACCTTAATGGACTTAACAGGAGGTGCGAGTGTAGCAGGGCAGAGAGAGGGCCCAATTCTACGTAACGGTTAGAAACCCCAATCTGCAACTGACCATAAAGGAGTCTACTGTACGCTGGCTCTGTAATCTGGCCGAACACAGGCCTGAGTCCCACTGCCACTGCCTCAGCGGGGTTGAGTAGCTGAGATGGGATTGTTGCCCCGAGCAAATTCTTCAACAGAGACAGCACATTACATGTCCAGAACAGCATTTTTTAGCTAGAGCACAAAGAGGTTATCTGACTCGCTCGGGCCAATATACTGAGTTAGAGCCAGAAAGTGAGCCGATCTCCAATATTAGCTTCTTTATGCTGGCTGCCTGTCAGTTTCCGAATTGATTTTAAAATCTTGTTGCTAATTTTTAAAGCTTTACATGGGCTTGCTCCTGCCTGTTTATCTGAATTATGTGTTTAACACCAGCCATCTAGAGTGCTTAGATCTGCTGGTCAGTTGTCCGTTGTTGTCCCTCGTACTAAGTGTAAAACTAAGGGGGACAGGGCTTTTGCAGCTGCTGCTCGTCGCCTGTGGAACTTTTTACCTCATTACACAAAGGAGTCGTCTACAACTGAACTGTTCAAAACAAGATTAAAGACTCCTTTCTATTCACTTGCATTCCGTGACCTTCAGTAATACTGATGGTTTCCTCATTGTGATTATGTAACATTACTTCTGTTTATTTTATTTATGTTCATTTATTTTATTTCTATTTATGTTATTCATTTTAATTGTATGTTTTTCTGTTATTCTATTATTGTAAAGCACTTTGGGCACAGCATTCCTATGTTGTTTTAAATACGCTATAGAAATAAATGTGACGTTGACATTGGTGTATTAAAGTCCAGTGCCTGCCCCTGTGCTTCAGTCTCCACCAAAGAAGGGGAAGGCTGCGTTACTGTTTAGCCATTTATCAAGACTCTTAAACATTACCAGGACACTGTTTACTGTCTGGGAAAACACACCTTATAGATTTTAAAATTCAGTTATGTATGAAGAGTGCCTTAAGATAAAATATACAGTACATTATTGTGCTTGCTTTTAATACATAGAAATGTAAGAGCTGAATTTAAACCCTGGTCCAATGTGAACCTAGCATGTGTCCGAGTCTCATATCCTTCTGAGCCTATGCTGCTATTTTATTATTCACTACGATAAACACATTTTTGTTATTTTTTTATATAACATTTAAGAGAAAATATGTTATATTTTAAGGTATAATCATTGTTCTACTGTAAAAGTACTTTGTGTCCTGTTGATGTACCCTGTTGGAGTATAAATTAGACCACTGTTTGGCAAACCTTGAGAATAAACGTGCAAAATCACACACATCTCTTATAATAATAATAATAATGCATTTACATGTACACCCTAAGATAACAGGACTTCCTAATTGACCTAGTGGACGGGATTAAATTGTGGTCATTCAAAGGTTATCAATATTTGTCATGTCCTGGGTGTAGCCAATCATGTTACAAGTTTTCTTTTTTTTTTTTTCTTTTTTGCACTTTATTAAAATCAAATAACATTATATACAAGCATGTTTTGTACAGATCATCTAAGTTAGAATTTAATTTTTTACCATTTCAAATAGAAGACAATATCAGTTACCCACTTACTTAAAAGAGGTGGGTTAGGATTCTTCCAGTTGAGCGAGATAAGTCTATGTGCTAATAGTGTAGTAAAGGCCATTACAGTTTGTTTGTCCTTCTCCACTTTAACCACATCTGGAAGTACACCAGTTTTCTGATTATGTAATGAATTCCTTTTTTTGAGTAGTGATCTAATCAATGAATTGTATAAATATAGCGCAGAGGGCACTCTTTTCTTTGCAACGCTGGCTAATAAAGTATGTCATTGTCTCTTGCAAGATTTAGATAAAGAATAATGATCGACGCTTTCTCATGCTTGTGTTTTATTGCTTAAATTGGGGTATTCCAGTGGATGTCCATTAAAAAGAAAATTCTTCCACAGAAACACCCTGCAATTACCATGGATCACATAGCAAACTATTGGGATAGCCAACCTCTTCTTTAGTAAGTAAATTTGTAAAGTTTACAGCCTACCTCAAAAACAATCACATCATAGGCAAACGTTCACCATGTTCAGCAAATAAGATACCAGAAGTAGAGCTTATTGGCAAACTGACTAGTATAGCGGTGACTAATCAGCAAGATAAAGATGACTCAAAGTAAAGAAATAACAAAGTTGTGCATAAGTACTATTTACAGTAATTGGTTAGAAGGAATAATTGGTAGGTATTCTCACTGTTCATGATCAAAAAGAGAATAATTGATTGTGTGACTGTGTGCCAAAGGGACTCATTTATTTCAGTTTAGCTTCTTAGTTAACTGAAATGATGCATGGATAACTGTATAATGGAAATTAGTAATTAAAGTAAAGTCGGCTAAGGATAATAGAATGCAGCTGTGAGTTGCCTGCTAAGACGACATAACGCTGTATGCTACTCAACACTTTTTCATGCCAGGAGAAGTAGCAAAGTCTTTTTTGCCAAGATCAATGGTCCTCCTACTTTGAGATCTACTGTAGAGTAACAAGAAAATCGTGCAGGAAGATGAACATATATTTATTTGACTTCAACTTAAGTGTTCTAAATAGAGTAAATAAGTATAATTTCCAGAAGTGAAGTTTAATGTTGTAGATTTTGACGCGTGATAATATAATCCTAACTTGGCCTCTCAATTAATTGCTGTTTTCATGCATGTATGACATTTTTTTCAATTACTAGGAATTGTGGCATGCGGCTGGGGGTGGAGCCCAGCCAGGACGCCCGAGGGGACCAGAGGAGGGCTGGTGCCTCCTCCAGACCACGAGGGGGCGACCGCCCTGGTTGTGTTGGGGGCCACGGGTAGAGGGCTTGGAAGCCCAACCCTGTAGGGGCCCATGGCCACCACCAGGGGGCGCCCCGGTGCCTGAAGAACCCTGGACCTCAGCACTTCCGCCACACCAGGAAGTGCTGTGGGGAAGAAGACTGGGGACACCCGGAGGGCTTCCGGGTGCGCAGCCGGCACTTCCGCCACACGGGGGTGTGTCCCGGGGGATTGCCGGGAAGCAGCTGAAGCCCATCCGGGTTGGGATAAAAGGGGCCGCCTCCCTCCGTTCATGAGCAAGAGTCGGGTGGAAGAGGACGGAGCTCGAGGAGAGGAGTGGAGGCGGCCAGAAAGGCAATTTGTGACTGTGAGGCCTGGACTTTGGGGGATTGGTGCTGGAGGCACTGGTTTTGTGCACCAATAACTTGTAAATAATTGTAAATAAAGGAGTGTGTTGGGTGAAACAACGATGTCTGTGTCCGGGTCCAGTTCCACAGAATAGAATAAGAATAAGAATAATTTAGGTGTATGGGCACATAAACGGTATGAAAATAAAATTTTCAAACTTGAACTTTTAATTAAACAATATATACAATTGGAACTGTGTGAGCAAATACTGACTAGCCTGCCAGCGATTAGGACATCACAGTAAGCAGACAGCAACTGGAAAGCCTGGACCTTTTTTCTTTATTTCGACAGAGCGTTAAGCTTTTAAACTATGAACTCTAGATCCCATTTTAAAACAAACTTTTATGTATGTTTTATTTTATTGATTGATTTTAAACTCAGTATTTTACTGACTTGAACCTCATAACAGATTGTTACAAATACTTTTTGCAATGTATTAGACCTGGGGCAATTAGGATCAAAAGGGGCAATCAGCCTGAGACAAACACTTATTGATTATTGTTGGTGATCATTGCTGATTCCACAAAAAGTTAGACCTTTAAGTTTGGGATGAGTGCTGAACAGCGCCAGGAGAGCAAAAAAGGGAACAAAAGAAAGGAGAACCCAAAGAAAATGACAAGACCTCTGCAGACTGACCAACAATCTGATGCAGTTCTGCATCTAGACAAGAAAAGACTCATCTCCAATCTCCTGTATTTTCGACATAAGTATTTTTAATAAGACTTTTTTAAAAATAAATCTCTCTATTTTAATTAAAAAAATCTTGGGTCGAGATGTGATTTTCTCTGAGACATTTTAACGTCCAGCGAGACAAGGAAGTGAGACAAAAGGACAGCTGCTGTACAGGCTTTTAAATGTTCGAAGCGCTGTGCGACATGCAGATCACGTAGCACGGCACAAGCAGCAGCAGCAAGCCAGCTGATCGAGCATAGAGGAGGTAAAAAAACTATTTGTTTCCCATTGTATCACCGTTTAAGAGGGGGTTTCGGAGTAACGACCGCATCTCCTTAGTGTGCGTTGAGCCCCCTCTTCACAACGCGAGAGGCAGAGACGCGAAGTAGGGCACCCCAGGGCTGGAGGGGGAATAACTCATTCACTACAGCTTTATTACTGGCAAAGATCAAGAAATAAAAAATGAATGAATTGAAAATAACAATCTCTTTAAATTGTATATCCAGTTAACCAAATCCAGTTGCAAATAATCACTTTTAATGATTATTCATTTTAATTTGGCTTTTTAAGTGTGGGCTACACATTTGAAGGTTATTCTTTATACAGTGCATCCGGAAAGTATTCACAGCGCATCACTTTTTCCACATTTTGTTATGTTACAGCCTTATTCCAAAATGGATTGAATTCATTTTTTTCCTCCAAATTCTACACACAACACCCCATAATGACAACGTGAAAAAAGTTTACTTGAGATTTTTGCAAATTTATTAAAAATAAAAAAATTGAGAAAGCACATGTACATAAGTATTCACAGCCTTTGCTCAATACTTTGTCGATGCACCTTTGGCAGCAATTACAGCCTCAAGTCCTTTTGAATATGATGCCACAAGCTTGACACACCTATCCTTGGCCAGTTTTGCCCATTCCTCTTTGCAGCACCTCTCAAGCTCCATCAGGTTGGATGGGAAGCGTCAGTGCACAGCCATTTTAAGATCTCTCCAGAGATGTTCAATTGGATTCAAGTCTGGGCTCTGGCTGGGCCACTCAAGGACATTCACAGAGTTGTCCTGAAGCCACTCCTTTGATATCTTGGCTGTGTGCTTAGGGTCGTTGTCCTGCTGAAAGATGAACCGTCGCCCCAGTCTGAGGTCAAGAGCGCTCTGGAGCAGGTTTTCATCCAGGATGTCTCTGTACATTGCTGCAGTCATCTTTCCCTTTATCATGACTAGTCTCCCAGTTCCTGCCGCTGAAAAACATCCTCACAGCATGATTCTGCCACCACCATGCTTCACTGTAGGGATGATATTGGCCTGGTGATAAGTGGTGCCTGGTTTCCTCCAAACAATTCACACCAAAGAGTTCAATCTTTGTCTCATCAGACCAGAGAATTTTGTTTCTCATGGTCTGAGAGTCTTTCAGGTGCCTTTTGGCAAACTCCAGGCGGGCTGCCATGTGCCTTTTACTAAGGAGTGGCTTCTGTCTGGCCACTCTACCATACAGGCCTGATTGGTGGATTGCTGCAGAGATGGTTGTACTTCTGGAAGGTTCTCCTCTCTCCACAGAGGACCACTGGAGCTCTGACAGAGTGACCACCGGGTTCTTAATCACCTCCCTGACTAAAGCCCCACTCCCCCGATCGCTCAGTTTAGATGGCTGGCCAGCTCTAGGAAGAGTCCTGGTGGTTTCCAACTTCTTCCACTTACAGATGATGGAGGCCACTGTGCTCATTGGGACCTTCAAAGCAGCAGAAATTTTTCTGTAACCTTCCCCTGATTTGTGCCTCAAGACAATCCTGTCTCGGAGGCCTACAGACAATTCCTTTGATTTCATGCTTGGTTTGTGCTCTGAAGTGAACTGTCAACTGTGGGACCTTATATAGACAGGTGTGTGTCTTTCCAAGTCATGTTCGATCAACTGAATTTACCACAGGTGGACTCCAATGAAGCCACAGAAACATCTCAAGGAAAAGGCAAAGGCTGTGAATACTTATGTACATGTACTTTCTCAATTTTTTATTTTTAATAAATTTGCAAAAATCTCAAGTAAACTTTTTTCACGTTGTCATTATGGGGTGTTGTGTGTAGAATTCTGAGGAAAAAAATTAATTTAATCCATTTTGGAATAAGGCTGTAACATAACAAAATGTGGAAAAAGTGATGCGCTGTGAATACTTTCTGGATGCACTGTATTTATGCTATTAATACTATTGTCCATTTTGTCACGTGACATCAAAAGCCTAGCCTGTAGTAAACATCCTGTTAACAGTGAACAGGAAACACTCGGATCTTACACATGAGCCAGCATAAAAACACTCATATCTAAAATACTATACAGATTAATGTTTAAATTCTAGTTGTCTGTAAAGATCCCCTAATTCTGATAACATGACATATACAGTACATATCTTTCTTCTGTGACTGTAGTATAACATTTTTTGACCATTTCAATCCAAAAGAAATACCTGTACCATGTTTTTGATTAAATAATTTACTATAATAAAAGTTGACATATCAACTTCCTATAAAAACACATCTCACAGCCATTAAGTAACTAAAGTAATGTATTATACCTTGCAATTTCTTAAGGACAGCTACTTCCATCTTGAGAACCTGTTTTGGTTGCTGGGCCGACTCCACCTTCAGTGCCACATTCTCCCTTGTTAGCAAATCCAAGGCTTCATAGATCTCTCCAAAACCTCCTCCTCCTATTTTCTTCAGCTGCATAGAAAGAACATTTTTCTCAGGAAATAGTCAAGTAAATAATAGCAACTTCACCTTTAAATCAAAACTTTAAATATTTTACCATACATTTAGTTTAATCTAGGATAAATGTCTGAAAACTATAGTAGAACAAAAATTGTAAACTGATTAAATCTACTCTATATATATAAAATCCTAAGCCAAAAAGTACAATGATTTTGTGCAACAATTTTATGTGACTTTTTATATCACTCTTTTGTCACGCTTAAAATCTGGCTTATTTTAAAACCAACATATACGTTTGGTATCATTCTTTTCAGAATTTATGTGATGTTGTCAGATTTACAGATTCGTATTCTGTTTTTAAATTATAAAGTAAAAAATATCAAGAAGTGACTTTCCACGAGACAAGACTTTGTGCCAAGAGATGTAACCACGCCGGGGGCTAGAAATAAAAGACAAAGAGTAGATGACACAGATAGCTGCTCTAACAGGTTTTTAAATGTTTGAAGCGCCATGCAAGATGCAGATCACGCGGTTCGGCAGAAGTAGCAGCAAGCCAGCAGCTGATCGAGCAAAGAGGAGGTAAAAAAAACAACTGTATTTGTTTCCCATTGTATCACCGTTAAAGAGGGGATTTTGGAAGAGCGACCCCGTCTCCTTGGGGTGCGTTCAGCCCCCCTTTTCATAACGTGAGTGGCAGAGACACGAAGTGGCTGACAAGCAAAGTGATCAGGGGGTTGGTGAACGAAGCGAGCAAATCCCCTAGTAAACCTATGTAATGAACTGTATACAAAATAAATAAGACATTTATATACAAATAAAGCCTAGATATAATTGACACTTTCAAAATTTGAATTTAGATATACACCTCTGTAATAATCATCCATATGTGATCTCAACAAGTAACTTCCATTGTGGGGTCAGGAGGAGATCGAGGATATTCCCATAGTCAGTTATACCAGGTAAATTCATATTAGCAAATTAAATTAATATGCATGTCTTGGGGGTTTGAGAGGAAACCCGGAGAAATGCCAGCTAGTACTGGTTGTAAAGCCCTAATAGAAGTATACTGGGCTTTGAATAAAGGACTGTGGAGGTTTAAGGTAACAGTAATAACAATTGCACCACAATAACTGATTACCTGCATTCCACAAATGACTTAAGAACTTCTTACAGAAAATCTGAAGTTTCTTAAATACATATTTAGAGAAATGTGCTCTATTTTCCAGTGTACTGTGCATAGCACTAGGGATCTTGTATGATTTAACTAGAGTAACACTTGTTTAATCATTTGCCTATAGAGTTTATAATTAAAAAAAAACAAGAAATTACAATTAAAAATAAAAATAATAGAGGACTTTGATTTTACATGTATTGTTCCATACTATACCATTTCCTAATCCTGAACAGGGCTGTTGGGGGCTAGCCTATCCCATCAAGCATATGGTGCAAGGCAAGAACAATCCCTGGACAGGGTGCTAGTCCAGGGCCAATTTAGTGCCACCAACCTGTCTGTGTTTGGACTAAGAAACTCACACAGACATGGGGAGGACATGCAAACTCCACCCAGGGAGGACATGGGTCTACGATAACATATATAAAATGTTTATTTAAGATTCTTCCTAAGATATCCCACTGTTTTATTTTCCAATTTGCGCCGAGTATACCTCATTAAGACTATATGCTTAACACTTGCAGTGGGGACACTTTAAACTACTTCTATTGGTGGATAATGCAGGTAAAAATAATGAGAAATAAGGTGAAAATAAGGTGAATATAACAAGAAAAATGGAAAAGTCTATTTTTTAGTAATCTGTACTTTGTTTAATTTATCAATATAAAGTTTTTCTGTTCATTATTAGTTGTTTCTAGTTGTTGCAGGCTTATAATTACCTGTGGGTAAACAGTAGACTGGATTGAGTGGAAAGCAGACATGCTGTACAAAAAGGCCCAGGGCGGCTCCCGTGTCTTTAAAGAGGCTCTGACCCTTTAATGGCTGAGGATGTCCTGTCAGTCCATAGATTCTATACTGCTATCCTACGTTGTGGTCTGATAGTGGAGGAACACCAGCTCAGTGTCCCTAAACAGACTGATTAGGAAGGCAAACTGTATTACAGGACTGACCTTCGATTCACTAGAGACAGTAACAGAAAATTGGATGATAGTAAAATGAAATACCAACTCAGGCCACCACGATTAACGCTGGGTGATATATCAATCCACCATTGCCCCGAATTCACTGGCTCATTCCAAGACAGTGCAAGTGCTACCTGAGATATCAGGCTTTATAACAGTTCATCTCATTCTACCAATCTTCACACTTTGCCAGTTATAACTGAGATAATGACATAGGGACAATAATTCTCTGGGACACCAGACATTAAATGGACAGTTCAGCTTTTGTTTAAACATTTCTCGATGTTAAACACGTATGCAACAGCTTATACCATGTTGTTATGTACTGGTTTGGGCTATGACTTGTGAACTTGAACCCGGACACAGACAGACGGACATCGTTGGATCCACCACACACTGTTTATTTACAACTATATTTACAATCACGTGCACCTCAAACCCCAGTGCCTCTTGCACCGTTTCCCCAAACGTCCAGGCCTCTCAGTTTCAATGCCTTTCTCCTGGCCGCCTCCAGTCCGTCTCTCTTCCACCCGACTTCCGCTATCGACTGCTGAGAGGCGGCCCCTTAAATAGGAACCCGGATGGGCTCCAGCTGCTTCCCGGCACTCCTCCGTAGCCACGCCCCAGTGTGGCGGAAGCAGTCCGGGTGTCCCCAGTCGTCTTCCCCCCAGCACTTCCTGGTGTGCTGGAAGTGCTGGACTCCAGGGATCTTCAGGCACCGGGGCGCCGCCTGGCGGTGGCCACGGGTCCCTACAGGGCTGGGCTTCTAAGCCCTGTACCCGTGGCCCCCAACATAACCAGGGCGGACGCCCCCTCGCGGTCTGGAGGAGGCACAAGCCCTCCTGGCTGGGATTGGCTCCAGCAGACCCCCATGACCCTGTGTTTGGATTCAGTGGGTTGGAAAATGGATGGATGGATGTTACTATCGATGTTAATTAATGTTGATTTATTTTGTTTTCTTATTGTGTCTTTTATTTTTCTATTCTTTATTATGTAAAGCACTTTGAGCTACTGTTTGTATGAAAATGTGCTATATAAATAAATGTTGTTGTTGTTGTAAAGAAGCCTGTCAGCATCAAACTATATTCTGCCTATTAACACAGCACAGCCATTAGTACTAGTGCCTCAGAGCCCTCGGAGAGTGTGTCCTGCATGTGTTTCTCTTTGAAGTCTACAGTTTTCCACACACCCGAAGCACATGCAGGTTGGGCTGACTGTTACTACTGCAAACTGGCTCTGTATTAGTGGGCATGAGTGTGTGAGTGTGGATTTATAAACACATGAGCTGTATAACAGACATGTGCAGGTTTTGTTTTCAGCCTGGAGAGGATTTGGCTCCACACAATATTAAATTTAATTAGAGTGTTTACAAAATGGATAGATTAAAGAAATGCACTACTATATTTAAAAGGCAGAGTTAAATTGATATGGCATGAAACACATCATTAACAAACAATAATTTGAATAATAGTAAACCTTTAACAAGGCGACCTAAAGTCATTTACTTAATTAATTGAAAAGACAGCATCACCTGGTATTTCAATATTTAATGGACTACCTTAATTATTCTGAGCAAGAGCGGCGTTTGGGGGTGGCAAGGAGGGTGACCTCCCCAGGCCCTGCGCCTAAGGGGGCCCCACTTTTGAGGTCTGCGTGTCCCATTCCAGTGGATTTGTTACATTATAGTCCCTAGTGTGTGTATATATATATATATATATATATATATATATATATATATATATATATATATATATACAGTATATACATAGACTAGGGGGGCCAAGTCCCCATGGCGCCTTTGGCGCCCAACCCCAGTTACAGACAGAATATTAGTAAAATCTGTAAATGTCCAAAGAAATAATGATTATGCATTGGAGTCAAAATCACGAAATTCTATAAATATGTAAAAGAAAAATGAATTATTGTTTAACGGAGTAAAAAAATCATGAAATGAGAATAAAATATTTACCTCTCTTACCGATTGGAGTACTCCGGTTAGATCGGAGATGTCTCTAAAAGGAACCCTTTAAAAATCTTTCTTCAAGGTCAAATTCCAAACATGTACGTCATTGGAAACATTTCATAGTCCGAATATTAATGCACAAAAACGTGTATCGCTAATGATAACCGGCTGACATGACATCAGTGTGAGTTATGACTGTGACATCCTGCGTATCGAGATTCAGAGTAGACTTGCAATTTGTGTTCTTATTCTAGAAGAGGCCCTGCTGATTTCCGCATGACACCGCATTGCATTTCGCACTGTCGTGGTATTGTCATGAATTATGAATTGAACTTTTTTAATTGGAGCAGCACGGTGGCACAGCGGTAGCGCTGCTGCCTCCTAGTAAGGAGACCTGGGTTCGCTTCCCGGGTCCTCCCAGTGTCTGTGTGGGTTTCCTCTCACAGTCCAAAGACATGCAGGTTGGGTGCATTGGTGATCCTAAATTGTCCCTAGTGTGTGCTTGGTGTGTGGGTGTGCGTGCCCTGTAGTAGGCTGGCGCTCTGCCCGGGGTTTGTTCCTGCCCTGCGCCCTGTGCTGGCTGGGATTGGCTCCAGCAGTAACCCCCGTGACTCTGTGTTAGGATATGACTAACTGAATGACTTTTTTATTAGACTACATCGTTATATTTTGATAAAGTCTGCGTGTTATCTTGCAAAAATTTAGCTGAATACTGTAATGAGAAAATCTGATGTAAGTTAACATCATTTTTATTAAATATGCACACAAATGTATTAAGTCCACACATACCGGTAACAGCATTTGACGTAACCGGCCCTGCATGGGGTTGGTCAGCCAGAGGCCCCGCACACCCCTAAGGCCGCCTCTAATTGCGAGTAATTTAATCCTGTTTTTTTTTTTTTTATAGTAAGTCTGGTCCCTGTTATGTTTTAATTGCATTTTTTGTTTATTGGAACCAAGATAACATCACGGTCACCAAAATACAGCCCGTCGTGTGATACAATCCTGTAACTGGAAATGGATTACTTTGGGTTATTTTTTTTTGGATTGGGCTTGTTTTGTTGAATTCTTGTTTTTATCCAAAGTGAAATAACATGTACTGGGCTTCAGACTCTGTATAAGGACTTAGTGACAAAGCTCAATATGGCCTGAAAACTTCGATCCACAATGAAGCTCTTCTTATAGGCAAATTTGAAAACTATTGACAAAAATCTGCATTATGCATTGTGTTAAAGACCGCTAAGAAAAGAAATACATAAATGGCAAAAAAGGGAAGTATGAAAATATGCATCACTTACGTTCTATGGAAAGATGCACAAGCAAAGATTCCTTGATCATAAAGGTGAAAACACCTGGAACCAGGAGCACTATTATACATATTAGGGCCCAGGACCGAACTGTACTAATGGGCCCCACATATGCCTTACAATGTTTTATCAAAACTGTGACTAACAGGACATTACCAATGTGTATTTACGGCATTTCAATCTAACCCAACTACAGGGTCATGGGGGTCTGCTGGAGCCAATCCCAGCCAACATAGGGCGCAAGGCAGGAAAAAAACCCCGGGCAGGGTGCCAGCCCACCGCAGGGCAAACACACCCACACACCAAGCACACACTAGGGACAATTTAGAATCGCCAATTCACCTAACCTGCATGTCTTTGGACTGTGGGAGGAAACCCATACAGACACAGGAAGAACATGTAAACTCCACACAGGGAGGACCCGGGAAGCAAACCCGGGTCTTCTAACTGCGAGGCAGCAGTGCTACCACTGTGCCACATGTAAAACATTGCCCGCGCTTATTATTGTTTTTTTTTTTTTTAAATTTAAAGCCAAATGCAAAAGATTAACAGCATACATTTTGTAACATTGCGAAACAAATACAACAAAATGTACTTTTAACAACATGCAAAACAAATATAGTAAATAACTGATCCAATCTAATTACATTCATTTAAACAGAATCACCCTCCAAGTTTTCACAATTGCAAAATCATTAATTACAACCAAAAATCGCACTTAACGTGGAGGCTCCCACTTGCTGGACAGGAGTGCTAGACTGTCAAGTCTTGGTAGGGTGGAGTGGTGGCTCTGAGGCTGGGGATCTGCACTGGCAATTGGAAGGTTGCCGGTTCGAATCCCATAAATGCCAAAACGGACTCTGCTCTGTTGGGCCCTTGAGCAAGGCCCTTAACCTGCAATTGCTGAGCACTCTGAGTAGTGAGAAAAGCGCTATATAAATGCAGAGAATTAATTATTATTATTACAATGCTGAATGTGAGTAATTTTTTTTATCAGTTTCTCTGCCCTGGCCACAGTGACTTATAACATGTAAAAATATCCACGGCAGTGTACACATGTGGATAAAATCTCTGAAGCTTCATTCCATGTATGGCATTAACAAGTCGTTGAGGTGTTCATTCATTTTTAAAAAAGGCAAAGTACTGTATGACTTCATCAGATGATTTATTTGACACTCAAAGGCTGTTGTCAAATCACTGGGCATTCTTACTTATGTTGCCGCCACAAAACAATGAATTTGTGCACATTCTGTCCAGGGTTACCCATCAAGCCAGTGCTCGGGAAAAATGTTCACATTCCCAATACCCCCAGTTCAAACTATCCTTATCTTTCCTGAAGCTACAGGAAAAGCGTCAAACTGGAACAAGCAGTTACTCTTTTTCTCCAAAGATGCACTGTACATTGTGAATTAGGGATGCTCCAAATCGGCTGATTTTCACTGCAAAGACTCGATCGGTGATCGTTAAATTGGCTGATCACAAAAAAAATTTTCTTTTCAGCCCCTGCTTTTGTAGGCTTTATGGTAATTTAATTAGTCTTGTTGGCGTAACAGTAAAATGCCTTCTACTTATAAACTTGTTAAGCATGCAGTCTTATGTCTTCTAGATAAACGATTTATAAACATTTGATACATTTGCAGCTATTTTAAGATTTGTAATTGGGTTTATTATTTGTTGTTGTGTGAGTTTTGGTAAGAAACAAGTACTGCATTATTAAAATGGCAATCCATATTTAGAATTTCACCTCAAGAATTAGGAATGTCTACCTGATACACTGAAGAAAAAAAAACACACCTGTGTCAATATAGTAAACTAACCGTCCCACCGTGGCTCCACCCGCGTACAGCAGTGAAACAGGAAAAACTTTGAAAACCAATAAACAAACAGGTATCACTAGCAAAGCGGAGGCAAGGTCCGCTCCAAAACATGGAAAGAGGTAAAGCGATTTGGCGCTCCCCACTCCTGACGTCACTCTTCCCCCTCCCCTCGGCCCGCAGCCTCTGTCTCAGATTACCGCAAATGTATTGTTCCTGTAAGCAAACTGTGATTCTTAGCACGATGAGAGAAGTCGCAAAATCAACCGGAATGTTCAAGCAAATTCTAGAAAACAACCCGATCTAAATCCGTTAAGTAGTCCTCTCGTGAAAAGCGGACGGACAGACAGAGAGAGAGACGTTGGATTTTAAATACAGAGAGATGTGTACTTTAACAGTAAAAAAAAGCTCCAGTGCAATTAACGATTAAAAATTATTAAAACCTATAAGTGCAAGTATATTTCCATGTAAGCAATGCTAAATTGTGAATACCAATTCTTTGATTGTGTGAGTATATGATTTTTTTTTTGTTAGAGAAATGGTGAACACCTGTGGTCTATAGTTTAATTATAAAAATACGCTTTAATATAGGACCTAAGGCTTCTAGGCATCTGCTTATGCAGGAGCTTAGTGCAAAATGCTAAAGGATAAAGGGAAAAAAACAAAGGGAATTGGCCGATCAAGTAACATGAAATCAGCACTCAGTATCAATCTTAAAAAGCCTGATCGGAGCATCACTATTCTGAACACAAAAAAAATCTTTAGCTTTGTTAAAAAAAAATGTCTTCAGCCACAACTCCACAAAAAACATAGTGGAACATACGAACCTCTGGACCTCAAATAAAAGGGAATGGAAAACAATCAATATAAATCAGTTTAGAATAGGCAGGCGTCAGGGTTTGTCTTCATTGGGGTAAATGACTAAATTGTTTTCAGTGAGCACAGCAAAAACAAAAGTATGCGATGTTGGAACATCAGTGTCTTCTCCTGTGTAAAATCAGTTTGGAAGTACATTTTTACTTGAACCAGTCAGCTATTAGTCTGTGCTTTTAATCTTCTTTTTAAACCTGCCTCATAAGTTTTAAACGTTTGGGCGTTAGGATTGCTACCGCCAATTAATTGATGTTGAAGCAAATTAGGAGAGATGTCTTTATTTTCAGTTCTTTGTGTAAGAGCTTCATCAGGATAAATAATGTAAAGGTTGGCATAGGCTGGAGGTTGACGCTTTTCAGGGGTGTAGTTCACCAATATAATAATAAATTTGATTATGAATTTTGAACATCTTGGCACCGCGTCCTGGAGGATTATCAACAAAGGCTGTCATGGATGCAAAAGAGAAGGAGCAGGTTGATATTCTAAATAGTGGTATCTTGCACAACACGTGGAAGTTTATCATTTCATTTAATAGGTACAGTAAGGTCTTGTGTAAAAGCAGCGAGGAAGTACTTCTTTACTTCTTGAACCTGTCTGCACTGGTGGTTTCTCTTCTTCTTCAACCTGCCTTCCATGACTAAAGGCTCAGGCGTAAGGGCGTTTCCATCAATAAAATACTATTCTATTCTAAGCAAATGACAGAAATGTCTACATTTTCAGAACATAAAGTGTTTCCTAAGGCACTTCATCTGAATTTACAGTACAGGTCAGGTTGGAGAGCCTGCACTGGTGCAGCACGTTGCTGCACCCACCACGCAACAAAACAGCTCGGGATCCTGGTTGGCAAACCCCCCCAGCCACACAAGAGCTCCAGTCCCACCTTCCAGAAGTGACTATCTATCTGCCACAGCCAGGTGTTATGTGGGCGTCCCCTTGGCCTGGTCCAGCCACTCTGGTCCTCAACCAATGAGGATCCTGCGAGCCTGATCACCCTCACACCACATGGCTGTTAGTGCCATAATTGACTCTCCATCACAATGCAGATAATGTGCCTCATTCGGGACTCTGTGAGCAACACAAAGTCGAACCAGCGGTACCCAAGGATTCTCTGAAGAAGTTTACAAATTTACAGTACATGGTAAGTTATTGAACCTGTCAGGCATCTACAGTATGTGTGGCATTTTTTTTTTTCATCCTCAACTCATCTGAACTCATAGGCGCTGTGTCCTGGGGGATTTTCAATATAGGCTCATATAGATGCAAAAAATTTAAAGAGCTATTAATACTGTGTATGTGTTGTAAATGTTTGACTTTATTTTGCGATGGGAATGTACATTTGTGCAGGAAGCTGTCAAGTGTTTGTCACGCCCCATTCTGTGTCCTGCAGTTAACATGCCTGTCATGGTTCAGTGCAATGTGCTTCATGGATTTTTTCGGGGTTCCTGGCACCAATACTGCCTGCCCATCACCGTTTTGTTTTTGGCTACTTGCTTTCGTGTCAGCTAAGTTGTGAGTGTGCATTTTCTGCCATTCAAAAAGCATGCTGCCACATCTCTGCTGGCCGTGCAACCCAATTTCAGGCCCACTGTGGGCCAGACATCCAATTCATGGGTCATGTCGCATGTATCACAGCATAAGCTGTCGATTGAGATAAAGATGAAGCTTCAACGGAATTTTTTCCATGACAAACAGACAACCTTTAGCATTTTTATATACAGATAAAAAGCAATATAGATGTACATAGTGTCACAGGAGGCTGGAGGACAGACCCAGCTGGGACGCCAGGAAGGACCGGGAGGTGGCGTATTCGTCCTCCGGGCCACGAGGGGGCAACCGCCCTGGATCGGGAGAGGACCACAGGAGAGGAGCAAGGAGCCTCAAGCCTGTTGGGGCCTGTGGCCACCGCCAGGGGGCACCCCGAGCCTCAGACAGCCCGGGAGGCATTCACTTCCGCCACACCCGGGAGGATGGATGAAGAGCCTTCCCAGGACGCCCGGAGTGCTTCCAGGTGCAAGGGCAGCACTTCTGCCACAACAGGAAGTGCTGCCGGAAGAATGTCATCAGGCACCTGGAGCACGTCCAGGTGAACATAAAAGGGGCCGCCTCCCTACAATCGGAGAGCTAAAGTCGGGAGTGGGAGCAGGACGAAGCTCCCGTGGAGAAAGGAAAGGCGGTCCATGGACATTTAAAGAGAGGCCCGTGTTAAAGGAGGTTAGTGCTGGGAAGCACTGTGTGGGACTGTGTGCAAATTGGAAAAAATAAACGTGCACTTTTGGATAAAGATGTGGTCTCAGTCTGGTGGTGTCTCGGCATGTCTCACAATAGCAATGACTGCTAGAAAACCTTTCACAAATACGCAAGATGTCTGTCCATTTTAGTGGTATTTGAAAAAGTTCAAAGAAGAACTAACTGAGATTTTCCAAAATAAGAACACTTTAAATCAGTACAGTACCGCTTCATAATTACAATACACCCTTCTAGATCATTACTGTGTAATCCTGAAGTGCCAGTGCATTTAATAAAAACTTTCAATTCTGGAAAGTAAACTGATTTCCAGTCACAATATCGGTTGGAAAAATGTAAGAAAGGTATAAGAATCAGCAAAACCAGTTAAAAGAATTAAATCATTTAAAGAAACTTTCAAAAGTTTTGCTAGAAGTACTGCTGCATAAGTCAACTCTCATTAAAATCTGAATTTGCAGCTTTAAAAATGTATACAAATTAAAAAATAAACAGAAGTTTTATCATTTCCATAATGACCACTGTAGTATTTCTTTAAGGGATTTACAATATTAAAAGAACTCTTTATTATTATAGTTCTTCCCCAAATTCTCATTCAACATCACCCCACAAACTTATTCTTCTTATCTCTTCAGGACCTTTAAAATATTCATTTAAATAGTTCAACATTAATAACTCTCTATAACAACCATCACAAGACTGGAATTTTCAAAGGCTCTTTAAAAGGGTTTATCAACATCATAAATGTGACAGAAACTAAATGACAGGTTATTATTACAAACAATGTTAGATATTACGTTTGTGAAAATATCTAAAAATCAGAAATGTAACACATGACAGATGAGGTGTGTGACTCATGAGCACAATGTTTAAACAATCATGCAATCCTTAAGTAATTAACATCTATACAAATTCCACTACGCATTGGATTAAGTATGCAAAAATGCTAAAAAAAAAAATAGTGCTTTTATAAACCATCATAATAGGTTTTGTTGATTGCATGACTTGCAACAAGTATAGAAAGCTATGATTCTATAGGATATACAGTATATCAATAGTACCCGTTCTAGCCAACTTCACCCGTAAGAGTGATAAAATATCTCTTGTCACACACATACAAGTCAACCAAATGGACCAGGAAACGACAATTCCATGCCAGGCCAGGTGGCGGTGGAGTGCACTGAACTGCTCTCTTTTCTTTCTGCAGACCAAACACATGAAATTCTTCCTGTTCCAGCCCTGAGGATGTCACTTCCTGTCCCGGCCCCGAGGACGTCACTTCCTGTGAACCAGCTGTAAAAACTGTTCATCCTCCATACTAACACAGTTCTGTTTTGGAATATAACCAGTACACATTTTACTCTATCTTTAAAGCCTTTTGCAGCCAGGGAAATTATACGGGTGGCTGCCCCAAACCTTCGCTGTGTGTCCAGCCGTTTCTTTCACACTCTATATATAAAATCCAATGTCTGTCTGTCTGTCTGTCTGCTTTTCACGAGAGAACTACTAAACGGATTTAGATCGTGTTTTTTTTCTATAATTTGCTTGAACATTCCGGTTGATTTTGCGACTTCTCTCATCGCGCTAAGAATCATAGTTCGCTTGCAGAAGTGACATATTTGTGCTAATCCAAGACAGATGCTGCGGGCCAAGGGGAGGGGGAAGCGTGACAGCAGGAGTGGGGAGCCGGCAGGGCCCTCCTTAGAGTTCTTTTTTACTAATACATGGGCGAAGCTGCAGGGCACGGCTAGTACGTTATATGTATAACATAAATAAATAAAGCAGTTCTGACACTTACTTGATTTGATTTTTGATTTGATATATGAGCTCCTCAACACAGCAGAAAGACATGTACTTTTGTGTTATTTAACATCTAGTGCTTCTGACCTTATTAAGCCCTTGTAAAATTTTACTGTACAATTTAGTGCAAGATTTAGTGAAACAGAAATAACCTTGCAGCAAAGAACAATTCGTAGAACAGTAATTACCATTATCTCAATAGTTTAGTAATAATATTAAAATGTTCTGGAGCATGTAGAATGTGCCGCAGTCATAACGTAAAAGTTAATTTAAGAGAGACAAATGAGGGTTGAGTAACACAAACACCGTCCTCCATCTTGAACAGTGCCCCTGACTAATCACCACTCACTCCTGCCATCACAAAAGACTTTCTTCACTCCATCTCTAGCACAGATTGATCACTACTGGCTCCTTTGCTTCCTTATTACTTGCCAATGACAAACTGAAAATGACTTTTTTTTTTTGTTTGTCATAAGATGAGGAGTCAGAAAGCAGGGGAGAAATTATTGATACAATAAACTATTAAAGAGTTAGTGAGCGGCAAAAATAAAAATCTCATAAAAATTCTTAAAAATATTTGTGATCAACATTAACACCTGATATTGGCCCTGTTTTATTATGTGCAGTGGTTGCTTATTCTTTTGAAGTAAACATCATGTTAATATCATGTTTTTTCTAGAAGTACTGAGGTTAAAAGATGCAATGGTCCAGTGTAAATGGTAACTTTTAGTAAGATTGTGTCAGTTCTTATTTTTATAAGAAAATCTAAAGTTTTATTAGTATATATACTAAACTAGACTATACCGGAAACAAGTACATAGTTTTGTAGAATAATGTTTTGTTATTTTCCCGTGATGCTAGCTAGTATATTTATATTATGCAAACAGAAGAATATGGGCTATTACTTGAATTATTTTACTCAGTCATAAAGTATTATTCTAACTATAACCACACAGTATTCTATATTGAATATTATTAATTTTACTCTAAGATGTATTAAGCACTGCTTTTAATTTTTTTGTAAAGTAAAGCTATGTAGAGGGGAACATGAATACAAAATGCTATTTCAACTACTCACCACTTTCCAGCGGTCCTTAACCATGCAATTAGCCGGCAGAATGTCCGCCTGCTCCCCAGCCCCATTCATGTTTGCTTCGTCCTGGATAGCGGGTGCTAGGCACTGCATCTGCCAGCCAGTGAAAACTCGGGCAGCTCCCAACTTAAATGAGCCATTTATCTGTAGTACATAAAAAAAAATAAAAGTCACACCACGCATCAAACCCAGAGCATTCAGCATTGGTAATCATCATATTTTGTTGCTGTATACTTTACTTACAGGCTACACTTTATAATCTTCAGGGAATATATAAGGATAACAGTAAGAGACAGACTTTTAAGATGCTGTAAATTTAAAAATATTTCCAGATAGAGATTTTTTTTTAATTTAAGAAGCAAAGAATACATAACAAAAAGTAAAGTCAGAGGCCAGCCATTGGAAGGAAAACCATAAAAGCACTGAATTGGAAAACATAGCCATAGCAAGAAAAACAGATCTAGAATCTACACAATAGAAGCCGATTTCTGTCCGTCCAGCAGCTACAATTCAGGTTGCTTCCAGGTCAAAGCAGTTTTGCTAGAATTAAAGAAAGAAGTTTACTTTCACTGCCTATTTCTGATTGCTTCTGTATTTAGATTTAAATGCTAGAGCAATCAGCCAGCTTGTATGCATCAAAATAAAACACATTCTGCTTTGTAGGACAGGTAATCTGTTTTAAAACTGTATTTAGTTATTATATTTTTGTACTGAACAGATATTTGGTCTAGAAATCTTGTAAAAATCACTGATAGGAACAGCTCTAGAATCTTTTTATTCTTTACTACTAGGGTGTTGTACCGTGTTAGCCATTATGAATGTAGTGAGAAGTCAAGCAAAATGACACCTTTGACTGGCTAGCTAAAAAGATTACAGTATGTAAGCTTTCGAGGCAACTCAGGCCCCTTCTTCAGGCAAGATGTGATACAAAAACTGAAGTTCTATGTGTTTATATAGACACCAGGACAAGAAACAACATTGGAAAACCTTTAAGTGAGAAATCTTAAATGTAAGAAATTAATAGACCTCTCCAGGCTAAGATTCATTTAACAAGAGAGGAGAACAACATATAGTCAAGATCTTTGGATGAGATAACTGTCCAATAAAGTCTTTTGAAGTTTCTGATGAGTTACTGATGAGATAAGTTGTCTGTGTCAGCCCGAGAGATGCAAACAATCCTCACATCTTGGACTGACACAGACATCCTGTCTCATCAGAAACTTCAAAAGACTTTGTTGGACAGTTATCTCATCCAAAGATCTTGACTATACATTGTTCTCCTCTCTTGTTAAATGAATCTTAGCTCGAGAGGTCTGTTCATTTTTTACATTTAAGATTTCTCACTTAAAGGTTTTCCAATGTTGTTACTTGTCCTAGTGTCTATATAAACACATAGAACTCCAGTTCCTGTAACACATCTTGCCTGAAGAAGGGGCCCGAGTTGCCTCGAAAGCTTACATATTGTAATTTTTTAAGTTAGCCAATAAGAGGTGTCATTTTGCTTGACTTCCCACTACATTCTTTACTATAAATCAGTGGATTATTGATAAACTAATTGCATGCATGAATAACAATGAAGAAAGGTGTGCTATAACCCAAGCAGAGATCTTGATGGATGTTTAAAGATCGCTTATTTTATGATATCAACAGTGTATGAATGCCAGCAATGAAAAACACCCATGAGAATTTTCAAGGGTTACAATATTTACAGTACATGCATCTATTTTGTCAAAAAATACATAAGATTTAAATTTTATCATCAAGTCCGGGAAAAATAATTATTCTAAGAATTGGCTGTCATGTTGTCATTGTGTCTCCAAATTTCTATATACTAGGCGAAAAAAAATAAAACGATTTCAAAATATTCATCTCAGGTCATGATTTTTTTTTTTTTTAGTAAAGTTAGGAGGAGGCTCTTGATTCTGGAAAAGCAGGTTTTCATTCTGGCCAATCTGACAAACACATAAAATATAAAACTGCACAGATAAATAACTCCTTCCTTTAAAGGGTTTCCTTGCTTATTCTGTTTTTTTTTTCCCATGTCCATCTCCTGTGACCATGTTTGAATTGTAAGTTAGTTAAAATTGCTGAAAATTGGAAAAAAGTGTTCAAAAGATTCTTAACTTGAATGTGAAATTGTTTTGTAAATGACATTTCCAGCCTTTCACTCCATCTTGGTATTTGACTGTAAAGTGTGTAGTTCAACACAGGCACTGCTGAATTCATACCTTAAACGTATCTGCGATATCAAAATGAGTTTATTATTAATCAGTAATGAAGCAGAGATTCAAACACAATGCATTAACTTTATGTAAATGTGGCACAGTATATCTGAAATATGAGAGCAGTGACAATACGAACGTCCAAGTCACTACTTGTGAAATTTCTCAGCGGAGGCTAGCTAATTGCAACGACTAGCGCAGATTTTACATTTATTACTTTGCTTTCACACTTTACAGTGTATGAAAAAAAAAAACATATTTTCTGATGCAGGAAAATGCAGTCAAGCTAAATACCACTAGTGTGAGTAAAACATAACGAGCTGTTTGACTGCTCAGGAAATGTCTCTCTGGTGAACTGTTAGCAAATGTGACACTGTTGTTGAGTGAGGACTCAGGGTTAATTCAATTAGAGACAGAAAGTGGCAAAGTTCCATCACTCCCCCGGAAGCCTGGGTTCAAATCACTGCCTGATTATTACCTCTGTGATGTTTGCAAAAAATTTGATTATTTGAATTGATAAAATGTTAGGAATTACAAAGACGGACCATGTGGCATTTGCAAAGTAACTGGCAGCACATTTTATTTAAAAAAATAAAATCTAGGGGTAAATCAATTGAATTTGAGTCATGTCTTTAAATTCAAACTTGGCAAGTGTAGAACTGCTCTGTTCAGACTTATGACATTTCTTTAAAGTCATCGTAAAGGAGCTTTCTGTCTGGATTGGTTCTTTCTTTATGTCTGTAAGGATACAAGAAATGAAGTTGTTGGGAAGTTTCTTTCATTTCTTCTTTGTTGCATTCATTCACTATGTTATAATGCTACAATGTTACAATGATATTTTTTATATTGTGGCGGGCGACCGGGTCCCATGCCCGGCCGGGACACCCCTGCTGCATATGTTCCGGGGGAGCCACCATGGGCAGCTCAATACCTCTCCCGGGACGCTTGGTGGCAGCCTCCCTGGCCGACGGTGATTCCCCAGCCTCCCGCATGGCTCCATGGGAGATGGAGTCCTCCACAGCCTGGTTGGGAGCTAGTGTGGCCGCTAGGGGGTGCTGCCTGGACGAGTCATTAGCCCCACCCGGAGGTGCAATTGGGACCAGGTGATCAAGCACCTGGAACACTTCCGGGTGGGCTATAAAACAGGCCAGCCTACACCACTCAGGAGCCAGAATTGGAAGGAAGAGGACGAGGTTGCCTGGAAGGAGTGGTGGTGCAAGGTGGAGAGTTGTTGCTGTTGTATTTTTTGTGCTTTTGGGACTGTGTATTGCCTGTGGTGTTCACTGGGAAGATGTGCCCCACAGGTGAAGAACAATAAAAAGTGTACTTGTTTTTACACGTGCCTCTGTGTCAGTCTGTGCCGAGTCGGGTGCTATATAGTGCCTTTTACAATATATTCAACTGCGGCAGACGGCCGGGAGGTGCCTTTGACGCTGGGTCCAGGAAAGCAACCATGAGATGCACACTACGTCCCTCGGAAAGCGTAGTGGCAGCCCTCCTGGATTACATCGGGCCTCAGGCATGGGACTTCAGGGCTCAGCCCTGTTGGGCTCTGAGGCTACCACCGGGATGAGCTGCACAGCTTAACAAACCTGTGTGGGCTGGAATGGAGCTCTACCCGGAAGTGCAGCCTGAATTAGGTTAATTATCACCCGAGGCACTTCTGGGTGGGCTATAAGAAGATCCTGCAGCCAATACTTGAGGCGCCAGAGTTGGAAGAAGGAGGACAACGACGACGACGCTGCTGCTGCCTGGGAGAAGTTGAGGAAGAAGAGAGTGATTTTTGTGGGAGTTTTTCCTTTGGTTGTGTGTTTTGGGACTGTGTACTGCCTGTGGGACACAGGGAAGACGTGCTCCATGGCTGAAGAACAAATAAATCTTTTGTTTTCACTTTTCACGTGCCTCCGGTGTCAGTCTGTGTCGAGTTGGCGCCAACCAAGCGCTTCTGCCACACAACTTAGACAATACAACATGCATTTCTGTATATTTAAAGAACGCCTCTCTTTTAAAGGCTTCAGCTAATCTTATATATAAACATCTATGCGTGGAAGTGTGTGTGTCTCTCTGTCCAGCCCAGAAGTGAGAGGTGGAGTCGGGCTAAGGGCTCCACCCCCAAGGATACACAAGTGAGGCGAGCACGTCGGCAAAACGAAACCTCCGAAGAAAGACAGTTGCTTAGGCGCTAACGTACAAGCGATGCAAGCACGTCGGCAAAACGAAACCTCCTAGGAGAGAGACGCCCAGAGTAGTTTCTTTCAATTACCTGACGTCTCTACATTTCAATATTTTTTCTGACGATTTCAATAGTCTCTAGGACCCCGGGCTTACACAGCTAGTTAAAAATATATACAGCATTCAGAATCACTTCAGGGTATTTTTGAACTAATAAAAGCATTTCACATTTATGGAAACAGCTGAAGATCACTTAGCTGTGAAAAATCCACAAAATATAGAAAACTAACAAATTTAATTGTAAGACATTTAATGCTTTAAATTTTATTCTTTTATTAACAGTTCGGCCAGCACATTGGTGCGGTGGTTAGTGTTATCACCTCACAGCAGCAGAGTCCTGAGCTTGGGTGGATTTTGCACTTTCCTCTCATGTTTATAGGAGTTTTGTTTCGAGTACCCCAGTTTTCCCTCCGCATCTCAAGAATGTGTGTTAGATTAAGTATCAACTTCAAATTGGCACAGTATGAGACTGCATTTTAGCGTGCACTGCCATGACATGCTGTCCTGTCCAGGGTTGGATCCTGCTTTGCAAACAATGCTGCCATGATAGCTACTGGCTTCCTGGGATCCGGAACTTCTTAATTGGGTTACAAAATGGATGGATGGATGACATATACTAATTCTTCAAAGCTTATATTATGTTGCATTTTCTCATCTATGAGCAAGGTGAATTTAACTTAGAGAGGCGGCTTTGCTATTAAATAATAGAACTGCTGCTGAATCTAAAGTAGCCCTCATGGTACAATAAAACTCGCCCTGGTAATGAAATGCCTACCTTTTATTAACATATTTTACATACTGGTGTAATCAATTATTTATCATTTTTATAAAGAATTCTTTTTATGACATAATGCACAAATATTTTCATGAAGGGCAAAATGCAAAACATAAGTGGAAAAATATTTAAAATGTCGAGATTTTCCTGAAAACTGTAGTTTAAATTTTACAGCTGCTTTTGTTGTTTAACAATTGTTCATACAATATTTTCCTTTAATTACTTGCGCATTGTGAAGAGTGGGCTGAACGCACCCCTCCGAAACCCCCTCTTAAACGGTTATCCAATGGAAAAAAATACATTTTTTTTTACCTCCTCTTTGGTCGATCAGCTGCTGGCTGGCTGCTACTGCTGCGTAATCTGTATCTCCTGCGGCGCACTTCTGTCATATCACCTATGTCCATATATTTGATCTCTTTTTTCACTTTTACCTTTTCATCAATATCACATTGAAGTTTGATTCCGTGTTTGGAATTACATCGTGACAACACAACGTCTAACTGCCTGTGAGTGAATATCGTGTCTTTCTCTCTACAAGAAATGTGTCTGACAATAGCATTCACACAAGTGAGAAATGATTTCTCTCGCGGGATTTCACTTTCACCAAACAACAAATCTTTTAATTCTCACAGATACACCTCCTCATTGAGAAGAAACACTACTTTTTCCCTGATGGCAACACGAATTAGACGATAAGTATGTCTCCGACTTAAAGTTTAAGTCTGAACAATATATTCAATCTCTTTTCTCTGTTACATTGTTTCACAGAGTAATAATTTCCACTTGTTTGTGCTAATGCGATCTTTACTATTCAAATTTTAGTACTTTCATTATCTCTAGCCTTCTCTGCATGTGTACCGTGACAACGTTTTTGAATCCTTTACAACGTTCTACTTTGTCATCTTACTCTTTGTGTTATTTCAGGCCCCGGGCGCGGTTAAATCTCTTGACACAAAGACTCGTCTCGCGGGACATGAAAGTATCTTTCTGAGAAAATCATGTCTCGTCTCCTTCCAACCTTCCAAGATTTTTTTTTATAATAGAGAGATATCACAGGCTTGCTTTTAGTCTTCAGTCACATGACTTTTTCTTCTATGAAGCAGACACTGGTGTGAATTATAAAGTAGAGATCAGTGCTCACTACTGAGGTGTGGCCTACCTTTTGGCAACCGAGTGTTCTGGTTGGAACTGAATAAAGTAAATGACGTCCTCTAATCTGAAAACAGATTGGTGTTGTTCTGGAGACAGGAAAACACTGACCCTGCTCAGCAGTTTTAAACAGAGGAATGGATAACAAAGAGAAAAATTAATTAGGAGTTTGAATTGTGGACACAGAGGATATGCTGGCTATCAGATTGGCTGGAATGAAAAGCTACACTAAACGTAGCTTTCCAGGACAGAGTTTGCTCGCTCCCAGACACTAAAATATATGCAAATAAATTAGATAAAAGAGTTATTTCTTCCTAATATACTGTGCAATTGGGTTTAAGGTTGGTCTCTGAAAGTTTTTAATATATTTCAGTAACTTATTCTCTAGTTCTAAAGAGATACAGTAAACTGGTAGTTTACTGAGTATGCAGATGTTAAACATACAAGGGACGCTCAAAAAGTTTCCGCACTTTTATATTTTAGTTGGAAACGGTGAAGGCAGGAAGAGCAGTAATTGAGCATTAAAACGTTGGTACGACGCTCGGGAAATTGCATTGCAAATGAAGGGGACTATGTAGAAACGTGAAATAATTTGTTTTTTAATTCCTTAATAAAAAGCGTTAAAAATAGTACCGGAAACTGTTTGAAAGTCCCTCGTATACGTCTCAGTGATTTCTTAATGAACAGACCTTCATACTGCACATTAAATAACTGTTTCTGAGCATCACACTGTGTCAGGCTATACACAAAACAACTATAAAAAATAATACTGAAGACTTCAGTAATTAATGTTATTCTTAAAACTATCTGGCATATAAATATTTTAGTCATTTAAAGTTGAACATGCAAATGGTTGAAAGCTCTTTAAGAGCAAGGACAGGAGAAAAATGGCATGCATAGCTAAATGCACATAATGACTATAGGGTGGTCCAGATCTAATTAAGCAATTTTCATTACGATAAAACTTATTAAGTTCATTATATAGAAAATCACCCAAAAAATCCCAGACCATCAAGAAGTATGCGAACTGATGACATGAAGAATCGTCTTTGCGCCGAACTGGAATCGTCCCCACATAAATCAAAGTCATCCAGATGATCTGGATCTGCATAATTAGATCTGGACCACCCTGTATGCAGCCATGCAAAAAGCAGTGATTATTTCAATGGCTTAATGCTAACATACATTCAAAAAGCACATAGCTGGTATAAGTGAAAGATTAAAAGGGACCGAGGGATATAATACACTGTATAGTATGCAATGCAAAAGAGTCTCTGAAGGAATATTTAAAGCTGCTAGGGTAATCATTCAATCTCCATTAACCATGAGTCTTTATTTGAACTATTAAACACTTCATAACATGTACCTGACTGTACTGTAAAATCCACATAATAATGATGATGATCATATACAGTATACCACTGTATGCATTTTATCACAAGTGATTAAGCCAACAGATTTGACTTGACACTTATAATAAATAGGCTACTTTCACAAGGTTTTTTTTTTACTTGAATGCACAATTTTGCTCATTTTTGATAAGTTAGTGAAGTCATATGTAGGCCTACATCTGTAAAACCAACAACAAAAAGTGCAGGTGGTTCACCCACTGTAAATAAAGAAAAGAACAATCATTGGAGGCATAATTCAGCTGAATCATTGTGTCTCTACTTTTCTTTACTTTTTTTCGGTGTGGAATCGACTTTCATTTTTTCCTTTTGCTAATTTGCTGATTTAACAAATGGACTTAGAGCTAACGAAACATTTTAACACATCAATACGAGGGACATTCAAAAAGTTTCCACGCTTTTATATTTTCGTTGGAAACGGTGAAGGCGGGAGGAGTAGTAATTGGGCATTATAAAAATTTTTACAATGCTAGAAAAATTGCATCGCAAACGAAGGTGACTATGTAGCAAGGTGATGCAATTTGTTTTTGAAATTCCTAACAGAGTTAAGAAAAAGTGTGGAAACGTTTTGAACATCCCTCTTATAAATGACAGAGAAAACTAAGACAACATTTGGCTCCCTACATTCGGTAAATCTTACCTGACATACTGTATTACCAGCCTTAATTTTTACTTATTCAAATCAGTTTCATTTTGTGAGTGTATCCAATAGGATACATACCCATATATTTGTTATTCTTTTATTTGTTTAGCAAGAAAAGGCTTTACAGCAGGGGTATCCAACTCCAGTCCTGGTAGGCCGCAGTCGCTGCAGGTTTTCATCCTAACCCTTTTCCTAATCAGCAAGCAGTTTTCATTGCTAATTAACTCCTTTGCCCTTCATTTTAATTGCCCTGTTTTTAAGGATTTAGTCCTCTGAATTGATTTGTTTCTTCATTAAATGGCAGCCAAACAGAAATGAGATGTGAAACGAGCTGACAGATGAGCAGTTAAATTGGAATGTCAAACTCCAGCCAATTTCACTCCAACCAGTTTCTTAATGAGAGGCCGATTCTTGCTGTTAATTGAATATCAGGACTTGTTGCTGCTCTCGTTCTGCCACAGCAGACTGTTGATTTTCTGTTTTTTCTAAGACCACCGTCAAGATGTTTTGGTGACCTGAGCAGCCAACATGACCGAGACCTTCATCTTTCTTTATTTTTAGGTTAGCTGGTGTTGTTTTGTGTCTCATTATCATTTGGCTGCTTATTAAGGAAAAAGAAACAACTAAGGTGCGTCTGAGTCACGTCAACTAAAACGAAAGCAAAACAAGTTAATGGGCAGCAAAAACAGCTCACTAATGAAGAAGATGGTTAGAATGAAAACCTGCAGCTACTACGGCCCACCAGGACCGGAGTTGGGCACCCCTGCTTTACAGCAATATTGGCTTTGTACCGAGTAATGTATAATTCACTGAAATCTTAGAAACATAATACTGATTGAGCATCCCTAATCTGAAATTCCAAAATCAAACTAAAACCGTTGCTCAGTTACAGCAATAGTGTAGGAATCAACGTGAAATAAAAAGAATTGGCAGCTGTGTTCTATGGTATAAAAACATGAATTGTAAAATACGCATTGGAAATAATCAATGTATCACATCAACAGGAGGTGAGAAGGACTGCTGTTAAGAAAGCTGATAATGAAGATCCACAGGAAATGCAGATTTCAGTACTGAAAACACCGGAATCAGTAAATTTGCCTAATGACACCAGCAGAAGCACAGACGTGACTGCACAGAATCCACCCTCTGACTGAATCCCTTAATGAGTAACCAAGGGAAAGTAACATTATCGCCTAAAAGTGCCTTGCCAGAACATGTCTGCAGTGCTCTAACACACATTAGGTACATAAACCACAATGCTTATCTATACTCTATTTGCTGTTGTTATGCCGTATAGTGAAGGAAGTCTTAAATGTGTGGAGCCAAGTAGTTGCAGCGATCTACGTGTGAGTGTGTGTGTCTCTTCTGTCACCTCACTCATTCAGGTCAGGTCAGGTTGGGGAGTATGTACTGGTACAGCGCGTTGACACACCCATCACACAACGAAACAACTCGGGATGCTGGTTGGCCATCCCCCAGGCAGACACACAGTCCAGTCCCACCATACGAAAATGACCCTCAATCTGCAGCAGCCAGGTGTTACGTGGGTGTCCCCTTGGCCGGGTCAAACCACTCGGGTCTTCAGAGCCAGATCACCCTCAGGGAATCGCGCCGCATGGCCGTAGTGCTGTAACTGACGCTTCCTCACAATGCAGGTAATGTGCCTCATTTGGGACTCCGTGAGCAACACAAAGTCAAACCAGCGGCACCCAAGGATCCTCACTCATTACAATGTACAAATTACTCGTTAAACTTCAGTTACCTTCTGCTACTGACATCCTGAATGCATAACAGCTATACTACTTTTTTAATTTTATTTTCTCATGACAAAAGTCTTTTGCGTATTTTAAATACTGGCGGTTTAAAGTGCACGGACTGGAGGAACTGAGGGCGGGTGTTTTAGGAAAATGCAAATATGCAATTATTCCAAAATCCAAAAATATCTGAAAAAATACTTCTGGTCCCAGACATTTCAGCTTAAGGATGCTCCACCTGCACTCAACTTATTATTTATTTTCAAAAGTTACACTTTTATGGATGACCTTATTGTGCTATGTAGCCCAGTTTATATGATTAGCACCATTTCGAATTCTTTTCCTAAAATCACTGTGATTTATGATCTTTTTTTTTCCAAAATTTATTAGGAGGTCTTAGGATGAAAGTGCAATCCACGTTCTTCTTGGCCTTCACCCGTTGACACTTCATGCAACCCTTTCCAAACCCATTTACGTTTCCCATGATCCTTCCTCTAGCTGTATCGGCACCATTGTGGCAGTGGGGTGTGTGAGATATTTATTCTGTAGCAGCAACCCACCTCAAAACAAATAAAAGTGTTCTTCACCAAATTGAAAAAAGCTCAAGGTCTACATTTACAATCATTTATCCTATTAAAGACTAAGTAAGAGGAATGCCATTTTAACTTTTGATGTGAGGTTTTAGTCAGGCTTGTTTGCAGACACATAAAAAAATGAACTCTTCTGTGAACATTCTGAAATTAGACGAATACAAAAGAAAATGATTTTAATTTCCCAATAACATAAATAGGTATATTAACTAACTGATATTATATAAAAATTACAACTTCATGGTGATGGATTTCATAAGCAAAGGCAAAAATATACTGCATCCAGATAGTAATTCAATTGCAAATTAACATTTTGCTGCTTTAAAGCTGCAAAAAAAAAAAAAAAGCGTAAACAGGCATTTTATCTTGTGCTGAAAAGGGTGATTTATATTATTGTTCCTAAAAAAAATGGAACCTCTCACCATATTACACAATTCTTCAAAACCTTACGTCTTTCTTAATAAGCCAGATATTGGTTTCCCAAATAAGATGTCAAAACCCTTCTTTCTCTGCCTAAGAGTTAATGAAACACATCAGATTTTGTTTAGAATGAAGAGACTGCTGATTAGAGATGACCACAAATTGTCTCAAACACTAGTTAATAAAATTTCAGCAATACAGTAAATGAATTCTGTGTAATAGAACCAATCAGATTATTAAACCTAAAACATCATACAGCATGAAAGAGCCCAACATATTTAAGTTAATAATGAGCTGTTATTGTGTATGTATTAGTACAAACAGGAAATGCATACATTTTAAGAGACAATGATACTTATCACCTATGAAACAAATGATGAATTATTAAGAACTACTACAGTTTCAATGATGTAGCAGAGTAGAAGGACACTGAAACTACATAAAGCAAATTTTCTGTATATTTGGTATGGTACAATTCCCTAAAATATTCAGACTTAATGCTTCAGGTTTGACTCTCAATCAACTTTGTGTTTGTTCAGAATGCAAACACAATATGACTAAACTAAACTAAAAATCACAGTCTTTTATACGAGGGACATTCAAAAAGTTTCCGCACTTGCATTGAAGACGGGAGGAATAGTAATCGGGCGTTAAAAAGTTGGTACGACGCTGGGAAAATTGCATCGCAAGGGAAGGTCACTATGTAGAAAAGTGATGTCATTTGTTTTTGAAATTCTTAAAAAATTGAGTTAATAAAAAGTGCTGAAACTTTTTGAACGTCCGTGTGGTCACATTCTGTAATAGAAAAATAAGGAACATAAAATATTCAAAGGGTTTTCAGCTATTACGGAACTATACTACAGGTGGTCTGTTGGACACAAACAGACACAAACTTTCTTCTTCAGCTCGGTTCCTTTACTATCTTGAACAAGCATCCTGCAAAAATCTGAACACAGTGCTAGTTTCCGACATTTGTCTCTGAAACTTGGAAACTAATATTCTCATAAGTAAACCTTAATGCAGGTATTTATAAGTACACTTTGAAATAAAAATATAAAATCCAATTTACTCATCCAGGCCACTGTCATGGCAGGCAGGCCCCCATCTCGGCAGCAAGAGGCAAAAGTCTGGAGTCTACGATTCCTCCCAGGGCACACCCAGGCTCACACACTCTGGTAAAAAATATCCAAACCCTGCGCTCTTGCAACTTCAAGAAAATTCCCTAAGATTTACAGGGGCCTCTGACTGTGTGCAATGAATGAGACCATCTGTGAGTATCATACGATAGGTGAAAGAAATAAATAAAACTAAACAGCATTTTCACATATTTAAAGGCGAAATTATCAGAAAGCGAAAAATTAGGAGTAGTGATAAGCCAGTGATTCACAGATATAGAGATTGAATCACTACAGGGAAAAAAAAAACATACAAAACTATTGCAACATTTCGTGACCTGTAAAATTTGCACTTTTGACACAGGAAGAAATGCGTTTAGTCTCTCTCTTTTCTCTCTCTATATATATATATATATATATATATATATATATATATATATATATATATATATATATATACAGTGGTGTGAAAAACTATTTGCCCCTTCCTGATTTCTTATTCTTTTGCATGTTTGTCACACAAAATGTTTCTGATCATCAAACACATTTAACCATTAGTCAAATATAACACAAGTAAACACAAAATGCAGTTTTTAAATGATGGTTTTATTATTTAGGGAGAAAAAAATCCAAACCTACATGGCCCTGTGTGAAAAAGTAATTGCCCCTGAACCTAATAACTGGTTGGGCCACCCTTAGCAGCAATAACTGCAATCAAGCGTTTGCGATAACTTGCAATGAGTCTTTTACAGCGCTCTGGAGGAATTTTGGCCCACTCATCTTTGCAGAATTGTTGTAATTCAGCTTTATTTGAGGGTTTTCTAGCATGAACCGCCTTTTTAAGGTCATGCCATAGCATCTCAATTGGATTCAGGTCAGGACTTTGACTAGGCCACTCCAAAGTCTTCATTTTGTTTTTCTTCAGCCATTCAGAGGTGGATTTGCTGGTGTGTTTTGGGTCATTGTCCTGTTGCAGCACCCAAGATCGCTTCAGCTTGAGTTGACGAACAGATGGCGGACATTCTCCTTCAGGATTTTTGGTAGACAGTAGAATTCATGGTTCCATCTATCACAGCAAGCCTTCCAGGTCCTGAAGCAGCAAAACAACCCCAGACCATCACACTACCACCACCATATTTTACTGTTGGTATGATGTTCTTTTTCTGAAATGCTGTGTTCCTTTTACGCCAGATGTAGCGGACATTTGCCTTCCAAAAGTTCAACTTTTGTCTCATCAGTCCACAAGGTATTTTCCCAAAAGTCTTGGCAATCATTGAGATGTTTCTTAGCAAAATTGAGACGAGCCCTAATGTTCTTTTTGCTTAACAGTGGTTTGCGTCTTGGAAATCTGCCATGCAGGCCGTTTTGCCCAGTCTCTTTCTTATGGTGGAGTCGTGAACACTGACCTTAATTGAGGCAAGTGAGGCCTGCAGTTCTTTAGACGTTGTCCTGGGGTCTTTGTGACCTCTCGGATGAGTCGTCTCTGCGCTCTTGGGGTAATTTTGGTCGGCCGGCCACTCCTGGGAAGGTTCACCACTGTTCCATGTTTTTGCCATTTGTGGATAATGGCTCTCACTGTGGTTCGCTGGAGTCCCAAAGCTTTAGAAATGGCTTTATAACCTTTACCAGACTGATAGATCTCAATTACTTCTGTTCTCATTTGTTCCTGAATTTCTTTGGATCTTGGCATGATGTCTAGCTTTTGAGGTGCTTTTGGTCTACTTCTCTGTGTCAGGCAGCTCCTATTTAAGTGATTTCTTGATTGAAACAGGTGTGGCAGTAATCAGGCCTGGGGTGGCTACGGAAATTGAACTCAGGTGTGATACACCACAGTTAGGTTATTTTTAACAAGGGGCAATTACTTTTTCACACAGGGCCATGTAGGTTTGGATTTTTTCTCCTAAATAATAAAACCATCATTTAAAAACTGCATTTTGTGTTTACTTGTGTTATATTTGACTAATGGTTAAATGTGTTTGATGATCAGAAACATTTTGTGTGACAAACATGCAAAAGAATAAGAAATCAGGAAGGGGGCAAATAGTTTTTCACACCACTGTATATTATATATATATATATATACAAATCCAATGTCTGTCTGTCTACTTTTCACGAGAGAACTACTTAACGGTTCTTTTCTATAATTTGAACATTCCGTTGATTTTGTAACTTTCTGATTGCGCTAAGTATCATAGTTCGTTTGTAGTACTGATTTATTAGCGCGAATCTGAGACAGAGGCTGCAGGCCGAGGGGAGGAGGAATGGGGCCTCCTCAGTCACGCGCCAGCCTCGGGACGTGCCTTACATCCGCTTAGCTAGCGAACGAGAGAACTACTTAATGGATTTAGATCGGGTGTTTTTCTAGAATTTGCTTGAACATTCTGGTTGCACTTTTTGACTTCTCTCATCACGCTAAGAATCATAGTTCACTTGCAGGAGCAATATCTTCATGATAATCTGAGACAGAGGCTGCAGCCAAGGAGAAGGGGAAGCGTGACGTCAGGAGTGGGGAGCCAGGCAGGGCCCTTCTCAGTGTCCTGTTTCACTACTACACGGGCAAAGCAACGGGGGATGGCTAGTTTATTTATAAAACCTTTCTTTCACCCCCTATATTTTAATCTAAGATGCAAGGTTTTTCTCCGTGTGCTGTAGCATTAAGAAATTTGCTTTCTGGTGTGTGCAAGACTGGATTAGTAAGGCCAAGCTGGCCCTGCATGTTCTTATCTTATATATAATCAGTTATTTGTGCATTCTATTTTTTCCCCCTCCTGCCATGAAAGCTTAACCCCCACAACTTTTTAAAATATGAAACAGGTGGACGCAAAAAATTTTCTAGCCATGTTACATTTACAATAAAATATATTACTCCCCGCGACTTTCAACTAAACCCTTATTCTGAGAGAAATACGAGTCTAAAAAGGGGTGTGATGTGATGCCTAGCCCTTAGGGAGCTCTAATCCTTTGTCACACACGTACCCTTGGGAGGCAGTTAAAGGGCCTGAATGAGGGTAACTCCATGCCAGGCCGGGGGTGTTAGAGAGTACTGACCCTGTCTCTCTTTCCACTGCTGACTGATTATGGGAAATTCCGCCTGATTCTGAGGATGGCACTTCCATTTCCAGCCCTGATGACAACACTTCCAGTTCCAGCCCTGATGACGTCACTTCTGGTTCTGGTCCTAATGACATCACTTCCTATCCGCACCTTTAAAATCGCCATCTTTGCCTCATCAAGACATTTCTGTTCTGGACTCAAATCTGTACTCAACTGTACACAAAACTTAACTCTTTGGCAGCCAAGAAGCAACATACGGGTGACTGTCCCAACTCTTTTTGTGGCTCACTTGCCTCTTCCTTGACACCTTACTTCCCACCCCAAAAAAGCATAAAAAAAAAAATCACATTTTAGTGTTAATTTCAAAAAACTGTATGCAAAACAAAAATTTGCTGTTTCACTCATCACTTAAATAGGAGATTAAGAGTACCTTTATAATAAAAATGTTTGGCACTAAAGGTGCCACTCCAAACCAAGGAACAGGTCAAGATGTGAATTCTGCATTGTAGGTTAACCTGTGCACGGTACGGAGTGGATTTCAAAGAGCCAAACACCAAGGGCGTTCACTAATACTGGCATACAGGGTAGGGTGGGAACATAGTCATACATCAAAACATTTAACCTTAGAGCACATCTGGCCATTTGCTACTTGGTATGATCAAGCGAAAATCTGCAAAACAGGTCTTGTGGTCATATAAAGAGGAAATTAAAACTTTGTGAGCTAACAAAAAGACATCATAAATCATAAAAACAAAATAGCATCCCTTTCTTATCCTCTGCATTTAAATAAATACCGCTTTTTAACAGGGCACAGAAAAATATGGCAAAAAATTCACCTTTAAACAGAACAATAACCGAATGCACAGAGATAAAGCTACATTGGCGTGGCTCTGGAATCCAAAGGTGAATGTTTTTGAGCGTCCCAGTCAACTTGCTCACTTCAGCCCCATCAAGAATTTGTGTCATCCATAAGTGATATCCAAGCAGCCTGAGGGGGGGGAAAAAAAAGATGAAGATAAAAAAGAAACTCCTCGTAAAAAGAGTGCAAAGTGAAAATGACTTAAAGCTGCAATCAAGTGAGCTGCCATCAGATATTAAACGTGAAGGCCGGATTATTCATGCAAGCGGCATACATTATTTCACTTACTCATTTTTACTTGAGATATCTGCATATGAAATGTTTCAATGTGAGCCGGTCGTTTAAGATGAAAAATATCGTCTCTGGCTTGAAAATCAAATCTGACCAGTTCCTAAACCCAATGGGTTTGCAAAACACACAGCAAATATTCCAAAGGGTTGATTACTTTCACAAGGTATTAATAAACTGATTCAGGTCGTGCAAAAATAAAAATGTTACACATTCAACAAATTAATTAAATTGATAAAAAAAAAAGTATTACAGCTTTATTGAACCAGAAGCTGTCTGCTGTATGTGTAAGGGAGAAATCCACTCTGGCCAGGGTGCCGTCCATACACACGTCCTCACTCAGTCACTCAGACCAACTCAGAAAGTCTTATTTAATCAAAGGGGGCTGTAGAAGGGAAGCAAAATGCTGAGCTGAAACCAACTTGAATACAAGGGAAGTAACTGTACCCAGCTGTACACAAAATGATTATAAATCACCTATGCTTGATTTAATGTAAATTAAAGAAAATGTTTCGAAACATTAAAGTCTAGTGTTTTTATTTTTGGATCATTTATTGAATTTATTAAAGGCATATAACATTCCATACAATCAAGTCAAACTTAACAAAAATAAAATCAAATCAACCTCCACCTGTGAGAAAGACCGGAAGGCCAATGGTCAGAGTAAAACTGTTAAGAGTAGTACAGAGAGAAAGGAGTCTTTTCCTCCGATGTAAACGCTTATTCTAAAATGTTATTGATTAGATCCTGCCATTGTTATAAAAAAAGGTTTGAACAGATCTGATTTTTTTTCAGTTTCAAATAGTACTAGGCAGAGGTGGGTACAGTAGCCAAAAATTGTACTCAAGTATGAGTAGCGTTACTTCAAAACAATATTACTCAAGTAGAAGTAAAAAGTAGTCCACCAAAAACTTACTCAAGTAAGAGTAAAAAAGTACTCGGTGAAAAGACTACTCAAGTACTGAGTAACTGTTTGAACATAATAAATTATTTATTTTTTAGAAATGTTGTAATAAGACACAAAAATATAAAATACTGTGCAAATTCTGCTATTTCCAAATAATAAAATAAAAAAATGAGTACAGTAATCCCTTGCTATATTGCGCTTCAACTTTCACAGCTTCACTCTATCACGGATTTTATATGTAAGCATATCTAAATATATAACGCAGATTTTTCGCTGCTTCGCGGGTTTCTGTGGACAATGGGTCTTTTTACTTCTGGTACACGCTTCCTCAGTTGGTTTGCCCAGTTGATTTCATACAACGGACGCTATTGGCGGATGGCTGAGAAGCTACCCAATCAGAGCACGCAGTTAAGTTCCTGTGTGCTGATTGGCTCAGTGATGGAGCGCCGAATTCGAGTGCGCTGCGTTAACCAGGAAGTCTTGTCTCGCTCATTCAGCATCAACGAGTTTCGCTGTGTAAAGAGTTAACTTTTGCGCTCTTTTCTGTTTATCTTTGCGCATAGTCAAGCCCTTCATTATGGCTTCAAAATGATCTGTCTATCGTAATGGCTGTAACATATGTGATATCGGAGACGCTCGATATCTTTAAAATAATATTTAGGTTTTACTGTATATAAAAAGTGTGTTTACATACATAATTTTAATGAATCTTACCTAATATCTAAGAGAATAAAAAGGGTTTATGCTGTATAACTGTGTGGGAAAAGTTTATAAGAGTGCGGGAGAGTTTATAAGGGCTTAAAATATATAAAAAATAACCATATGAACATATGGTTTTTACTTTACGGATTTTCTCCTTTCGCAGGGGGTTCTAGAACGCAAACCCTGCGATAAAGGAGGCATCACTGTAAAAATAAATCACATCTTTACAAAATAAACATGCACAAATAACACAAAGTTCCAAATCTCAGTTTTTCACAACAAGTTTTTGAAGCCGATACATACAGTAGGTAACATGAATGTTTGAAAAGTGCAAACTACTTACAGTGATGAGATATGCTGTACACTGACAGTATAATACTGCATATGCACTTTGTGGTATAGCGGGTCTGCGGTTTAAAAAAAAAACAAAAAAAATAAGGCCAGTTTCAAATCCATAAAGTTAATCGGACCAGCCGCTTATTCGGACCGAATCCTAAAGAACCGAAAGAGATCATATTACATAAGCCTAATATTGTTCGCTTATTTGGACCAAAATTCTGTTTAATTGGACCAAAGAATGAGACAGAGAATAAGAAAAAGAAGCCACTAGTCACCCGCGGAAAGCGGATGTAAAGCGGGTCAGCGACATCGGGAGGATCCCTGGGCTCCCCAGGAGAATTTATGCTTTTATCAAAGGTCAGGAAGTCAGAAAATTTGTACCAAGTGCAAACAGGGGGGATGAACATGCCTGCCCTTTCTTTCCTAAAACGGACCGCCCAGTAGCCAGCGACAACAACAACAACAACAACATTTATTTCAATAGCACATTTTCATACAAACAGTAGCTCAAAGTGCTTTACATATTAAAGAATAGAAAAATGAAACAGCGACATGAAGTCAAGCGTAAACAAGTGCAGTGCGTAAACAGAATGCGTCAGATCACACTAGAAAAGTGCTTCAGACGTTGACTGGAATTAGGTAATGTAACCTTTTTTATTGTGCTTCGCATACTGAGTGTCGTGTAGATTATTTAGAAGAATTTGTAGATTTCTTTTTCAATAAACAAAGTTGTAAGCAACCGTACATATATGTAGTTCTTGTTTGTACGTTCGCCATACACGTGTGCAGCACAATAAAAGTCATAATGACATTTTAATATGTTACTTATAGCACATCCCGGACCAGCCTGTTATTAGGACCAAAATGATCGCGTCCCGATGTGGTCCGATTAACTGGAATCGACTGTACTTCAAAGTGCTTTACAGGATGAAAAAAATATAAAAATAAAATTAGGCAATAGTAATTAACATACTATTAATACTATTAGAATAAAAGTAAGGTCCGATGGCTAGGGAGGACAAAAATAAACAATAAAAAAACTTCCGACGGCTGGAGAGAAACAAAAAATCTGCAGGGGTTCCAAGGCCACGAGACCATCCAGACCCCACTGGGCAGTCTAATTAACATAAATGATCTCAATCAGTCCTCAATGTCTCTTCTGGAATAGAAATAGGCAGGAGGTGAGGAAAACTTGGCAGATTTCATTAAAGTCTAGTATTAGGAGAATAATTAAAATCTTTAGGATTAAGCAGGCTTAGAAAGCGGTACGGTATGGTATTTCAAAACAGGCAATCAGCTCAGGTCATCTCTTAAAAACAAGAATCTAAAGATTATGAGATTAGATAAATAATTAGCATTACTGTACACACAAAAACGAATGAAATTGCATAAAAAGTGTCAAACTGCATGCAATCCTCGACAGTTTAACTGATTTATTTCTGAACTTACTGTACATTATGTAATCGAATATTAGGCTGTGGGACACTGAGCCTATCCAATTGTACTGGTCTCAAGGTGCTAACCAGCCTTCATGTGGGCACCAGTCCACTGCACAGTACCTGCCCTCTTAACTCCAACTGGGCCTTTTTTTAGGGTTGGGTTCATAGAAGGTAAACCCCGAAACTGTGAGTCCAAGCAATTCAAATAAAATACACACTACCTTTTGCTTGATAAATTAACCCAATTCTAACTGAAAGAATTTATCGACAATTGAAAAGATTTTTATGACTTAGCCCTAAAATTCAGTTTGCAAGGAACTAATGCATCAATTGGCACAAAAAAATCTCAACAGTGCTGCCAGAGAATAAAGGCCATTAATACCAGGTGTTTTAATGAATCTTCCCAGTTTGCACTCTTTATGTTTTACTTGCCTGAGAAAGATGAAAGAAGTCAATCAAAGATACCCTCGGGAAGACGAGGCAGTGCAATGTGGCAAAGAAATGTGAATTGCGCTACTTAAGACATTTGAACCAGATTGTTTAATAGAATCTTGGAAAGTGCAAGGATGTATGAGGAGAGGAGAAGAAGTGAACTGGTACTGATTTTTAAGAATAAGGGGGATGTGCAGGACTGTAGTAACTACAGGGGGATAAAATTGATGAGCCACAGCATGAAGTTATGGGAAAGAGAAGTGGAAGCTCAGTTAAGAAGTGAGATGATGATTAGTGAGCAGCAGGATGGTGTCATGCCAAGAAAGAACACCACAGATGTGATGTTAACATCATGTTAATTTTCACTCGTATGCAGATGACGCTCAGTTATACCTTCCATTTAGATCAAATGAAGTTTCTCCAATGTTGTCTTTAATTAGTTGTGTTAAGTGAATTAAAGGAGTGGATGGATGAGATCTACCTATCTTTAAATACAGATAAAACAGAGATGTTCATTTTTGGAGGGAATGACGGTGATCACAACATTATTCTGTTATCATTTAACTCCCCATTAATTTTACTGAATCAGCCCACAATCTAGGAGTTATCTTTGACTCTAGCATGTCATTTAAAGCGCATATTACAAAGTTGTCCAAATCATGTTTCTTCCATCTTAAAAATGTTGGGAAATTAAGGCGCTTTCTAAATAAACAGGATTCTGAGAAATTAATTCCTGCATTTATTTCTAGTAGGATTGACTACTGCAATGCGGTGTTCGCTGGCTGTTCAAACTGTTCTTTATACAGCCTCCAGTTAATCCAAAATGCTGCTGCAAGAATTATTACAAGAACAAGAAAATATGAACACATAACTCCAGTTCTTAAACCCTTACACTGGCTCCTGGTTAAGTTTAGGGAAGATTTCAAAATCTTCCTTTTAACATATAAAGCATTAAATGGCCGAGGTCCGGCTTACTTGTCTGAAATTATCATGACTTACAAACCAGAGCGCACATTAAGATCTCAAGATGCCGGTCTGCTTATGATTCCAAGGATTAATAAAATAACAGTGGGAGGTCGAGCTTTTAGTTACAGGGCCCCTAAACTGTCGAGTGGTCTGCCTGCTATTATAAAAGATGCCCCTTCGTCTCAGCTTTCAAAGGCTGAAGACTCACTACTTCAGTTTAGCACACCCTGACTAGAGCTGCTGATTAACTGTACAGACTGCATCTCTGTTGTTAGTCATTAGCACTAAAACATAAGTAACATGATCGTTATAATTAGATACTAACCCTCACCTATTCTGTTTCTCTTCTCGGTACTCAAATGTGGCACTTGCTGCCCACCTGCCAAGTTGTTTTGCCTGCCTAAGGTAAAGTCATCCCTGATGGAGGATCGCAGGAATCGTGAGAAAGAGGGGTCCTTTCATCAGATTAGCGTTATTTCAGCAGTGGAATGACCAAATGGGGGAGGCAGCCTGATGGATGAGGTCTCCAGGACTCTTAACAAATCCAAATCATATTATGTGATATCATCTACTGTTAAATTCTGCTCTGTACTTCAAAAAATTTTATTTTTATACTGTATTGAGGATCTGTTCTGCTCTGTGTATTGTATTGTATTGACCCCTTTTCTTTTTGACACCCACTGCACGCCCAGCCTACCCTGGAAAGGGGTCTCTCTTTGAACAGCCTTTCCCGAGGTTTCGTCCAGTTTTTCCCTACAAGGGTTTTTGGGAGTTTTTCTTGTCTTATTAGAGAGTCAAGGCCAGGGGGGGCTGTCAAGAGGCAAGGCCTGTTAAAGCCATTTGCGGCACTTCTTGTGTGATTTTGGGCTATACAACAATAAATTGTATTGTATTGCATTGTATTGTATGTTTGCTCTGAGGATGTTGATGGAGAAGTATAGAGAAGGCCAGAAAGAGTTGCATTGTGTCTTTGTGGACCAGGAGAAAGCATATGACAGGGTGCGATGAGAGGAGTTATGGTATTGTATGAGGAAGTTGGGAGTGGCAGAGAAGAACATAAGAGTGGTACAGGATATGTACGAGGGAAGTGTGACCGTGGTGAGGTGTGCAGTAGGAGTGACGGATGCATTCAACATGGAGGTGGGACTACATCAAGGATCGGCTCTGAGCAATGGTTGATGGACAGGTTGGCAGACGAGATTAGACAGGACTCCCCATGGACTATGATGTTTGCGGATCACAATGACATTGTGAGAATAGGGAGCAGGTTGAGGAGACCCTGGAGAGGTGGAGATATGAGAGGAGAGGAATGAAGTTCAGTAGGAACAACAGAGAATACATGTGTGTGAATGAGAGGGAGGTCAGTGGAATGATGAGGATGCAGGGAGTAGAGTTGGCGAAGGTGGATGAGTTTAAATACTTGGGATCAACAGTACAGAGTAATGATGATTGTGGAAGAGACGTGAAAAAGAGAGTGCAGGCAGGGTGGAATGGGTGGAGAAGAGTGTCAGGAGTGATCTGTGACAGACGGTTATCAGCAAGAGTGAAAGGGAAGGTCTACAGGACAGTAGTGAAACCAGCTATGTTATATGGGCTGGAGATGGTGGCACTGACCAGAAAGCAGGAGACAGAGCTGGAGGTGGCAGAGTTAAAGATGCTCAGATTGGCATTGGGTGTGACGAGGATGGACAGGATTAGAAATGAGGACATTAGAGGGTCAGGTCAGGTGGGACGGTTGGGAGACAAAGTCAGAGAGGCGAGATTGTGTTGGTTTGGACATGTATAGAGGAGAGATGCTGGGTGTATTGGGAGAAGGATGTTAAGGATAGAGCTGCCAGGGAAGAGGAAAAGAGGAAGGCCTAAGAGAAGGTTTATGGATGTGGTGAGAGAGAACATGCAGGTGATGGGGGTAACAGAATAAGCTGAGGAGGACTGAAAGATATGGAGGAAGATGATCCGCTGTGGCGACCCCTAACGGAACCAGCCGAAAGAAGAAGACGACATTTTCATATAAAAGTCTTTCTCGTGCAGTACTGTGTTCGACTTATCTGAATATCTGAAATCTTAAAAAATACTTCTGGTCCCAGACATTTCATCTTTTAAGGATGCTCCACCTGCATTCAATGTATTGTTTTATTTTCAAAAAGTAAATTTTAATGAATGACCTTAATGTGCTATGTAGCTCAGCTTATATGGTTAGCACTGTTTCGAATTCTGTCCCAAAAGTCACTGTGACTTATAATTTTTTTTTTTAATTTATTAGTAAGTATTAGGATGAAAGGGCAATCTACAAGCATCTTGGCTTTCACCCGTTTACACTTCATGCTACCCTTTCCAAACCCATTTACGTTTCCCATGATCCTTCCTCTAGCCGTATCAGCACCATTGTGGCAGCTGGGTGTGTGAGATATTTACTCTGTAGCAGCAACCCACCTCAAAACTTTAAATAAAAGTGTTCATCAGCAAATAAAAAAAAAATTAAAAAAAAAACTCACAATCATGAATCCCATTAAACAATAAGTAAGAGGAATACATTGCTGCATCTAAATTTTAAATGTAAGGTTTTAGTCAGGCTTCTTTCCAGACACATACGAAAAAATGAACTCTTTTGTGAACATCCTAAAAATCAGATAAATAAAAAATTAAAGTGGTTTTAATTTCCCAATAAGACAAATAGCTATATTAACTAACTGGCACTGTATACAAATTACTGTACATTAACTGCAACTGGGCCTTTTTTAGGGTTCGGTTCACAAATACCAAAACTATGAGTGCAAGCAAGTCAAATAAAATTCGCTTGGCAAAGAAATGTGAAGACATTTTCACATAAAAGTCTTTACTGCGTTCGACTTGCAGAGTGTTCAGCTTGCATAATAAAGCCGACATCTTATTTGTCTAGATGACGGTAACTTTAAAGTCATTATTATTATTATTGTGCCATGCATTGCTATTATCCTACTAAGCGCGTTGCACGATTTAAAAACATTCGTGCCTGTCTATTAAACTATTTGACTGCGCAATGGTACGCTGTCTCTGGTATAAAGCATTACTACGGCTTGGTCGGGAGGCCCCTGAACGGTACGACGCCTACCTCCGTGCACGACCGCTTATAATGATTTTGATACAACGAGCTATATGATAATGCAGCACGACACTGGGGTCGCTCCACGAACGAAAAACATATTTAGGGGCCAGCAAATCATTTCCCCAGTTATTTATTATGTAAATCCACAAAACTGAAACGATAAAAAGGAAAAAAAAAATTATAATAAAGTGCCATCTTGCGAACGCGTCCGGGATGCATTTTACACAAGCGCGTGCACGCCTGTATAAAGCGCACATTTTCGCCTCCTCCACCGGATATTTCCGAAAGCCACGATCCGCTGCAGTACCCGTCCTCCTTCCCTACGTATAGAACACCTTCACAGCTTCTCGGTTACAGCTTTACATATAAAATCTTAACGGATGCAAGCATCACGCTTTATTAGTGGAAACGTTAATTCGGCAACAAACACTACGGAGAAATGCAACACCACTGTAATCCTTAATCCAAGCAGCGTGTCGCTCCCCCTCAACAATGCAATATGTGTACAGTTTATTATTTTTTTTTTTGTCCGCAGTGCAGAACAAACCTCTACCACTCAATAGGAATCTAGCAACAACCCTCTTCTTCGCGACAGGCGGCGCACGAGGACACCTGTTCCCAGATAGAAAAAAAAAAAATCAAGCACCATGCGCTTTTGCGTCCGCCCAAATCAGTTCGCGTCCAATGTCCTATTCATAAATTCACCTCGTCCAGTTGGCGTCAGCTATTATCGTTTCTCATTGGATAAAGACTACGAGATGGTCTTGTCACTCAACTCTAGTAAAAAAAAAGCTCCGCATATATTTAGTGGGAAGCATTTCAGAAGTGTACTACGTCCACGTGAGTAAAGCACTCTGGGAGATGTATTTCAGCGCCGGTGATGCCGTAAAGCTTTGGAACGAGCCAACATGCTTGTAAAAACTACATTTCCCGGCAGTACCTTCAGTCCTATTATAATAAGGCCTGCAGTGCAATGAATTTAACAGAATTATTCAAAGCTGAAATCACGTAGAACACTCTGTTTAATTAGTATTATTAAAACGAATGATGTTCAGGTTTTTGTGATTCTTTCTTCTTTAAGCGATAACCTTAGTAAAATATACACGCTTTAAAAGAACAAGGTGCTACTGATGGGCGTTTACTACACACACAAACTACAATAGACAAGGTGCCGATGCAAGGCAAAGCGAATGGCTAAACAGAAACGTATACATACGAGGTAGACGATGCGCGCTGAAAATATGTAATAAAAAACTTTTGCTTGCCTGACCTGTTTTTCTGCCGCCGGGCTAAGATCGCTGTGTTGGAAGCATCGCTGAAGTGCATTATTCGGCTTGCAGGGTCATTGCGGGTTTTTTGCTCATTTGCTGTTGCACCATCCTCCACCCTTCTCACTCGCTCGTCTTCTCCTCCTGAATCAGCATCACAGGGATTCTCCCACAATGCACTTCGAAGGGCTGCGCTCCGTTAACTGTCAGCAGTAGCTTCTACTTTAATGTGTTAGTTGCGTGGCAACTTGGCGAAAGTGTTGTAATAAGGACCATCAGGTAATGCTACGGAAGAATGTCAAACGTGAAGGTAATCCTGACAACAATTAGCTTGGGAAATGTTAAAAAAGGCAATTAACTAACCTTATTCTGTATTATTTTGGCCGGGTGAAGTGTGGCATTACGTTTTATATTTACAATTAATAAACATCGATTAGCAACGGATGCTGAAATTTGAATGCTTGGACAGGAAAATGAATAAATGTAGCATTCTTCATATATAACTGTTAATGCACTCATTGAATTTGTTCATTTATCAGGTTGTATATTTTAAACAGAAATTATCACAGGTCTGCAAAGTTAAACTCATAAAAACTGTGAATAGTTTTTTTTATTTGCATTCATGAACAGAACAAAAAATATATTTGGAATATTTCTCTCATGTCACATTTATGCACAAAACTGAAAAGAAATGTATTTTAAAAATTAACAAAATGCATACAATGTTGTTCCAAATCAATTTAACATGAAAATATTTTACCATACTCATATTTTGAAGCAATATGTAAAGAAAACAACAATACATATTCATTTACTTACATATAACTTCTCTACTTTTTATCACTTAGTTTTTTCATTTAAAAATAATAATTCTTTATATTTATATAGCAGTTTTCTCACTACTGAAAGCACTTTACATAGTGAGTAGGGAGCCACTTCAACCACCACTAATGTGTAGCACCCACATGGATGACTGGACGATTGCATTTTTGTGTCAGTACTCTTACCACACATTGGCTGTTAGGAGGTGAAGGGGTGAGAGACAGAGAGACACTCAGTCAGTTAGAAACAGGGGAGGATTAGGGGGCCAGAATGACCAGGTCAAGGTGGACAATTTAGCCAGGACACCTACTGTTTACAGTCAGGACCTCGGTTTTATATCTCCTCCGACAGACAGTGCCAGTTTTTACAGCACAGTGTCCCTGTCACTGACCGAGGCATTGGAATCCACATTCAGACCACAGGGTAAGCGGCCCCTGATGGCCTCACCAACACCAACCCAAGCTTTTCCCAGATGGCCTCCCATCCAAGTACTGACCGGGCATGAATATTCTTAGCTTCAGGTGGATGACCTCTTCAGACGTGCATGTGGTACACATTTGGCAGCCTGTCATTTGTACACTTTTTCTGGTGTGTCCCTATGAATCATCAAGCAGTAGTTCACCATCATACTGTCATCCCAAAGTCCCTGGTACCTTCATTTCTTGTTTTCACATCCTGATGGAACCTTTCACCCTGCTCTTCACTCACTGCTCCAAGTCTATCTGGGAAAAACTCAAAAATCAAATCCAAAAAGTGAACGTTGGCACTCATGTTGCAACCTAATTAAAAAAAATTATAATTTTTTCACAATTTCTTTATACCTAAAAACTTCTTTGAATGATACCCTAGCCTCTTGTTCCAGGCTGTTCATCGCACCATTAAATTTGGCACCAGAAATCAGTTTTCTAACATCAGGTTGGGCAAAAGTGCCCCCTTTCAATTTAGCCCAAGACAAACACACAAACATTCAACACAATTTACATACAACAGGCTTCCTGTGACAAACGTCTTCATTAAAACTAGATAGATAGATAGATGTAAGGCACTATATGATAGATAGATAGATAGATAGATAGATAGATAGATAGATAGATAGATAGATAGATAGATAGTGTCAGGGATGCCAGGGGCAACGACCTGGCCGGGACGCCGTGAGGGACCGGATGTGGGTCTGCGCCGACCCTGGATCACGTGGGGGGCCGCCTTCCTGGTTGGTTTGGGGGCCACGGGTTAAGGGCATAGAAGCCCCACCCTGCAGGGGCCCGTGGTCACCGCCAGGAGGCGCCCCAATGCCTTGGGGACCTGTTCCCTTATCACTTCCGCCACACCAGGAAGTGCTGGGGGGAAGATTAGGAAGGTCACCCGGAGAGCTGCTGGGAGAACACGAGGGAATGCCGGGAGCCACCTGGGGCTGGAGTCGGGTGGAAGACAGACAAGGCACAAAGGGAGTGTGGAGGTGGCCCGAAGAAAGGCATATTGTGGCCAGGACTGTGTGTTGGGGTTTGTGCACTACTTTAGACTGGGTCTTAGTGACCATTTATTGTAAATAATTATAAATAATAAACGTGTGGTGGTGATTAAGAACATGTCCGCCTGTCTGTGTCCGGGTCGGCTCCACAATAGATAGATAGATGTAAGACACTATATGATAGATAGATAGATAGATAGACAGATAGATAGATAGAAATGAAAGGCACTATAATAGATAGATATGAAATCTGCATACATGTATATTATATATGCATACACATATACAGTATATATATATATATATGCAGTATATATATATATATATACACACAAATATATAAATATATATATATATAAATATAAATATATATATATATATTGTGGTCCCTGGCCAGGATGCCCAGGAGGACTGGAGGAGGGCTTGTGCCTCCTCCAGACAGCGAGGGGGCATCCATCCTGGTTATGTTGGGGGCCTCGGGTAAAGGGCTTGGAAGCCCAGCCCTGTAGGGACCATTGGCCACCGCCAGGCGGCGCCCCAGTGCCTGAATATCCCGGGAGCCCAGCACTTCTGCCACACCAGGAAGTGCTGGGGGGAAGACGACAGGGGACACTCAGGATGGCTTCCGGGTGCGCAGCCGGCACTTCCGCCACACTGGGGTGTGGTTACAGAGGAATGCCGGGAAGCAGCTGGAGCCCATCCGGGTTCCTATTTAAGGGGCTGCCTCCCTCCAGTCATCGACAGAAGTCGGGTGGAAGAGGACGGAGCTGGAGGGAGGACTAGAGGCGGCCAGGAGAAAGGCAGTAGGACTGTGTGGCCTGGACATTGGGGGATCAGTGCTGGATGCACTGGGGTAAGTGCACTGTAAATATTGTTGAAAATAAACGTGTGCTGGGTGAAATATGATGTCCGTCTGTGTGTGTCCGGGCCAACGTCCACTATATATATATATATATATATATATATATACATACACACACACACATACACAATTACATATACATACATACACACATACATACATACATACATATACATATATACATATATATACATATATATATATATATATATATATATATATATATACATATATATATATATATATATATATATATATATATATATATATATATATATATATATATATATATATATATATATATATATATATATATATATATATATATATATATATATATATATATACATACATATATATATATACATATATATATATATATATATATATACATATATATATATATATATATATATATATATATATATATATATATATATATATATATATATATATATATATATATATATATACATATATATATATATATATATATGAAAAAGTTTGGGAACCCCTCTCACCCTGTATAATAATTGACTCTACTTTCAACAAAAAAGATAACCGTGGTATGTCTTTCATTTCCTAGGAACATCGGAATACTGGGGTGTTTTCCAAACAAAGATTTTTAGTGAAGCAGTATTTAGTTGTATGAAATTAAATCAAATGTGAAAAACTGGTTGTGCAAAAATGTGGGTCCCCTTGTAATGTTGCTGATTTGAATGCCTGTCGCTGCTCAATGCTGATTACTGGCAACACCAAATTGGTTGGATGAGCTCGTGAAGCCTTGAACTTCATAGACAGGAGTGTCCAATCATGAGCGTTAAAAGTTATTTAAGGTGGTCAATTGCAAGTTGTGCTTCCTTCCCTTTGACTCTCCTCTGAAGAGTGACAGACAGCATGGGATCCTCAAAGCAACTCTCAAAAGATCTGAAAACAAAGATTGTTGAGTCTCCTGGTTTAGGGGAAGGCTACAAAAAGCCATCTCAGAGGTTTAAACTGTCAGTTTCAACTGTAACGAATGGAATCAGGAAATGGAAGGCCACAGGCACAGTTGCTGTTAAACCAACACAGCAGGTCTGGCAGGCCAAGTAAAATACAGGAGAAGCATAAGTAGAGGCAGGATTGTGAGAATGGTGACAGACAACACACAGATCATCTCGAAAGACCTGCAAGAACATCTCGCTGCAGATGGTGTATCTGTACATCGTTCTACAATTCAACGCAATTTGCACAAAGAACATCTGTATGGCAGGGTGATGAGAGAGAAGCCCTTTCTGCACTCACACCACAAAGAGAGTTGCTTGTTGTATTCAAATGCTCATTTAGACAAGCCAGATTCATTTTGGAACAAAGTGCTTTGGACTGATGAGACAAAAATTGAGTTATTTGGTCATTGGATGATTTGAAGCAGGCTGTCCATGCTAGGCAGCCATCAAATTTAACTGAACTAGAGAGATTTTGTATGGAAGAATGGTCACAAATATCTCCATCCAGAATTCAGACACTCAAAGGCTATAGGAGGCGTCTAGAGGCTGTTATATTTTCAAAAAGGAGGCTCCACTAATTATTGATGTCATATCTCTGTTGGGGTGCCCAAATTTATGCACCTGTCTAATTTTGTTATGATGCAGACTGCCTATTTTCTGTTAATCCAATAAACTTAATGCCACTGCTGAAATTCTACTGTTTCCATAAGGCATGTCGTATATTAAAAGGAAGTTGCTACTTTGAAAGCTCAGCCAATGAGAAACAAAAATCCAAAGAATTAGGTTAGGTTCCCAAACTTTTTCATATGACTGTATATACAGTATATAATATATAATATATATAACTCACCTTTATTTATAGAACAATACTAATGCTCGTCCCCTTCAATATACTCCCCATTCGAAATTACACACCAATGCCGTCTTGATTTCCATTGGTCAAAGGCGTGGAGCAGATCAGTTTCTGTCTGCTGTTTCAAGACATGTGACGTTTTCTTCTTTACTGCATCCATTGACTCAAAACGTGTTTCTTTAAGCACCGATTTCAATTTAGGAAAAACACACACGCACGAGACATGCAGTCTTCCCCATAAGCCTCAGTAAGCATTTGAAAAGATTCCCTTTGGTGTATTGTTCAATTTTACTAAAAAATTCAAATTGACATCTTGCTCAATTTTTAAACTTAGCATGATTCTGTCACACAACTACATTAAATGGTGACTGACAATCAACTAAACGGCAGAGAGTGTTGTCATCTGTCGTGTAGGTTTGGACAGGTTTAAAACTGCTTGACAAGTGCTCATAATCAGCTCTCACTTCTTTATTTAAGAGACAGGAACACAGTCTTGTTATGTAATAGACAGACCTCTTGTGTATATATAGTTTATACTGTATATACTGTGGAGACTGGCCCAGACACAGACAGGCGGACACGTTCATTTCACCCAACACACGTTTATTTACAACAATAAAGTCACAAGTGCATCACAAAACCCCCAAAAGTCCTGGCCACAACAATGCCTTTTCTTCTACTTCAGACCGCCTCCTTCACTCCTCTTCAGCTCACTCCACTCCGCTCCCGACTCTCGCGCTGAATGAAGGGAGGCGGCCCCTTTTATAATCACCCGGATGTGCTCCAGGTGGGTTCCGCCAATCACCCGCTGACACGCCCCTGTGTGGCAGAAGTGCCGGCTGCATCCCCGGAAGCACTCCGGGTGTCCCTGCTCTTCTTCTCCCCAGAACTTCCTGGTGTGGCGGAAGTGCTGAGGTCCAGGGCTCCCAAGGCACGGGAACGCCCCCTGGCGGTGACCACAGACCCCTACAGGGTGAAGCTTCACAGCTCTGTGCCCGTGGCCCCCAAAGCAACCAGGATGGCGGTCCTCACATGATCCAGGGTGCACGTAGACCCTCCTCCAGTCCCTCTAGGCATCCCGGCTGGGTTGTTGCCCCTGGCATCCCTGACAATACACACACAGTGTAAACATATTGTGATATTGACGCTTTATTGGCACCGACCCGACACAGACTGACACTTGAGGCACATGTAAAATAAACACAAAAAGATTTATTTTTTTCTTCAGCCATGGGACACGTCTTCCCCGAGTCCCATTGTCCCAAAAATAACCCAAAGTAAATCGCACTCTTCTCTTCCTCCACTCCTCTCAGGGCAGCTTCGTCCTCCTCCTCCCGACTCTGGCGCCCTGAGTACTGGCTGCAGGCTCCCTTTATAGCCATCCCAAAGTGGTTCAGGTGGTAATTAACCTAAATTAGGCCGCACTTCTGGGTGTGGCTGCGTTGCCGGAAGCCTTGCAGCTCCTCCTGGTGGTGGCCATGGAGCCCAACCAGGATGAGCTCCGGTGTTGCATGTTACTAGCAAAGAACATCTGGGGGGCAACCCAGGGGGGCTGCCACCAAGTGTTCCGGGGGATGTAGCGTGCATCCCATGGTTGCTCTCCCGGGTCCAGTGTAGAAGGGACGTCCCGGCCGGGCATGGGTCCTGGCCTTCTGCCACAATATTTATAAAAATTGCATGTATGCAGGCATACAAGCCCATATATACTAGTCATCATAAAGAATCTTGCTAAAAATTCTCCCATTCAAAACATCACCCATTTATTGCCAATCCCAAATAATCAAATTCAGGACAGTGGGAGAAGGAGCCAACATTTAATTACATTTAATATAATGCAGCTTGGCCTTTGCTTAGCTTTAACATAGTGTATTATCATTACCATTTATATTACTTTTATTATAACAATTGAATTCCTTAAGGATTTAATTTTAATCTAAACTAGATTAAGTGATCTTGAGAATATTATATGTGGATAGATTTGCATGGAGTTTTCATATTTACTTTTTCCACTTTTTAGCTACATCATATTTGTAAATCTGGGTGTGGGGAGGCAGGTCAAGCCAGCCAGTGTTGGGAAATGCAGTGCGGTTGTTTGCCCCGCGTAGGAGCAAAGGTTTGGTGCCTTGAGGAGCGGGTGCGATTGAGGTGACATCTTCTCCGGGGACCCGAGGGACAAATACGGGAGCATGAAGGAAGGACAACTGACCTCAAGCGGTTTGGCCAAGGCTAAGACGGGGTTCGGGAAGAGAAGACCGCGGGCTGCTTGTGTCTCCACCAGCTGAGTGAGCTATGGGTGAGCTGGGGAGAAACGAAGTGAGAGTTGTGTTCGGCTCATCTGAGTCTAGTAGGAACAGTGACCACCCGCTGACTGTGGTGTTAGTTTCAGTGTCATTTTAGGCGTTATTTTTAATATCACGGATTTTCACTGTTTTATCGATTATTAATTTCTTGTAATTTGAAAGCTCTGCACAGTTGATCACCGTTTTGGACTGCTTTTAATAAAAGTACTAGCATACTTTTGCACCTACCCATTGCTTTGTGTGTGTTTGTCCTTATCTGCCAAGCTTGTCTGGTCATGACTATCGGTGGTGTCGGGTTCAAGAGGCTTCCAAACAAGAGTGGGAGCAAGGGGCCGACCCGCACTGTCAAGTCTTGATTATCTAATTTTAAATTAACAGTGTCAATCCACTGGGGTAATTCCCTTTATAATTTCAATTTTAATCAAGCCTCCTCTTAATCCTCTTTTGCTTAAACTCTTTTTAAGCTCTTTTATTCTCCCCTCATAATTCATCCCCTTTAGCCCTGGAATCAGCCTAGTCTCTGTCTTCTGCTATGTCCTTTTCATAGCCCGAAGACCAAAACTGCACCCAGTACTCCAGATGAGGTCTTACCAGTGTGTTATAAAGCTTCAACATGACCTCCTGCTGGCTTGTGCTCCACACATCAACCTGACATTTTGTTAGCCTTCTTAATGGCTTCTGAACACTGACTGGCTGTTGATCGTGCCAACTCCAATATGACTCCTAAATCCTTCTCATAAGGTGGACTCTCAATTTTCAGACTTCCCATTGTGTATTCAAACGTAACATTTTTTACTTTCAACATGAAGTATTTTACATTGTCACACAAGTGCACTTAGGGGGCAGTGAAAGGGTCCAAGTGAGCATGAAATATCAAGAGATAGAGGGTTCGACCAAAGCACTAATGCCCTTTTCCTCTTCCAACAAAAGAATAATCAATTTTTCTCACCTCAGTCCCAAGCAATAACATCACTTTAGGCTCCCCATGATGATGACATCACTTCCGGCTCTTCATGGTGACGTCACTTCTGACCCACAGTGATGATGTGATTTCCTCCAAGACCACTCTCTGATCCTAACTTCCCTCCTGCCACCATTCCATAGGAGACCCGTGTAAAAATTGTCCAGCCCGGTTTTTGAGTTTTGTGTGAAATGATGTCAGATTTGGCTTTTTTTCTCTGTTTTTTTGTGTTGTTCCAATGCACATAAAGGAAATAAACATGTGTATACCAACACATTTGTAATTGAAACAATTGTCTTGGAGAAATGGTGCATTTTCTGGGAAAATTCCCGGGGTGCCGATAATTTGGGCCATGACTGTATCTTTGCAATTATAGTTGTGATTTAGTTACTTCAAATGTAAGCCTACTTTTTATGGGGGTCTTTCTGTGATTTTGTCATCCTTCTGTACCTGCGTAAATATTATACGTTTGCACTTAAATCCTAATTTAATCAAATCAAATCACATTTTGTTACATACAAATTATACACACAATACAATATGCGATGAAATGCTTAGTTGCATTCATCAAAATCTCGACATCGAGTTTCTGGAGTATTCCAATAATTTCCCTATACAAGAAAGTAAAAACTGAAATCTCCCATTGACAAAGATATTCAGACCCTTCTCTGTGACACTTGAAATTTGGCCCTGGTGCATCCCATTTTATTGATCATTGAGATGTTTCTACGCCTTATGTGGAGTCCACGTGTGGTCAATTCAGTTGATTCGACATGATTAGAAAGGCCCACACGTGTCTGAAAGAAGGTCCCACATCTGACAATTTGTATCAGAGCAAAAACCAAGCCATGAGTTCAAAGGAATTGTCTGCAGAACTTAGAGTCAGGATTGTATTGTGGCACAGATAGGAGAAGGACTACAAAAAATGTCTACAGCATTAAAGGTTTTCAAGAGTACAGTGGCCTCCATAATTCTGAAGTGGAAGATGTCTGGGACAACCACAATGCTTCCTTAGAGCTGCCAAACCAAGTAACTGGGGAAGAAGGGTCATTGGTAAGAGATGTGACCAAGAACCCAATGGTCATTCTGGCTAAGCTCCAGAGTAGCTTTGTGGGAGAAACTTCCAGAAGGACAACCACTCCTGCAACACTCTACTCATCTGGACTTCATTGGCAGGATGGCAGATGATACATGAAAGACCTCTTGGAATTTTCAAAAAGCAATTCTCAGATTATGAGAAACAATATTCTATGGTCTGGTGTCACCAAGAACTGAATAGTTTAGTGCCAGTTCTAAATGTCACATCTTGAGGAACCCACACACCACTCATCACCTGTGCAAAACCATTCCAGTGGTGAAGCATGGTGGTGGAAGCATCATCCTGTGGGATTATTTTAAAGTGGAAGGTACTGTGAGACTAGTCAAGGGAAAGCTGAACTGAGCAGATTACAGAAATATCCTTAATGAAAACCTGCTCCAGAGAACTCTGGACATCAGAGCGGTCCAAAGAGTCACCTTACAACAGGACAAAGACCCTAAGCACAAAGCAAAGGCAACACTGGAGTGACTTAGGGACAACAATGTGAATCTTCTGGAGTAGTCAGACAGGGCCCAGACTCAAACCAAATCAAACATCTCTGGTGAGATCTGAAAAAAGATGTCCACTGATGGTCTCCATCCATCCTTACAGAGCTTGAGAGGATCTGCAAAGAAGAATGGCAGAAAATCCCTAAATATGTGTGTGCAAAGCTGGTTGTGTCAAACCCAAGGAGACAACTGGCTGTAATTGCTGCCAAAGGTGCCTTAATAAAGCACTGAGTAAAGGGTCTGAATACTTGAGTCAATAGGATAGTTCTGTTTTTTATTTTTAATAAGTATGCAAACATTTCTAAAATCCCGTTTTCATTTTGTCGTTCTGGGGCATCGAGTGTTGCTTGCTATATTAAATTTCAAGTTTTGTTTTTGTATTGTGTTATTTGTTCCAAACAGAAAAAGGAAATATTTGTTATTGTACTTACTGATTGGCAAGTGTGGCAGGCCTCCCAGCAAACAAGACAGTTGTTCGAGAGCTGAGTTTATTTAATGCCCAGCAAGGCAACTGGGTTTTATTTTTTGGTCTGTTTTGTGCTTTGTCACTCCTTTGCTAATAACCTTCTTTGTGTGTTATATTTTATTAGAAAAAGAAAGCCTTTTGTATAATTTCAACTTTGGCTCAAGAGTGTCCCATCATCCTCAACATGTACACATATTGTTCGCGTTCTGTCCACTTTTGACTCCTACTACATTACGTTATCAGATGCATATTAACAACACTTGGCTGCAGTATGTGCACATCAGCAGGATGATCAGACAAGAACTGAAACCAAACTCCATAGTGTGACCTGTGCATGTCATGTTACTGTAAATCTGCATTAGGTTTCATGTAATCCAAATCCTTCCATGTCAAGTACCAAGAAAGATATCAGGATGTACATATTGTCGTCTCTCTGTATCTAATGTAATGTGGGCATTGCCCATTCTGCTAGGCTTCAGTGGCACACTGGGCCTGTTAAGAAAGCAAATTTAGCAGGGATGCAGACATCTGGCTGCTCATTCCCTCAATTGCGTTCCCCACTAAATGACTCAACTCCATTCTTGTACCAGCATCTGCCTGGACCTCATCTGATAAGAAAAGTGTAAATCAGAGGTGATCCAACATCTCTCCAGAGGCCTCTCTGAAGAGCTGTTGAACCAGAAGGCATGAAATGGTGTCAAGCAAGGACAAAGACCTATAAATCAATGGGTGATAACTAAGATGGACAGAAGAACTCGCCCTTTAGAAGACACTGATTTTGTAACTGGAAGTGACTTAAATCAAATCAGGAGACAGTTCAACCACATGCACCCTAACTCTCAAAGGAAGTAGAAGGAAGAAGCTTTAGGGGATCTTTGCTTGGACATATACTGAACTCCCTGAGGATTCTCTCAGGGAAAGGGAAATATGCAAAATAAGCTTCTGAAACCTGGCCTTAGAAATCTGACAAGTTATGAGCCACTTGTCTTTGGAGAGCTACTGTAAATCCGACAAGCTTTTTTCTTTGTAAACCTAAGAGCTAAGGCCTAGTTTGCCAAGTTATGTGCCAGTAGCCTGACAAAGCTGAGAAGCAGCCATCATATCCACAAGGGAACTCTTGGGCCAGAAAGAGTAACATTGTTCCCTAAGTTGAAGGCGGCACAGCAAAAGGTCTAACAGCAGATGCAAGCTGAGAAGCAGAGCACAGAACACCACAAACAAAGGATCGTGCAGCAAGGAGAAAGAGAACACCAGGAACAACAACAAAGCTGCATCTTCACACAACACCGACATCATCTGTTAAGACTTGGTATCATAAAACTACTTCTCTGTGCCAAGATAAATTAGAACTCTAAATACCAGTAAACAGCCAACCTATATGTTACATGTCTGTGTCCTGTCTTATATGTCAATATACAGTATATGTGCATTTATTACACTCCTGTATTCCTTCTGTCTATCAATAAATTGTATTATTCCGTTCCTTAAAACAAGTGTGCTTCAGTTACCTTGATATAAGTCTAAAGGCCGAAGACCCCCTCCTACAACAGGGAAAAGTAAAGTAAACAAATTAGGACCATTGCCGAATTATTGGATTAATTACCGGCAAATTAATAAATTAAGGCAAAACTGATAAAATATTTAACCGACTTAAAATTTCTTTTTCAAATGCCACACTGATATGAGACTTACAACAGAAATTAAAAAAAAGGGAGGCAACTTTAGACAGACAGACAGATAGACAAATAGCGTAGTTGGCAGGATAAGATAGATAGACAGATAGATAGATAGATAGATAGATATGAAAGGCACTATATAATAGATAGATAGATATGAAAGGCACTATATAATAGATAGATAGATAGATAACATTTCACTTTTACTTGCACACCGGCAGACAATATTGAAGCACTGTAGTCCTTAGTGTTCAGAGAGCGAGTTTTATAATATTTTATAATACTGTTTTACCAAAGCATAAAATACACACTGGTATAAGTATACATCATTTCGGATGCCTGCTACAATAATTTAATATATACAGAGTTGAATATTTATATACTTGTATATTTTTACATTTTATACTTTATATAAAAATTGGAGTGGTTTGTACACACTTTACATAAGAAATAATATAGAAACACATTTAAATACATTTGGCCTATATTGCATTTCCTTTTTCCGTTCTGAATATATTTTACTGATATATATATATATGCACACACAGACACACCTTTTTTTCTCTTTTACCTTTACCAATGAGCTGGCACTTTGAAGTAAATAATCCTGACACACGTATACAGCTTGTATACATTTCCCCCAAATTCACAGTTCGCTCTTCTTGACTCATGCAGTGTTAAAGCCAGGGTTGTTAAAAGTGAAATCTGGTGGCAAACTGTCCAGTTCATTTTCATCATCTGTGGAGCATCCATTATCATCAGGACTGAGATCAGCCTCAAACATGCGTTGTAATAATGCATCAACAGTTCTATATCCTTTTAAAAAAAAAAAAACAGCAAAAGTATGGATTTTAGAAATCTTGTCTAATAAAATAGCAATAACACATTTCATGTACATACTCAAACCACTTTTCAAATAAAGATCCACAGATTTATTTTCATTTCTGTTTTTATACATGTGGAGCTCTCTCAGATTAGATGATTCACCCAGGGTCACGCCATGATGCAGAAGAGGAAATCGTGGTTTAAAGTCCATTACTCTAGCCACTGCACATATTCCCTTTCAAATATCAGGGGTTAACCTTAGTTATTTTCACATAGTGTATGTTCACGGGGTAAGGGACATTCAGGGCCTAACTCAGGAGAATGTGTGGTGGATGAGGCCAAACTAAAGTAGATAGATGGATAGAACTTTATTTGTCCCCAGGGGGATATTTGACTTTTTACAGAACCACTTTAAATAAATAATTGCATAAGTATAAAAATAGACATAAACAATCTATGGTCTGAACATACACCAGAATGATTAAACAGAAAGAAAATTAAAAACAATTATAATTTCAGACGTGGCTGTCCCAGTCCCAGTGAGGCATTATGCAGACGTATTGCTGTCAGTATAAAGGACCCCGTCGCATTCCTGTATTTAACTTAAGTTACTGTATTAACTTAACTGAATGTATTAAAACATCAAATCAAATGCACTGCAATGTAAAAAAAATGTTAAATAAATCCTTCTTAACTTTTACAATTCTGTGCTTATTCATTTAAAAGACATTTGTCCTTGCTAGAGACTGACAGAATTAACTGAACCTCTGTTTTCATGGAAGCTGCCATTCTCTCTGTCTGCAGATTCATTATATTATCCACAAGAATTATTTTAACTGACCATTAAGCATAGCATTAAGTAATCTAAAAGAGATGAACAGTGACAAGTTAAAGACATTATGGTGAAAATGAAGTTAAAGAAACAGTTTTGAAAATATGACACAGTATTAAATATTGTTAAGCATTAGGGCCATTTTAAGTTGAAATGTTCATAACCCATACACGTCACTATTATTCATCTGTAAAAGGGACTGTAGGCACTTTGTAAAGCACACTCTAACTGCACAGAAAATTGAATGTGCAGTAAATGCAGTGGATGAAGAGGAGAGCTTAAAAAATGAAATACAAGTGAAAGGAAGAATAAAGTGAGAGGCATCTTGACTGAATTCAGCTAAAGGCAGGCTGGCAAGCAGGCTCGTACTGTGTAAATATCAAGGTGTACAAACTACAACGGCATACGCAATAGTTTACTTGTTAAATGTGAATGGAAAATTAGTCTTAGAGGCTGCCACACAAGTCCGCTTAGTGTAACAGCTTGGGTTGGATGCAGCTGGCATATCCTTGAACCCAAGGCTATTGATAGTCATAAATCATGATGGGCCTGTACAATGAGAGCACTTACACACAAGAGAACGGAGCAAACGTGCATTGTGATTTTATTAAAGGAAAGTCAAATGTCAAACAGGGGTTTACAGCCCCAAAAAGCAAAAAAGTGCTGATCTCCTTGGTAATTAAAAGCAGTAAATCTACTCTTTAGATATATATATATATATATATGTGACGTTTTTATGTCACGCTTTATATCGGGCTTATTTTAAAACCTACACGTATATGTTTGGTATCATTCTTTTCAGAATTTATCGAACTTTAATGTGATGCTGTTAGATTTTCAGATTCTTATTCTGTTTTTTAGATTATAAAATAAAAAATATCAAGAACTCGCATCCCGCGAGACGAGACTTTGTGCCAAAAGATTTAACTACGCCCGGAGCTGGAAATAAAAGGCAAAGAGTAGGACAGCTGCTGTACAGGCTTTTAAATGTTTGAAGCGCTGTGCGAGATGCAGATCACGTGGCACGGCAGCAGTAAGCCAGCAGCTGATCGAGCAAAGAGGAGGTAAAAAAAACAAACAGACTGTATTTGTTTCCCATTGTATCACCATTTAAGAGGGGGTTTCGGAGGAGCGACTGCATCTCTGTGGGGTGCGTTCAGCCCCTCTCTTCACAACGCGAGTGGCAGAGACGTGAAGCGGCTGGTGCCTAGCGCAGGCCAGGGGGGATTGGCGAGCGAAGCCAGCAGGGGGGAACACTCTAGTAATTCATAATAAAATCAGCTTTCACGTGCAGGTTAAAAGTTGTCAATAAATAATTCAAATCCAACATAAGAAACTATCCCAAGAGGCAATCACACTGGTTGTGGTTCAGTCCATACAGGTATGTCTCCCCAGCTTGCCCCTGACAGGTCTTCCCAGCTGGCGGAGATGCCATCAGCAGTGGTCCCTTGTACCCAGTGGCTCCTGTCCATTCTGCCTCGACTGGCATCTACCTGGACGCACACAGCCAGACCCACGTCATCCCTTGATGCTCACCTGGCGCTTCATCACATTCCTGGGGGATCATTCAACAGTTCCCACTCCAACACTATTGTTCAGCGGCATTTCTTCACTCCTTTACAGGGGCCCGACCACACTGCCTCTTCACATCCACACTTGCTCACTTGTCTTCCCACTCTTTTCTCCATTTCCCTTCCAAAGCATCTCTACCTATCACTTTTTTTCCTGCACAGACTCATTTTCAGCTATAATTAGATGCAGGTGCCACAATCACAAAGCCCAGGGCACTTATGAGGCAACTGGCTGTCACCCACATCCACACACGAGTGCTTAGTTAGCCAGTGCCTCACTAACACCCCGGAGCTGCTCTGCCATGTTGCCACTTACCTACACTCCACCCACGAGTTTAACTGCACAGTTTATTCTAACAATCCAAGTCACACATTGGGCTCCTTCAAGGCTCTGAGAGGATATTTACTACCACCCGAGGACAAGAAGGAACACCGTCACTCACAACCTTGTCTTTTCAGCCATAGTAGAGAAAGACTACAGCCTAGCCACGGCCCTGCCATACTCCCAAGCCATGCCCCTTCTGGGTCCATGGATATATTGCCCACCCCGACAGATGTGGGAGTCTTTAGCATGACCTTCACGAGAGAACAAGAGACACAGAGAAGATGACTTCCTCTCTAGTAGACAGAGCGCCAGAGGCTGACAATTTTGTTGTACTTTTTCTCTGATTTGATGTCATTTAAACAAGGTTTCCAGCGTGGTTCCCCAAAACTTGAACCCGTGTCTGACATGTCTGCCCACAAGGTATATGGACTCCATTTCCATAACTGGCTGGGTTGTCTTTTGCATGAATTTTGAGTCCACTTGCTTTGTCTGAAAGAATTTCCTTCATTTCTAATTACAGTACAAAGTCACAGTGTCAGGCTGACCAGTGAAAACTAAATTAACCTACTTAGAGCAAGTGTAAGAGAATGTGTGTGTCCTGTAGCAGACCAATGTCCTGCTAGATCCTGTCTTGACCTTGGAGTTCAGACCAGGATAAGGGGTGTTTAAAATTATTAGTATAAAGTAAAAGTAGAGAAGAAAAAAAATCCATAAATTGTGTCGCGTGGACAACAAAAGCATGTGCTTCTTTTAAAATGTGATGATACACATCTGGCAAACTTGCTGCTTGTTCCTAGACCTCTCCCTAGCTGTGACTGACAAGATGATGAATTTGCAAGGTCCCCTTGTAGTACTAGGGTGTTATACCATTATACCGTGTTAGCCATTATGGATGTCGTGAGGCATAAATGACCCCTTTAATTGGCTAAGAAGATTACTATATGCAAGCTTTCGAGGCAACTCAGGACCCTTCTTCAGGCCAGATGTGATACAGAAACTGGAGTTCCCTGTGTTTATATACACACTAGGACAAGAAACAACACTGGTAAACCTTAAGCGAGACATCTTAAATTTAAAAAATTAATAGACCTCTTCAGGCTAAGATTCATTTAACAAGAGAGAAGAACAATGCATGATCAAGATCTTTGGATGAGATAATTGTCCAACAAAGATCTTGCCTATACATTGTTCTCCTCTCTTGCTGCACATACTGTAAGTGTGAAAGTATCATTTTAATATAAAGTTTGATTATAAATAGAGATAAATGATTGTGTATCGATATTATCAATTAGTTATGATGAGAAAGTACTAGGGTGTTGTACAGTGTTAGCCATTATGAATGCAGAGCCAAGCAAAATAACACTTTTAATTGGCTAACTAAAAAGATTACAATATTCAAGCTTTCGAGGCAACTCAGGCCCTTTCTTCAGGCGAGATGTAATACAGAAACTGGAGTTCCCTGTGTTTATATACTGTACACACTAGGACAAGAAACAAAATTGGTAAATCTTTAAGTGAGACATCTTAAATGTAACAGATTAATAGATTCATTCAGGCTAGGGTTAATTTAACAAGAGAGAGAAGAACAATGTATGGTCAAGATCTTTGGATAAGATAACTGTCCAGCAAAGTCCTTTGAAGTTTGTAATGAGTTTTTGAAAACAATGTAGATTTGTAGACAGGTTGTCTGTGTCATTTTGAGAGATGTAAACAATCCTCATATCTGGCCATAAGACCCATGTCTCTATTCAAACCATGTTGTAATGTATTAAATTGAAGCATGAGTTTGATATCCCATTCTTTTCTCTCTTGCTGTGTTTTGAAGTTGCCCATAAGCACTGTGACTTTAAAGTCCCTCTCACAGTGTCCATGGCTGTTGAAGTGGGTCACTACAGGAACATCTGTGCTTGTCACATTTAATGTGGCACCTGTGTAAATTCATTCTCTGGCGGAGTGTTTGTCCAGTTTCTCCCACATAGAGTGCTGTGTCAGGACATTTCATGCAGAGAATTAGGTAGACCACATTAGATGATCTACAGGAAAATGATCCCTTTATGTGATGTTCAAGTCGGCAGTGTGGTATAACTATACGGTCTGTATTATAAATGTAGGCACACGTTTTACATCTTTTCTGTAGGCAGGGGGATGTGCTATTTTCTGTTGGTTTACTTAAGGAGTTTCGGGCAATTAGTTGCTGAAGGTTTGGTGGTTGTCTGTATGCCAGGAGGGGAGGTTCAGGAAATACATTTTTCAGTGTTTTGTCATTGTTCAGCATTGGCTGAAGTTCTTCTATAATTTTTAGAAGTGTTGCAAGATGTGTGTTGTAGGTGACAACAAGGGGATGCAGTTCTTGTTGTCTTTGTTTTTATATTCAGAAAGGTTGTCTCTGTGTATGGCAGTAGCTCTTCTTATTCGAGTGTCTGTTGTTTTGGGGGTGTAACCTTGTCTGATGAAATCTTTTCTGAGCTCCTGCAGTTGTTGATCCCGGTCTGTCATGTCTGAGTAAATACGATTGAACTGTATTGCTTGGCTGAAAATAATGGAGTGCCTTACATGCTTGGGGTGGAAGCTATCACTTCTTAGGTAGGCCCGTCTGTTTGTTGGTTTGTGAAAAATAGAAGTTACAAGGGTGTTGTCTTTCAGTTGAACGGTGGTGTCAAGGAAGCTGACTTCTTATGATGATGAGAAACAAAGAGATATGATATTTGAGTAATGTTGTGCACTCTCAATGTTTTTTAACAATGGCTTTCTCTTTGCCAGTTTCCCATCAAACTGTCTGCACAGCCTCTCCAATATGATCCAGTTGTAGCGGGGCCAAATAAGTGTTGTTGTTTATTGTGTTTGCACTCTGTCGTGTCTCGTCACATCACCCCATTTAAACTAGTATGTGTTTGTTTAAATTTTGTCCTCGTAAGAAGAAACGGGGAAGGTTGTTGCGGGGAGGCAGCGACCCCCTGGAAACATCAGAACTGGAGGTTTTTTTCCATTACATCTGGCTCATTATGATTTAAATGGAAAAGGAGGGAAAGAAGAAGGAGAGAGAGGAGAGAGAAGGAGATTCACCTAACCACAACCGATCATCAATTTCTGCCTTCATTCGCATCGCAACATTTTTTCAGTTTGCTTCTCACTCGGCCGGATTACTGCAACGCATTCATCACCAGAAACCACGGGGTTGGACATTATTTTCCACCATCGCTGAGGAATCACGGTGAGATTGTTCCGGTATTTCATTCGGGAGAATCAAACACAAACATTTTGGGACAGCTATCAATAATTTGGACAGTTATTTACCCAGACTTATTTTCACATTCATTATCATTTCAGTATTCATTCGTTGTCATTATTTGTATTGTGTGTTTGTTATTCGTGTGCAGGGATAAAGGAGGATTTATTATTGTATATATATTGCCTTTCACTTTGGTGGTCTGGTGGAGGGGTATATATATATTACGCCGGCATTTTGTATTGTATTTTTCATTTTATTTTATCTATTACTGCGCTTGATTTACATTTGGATATTGTTTGCTTGTGTTTAACCGTCGATTGGAGAAAAGTATTATTTGTCAGAGGTACAGCTTGGTAGATTTAGGTTTACCTGAGTAATTTATCCAGTCCACGGGACCTGGTATTGCGGCTGCTGGCTGGGTAAGGGGTCGGCCGTTACACAGTGCAGTTTGTAACTCTTTCAGGGTTATCATAGGTCTCTTGGTGGCCTCCCTCACTAGTCTACGTCTTGCGTGATCACTCAGGTTTTCGTGCTTGGCCTGCTCCAGGTAGATTTACAGCTCTGCTATAATCTTTCCATTTCAAAATGACTAATTTAAATGGACTCCAATGACTATTCAGTGACTTGGATATTTATTTTGTCTCCATCCCCTGACTTGTGTTTTTCAATCGTCTCTTCAGTGAGTAACTCTTTTGTCTTCATCGTGTAGGTTAGGACATAGCACTGACTCACCACAAGCTGGACCTTTCAGTTACAGAAGTGCATTTATACTGCAACCAACAGAAACCCCAGACAGGTGACCTCCACTGAACTAATTATTAGATTAGATCAACTTTACTCATCTCAAGGGGAACGTTTAGATGCACACAGCAGCAGAAACACAGGACAAATAATACAATTAATCAATAAATAATGTAACTTCTACAACCAATTGGCTCCACCAGCAATGATTTATACTTACACAATCCATTTATTGTACTTTATATGTGTAATTAGTTTAGACCACTTTGCAGAGATCTGTTTTCATTTTGACATTAAAGTGTATTTTTCTATTGAGCAGTGTCAAAAAAGTCAAATCAAATTCATTCTGATTCAATGTTGTATAATGATAAAATGTGAAAACTTCCAAGGAGGTGAATACTTTTTATGGGCACCGTAAACCCTTGAAAATGCAGAAATGAAACCAAGATCTAGAAATGTAATCTCTAAAATTGAAAAAGAAGTAAACAACGGCAAAATATTAGTGCAGTGCTCCAGGAGAACGGCTGTTTGTGCGCTTTCTCGGATTGCGTTCACTTAGAATTTTCACTCTGTACTATAATGTATTTATGATGACAGATGAAAGGTGAGGCAGAATTGGTGTAAAACAAACACGTGTGTTCTGAAATGACTGGTGTTCCAACCAAGGTGGGTCCCTGCTTGGTATCAAAGCTCCACTGGCCACCATGACAATAAGACTGGCTTAAGCTGGTCTGGAAATGGATGGATGGATGGATGGATGGAGGAAACACAGGTAAGTCAATTCATTTTCATATGCAGGTCTTTATAACTAGGCCTGGATATGCTACCCATTTTCACACATCTTGTATTAGAAATGACTAGTGTGACAGATGGCTGGGGAGCCGTTGTAGAGGAGGGGAGCAGATGTGTGCAGAGCGCTAGATGGCAGCGCCACTGGGTTGCAGCGGCGTCTCAGATTCCCGCAAGGCTTCATGGGAGTTGGAGTTTGGCACAGCCCTGGTGGGTTCTGTGGGGGCCACTAAGGGGAGCTGCAGAGCCCTACTTTGGGCTTCCACCTGGGAGGGAGTACTTCCAGATAATGGTGATGGGCCACCTGAAGTGCTCCCAGGTGCAGGATAAAAGGGACCGCCTCATTCCACTCGAGGACCCACAGTCGGGATGAAGAGAGACAAAGCTTGCCGGAGGAAGAGTGGAGGTGGAAAGACAAAGACAGACAGAGAGAGAGAAAGAGAAGGAAAAGAAGAAAAGTGTTCTGTGTGGTTTATTGTACTGTGCTTGGTTCTGGTGGGAGACAGGTGAAAAGCGCCTTATATGCTTGGGGTGGAAGCTATCACCTCTTAGGTAGGTCCATCTGTTTGTTAGTTTGTGAAAAACAGAAGTTACAAGGGTGTTGTCTTTCAGTTGAATGGTGGTGTCAAGGAACCTGACTTCTTATGATGACGAGAAACAAAGAGATATGATATTTGAGCAATGTTGTGCAACTGGAAGTGGTTCGGATGACCTTTTCCTCTATCTCGGTATACGAGAAAGTCGAGGGGAGTGCACTCCCAATTTTTTTAACAATGGCTTTCTCTTTGCCACTCTCCTATCAAACTGTCTGCACAGCATCTCCAATATCATCCAGTTGTAGATAGATAGATAGATAGATAGATAGATAGATAGATAGATAGATAGATAGATAGATAGATAGATAGATAGATACTTTATTCATCCCAAGAGGAAATTCACATAATCCAGCAGCAGTATACTGATACAAAGAAACAATATTAAATTAAATCGTAATAAAAATAAAAAAGCAGACAATAACTTTGAATAATGTTATCATTTACTCCCCCGGGTGGAATTGAAGAGTCGCATAGTGTGGGTGAGGAACGATCTGCTCAGTCTGTCAGTGGAGCAGGACAGTGACAAAAGTCTGTCACTGAAGCTACTCCTCTGTCTGGAGATGATCCTGTTCAGTGGATGCAGTGGATTCTCCATGATTGACAGGAGTTTGCTTAGTGCCCGCCGCTCTGCCACAGAAGTTAAACTGTCCAACTTTAATCCTACAATAGAGCCTGCCTTCTTAACAAGTTTGTCCAGGCGTGAGGCGTCTTTCATCTTTATGCTGCCACCCCAGCACAGCACCGCGTAGAAGAGGGCGCTCGCCACAACCGTCTGGTAGAACATCTGCAGCATCTTACTGCAGATGTTGAAGGACGCCAACCTTCTCAGAAAGTATAGTCGGCTCTGACCTTTCTTACACAGAGCATCAGTATTGGCAGTCCAGTCCAATTTATCATCCAGCTGCACTCCCAGGTATTTATAGGTCTGCACCCTCTGCACAGTCACCTCTGATGATCACAGGGTCCATGAGGGGCCTGGGCCTCCTAAAATCAACCACCATTTCCTTGGTCTTGCTGGTGTTAAGGTGTAAATGGTTTGAGTCGCACCATTTAACAAAGTCCTTGATTAACTTTCTGTACTCCTCCTCCTGCCCACTCCTGATGCAGCCCACTATAGCAGTGTCATCAGCGAACTTTTGCACGTGACAGGACTCCGAGTTATATTGGAAGTCTGATGTATATAGATTGAACAGGACCGGAGAAAGTCCAGTCCCCTGCGGCGCCCCTGTATTGCTGAACACAGTAAGTGTTGTTTATTCTGCTTGCACTCTGTCGTGTCTCGTCACATCACCCCATTTAAACTAGTATGTGTTTGTTTAAATTTTGTCCCAGTAAGAAGAAACAGGGAAGGCTGTTGCGGGGAGGAGGAGAAGAGGTGGAAAGACAAAGACGGACAGAAAAAGAGAGAGAGAGAAGCAAAAGAAGAAAAGTGCTGTGTGCGGTTTATTGTACTGTGCTTGGTTCTGGTGGGAGAAAAGTGTTTTCCCCTTGGAAATAAAGCTTTGTGTGTTGTACAGACTTGTGCCTGTGTCTATGTGTGTCGGGTTTAGGGAGCTGGTGTTCCTCCTGGTGGCCATGCTGATTATGCATACATTTCAAAATAATAATAAATGTGATTATATCCTTTTGACACATTTGCCTGACTGTCTGAATAAAGAATGAGTTAAAAGTCTTGTTCACCTATCTACATTTTCTTCTTTTTCAATTTATATAGGAAGATTTGCCTGCTGGTGACCACTCTGTGCAGGCCACTTGTTTAAAATAAGAGGAGATCAACTAAAGGACAATAAAAAAAAACAAAGCAACCCGAATGTGGTGAGCTTTAAAATCTTGCTGGAATAGGAATGTGACACTCACTCTGCGAGGCAATCTTGAACATGAGAGACTTGCTTTTCGAGGACCTTGAAGAGTCCACTTCGTTGTCATGAGTTTCCATGTCATCCACTAGACTCTCACCAATATGATCTCTGACAAAAAGAAGAAAAAAAGACAATTTAATTTAAGTGAACCAGTGAAGATGAGACACCTATTTTGTAATACTTACTCTTGAACTCCTAAATCAAGCTCCTGGATTTTTTTCTCAATGGAAGTTTGCAGATCACATTTTTCCACCGTGTATTCAACAAAGAATGCTTCGAGGACAAAGGCTATAAAAATGCTATGCACATGCAAACAAAAAGAAAACAATAACAGAAGTTATGATTTATTCAATTTACAAAAAACACATATTTAGTAATGCAGTCACGAGGAGCAGCAAGCCCCGTTTGCTATTTGTGGTTTGCTGAACTTTAAATCCAGGGTATCCAAACTTGGGACACAGGCAGAACTTTACTTAATCTTTTCATTGAATGGATACAACAAACATACAGTATTTTGCAGATCTAGTTAAGGTACGACTAGGGCAATTATTGACACCAAAGTGTTTTTTAAAAGGAATTCAACATCTCCTAAAGGTATTAAAAAAGAATATTAGCCAGTCTTAATTAAATAACTGTCCACTTTCCATTTCAATACACATGGGAGCACAAGCTATTCATAAAGTAAGAAACAACTCTGGATGGAGTAGCAGTCCACTACAGGTCACTGTCATGCACGTTCCCTCACTTTCTGACTCAGTTAAATTAAAAGAGAAGACATCATTGGTTAGCAAATTGCAAAGATGTTCCAGACAATTGCTGAAAGCCTTCAAGGGTTTTGTCTTTTTCAACTAATTGACTCAGTAGTTTGCTCAGGATTCTCATGTCCCTGGGAATCTTCATCTGGGTCTCCATCTTGAATGCACTACTTTTTTTTCTTGCTGGAATCCTTGAGGATGAGAGAATTCTACTGAATTAAATGTATTGATGCCTTTGACAATTTTGAAGGCCTGGAGTGGGTTCTGGCAGCACGGTGGCGCAGTAGTAGCGGTGCTGCCTTGCAGTTAGGAGACTCGGGTTCGCTTCTCGGGTCCTCCCTGCGTGGAGTTTGCATGTTCTCCCTGTGTCTGCCTGGGTTTCCTCTGGGTACTCCGGTTTCCTCCCACAGTCCAAAGACATGCAGGTTAGGTGCATTGGCGATTCTAAATTGTCCCTAGTGTGTGCTTGGTGTGTGTGTTGTGCCCTGCCCAGGGTTTGTTTCCTGCCTTGCACCCTGTGTTGGCTGGGATTGGCTCCAGCAGACCCCTGTGACCCTGTAGATATAGCGGGTTGGATAATGGATGGATGGATGGAGTGGGTTCCATGTAGGCTTCTTTAATCAAAATTAAACAGGTCAGAATTCCTTACCCTGTCACTAGATGATAGATAGATAGACATGAAAGGCACTATCTCTATATATAATCTTCATTTGGATCTTGATCTTTGTTGGTCCGCAAATGAATTAGAAGAAGAAGCACTAGATGGCAGTAGAGAGACAGCTAAAACATAGGCATTGCATTAAGAATCTCCTCCAGGCTTATACTACTGAAGACTGTAGTACGCCAGTCACACCTCAAAACACAGACATTCAAACTAAACAAATTGTTGTGCTTTAAATTAACTAAAGAGATCTTCATTTAGATCTTGATCTTTGTTTGTCCGTGAATTCCACGCATGCGTAGACCACCTTTCAGTTTAGTACGGTGTTGTTACTCACGGATGTCAACAATGTGCCGGAATAACGAAAGGGGTGGTGGACAGTGTTACGCTGGTTAGCTCCTGAGGCCTGGTTAGAGAATGAGATTGCCGAAGATAAAAGGTACGTGCCTACGTAACATATGAATGAAAGAAAGACAGTGAGTAAAATGAATGACAACGTAACAGCACGTTCCAGAAATTATTATTGTTACGTTGTAGCCTGCGAGTGCTGAGCGTCTCACATTTGTACCGTGGCTTGCTCACATGTCAGTGAAGTGATCTCTGTTTATGCTTTAAAGAGCCTGGATACCTATGTGTCCCCCTTTAATAACCATTGCTCCGTGTATATTGCCTTACTCTTTGGATTGCCACAAAGCAACCTGCGAGATTGGAGAAAAGTTGAGAAGACATCGTGAGAGGAAACGACAGCGTCGTGAAAACGAGATGGACTGTGAACGGACAGAAGCAGAAATGCTCCTACACCACCACATGATTACTATTCGGACAGTGATTCTGAGTAGGCCGTTCCTATCGAATCAATGTCCAAGGGTTTTCTTTTGTAATTTTGTTTCCCTTATAAAAAATCATAATGCTGTGCGACGAAGGGCCCAGTTCACGACTGGCAGCCGCGTTTAAACAGGGAGCTCTTCACAGACAACTTGAACACGCGCAACGTGGTTGGGCGCACATGGCTAGTATAATATATTAATGATAGATAGATAGATAGATATGTCTGTCTGTCTCTCGCGGGCCTGCGTGTGTGTGTGTGTCTCTCTTAAGCGCGCCTCTGTGTCTGTGTGTGTGTGTGCGCCTGTCTTTCTCTCTCTCGCGCCTGTATGTGTGTGTGACTGTTGCGCGCGCTTGCCTGTGTGTGTGAGTCTGTCTGTCTTTGTGTGTGTGTGTGTGTGTATGTCTGTCTCTCTCTCTCTCTCTCTGCACAGGGAATGCACAGGAAGAGACTGAACATGTGCCGTGTGGCCCTGTCTGCGCATGTGCACTTCACCTGAAGACACACACACATGGACACCTGGACACACACAGGGGTTTTATTAAATAGGATATCGATAGATAGATAGATAGATAGATAGATAGATAGATAGATAGATAGATAGATAGATAGATAGATAGATACTATTCTTTTTTTTATGAGGATGAAGATGTTCTACAGGTATTCGGGGGTCCAAATCAATGGCAGGTTGGACTGGTCTCAGAACACAAAGGAACTATTTAAAGGACAAAAACAGGGCCTTGAAATATTCGGCTGTGGAGTACTGCAGACTGGAAGAAAGTCTCCTCTTCACAGTAGAAACTGACAATTGCTTTCTTCGACCTGCACTGTCAAGCCGTTGTGCTGTGAGGCGCCTGTCACACAATCTGGTGACCCTCACAAACTTGTCTTCTGATTGGCTTGTGACTCTGGCTCTGCCAGATCTCTTCCTATCAGAGTTTCTTCCAGTTTCCATGTGACTTTGGATTGTGTAGGACACCTGTGCAAACTGTTTCCTTCAACATACAAGACTTAATTTACTATAATTGCTGCAAAACATTTTTAGGTTGTTCCCTGATGAAGGCCCATTTGTAATATTTTAAGATTTCCTTTGTTCAGTTTTGCTAACCTAAACTTTAAATTTAAATTTACTGTTTAACTTATCACCTTTTTATGAAATGAAATGATTACATTTGAAGAAAAACTGAAGTGTTCAAAACTTTCGACTGGTAGTGTATATGTGTATTTTTTAAAGAGCTTTAAAAAGCCACATTTTCTCTGGGACCAAATAAAGTTCCATCTATCTAAAATGTATCTAATTTGCAATTTTTGGCTGCAAAAATTAAATTTTTTTTGCTTAACTACACAGAGTACTTTTGTTTGAAACTCAGAATATGAAAAAGTAACTTAATGCTTAAATAAAGAAAAATAATCCTACATAACATTTGAAAGAAGAATATAATAAATATAATACTCTCAAAAGAAAACAAAAATATACTTACTTGATGATGATGATCACCACAATAATGTGAAAAACAACAAAGAATGTTCTTGCAGCAACATGAGTCACCATTGCAAAGCCAGTAGCCAGGAGTAGACTTAGAGTGAAAGAAAATGACGTTAAAAAGAGACGTTAAATCTGCTAGGGTCCATTTTGCCTGGATAGTTCATTAAGTGCCTTCTGCCTGCCTGAATGGCCGAGTACCAACCGCGTGGTGTTTATATATCGAATGGATGACCAAAATATCTACATGCCTAACTCTCCAGATTTGTGTTTTCCATGCAGTTAAAGAATATAACCTGGAAGGTAAAATCTGACTGTGATATAAAAGTAAACGTCAGCAGCAGTATAAATGATCCTGTGGAGCAGTGAAAGGCAACCTTTTTCGAGTTGCGCCGCAGTCCAAACATTTTCTTTCGCAGCGCACCTGAGGGACTGCTCATAAATAAAGTCGTGACGACACAATCTATGAACAATCACCAATAAAAACAGTTCATTTTACAAGTTTGAAAGACATTTTATTAATAAAGGAATCAAAGGATAAATCTTAAATTTAATTAATGTGAACATTGAGATTGATTTTTAGCACATATGAAATTGATGCGAGGATCAATTTTCGAAAGACAGACGCACACTTCCTTGTCGATCATTTGAAGTCTCTCGCGTTTCTTAGACTTCATTTCTGTAAGTATTCCGTTATCTGTTTTTCCAACATAAAATATTTTTTTACATGTTCTCTTTTTAATCAACCAAAAGTTCAAAAACATTTGCAATTTTAAATATTTTACAAAAGTTTTCGCAGCGTCCCTAGAAAATTCCACGGCGCACTGCAGTCGCCCGTCAATGCTGTGGAGGGTAATTTAGAAAAGGGTGATAATTCTGAACAGCTAAAAAAACTGAACAGGTTTTTAGTGTGATGATGATGAGGAATTTGGGAACTTCTTTAATTACTGCCAACTTAAAAACATCAAACTTCACTTGGAGTCACTAATCTCTCTATTCTAAAAAAAAATCTTGGGAGGGAGACAAGACATGATCTTCTCGGAAGACAATTTAACGTCCCATGAGAGACACTTTAACGTCACGCAAGATAAGGCAGTGAGACAAATGGACAGCTGATGTACAGGCCTTTAAATGAATGAAGCGCTGCGCGACAAGCAGCACAAGCATCTCCTTAGGAGCATTCAGCTCCCCCACCCCTTAACATCGTGAGCGGGAGAGACGCAAAGTGGCAGGAGCATAGTGCACCTCCAGGGGGTGTTGAGCAAAGCTAACGAGACACGATCATCTTGGAGAGACACTTTAACGTCACGCGAGACTAGACATTACAACCTTAAGAAGCAAAACTCGTGAAACAGTGACTTTTGCACGTCACACCCTACTTACAAACAATTTAAAACAAGTTCAAAGACATCTAACCTCGCAGTTGTTGGAATGCTTTTCGCAGACACACTTCATGTGCTCCCAGCTCTTAAAACAACGAACAAGGGACAAGCAGAACACGCAGCTTACCAGCAGATGATCTGACCACATCTCCTTAGCGTCTGACCACATCTCCTTAGCGTGCGTTCTGCCCCTCCCTTCACAATGCAAGCAACGTTATACATCCCGCAAGTAAGAGATTTAACCAGGGGCCGGAAATAAACTAAAAGTGAAAATAATGCATATGTAACAATTCCCATGAAAATAACAATGTCTTTAAATTGTATATCCAGTAAACCAAACCCAGGGGTGGATGAGCGAAGTGAGCAGGGGACAGAACCCCCTAGTCTTTCTGAAAATCATGGCCTGGTATGTCATTTTGGACACCAAACACTGTGATCTCATTGAAAAACTTCAAGATATTTTTTGCCAAAATAGAAAACTAATAGAATACTGCATTGTATGGAGTAACATCTTATAAATAAACGTCTACGAGTGGAAGTGCATGTGTCTGTCTTTCCGGCCTGGAAGTGTGAGGCTACAGCATGAAGAACAAAGAGCCGGCAAGGCGGCCCCAAGTTAACGAGTTGGAAGAAGAAAGAAGTACGAGGTTACGGCATAAAGCTGAAAGAAAGCGACTCCATCGGCAAAATGAAACCGGCGAGGAAAGACAAATTAGAGAGAAACTCACTTAGCCGCTGATAGACAAGGGGGGCGAGCATGTCCGCAAAACTAAACCGCCGACTCTGCATTTCAATTTTTTTTCCTGACGATTTCAATAGTGTCTAGGAGCCCAGGCTTTTTACAGCACGGGCTTACACAGCTAGTAATATATAATAGCATTCTCAAACGCGACTACAATTCAAGGTTGCAGGACACTAGAAACTAACCTTGTGGCACTGGGTGCAAGGCCAGGAACAGTCCTGGACAAGGGGTCTGCCCATTGCAGAACCCTCTCATACATGCACCTACCCTCATTACACAAAGGCCATTATGAAACTGTCAATTCACCTCACTACTTGAAATGACAAATTTGATTCATCCCCAAATTGCTAAGAAATGATTGAGGTGGAGTTTGTTCTTTCAGCTGCTACTAATTTTACCGAACTGCCGATTACAGAAGCAACCGCAGTAGAAAATTGTTTCCACTTACACCAAGTACTTTAGAACACACTAGTTTTGTTATTTTGAGCATTTGTTTCCAGCTTTACCCAGGAGGGAATCATCTAACATTTGATAAACATACAAGCACTCAAATCTAGGTCTGTGTCTTCCAGTTGTTTTTAGTCAGATCATCTATTATGTTTTAGCAAACTGCTATCATAAACTTGCTACTGCAGGGAACTTTATTATCTGCCAGACTTTGTTATACTTGTACATGCAAATATATGAAGGAAGCAAACCATAAACAATGCCCAGGATAAGAATCACACCAAGATGGTTCTTGGAGCTGTGAAATTCTATAGGTATATAGAGGGGTGGGCAAAAGCACATTTACAGTTATAAGTATGCAAAGAATAGAGTTTATTCTGGTATTATTATTTATTTACCAGTAACGGCGGACTGCACGATAACATACAGTGAATATTCTTGACTTGAGTATTCATAGTAGCTTGAGCATTCATCCATAGGAGTGGGCAGGAGGAGGAGTATAGGAACCTAATCAAGGACTTTGTTAAATGGTGCGACTCAAACCACTTACACCTGAGCACCAGAAAAACCAAGGAGCTGGTGGTGGATTTTAGGAGACCCAGGCCCTTCATGGATCCTGTGATCATCAGAGGTGACTGTGCAGAGGGTGAAGACCTATAAATACCTGGGAGTGCAACTAGATGATAAATTAACCCGGACTGCCAATACTAATGCTCTGTGTAAGAGAGGATGGAGCTGACTATACTTCCTTAGAAGACTGGTGTCTTTCAACTTCTGCAATAAGATGCTGCAGATGTTCTATCAGATGGTTGTGGTGAGCGTCCTCTTCTACGCAGTGGTGTGCTGGGGAGGCAGCATAAAGAAGAGGGACACCTCACACCTGGACCAACTGCTGAGAAAGACAGGCTCTATTGTAGGTACAGAGCTGGACAGTTTGACATTCGTGGCAGAGCGATGGGCACTGAGCAGGCTCCTGTCAATCATGGAGAATCCACTGCATCCACTGAACAGGATCATCTCCAGACAGAGGAGCAGCTTCAGTGACAGACTGCTGTCACCGTCCTGCTCCACTGACAGACTGAGGAGACCCCACACTATGCGACTCTTCAATTCCACCCAGGGGAGGGTAAATGTTAACATTTTACAAAGTTATTGTCTGTTATACCTTCATTGTTATCACTCTTTAATTTAATATTGTTCTTTATCAGTATGCTGCTGCTGTAGGATGTGAATTTCCCCCTTGGGATTAATAAAGTATCTATCTATCTATCTATCTAGTTTTCATACTCCTTCTCTGTACGTTTAGCATTCGTTTGCTCAGAGGTTGATGTGCTTGCTGTTTCCTGTGCAGCTGTTCTTTTCTCCACCATAGCGGCCCGCTTCTTCTCTTCTTCTGTCGGCATCTTTTAGCGTTAAAACTGATTAAGTCAGCTTTTGTGTTGCAATTACTTATTACGTTTTCTTTCATTTTTCACTCAAGTTGGCACTTAAAGTCTTCAATCTGCCTCAAGAATGATTTAAGATATTTAGAGGTAGGGGAAGTGACGGTGAAAGTAGTAGGGATGAGAACGGCGCCCGTACGCATGCACCACACTGCCGCCCTGCTGGCCACTGCAGAGAGTTGATTCTACAATACAATAAAATAAAAATAAAAATAAAAAAGGAATAACCTTGGAGGTCAATCATCACCCGAACGTGGACAGTAGGGGTCATCTATACTAATAAAAGGCAAAGCCCTCACTCACTCACTCACTCACTCACTCATCACTAATTCTCCAACTTCCCGTGTAGGTAGAAGGCTGAAATTTGGCAGGCTCATTCCTAACAGCTTACTTACAAAAGTTGGCAGGTTTCATTTCGAAATTCTACGTGTAATGGTCATAACTGGAAGGTATTTTTCTCCATATACTGTAATGGAGTTGAGCTCGAAAGCCGTGGGGGGCGGAGTTTCATGTGACATCATCACACCTCCCATGTAATCACGTGAACTGACTGTCAACGCAGTACGTAGAAAACCAGGAAGAGCTCCAAAAAGCGCTGAAGAAAACATGCATTATATAATTCAGAAGGCAGCGAAACAATAAGAAGTGAGTGACATATACAACCATATTCATGAGTGCTGCTACTTCGGAAACAAAGCACGGTGTAAACCTAAAGTTTAAATTAAGTTCATAGACAGGCTACCGCTGGCGTTTGTCATACCCACGGGTAATGCAGGATACAAGTTTAATGAGAGGACGCAGGATATAAACTAAACTTTGTAACTAAGTTAAAATTGCAGGTGAGGGGCTGTGCTTATGCAAATTCCGAGAGACTGTGTTTGTGGGGGATTGACAGTTAAGGCGGGTGGGGGAGTCACGTCATCATCTCCCCTCCCATTCATCTCATTTCGCTCTGAGCTGAGCTCGGCAGCTGACGCAGTGTAACGACTTCGTCACACTGCCACCAAATACTCACAGAAAAATCCACAAGTTAATACACACGCTGTGTCTAGAGTTTCTCCACACTGAATCCTCCAGGCACTACTTACAAAAGGTTACATTATTTTTAAAATGTTTCCTTTTCTTAGCACAAGCACAGCTGAGAAGCTTCGATGCATATGCTCCATAGCGTGTTAAAAAATCATGCATTTAATCACAAGCAAAGGGGAACTTCTGTCAATGCATGATTTCCTGGTACACCGATTACATTGATCAGCGCTTCCCAATTCATTTTACCCTCGCACCCCCTTGGTTTGAGAAGAAGTATGAAAAAATATGAGGTTAACACAGAAAAACAGATCACCAATTGAAGCTTTATGAATAATCGATTCGCCATCAATAATTGTTTTGGTAAAGCCATACTCAGTGTAATCCTCCTTCCATTTTATAATTTTTCCGCCACTAGACATGAATAAATGAACGGTAAAAAAGTAAGAGCTAAGCGAGGGTGACTTATTCAGGCAGGCAGGCAGGCACGGCTCAAAAGATCGAATTTGGATATAAGTAGCTTCTATTTAGTCGCCAGAAATATCTTTGTTAGGAATGGAAGTTGAATTTAGTCTTTAAATTTCTATGGTAAAGAAAAAGTTATGCAATGATGACATTTAACTATATAAAGTCAAAACTTTTATATATAAAGTCATTCGCGAATATATAAAGTCAAAACTTGATTATATAAAGTCACTGTCGGAATAAATAAAGTCAAAACTTTAATATATAGCCTAAAGTCATTCCCAAATATATAAAGTCAAAACCTGAGTATATAAAGACGGCGTTGGAATATTTCGGAATATATAAAGTAAGCGCTGGAATATATAAAGTCAAAACTTAAATATTTAAAGTCAGCGTCGGAATATACAAAGTCAGCGCTGGAATATCCATACGTTTCCCAACACGTTGAATCCGACCACAGGGTCACGGGGGTCTGCTGGAGACAATCCCAGCCAACACTGGGCGCAAGGCAGGAACCAATCCTGGGCAGGGCACATGTATCATTTTCAAAACATTAACCGAACAGTGTTTTTTAAATTTATTTTTCTGAATACGTTTTTGTTAACTTAGTTCCGTTTAGAGTCGTTTCAATCAATAGATTTTGACTTTCACTTTATATATTCAGGAGTGAGTTTATATACTCCGATTTTGACTTTATATAATCAGGAATGACTTTATAAATTCCGACGCTGACTTTATATATTAAACATTTGACTTTATATATTCCAGCGCTGACTTTATATATTCAAGTTTTGACTTTATATATTCAGAAAAAAGTTTTGACTTTATGTATACCAACGCTGACTTTATATATTCAAGTTTTGACTTTATATATTCCGACAGTGACTTTATATATTCAAGTTTTGACTATATATATATTCTGACGCCGACTTTATATATTCACAAAATCAATTTATTTGCCTGTTTGGCATCCCATAGTATATGTGTGTGTATGTATATATGTACACATGTATGTATGTATGTATATTATATATATATATATATATATACTGTATATGTATACGCCAGCAACACTCGTGACAATGACAAAACAATTACATTGTCAATCATGTTACGTTATTATTAAAATGTTTCCTTTTCTTTTTACTTCTCCGCTGCCAAGCTGGGTATTTTATATATATATATATATATATATATATATATATATATATATATATATATAGATATATAGATATATAGATATATAGATATGACAACAACACTCATATCAAAGACAAAACAATTACATTAACAATCATGTTACGTTATTTTAAAAATTTTTCCTTTTCTTTTTCATAACTTCTTTAACACACTACTTCGCTACGAAGCGCGGGTATTCTGCTAGTGTAGTATATGTGTGCCAAATTGCAGGTCAATAGTTCAAACGGTTTGCGAGTTACAAGTGATTTAAAATCAGACAAATGGACAGCCTTGGTAGCGTATTATATAAGAAGATTACTTAATGTATTATTTATTTGTATTATTTGTCTTCTTTTTCGCCTTCTTATTATTGCTGTGATAACCTACATGTCTTTTTCCATACAAACAACTGTAAACCTACTTTTGCCCACCCCTGTATGTACAGTAAAACCTTGGTCTACGAGTGTTTTGCAAGACAAGCAAAAATGTTTAATAAATTTTAATGTGATAAACGAGTGAGGTCGTGCAAATTGAGTAGTACGTATACACTTTGCCTGCCAAGCGTCACGTGATCACAACTGAGCTGATGGTTCTTCTCTCTCTGCGGGATTGTGGGTAATCGTCTCCCATGCTTGGTCTCAGTTGGCTTGCCTCATTCGTATAGTCGACATCTGTACGAGTGTATAAGGTTTACTATAGCATTGTGACCATGTGTGCGCGAAAAGCATTTTTTTTTATTTTGTGTGCGAGCGATGAATCTGTTTAACGACAATGCAATGTCACATTTCCACAAAATCATCAAAAGGAGACAAAAGCAACTGTCATTGTTCCTTGTTAAAAGTTGCAAAAAAAGAAAAAGACTCCAGTGAGCCAACAGACAGCAGTGACTCTGTTAGTTAGAGTGAAAGTCGTCCTACACAATAACCCTCCTCCTCCTTCTCCTCTCTCTCGTCTCCCTCACAGTAGCCACGATTCTTTTCAAAGGTAAAGTGCAGGTTAATTTGTTTTATGTATTTTTACTTTATATTTTGTATTAATCATTTATATATGAATATTTTTGGGTTGTGGAACAAATCATCTAACTTTTCATTATTTCTTATGGGGAAATTCGCTTTGCTATACGAGTGCTTTGGATTAGAAGCACATTTCCGTGATGAATTATGCTCGCAAACCAAGGGACCACTGTACACTTATTGCAATATACCATTCTTCAATCATTTGTAATGTTTTTACAACTATGAGTTGGCTGGAGCGAATACTGGTAGCATCAGGGAGCAATGTAGGAATCGGCTCTGGATAGGGTCCGCTGTCTCTCTTTCTCTCTCTCTCACACACACACACGCACACCTATTTAATGATAAGGGCCACATGACGTAAATGTGCTACATGCCCACAGACGGTGCTCCGACTATCATTTTAACCAAGGACTCAGGATCTTTGAGGCAGCACCGCTGTGCTTCCATACAGAAGCATATATTGCTTTGATCAGCAGATATTTCATATCATCCACAAAGTTTTTGCATTATTTAATAAAATAAAAAAATTGTCGTTTATCTAGGTGGACCACACATTTTGTAAAAGGATATCATGCCACTGGTTGACAACGGTCAGCTCCAGAAGAAGGATGAAGGAAGACACAATGTCATTAAAATTGTTCTTGCAATATTTGCTCTTTACAAACTCTGAGTCTTTCAGGATGTCATTTCCACAAAACTCACTCAAGGGGTCACTAGAGTTGGAGTTGTAAAATTTGATTTTATTTTTAAATACCTCCATTCCAATGACAGCAAATATGTAGTACACTACCTGTACAAACAAAGAGAGGAAAAATCTGGTTAAGTAAAAACAAAAGATTCATTTATAAAGTTAATATAAAAATTAAGGAACCTAACGTACCAAAATTAGCTGTCCAAAATTAATCATTGTTGGTCCAATGTTAATCAGGGTGTTTATAATGGCACGAAACCTGAAAAATACACACAAAAAAAATATATATATATATTATAGTAAAGTCTACTGAGCTGCATTTTCACTTCAAAAATCAAATTGGTATTTTAGTCTGACATTTCCCATTACATACATTTGGACACATTAATTTGAGCAGAGATTTTCAAAGTGTACTCTGCAACTGAGTGGTCAATGTATTTGAGCAAAGTGTCAAATAAATCACCCAAATATTCAAGCGCCGTTGATAGTTATACAAATGCAAAACTTAAAATAGAGTGGATTCAGAAAGTATTCGGACCCCCTCAGTTACGGCACACTTAATTTATGTTATAAATTTCATTTTAAATGGATACATTTGCCCATCAATCTGCACTCAGTAACTCTAAATGACAAAATGCAACATGTTCTCAGAAAGGTTTGCAAATTGATTAAAAATCCAAAACTGAAATCTTATTTACACCCTTTGCTGTGGCACTCCAAATTGTGCTCAGTGCCAGCCTATTTGCTTTGATTGTTTTTGAGATGTGTCTAGAACTTGAGTGTAGTCCACCAGTGGCAAATGGAATTTTTTGGACATCGGTTAAAAATGCACACATTGCTGTGTATATAAAGTCCCACAATTCACAATGCAAGGTCCTCGGATTTCTCTGTAGGCTGCCATGATCAAACAGTTGGTGAGGCATAGATCAGGGCCAGGGCATGAAGATATTTCTTAAGCTTTGTGAGACTTCAATAATTTTAACTCTTTTAGGGTGGATGTCGACTTTTGTCGACACAAGGAGTTGAGGGTGGATGTCAACATTCAGGGGCAGAGTGGCGACAAAATACTGTAGACATCGATAACGCTCACCGTTACGCTATAGGTAGACCCTCTTTGCTAGGAGGACTGTTAAACTCATTGACTTGTCTTGAGTAGCATAGAGTAAACAACGTCTAGAATGGCATCGACATCAGGTGAGAGAGCAAAGCAAAATATTCGGTGCATATTATTATTAGTTTTTTGCGTATTATTGCTGAATCCAATTCGACTTATCAAACTCAGATTTTGATGCAAGTGATCTGGAGATCGAAAACAGACATCGAGTACTTGCATCAGCTGATCGTAGTGCTGAAAGTGCTCGTGTAACTGACACGCCTATGGCAACATTCACCTGAAATAACTACACAGTCATAGATCCGTGAGATGCAGACTGGCAACTGGACTTCATCAAACGACACAGTGTACCAGTGGACATTATGCATCACCAGCCACTTCAAGGGTTTATTTTTTTTCCCTAAAGTGCCTTTTGGCTTATGAGTGATGAGACAAACAGGTACGTAATAAGTAGATGAATTTACATACTGTAGAGGCTCATGGAACATAAAACAGAATGACATTTGTCATAAATAAGTAGTTTATATTGATTAATGTGTAAAACCATTTATTTGTGTGCTTTTCAAAAAAGTTTTTTGGAAAAATATTCAGCCCTGTGACAAAAGTAAAAAAAAAAAAAAAAAGCCTTGAATGAGTTCAAATAAAAGAATTTTGGAACCAACAGGGTTTTTCCTAGAGATGGCCATCTTGCCAGACTGACTAACAGGTAAAGATTGGCCTTGGTGAGGAAGGTGATCAAGAAGTCAATGGTCGCTCTAAGAGCTTCAGAAGTACTCTGTTGAGATGGGAGAACCTGTCAGAAAGATGGTGGCATTCTATCAATCAGGCGTTTATGGCTAAATGCCTAGGTCAGGGGTCGGGAACCTATGGCTCGCGAGCCAGATGTGTCTCTTATGATGGCTGCATCTGGCTCGCAGACAAATCTTTATAAAAAAAATAATAACGTTAACAATATAAAACACTCTCATGTATTTCAATCCATTCATTTCCTACCGCTCATGTTCATGGTTGCAGGTGGCTGGAGCCGATCGCAGCTGTCCTCCGGGGCAACACCAAATTTTTATTGGATAATGCGTAACGTACACGGGTCATTGTGAGGTCAGGAAGTAAACTTCTCTCCTTTTAATGAAGTAGTCAGCTAACTAATTGCAGAAACCCTTTTATCGAAGAAGATGGCTAAAAGAAAAAACGATGAGGAGTATCGTACTTTTCAGCAGGAATGGACAGAGGAATTCGCCTTTGTGGAGAGAGCAGGTTCTGCAGTGTGTCTAATATGCAATGATAAAATTGCATGTCTGAGCGAAATCCGGATTTTTCTTGAAATGAAAAACGTTGGGCATCCTGAGTTAGCTAACACTGAGTGGCTCCTGAAGTTCTGCTATCTTGTGGACATGACTGAACATCTGAACCAGCTCAATGTGAAAATGCAAGGCGTTGGAAATACAGTCTTATCCCTTCAACAAGCATTTGAAAACAAGCTAGAACTCTTCATCGCCGACATTGAAACGGGTCGTTTACTACACTTTGAAAAACTGGGAGAGTTTAAAGATGCATGCACAGCAAGTGACCCAGCTCAACATCTTGATCTTCAGCAGCTAGCGGGCTTCACATCTAATCTCCTGAAGTCATTCAAAGGCGCTTTGGAGAATTTCGTGAGCGCACTCGTCTTTTTAAGTTCATCACCTATCCACACGAGTGTGCAGTGGACAGCGCCGACCTGAGTTACATCCCCGGTGTCTCCGTCAGAGATTTTGAGCTACAAGCTGCTGACCTGAAGGCCTCAGACATGTGGGTGAATAAGTTCAAGTCACCGAATAAAGATTTGGAAAGACTTGCACGACAGCAAGCAGAGTTGGCGAGCAAACACAAGTGGGGAGAAATTAAAAAACTTCAACCCGCGGACCAGCTGATTGTCAAAACTTGGAACGCGCTTCCCGTCACATAACACACACTGCAGTAGTATTGCTGTACTGACAATGTTTGGCTCTACGTATGCATGTGAACAGTCTTTCTCACATCTAAAAGAACATTAAGACCAACCTACGATCACGTTTAACGGATGGAAGTCTCAACGTCTGCATGAAGCTTAACCTCACCACGTATCAAGCAGGCTACAAAGCCATCAGCAAAACCATTCAGCACTAGAAGCCGCATTAATGGTAAGAAGAACTTTTTTCATCATTGTTTAGCAACTACATAACAACGTTATTAAAAAGAATTCAGAGACTTATTGTACTTTAAAAGTGTTGGTCTTACATTAAATGCACACATTTACTTGTATTTAGTTTTAAACATATTGTATGGCTCTCACGGAATTACATTTTAAAATATGTGGCGTTCATGGCTCTCTCAGCCAAAAAGGTTCCCGACCCCTGGCCTAGGTGGAAGCCAGTCTTGTGTTAAAGGCAAACAACAGCCTGCTTGGAGTTGGACAAATGGCATTTAATTGGGACTCTGATGGTCAAAGGAAAAAGATTCTCTGGTCTGATGAGACAAAGACTGAACTCTCTGAACATAGTTCCAAGCACTATGCCGGACACTGCTCATCACCTCCTTATTGGTGAAGTATGGTGGTGGCAGCATCTTGCAATGGGGATGCTTGGATGCTTCCCAGTGGTAGAACCAGGGAGGATCCCTACAGATTTTATTTTTTTTCTCCAGCCGTCTGGAGTTTTTTTTTTGTTTTTTCTGTCCACCCTGGCCATTGGACCTTACTCTTATTCTATGTTAATTAATGTTGACTTATTTTATTTTCTTATTGTGTCTTTTATTTTTCTATTCTCTATTATGTAAAGCACTTTGAGCTACTGTTTGTATGAAAATGTGCTATATAAATAAATGTTGTTGTTGTTGTAGAACCAGGGAGATGGATGGAAGAATAAATGCAGCGAAACACAGTTAGGTCCTTGAAAGAAATCCTGCTCTGGAGAACACACAACCTCACACTGGCGTGACTGTTCACCTTTCAGCATGTTAATGACCCAAAGCATGCAGCCAAGATGATGCTGGAGTGGCTTTGAGACAAGCCTGACTGTCCTTGAGTGAGCCAGCTAAAGCTCACACTTAAACCCCATAGAGGATCCAGTGGCGTAGCAAGGTCTGGTGGCACCCGGTGCGGAGTTTAAAGCTGTCACCCCCATGTCCACCAAAATAAAAAATGAAATTTTTTTTATTCATTTGGTTAAGTAAAGAGGGCATAATGTTAATTATTTTGTAAACAATTTTTTATGAATAAAAAAAAAAAGTAAAATGCCTTTTTATTAATAAGCCAGTTTAACGTACAATGTAAGAAATCTTTTTTCATAGTGATAGTACCTAGTGCATAACTTTATTATTGTTATAATACAATTTAATGAAAACTCAACTGCTTACAAGTTTCGTTCTCTAGGCTCTAATCCAACAAACTGTACTTTAACATGATACTTAGAATCTCTTCTTTCTAACTTTTTGTTCTGCAGATTTTGAAATTGCGTTATGAAAATCGATACCTTCAGCTATACTATTTTCAATTGACAAAATGGCTAAGCTAGAGAGTTGTGCTTGGTTCATAGTGGATGTGAGATAATTCTTAATTAGTTTGAGTTTCGAAAAACTCCTCTCACGTGATGCAACAGAAACACATACTGTAAAGTTAAGAAAAATCTTAATGCTAAAGTGAAATTGAGAACAGAGTCTAAAAGTTCATATTTACCCACAAACTCTAAGAATCTTAAGGAAGTCCAACCAAGAGACTCTTCTTTTGGAACTTTGGCGGCTTTTCGAAATCTTCTTAGGCGTGGAATTTCTGTACGGATACCATCTGCAGAAAGCTCATTGTAATTTTCAACCAAACTTTGTAGAAACTTGGGAAGTTCAGTTTCTGTGGTTTCGATCAGATTGCTGGGCTCTAAGACTGCAAACCGATCGGATATACTGTACATTCCATGCCTTCGCAACGTGTATGATACACTCCCACGCATCACACAATAATACTAAATCATTACAGCATCACATCGTTCACCCGCAATCTGCTGCAATTAGGGATTGTTAAAGCCCATGTAAATTATTTGACCTGTTATTTTATGTAACAAAAAAGGCGCATTAATACAAAACCGGCAATTTTTTGTCACCCCCTCAGAGCTGGTACGAGGTGCGGACTGCACCCACCGCACCCGCCTTCCTACGCCACTGAGAGGATCCATGGAGAGACCTGGAGATGGTAGTTCATTGAGACTTCCTATCCAGTCTAACAAAAGCTTGAGGGGATCTGAATCGAAGAATGGGATAAACTGCCCAAATCCAGGTATGCAAACCTTTGTAGTGACTTACCCAAGAAGACTCAAAGCTGTAATTGCTGCCAAAGGGGCTTCTAGAAGCTACTGAATTAAGGGGCTGGATACTTATATAAATGAGGGAATTCTGTTTTTGATTTTAAATACATTTGCAAACCTTTCTGGAAACATGTTTGCACTTTTTGGTTATGGGTTACTGAGTGCAAATTTATAGGCATAAAAACCAAATCCATCTGTTTAAAACTAAACCTGCAACACAGTAAAGGAGTCTGAATACTTTCTAAATCCACTGTACGTACTCTTTACTCACAGAAAATGCGCGCTTACCAAACTTTATCTTAACATAAGCATCATAACATTGAGCCACCTAATGTGTCATGTCCTGCAATTTTTCTAACTTTCCTCCTCAGCACGATATTTCGTATGCTTCAACAGCTGAACATGAATTCTACATGGACAGTTTTGGTCATTGCAATTCTAAAATCCAAAGGAAATAGACGTAGTTTGACATTATTGTTGTAACTGAGCACTGAAATGAGATGTTGTGGCCTAATGCAAAGCTTCCAGTCACTCAGGTATAATATTTAAAAACAATAAGGCTGCTGTCTAACCTCTGCACTCATAACTTAATATTTCTATCTTTCACATAAATCCATCTGCTAAAATAAACAAAGTGATTATAATGTTTAAATACCGTATATCTTCCAATAGTATCCCTGGCGTTTATTCAAAAAATTATGCGGACGGCCCGGCGTTTAAAAGAGACCGCAGTTGTTGGAGACCGGCTATTATTCGCCTCGCAGATGGAATGGTGATGGATAAACGGGGTTCATTTGGCAGTAAAATACGGTATGGTACCGTATTTACGGTCACAAAATGTAGGCAACAACACCGGATGAACATTTCAGGATTTAATGAAATTATCAGTACAGCAGTACGGTCTTATTAAAGCAGTATACAGTACGGTACTACCGTAAGCATGAAAAACAGGTACGGTAGACGTCAACTTTCTCGCCAATGATGCCACCAGCACTGGCCTGCACCAGTCCGAATTTCGCACAAAAGCGCGCATCAGCCCGACAAGTCCCCTGTGGAACATAAGGAAATGCAATAAGCTCCAAACTCACGCATATACGTGTACATTACGACACGAGACTGGATAAGATACAATAAACTACAGTACTTACCATTTACTCATCGTCTGAATAGGTAATGATTGCTTCGTTATTTGCGAGTTCTTCTTCATCTTCCTCTTCTTGTGATGGCAATACAGGTACTCCCATTGCTTGTTGTCGCGCAGTAATCAGTTTTATCAGGATTAACGTGTCGAAGATGGCATTTTCATGTTCTTCCCACCACCTCTGCCCCCCCTGTGGGGTTATGATTGACGTGGAGATGAAAGGGCAAAATGCACACAAAGAAATTTTTTTTTTTTGCTTTCTCGCTTCCTCGATAGCATCCGACGACAAAACATTTTTGCCACAAAAAGGTACTTACCGTATGATTCACTGCAGGAGGGCGGTAGCCCAGGTGGTACAAAAAGAGGATTAGCGTACAAAAAAGGCGGTGGGTCATTGGAGATCAGCGCTTAAAGGAGACCGGCTACTATTAGACACTGGCGTCTATTTGTCGCGACATCTCTTTATTGGAAACAGGCGTCAATAAGGAGCCGGCCACTACTAGAAGATATACGGTACTCACGTATAAGTCAGGTCTTGAAACCCGAAAAATCAATCATAAAATCAGACCCCAACTTATACGCCCATTCAAAACCGCGACACTTAATCATTATTTATTTATTTTTAACATCTTCCTGCCTCCTCCAATCTTGCGTCAGTTTCTCATACGCATCGAACTTTGTTGCAGCAGCGCAGTTACCAATTTCTTTTGCTACTTCAATGACGTATAAATTAAAACCAACTTCATATTGTCTTCTTATCAAACACTCAATGGTAGATATGGGATGCTCTTACGATAAAGGTGTATGAGGGAGTAAGATACAAAAAAACACAAATCAGTGCAAATGGTGATTCGGAAGAGTTTGGGTATTACTGTGTGGTCACGTAGACACAATAGAGAGAGAAGTTAGGAGCACACGCTGATACAGCGCATTGCTGCACCCACATAAAAAAAAGGCCATTTGCTCCATGGTTACTCTCTCAGGTGGGCACTAGCATATCATAATCTCTTGGACCAATAGCGTGTGTTTTCCGCATTTGACTTATAAAACCGACATTATAAAATACCAGAAATTATACTGTAAAATCAAGTCCCGACTTAACCGCGAGTATATACGGTATACTTATAAGTGTCTGTTGGCCACAGTTGGTTCACAATGAACCCTTGTCAGCTAATATTGCATCGTTTAACTCAAGATCTCTTAATGGCAAAGCACTGTTATTATCAGAATTTATTACACTCTCCAACCTTGACATGAGCAGCAACCTGGCAAAAACCAAACGATCACGGAGGCGACACAATCGAGATACATTTACTTCAAGAGTTTTGCAGCTCAAGACAAGGAGGAGGAGCCGCAGTAATTATTAGAACTGAACTAAACATCAAAAGAATTTTTTAAAGACTATGAGCATGGGAAAGGAACTATAAAATAAAATTTATAATTATTATTATTACTATGACCCAATTATGCACATACCTACACTCTTACTCACACAGCGAATCCATTTAATATGCACAACTTTCTCAGACCGATGGAGTAGCTCGAACTGTGTCAGATCTTCCTTACACCTCAATAATTTCATGTTGACATGACATGGAGGATTACAATATTGTATTAATGGGTAGCAGTGTCAGTGGCATAACGTTACTATACTAAGGACTTTAGAAATTTGTGTTATAGCCCTGACAAAGCCAATATAAAACCACAAACTCAAGTTGACATGTACTTTTAACACAAATAACGCAGATGTACGGCAACTCCACCACTCCAGTCTGATGTCTCTACAGCATATTGTGAAACATTAACACTGCAGCAATAACTGGGCCGTAGTATGAAAATCTTGACTTTGTTGGTAAACGTTGACCTATCCTTGGACTAGTGTGAACTGTTTATTTTATGTCATTAATCCAATCTGTGTTATTACAGAGTAACGGGGATTGTGGAAGAGAGGTGAAAAAGAGAGTGCAGGCAGGGTGGAGTGGGTGGAGTAGATTATCAGGAGTGATTTGTGACAGATGAGTATCAGCAAGAGTGAAAGGAAAGGTCTACAAGACGGTAGTGAGACCAGCTATGTAATATGGGTTGGAGACGGTGGCACAGGGGACAGAGCTGGAGGTGGCAGAGTTAAAGATGCTAAGATTTGCATTGGGTGTGACGAGGATGGACAGGATTAGAAACGAGGACATTAGAGGGTCAGCTCAGGTTGGACGGTTTGGAGACAAAGTCAGAGAGGCGAGATTGCGTTGGTTTGGACATGTGCAGAGAAGAGATGCTGGGTATACAGGTAGTCCCCAGGTTACGGACATCCGACCTATGACTTATGAACGGGGCCGCAGCTGCGACGCATGCACCTCAGTAACTGCCGCTCCGTCATCTTCGGCCTTGGTGGCTGGAGGAGGGTGATTGCGCTGCTCGCGCAGTGTAGTATCCCTCAGGTGGCTCCCGGCGGCAAGCGGTGACCCGTGGTCCATAGTCACTGGGGCCACAGCTATCGCTCGTGTACAGGACGGAGGCTTGATGGGGCGGTTCACTGCTCACCCACCACACCACCGCAGCTACTGCCCCTAACTGGACGGAGGCTGGATGGAGCGGAGGGGGGCGTTTCACTGCCCGCCCATCACATATGGCTACCCCATTCGTTCTCGGTGGGTGGCTGGTAATGCTGCAAGTGGTGACCCAGTTGTGGCTGAACAGAGGCCATTGAGGGTGAACCGGGAGGCAGGGGGTAGCATTGTAGTGTGCCTCGGATGGCTGCCTGTTGAATGGGGCAGTGGTGGGCGATTCACTATCCACCTTTGGCCACACTGTGTTCATTCTCAGTGGGCGGACATTGCAGACTGCATACTGTAGTGGGGGTGACTGTGTGGTGGGCGGGCTGTGAATCGCCCCTCGGCGTCCCCATTCATTCTCAATAGCAAGCCTGCTTGTACTGTTACGCACATAGCAGGAAGTTGTCTCTTGTCAGTACATCAGATGTCTTGACGACGGGTGCCTTCCTGCTGTGATAGCGTGGACAGTGCTGTGCAGAAGAGCTCATCTTAATCTTTTGTCTTCACCCTTCAACAATGACTCTGATACAAAAATCTGATGCAAGTGCTGGTGATACAGTAAAGAAGAGTAAAACCAACACCATGGAAAATAAAGTAGAAATAATAAAAAGGTCAGAGAGAGGTGAAACTCCATCATTCATTGGCAGAGCACTTGGCTATAGTCAGTCAACAATAGTATTTATTAAAATAATGTAGCTGTTCCGACTTACATACAAATTCAACTTAAGTACAAACCTATAGTCCCTATCTCGTATGTAACCCGGGGACTGCCTGTATTGGAAGAAGGATGCTGAGGATGGAGCTGCCAGGTAAGAGGAGAAGAGGAAGGCCTAAGAGAAGGTTTATGGATGTGGTGAGAGAAGACATACAGGTAATGGGAGTAACAGAGTAAGATGACGAGGACAGGAAGAAATGGAGAAAGATGATCCTCTGTGGCAACAACCCCTAACAGGAGCAGCCGAAAGAAGAAGAAGAATACAATCAGCATTATATTCAATAAAAACGTGGATGATTAAACTGTCTAACTTCAATCTAGAGTCTGCATATTAAGTAGCCACTATGGCTGCTCCTCTCACATGATGGGTCTAATACGCAATGCATAAACTATTGCGCATAGGCAGTTCTGTGCCTTTGGAGTTTTATGTGCTGGGACCACAGTGTGTGTCTACTTATTTATCTATCCATGTATGTATTTATTTATTTATTAATTTTAAATAAAAAACCAACTATCTCCTTGGGGACAAATAAAGTTCTATCTATCTAAAGTTCAGATTTCTTATGTGCCTTAATGACATCTGACAGAAAAATGAAACTTTAAAGACAATCAGCTTTCCACTTACCTTTTAATACTGTCAACAATTCGAATGAGCCTGAGTACCCTCAAAATGAAGACAATATCCAGAACTTCCCGGCTGTTATAAATTTCAGCTGAAAAAAAGGAAAAAGGTTAAAATAATCCCCTTTATTTTACTAAAATCCTACTTTAAGACATTTACAAATTCCTCTCAAAATGATGGGCTGACATCCTGTCCAGGATCAAAGAAAAGATGGCTTTGTGCAGATTGTAGCCAAGATGGGCTGTGGTCTTTTCAACCCAAAAGGAATACAACTGATTTCAAAATTAACAGATGCACTAGATTATAAGAGCACAGGAGTTATTTTCAAGGTTCACAGATTCCCTCCCATAATTTAAAAATGTGTTAGGCTAGGCAAAGACTGACAGCAATTTTGAGTTAGCCTGAGTGTTTGCAAGAATCTGCCCAGTGACAGACCAGTCTCACTTCCAGGTTTGGCACCTGTCTTGGTACTGGTGCTGTCAAAATAGGCCCTGGGCCCCTGTCACCATGTAAAGGAAAAGGTTGATCTGGAAATAAAGAGAAAGATGTTAAAAAAAAAATATTAGAAATGTACCAATAAGGCTACTAGTAGTCTACTGTTTGCTATTTGCTTTATGTTTTTTTTTTGTGGATATATATATATTTTGTGGATATATATATTAATATATATACTACGGGGCTCGCTTCGCTTGACAACATTCCCGGCCTGCACTACATGCCAGCCACTTCGCGTCTCTGCCGCTCGTGTTGTGAAGAGGGGGGCTGAACGCACCCCAAGGAGACACGGTCGCTCCTCTGAAATCCCCTATTAAATGGTGATACAATGGGAAACAAATACAGTACAACCTTGGGTCACGAACGTCTCGGAACACATAAAAATCGGGTTACGACCAAAAAGTTCACCAAACTTTTGCACCTGTTCACGACCCCACACTCGGGTGACGAACAAGCCAGTTTTCCTTCCGGTTCGTACGCGCCGATGATTTCCGCACATGTTCAGTCTCTCCCTGTACATTGTTCTCGGTCAGGCATGCGTGCATTCTCTGTGAACTCTTTGTGCTCTATTTCGTTTGCTTTTGCATGAATTTTGCAATTAACCATGGCCTCTAAGCAAGTAAAGAGTGGTAGTGTTGGTGAGAAGAAATGTTTGAAGAAAATTGAAATCGAATTAAAGAAAGAAATTATTGAAAAGTATGAGCGTGGCGTTCGTGTTACCGATCTTGCCGCTGAGTACAAGAAGTCAAAATCTACGATTTCGACAATTCTAAAGCAGAAAGAGGCCATTAGAGCAGCTGGTGTTGCAAAAGGAGTTATAGTGTTAACCGAGCAGAGGCCTCAAGTGCTGGAAGAGGTGGATAAACTGTTGCTAGTGTGTTTGAACAAGAAGCAACTTGCAGGGGATAGCGTAAGTGAGGTGATGTTATGCAAGAAATCCAGAAAGATTCATGGCGATTTGCTGCAAGGTTAGTTTTCTTGGTTGTTCAAGGTTTTTCACAGCAGTTCGTAAGGCTGTAGCATTATCTCTTGCAGTATTAGTTTTCTTGGTTGTTTATGGTTAGTTTTTGTATAAATTACGTATTCTTTTTTCCCCGTGCTTAAAACTCATTAAAAAAAGTGTTTACAGCGAGCGGTTCGTAATTCTTGCAATGTTAGTTTTCTCTGTAATGGTTTTCTCAGTGTTATTCAATGTTTTTACATTAGTTTACTATTACACTGTGCATTCTATGGTATAATTAACTATTTTTGTGCTTAAAAACCTTTAAAAATATATATTTACATACAGTTCGTACAGTCTGGAACGAATTGATTGTATTTACATACAATCCTATGGGGGAAATTAGATCGTGTCACGACCAAATCGGGTTACGACCAGAGTTTTGGAATGAATTACGGTTGTGACCTGAGGTTCCACTGTACAGGTCTTTTTTTTACATCCTCTTTGCTCGATCAGCTGCTGGCTTGCTGCTGCAGTGCCACATGATTTGCATCTCACACAGAACTTCAAATGTTTAAAAGCCTGTACAGCAGCTATGCTACTCTTTGTCTTTTATTTCCGGCCCTGGGCATGGTAAAATCTTTTGGCACAATGTCTTTACAAACCGGATTCCAAAAAAGTTGGGACACTATACAAATCGTGAATAAAAACTGAATGCAATGATGTGGAGGTGCCAACTTCTAATATTTTATTCAGAATAGAACATAAATCACGGAACAAAAGTTTAAACTGAGAAAATGTATCATTTTAAGGGAAAAATATGTTGATTCAGAATTTCATGGTGTCAACAAATCCCAAAAAAGTTGGGACAAGGCCATTTTCACCACTGTGTGGCATCTCCCCTTCTTCTTACAACACTCAACAGACGTCTGGGGACCGAGGAGACCAGTTTCTCAAGTTTAGAAATAGGAATGCTCTCCCATTCTTGTCTAATACAGGCCTCTAACTGTTCAATCGTCTTGGGCCTTCTTTGTCGCACCTTCCTCTTTATGATGCCAAATGTTCTCTATAGGTGAAAGATCTGGACTGCAGACTGGCCATTTCAGTACCCGGATCCTTCTCCTACGCAGCCATGATGTTGTGATTGATGCAGAATGTGGTCTGGCATTATCTTGTTGAAAAATGCAGGGTCTTCCCTGAAAGAGATGACGTCTGGATGGGAGCATATGTTGTTCTAGAACCTGAATATATTTTTCTGCATTGATGGTGCCTTTCCAGACATGCAAGCTGCCCATGCCACACGCACTCATGCAACCCCATACCATCAGAGATGCAGGCTTCTGAACTGAGCGCTGATAACAACTTGGGTTGTCCTTGTCCTCTTTGGTCCGGATGACATGGCGCCCCAGATTTCCAAAAGAACTCGAATCGTGACAGAACAGTCTTCCATTTTGCCACACTCCATTTTAAATGATCCCTGGCCCAGTGACAACGCCTGAGCTTGTGGATCTTGCTTAGAAATGGCTTCTTCTTTGCACTGTAGAGTTTCAGCTGGCAACGGCGGATGGCACGGTGGATTGTGTTCACTGACAATGGTTTCTGGAAGTATTCCTGAGCCCATTCTGTGATTTCCTTTACAGTAGCATTCCTGTTTGTGGTGCAGTGTCGTTTAAGGGCCCGGAGATCACGGGCATCCAGTATGGTTTTACGGCCTTGACCCTTACGCACAGAGATTGTTCCAGATTCTCTGAATCTTCGGATGATGTTATGCACAGTTGATGATGATAGATGCAAAGTCTTTGCAATTTTTCGCTGGGTAACACCTTTCTGATATTGCTCCACTATCTTTCTGCGCAACATTGTGGGAATTGGTGATCCTCTACCCATCTTGGCTTCTGAGAGACACTGCCACTCTGAGAAGCTCTTTTATACCCAATCATGTTGCCAATTGACCTAATTAGTGTTTATTGGTCTTCCAGCTCTTCGTTATGCTCAAATTTACTTTTTCCAGCCTCTTATTGCTACTTGTCCCAACTTTTTTGGGATTTGTTGACACCGTGAAATTTTGAATCAACATATTTTTCCTTTAAAATGATACATTTACTCGGATTAAACGTTTGATCTGTCATCTACGTTCTATTACAAATAAAATATTGACATTTGCCATCTCCACATCATTGCATTCAGTTTTTATTCACAATTTGTTTAGTGTCCCAACTTTTTTGGAATCTGGTTTGTAGTTTATAATTTAAAAACGAAATAGGAATCTGAAAATTTAACAACATTACAATAAAGTTCGAATAAATTCTGAAACAAACATATATATGTAGGTTTTAAAATAAGCATGATTTAAAGTGTGACAAAAAACGTGACATAAAAATGTCACATGAAATCACTGCACAAAATCGTTGCAATTTTAGGCTCAGGATTTTATATATATTGTAGCGACCCGTGGTCGAGTCTTAAAGTTTTCAGAGCTGACTCTGCCATGCACTTCTCCCAAGCTGTCGGCTAGCGGACTGCCAGCGTTATGCACACAGCTGTACCCAGCTCTTTAAGTAGCGAGCACTCGTGTCCCATACACCGCACGACTCCGAGTGTCTCGGCAATAATTGCTTAGATGAAATCTTAGCAATACACAGCTCTGTCCTGTTGTATCTCTTTATTAGAGCAGATAGTCAGAAAACAAAGCTCAATCTCATTGCAAAGCCATTGCCAAGGTCATTAACGAAGCCATCTTTCTCATTGATGGTAACTATTTACAATTTAATAACCCCGGACGGCAATAACCCAAACCCGCCCCACCAGTTGAACACAAACAGATACAACAATTACAACAGGAAAAACAATTCGATTGCCTTGCTAATTTAACACAAAAGTTAACTTTACATAAATTACCCACAATGCATCATGCCCAGCGCTGGCTGCCGGGTCACTACAATATAATAATTTGTTGGCCGCCTGCAAGTGGGGAGGACGCTAGGCAGTAAAAACTTCTCTTCTCTTCTCCCCTCTGCAGAAAGAAAGACTGACGTGCCACCAACCATGATGTCAAGTCCTGGGTCACTACACATGAACCTGCCTCTTCCTCCCAGAAACCATCAAAACTGGAAGTGCAGCCATCTTGGACAGACTCCATCATTTAGGAAGAAGTCTTCACTATCACGCGTCTCCAAACACGTTTTTTTTTTTTTGCTCCTTTTGCGTCATTTCAATATATAGGGTTTACCTTAGGGGTGCCCCAGACCCTTTATGATTGTCTGTCTTGGTCTGACAATATATGAATATAAAAATATACATATATAAATAAATACATATACACACACACATATACATATATAGAGTGTGCTTAGTGTGCGGGTGTGTGTGCCCTGCAGTGGGCTGGCGCCCTGCCTGGGGATATGTTCCTGCCTTGCGCCCTATGCTGGCTGGGATTGCCTCCAGAAGAGCCCCATGACCCTGTGTTAGGACATAGCGGGTTGGACAATGACTGACTAAAAGATTTCCGAAGGAGAAAGGCACAGCCTCATAGGTCCACTGTTTTGACATAACATGACAGTAAAATGAAAACTCATCAAAAGGGTCTTTTTTCTGAAGCGCCTTGAATAATTATTTTTCTGTATCTTATAAACGTAGTTGACAATTACAAGGCCAATTTTAATTTGCCAGTCTTTATGAATATGCATCAGATTCGTGTAATGGGATCTGTGTCTGCATCGTAGGCCAAGTTATGAGCTTTCAGTGGATGTGTTTCTCTTTTTGAATAATTTAGCGCATTATACAAGTTTAGATAACTGACCTATAATTTCCTCAGTCAAGGAAATGCTCAAGTCTGAATGCTGCAGCATGCTTTGCTGCCCAGAACAGTAAGCTTGCTTCATGATCTGGTTGTCCTCTTATGTCCGTTCTTGTTCTTTAATGACAACCATTTTCTTTATCTTTTTCCAAGTCTAAAATCTGTGTCTAGTTTCCATGACATTCATGAAATTTCCATATCCTTTATGGCTGAATTGACAGCTAAACACGACCTAACAATTATGCTACATTGCAGCTACTGATTTCGTCTCCTCTTATGGCCCTCCTGCTGCATGATACTGAAATCAGGCAGCTGATACAGAATTGCCCTGAACAAGTTGCTTGGTACAGATTGTCATATTTTCTTCACCTATGTGTGCTCACCATTGGAATGTCTCATGATATTTATTTTCTAAAAGAACCATTAACAATTGAGTGGTGTTGGACATAAATTGTGTTTTTTAGACTTTTCAAGTTAATGATATATCAGCATTTTCATTTCAGGTGCCTAATTTAAAGAGCCATATTATAAACAGTCCCGTTTATCTAGTGGTCACTAATCTGTTCATTACAATTGACTGGTAGATTTTAGGAATATAATTCATCAATTGTGAAAAATATTGTGTGTTAGAATGTTCATTTAGCTGTTGTTTTTTGTCATAGACAACTACAGGTGCCGGTCATAAAATTAGAATATCATGACAAAGTTGATTTATTTCAGTAATTCCATTCAAAAAGTGAAACTTGTATATTAGATTCATTCATTACACACAGACTGATGTGCTTCAAATGTTTATTTCTTTTAATTTTGATGATCATAACTGACAACTAATGAAAGTCCCAAATTCAGTATCTCGGAAAATTAGAATATCACTTAAGACCAATGCAAAAAAAGGATTTTTAGAAATGTTGGCCAACTGAAAGGTATGAACATGAAAAGTCTGAGCAGGTACAGCACTCGATATTTAGTTGGGGCTCCTTTGGCCTGAATTACTGCAGCAGTGTGGCGTGGCATTTTTGACGACACATGCGAACAGTTCTCCTCACAGCACATCGATCAACGGCCCTGAAATTTACACTGGCATCAGCAGAGGATGGACCATTAAGTTGTTTTTTAGAACAGTTAAAGAGTGACACTCTGGGACGAGGACATGACTGCAGAAAAATGGAGTCGCATCTTTCAAGTAAAAATACAAGCTTTGCAAATTTTGCTTCCTTGATGTAGCAGTTCTTTTCTGAACGTTACTGACTGCATAATAAATAAAGGGTGTTTTCTCGTTTCTTGCATTTCTCTTTTCTGACGTGCGAAAGAACAAAATGAAAAAAGTAATTGTTTTGCATTTTTCATTTTTCCCTTTTAAGTTAATAATCAAATAAGTGTCTCTATTTCTTTTTTAAATGATATTTTCTGAAACGAAATCTCAAATATCAAAAAGTACACGGACCTAAGAGATACAGATCTATTCCAGATCTCAAAACATACGGACAATGTTCTCAGAAAACAAAAAAATCTGCAAAGTGATTGGAAATTTCTTATTGATGGTGACGGTTTTAAGCAAGAAAATTACTGTCCATCTCATTGATTGAACACTAATTTCACACATTCACTCAATGCTAAATATAATGGCCATTTCTATGTGATGGCTAAAATATATTCAATTGCAAGTATCTTATATAAAGTACACTAAGACATCATCTTTTTCACAGAATTCTAAAACACGTATTGAACCGTGTATATTGATTTAACATTCATAGTTACATCTGCAAATGGCAGAGACTGAACCAGTTGGCATCTCTCATTCACAGAAAGTCAATAAATAAAATATTTGATATGACCCATTGCCCTTAGCTTAAATGATATCACTTACTTGATTTTAAGGTCGTATTGATGATAGTGGCTAACAGAGCAGCGATAATAACAGTGGTGTCAAACCTGTGGAACAGAAGATATATGACTGGAGTGAAATGCTACATGATTTTATGGCACTGAAATTTGCACACTAACAAAATATAGTTTTTATAAAACTGCAATATGCTTAACATCTGTAAAGTATGTAGCTGAGATCTCTCTTGTTTTGCGAAACCTGAATTTTTTTTTTTAATTATTTTCTCTGGCTGTTTCCTGAATCATAATCAACAGAAACACCGAAACTCTTCTATGGATAGGCATATGTGTGTAGAAATCACTCATTGACAAAGAACGAAAGAAAGAAAGAAAGAAAGAAAGAAAGAAAGAAAGAAAGAAAGAAAGAAAGAAAGAAAGAAAGAAAGAAAGAAAGAAAGAAAGAAAGAAAGAAAGAAAGAAAGAAAGAAAGAAAGAAAGAAAGAAAGAAAGAAAGAGAGACATTTACTGTAAAATCACAGAACAGAATAACTGGAGTCAAGCTGTGATGTGATTTTCTATGAGGCACCAATGCACAGCATCTTCAACCAGGCACTTGCACTTTGCATATGGCTAATTAAAATGAAATAAAAAGGAGCTACAGATACACAGATTGACTAGGACCAAAACTAAAAGGTGAGAGTATCGTTGCCCTTCAGTGAAAAAGAGAGGAGGTGACGGAATGGGTTAAATCCTACAGCCATTTCAAGAAAGGGACCTGCTGAGAAAATGGTATGAAGTGTTTGTAATGCAAACTGCATAATATTCATCCAAATAAGCATTTTACATTTTCATTTTTACCTTTGCTCTTAATGTTAGGATTACTTCCCTCAAAATGGCTGATAGTTTGTAGTTTTAAAAGTGACCAGTTGTCTTCATATATATATATATATATATATATATATATACACATATACACTGTGTGCACAATTATTAGGCAAGTGAGTATTTTGACCATATCATCATTTTTAATGCGTATATTCCAACTCCAAGCTGTATTAACTTGAATGCTTATTGGATTTAAGCACGCCAGGTGATGTGTATTTGTGTAATGAGGGAGGGTGTGGCCTAAGGAGATCAACACCCTATATCAAGGTGTGCAGAATTATTAGGCAGCTAGTTTTCCTCAGGCAAAATGGGCCAAAAAGAGATTTAACTGACTCTGAAAAGTCAAAAATTGTAAAAAGTCTTTCAGAGGGATGCAGCACTTTTGGAATTGCTAAGATATTGGTGTGTGATCACAGAACCATCAAACATTTTGTTGCAAATAGTCAACAGGGTCGCAAGAAACGTGTTGAGAACAAAAGACGCAAATTAGCTGCCAAAGATTTGAGAAGAATCAAACGTGAAGCTACCAGGAACCCATTATCCTCCAGTACTTTCATATTCCAGAGCTGCAACCTACCTGGAGTGCCCAGAAGTACAAGGTGTTCAGTGCTCAAAGACATGGCCAAGGTAAGGAGGGCTGAAACCCAACCACCACTGAACAAGAAACATAAGTTGAAACGTCAAAACTGGGCCAAGAAATATCTGAAGACAGATTTTTTCAAAGGTTTTATGGACCGATGAGATGAGAGTGACTCTTGATGGACCAGATGGATGGACCTGTGGATCAGTAATGGCACAGAGCTCCACTCCAACGTGGAGGTGGGGTACTGGTATGAGCTGGTATTTTTAAAGATGAGCTAGTTGGACCATTTTGCATTGAAGATGAACTCAAAATCAACTCCCAAACCTACTGCCAGTTTTTCAAGACACTTTCTTCAAACAGTGATACAGGAAAAGACCATGATTTTTATGCAGGCCAATGCTCCATCACTTGCATCGAAGTTCTCACTGCGTGGCCAGCCAGTAAAGGCCTTAAAGATGAAGGAATAATGACATGGCCCCCTTCCTCATCTGACCTAAACCCTATCGAGAACTTGTGGGCACTTCTTAAACGCTAGATTTACGGGGAGAAAAACAATACACCTCTCTGAAGAGTGTCTGGGAGGCTGTAGTCACTGCTCCACAAAAGCTGATCGTCAACAGATCAAGAAACTGACAGACTCCATGAATGGAAAGGCTTATGACTGTTATTGGAAAGAAGGGTGGCTATATTGGTCATTGATTGATTGATTGATTTTTTTGAAATGTCAGAGATGTTTATTTGTAAATTTTGAGGTGTTTGTTTATTATTCTCACTATAACAGATGAAAATAAACAAGTGAGATGGGAAAATTTTCATTTTTCCTTTAGTTGCATAATAAATCTGCACACTAATAGTTGCCTAATAATTGTGCACATATGTATTCCCCTGATGATGTTCACACTCACATTTCCGTTGTGAAACATTCAGGTTTCAGGTTTATTAACATTTTGGATTGACTGATAGCACTGTGTTTGTTCCATATTAAAATTAATCCTCAAAAATACAACTTGCCTAATAATTCTGCACTCCTGTATATATATATATATATATATATATATATATATATATATATATATATACATATATATATATATATATATATATATATATATATATATATACATATATATATATATATATATATATATATATATATATATATATATATATATATATATATATATATATATATATATATATATATATATATATATATATATACATACAGTGGGATGCAAAAGTTTGGGCAACCTTGTAGTCATTATTTTCCTGTATAAATCGTTGGTTGTTACAATAAAAAATGTCAGTTAAATATATCATATAGGAGACACACACAGTGATATTTGAGAAGTGAAATGAAGTTTATTGGATTTACAGAAAGTGTGCAATAATTGTTCAAACAAAATCAGGCAGGTGCATAAATTTGGGCACCGTTGTCATTTTATTGATTCCAAACTTTTAGAACTAATTATTGGAACTCAATTGGCTTGGTAAGCTCAGTGACCCCTGACCTACATACACAGGTGAATCCGAGGTATTTAAGGGGTCAATTGTAAGTTTCCTCCTCCTTTAATTTTCTCTGAAGAGTAGCAACATGGGGGTCACAAAACAACTCTCAAATGACCTGAAGACAAAGATTGTTCACCATCATGGTTTAGGGGAAGGATACAGAAAGCTGTCCCAGAGATTGAAGCTGTCTGTTTCCACAGTTAGGAACATATTGAGGAAATGGAAGACCACAGGCTCAGTTCAAGTTAAGGCTCAAGTGGCAGACCAAGAAAGATTTCGGATAGACAGAAGCGACGAATGGTGAGAACAGTCAGAGTCAACCCACAGACCAGCACCAAAGACCTACAACATCATCTTGCAGCAGATGGAGTCACTGTGCATCGTTCAACCATTCGCACTTTACACAAGGAGATGCTGTATGCAGAGTGATGCAGAGGAAGCACAAACAGAGCCGCTTGAGGTCTGCTCAAGCACATTTGGACAAGCCAGCTTCATTTTGGAATAAGGTGCTGTGGACTGATGAAACTAAAATGGAGTTATTTGGGCATAACAAGGGCGTTATGCATGGAGGAAAAAGAACACAGCATTCCAAGAAAAACACCTGCTACCTACAGTAAAATATGGTGGTGGTTCCATCATGCTGTGGGCTGTGTGGCCAGTGCAGGGACTGGGAATCTTGTCAAAGTTGAGGGACGCATGGATTCCACTCAGTATCAGCAGATTCTGGAGACCAATGTCCAGGAATCAGTGACAAAGCTGAAGCTTTCAACAAGACAACGACCAAACACTGCTCAAAATCCACTAAGGCATTCATGCAGAGGAACAAGTACAACGTTCTGGAATGGCCATCTCAGTCCCCAGACCTGAATATAATTGAAAATCTGTGGTGTGAGTTAAAGAGAGCTGTCCATGCTCGGAAGCCATCAAACCTGAATGAACTAGAGATGTTTTGTAAAGAGGAATGGTCCAAAATACCTTCAACCACAATCCAGACTCTCATTGGAACCTACAGGAAGCGTTTAGAGGCTGAATTTCTGCAAAAGGCGGATCTACTAAATATTGATTTCATTTCTTTTTGTGGTGCCCAAATTTATGCACCTGCCTGATTTTGTTTGAACAATTATTGCACACTTTCTGTAAATCCAATAAACTTCATTTCACTTCTCAAATATCACTGTGTGTGTCTCCTATATGATATATTTAACTGACATTTTTATCGCAACAACCAACGATTTATACAGGAAAATAATGACTATTAACATATAATATATGTATATATATATATAATATATGTATATATATATATATATATATATATATATATATAAAATATATGTATATATATATAAGACTGCATCTTAACACAAAGAAAATGTATTGTACAAATATTACATTTTCAAAACAAAAAAGATAATTATATTATACTCATTGTCATTTCAATGTGAAAACACAAAACTATTCAAGTACACAAATTCAATATTGTCCAAAAATGCAGACAATCTTACCAGTTCCAGAATTGGTGTCTTGCAAAAAATGACCTGGGCTCATATGTATACAGCTTCAATACTATCTCCAGCAAATAAAATCCCAAAAACACCCACTCTACATTGGACAGCAGGGAGTTATCTTCATCCAGTCCAATGAAAATTGCATTTACCAGAATGATGAAGTCGTAGAATAAGACAAAAGCCCTGAGTCAGGAAAACAAACAATTAAATGATATTACACTGATGGAAGAAATTTGTATATCTAATTATCTACAATGCGCATTTCAAGCAATTTGAATTTATTGAGCCATTTTGTCAATAAAACATTTTAAATAAAAACATCATTTGAATGGCTAATTGCTTTCTGATGCAAGACTTTACTTACAAGAAGTTCCTCTAATTGAATTATACCCATTTTAACAGAATATATTTATTGTTCTGTCTGCAGTAGGATTCAGATCAGATAAATGCACAACAAAGTGAGGCCATCATAAATGTGCGATTTGACTTCAAGTCGTGGCAACAAAAGGTCAAAACCTTAAAATTTGAAACTTTTTTTCATAAAATTACAGTACAAATCAATGGCCTAGACAGGAAAATAATCCCATTAAAAAGGCGTTTCTTACACACTTTCACATTGATAGTCATTAAGGAAAACCTCCTCATACAGACAGATCTACAATATACAGTATATTGACCCACCACTTTAGATCATATTCCACATTTTTACATAAACATACAGTGTTTGAGACGTGTCTTTTCTTGTAATTAAAATTTTAATGTGGGACAACATAGAAGTGTTCAGTTAAAAAAATCTTAATTGGGGAAATATTCACTCCTTATCATAAGATTTCCCACCTAAAGTCAGATGCATCCTGTTTCCTTATAAACTGATTCTAGCGTCAAAGAAATCCATCAGAGGTAGAAGTGCACATTTCGATCCCATTTCATAATTGAAAGGCAAACCTTTTGGATTGATGAACAACCACCAATCACTTAACAAAACAGAAAATAATGTACAGATAACTTGGTTATGGTGGTTTTCGTTATGCATTGCTTGTGTAAGAATTCATTTTACCGTCAAACGAAACATTTGACTAAGGGTCTCTTCACATTACTGAAATGCTTTACATGGATTCTTGTTTTTGCAGAAGTGCATATCAATACGCTCGAGAGTCAGTCGCATATTAGGCTGGCAGCTGACACTGACCACCCAGAAATCACTCGCTGGACAAGCTCAAGGGTCTTCTTTCCCCAGTTAAGACATTTGTTACATCTGTCATTGACAGGGACTTACAGGCCAAGTTCACAGAGGGTAGGTGAATTAGCAACCATAATGTTTCATACATTAATAAACACATGAAACCACTTTGCAGCAGTTACCTCCTCAGCAAGGCCGTCGGCTGCATGTCTTGATTAAAAATTTGGGGTGTATGAGCTATTACAATTACTCTGTTAAACTCTTACCAGAAGTTAATCAAGCAACAGTTAATAATTGACATCTAATATCTGAGAACATTACTACACAGATAGTTTTCATAATGCTATTAAATCACCATTTAAAGGATTAGAGGGTCATTATTGTCACATGTAGAGAGTACAGTGAAATTTTTACTTAAATGTAATTATAAACATGCAACATTGTGTCACTCTCTGGAGTCATGATTAGCAAGTATACCAACCTTACCTTGAATCTTGTGTTTTATTAGGAAAGCAAATTGCTCCTAATTTTTATTATTTTCTCCATTGTAATGTGAAAAAGTAAAGAAGCTATATGATGCTATGCCAGTAAAGAAAAACATGAATGATTTGAAAGCCCACATCATATACTGTACACCTATCGCTTATCTACCTTTTCCAACCAACCATCTCATGTTTTTCCCTGGCATGATGTTTTATGAAGCTGACTGGTAAATGTGTGTTTTCTTCAGAGACAAAACAGAAATATTTATTTTTCTCGAAAACTCCAAAACAAAACTAGTTTCTCAACGTAGAGGGCTTAACCATAATCATAGTCAGAACACAACTGCAAAAAGTTATTGATCAAGAAAATCCTATTTAATAACCAGAGCCAAAACAGTAAAACAAAAGCGGAGCCATGACTAGTGTTGACTGTCGAAAATCGCCAGAACGTTTTTTTTGCAGCAAATATGCTGTATTTGCCAATTACCTAGTCCACCAGATAGTATCTTGGAAACATGCCCTGCTGCCGGCTTAGGCAAACATTTTTTTACCTGCGCCCAATGATGGTTTGCGAGGCCAGTGCGACATCACAGAACTGTAGCAGTCATGAACAGAACTAATGCATTGTCACACACGTGCGAGTAGGAGGCAGCTGAAGGGCTTAAGTAATGGTAATACCACATCCGACCAGGGGGCGGCGGGGTGCACTAACTGTCTTTCTCAGTTCCCTGCAGACTTTTCCCTGAGAAATCCTGCCAGGTTCCGGTACCTCAGAAGACATTTCTTCCGGGTCCCACCTCTTCGATGATGTCACTTCCGGGCCCCACCCCTTTGATGACGTCACTTCCTATATGGGCCTTTAAAGCTGCCATTTTACTACCAAGGAATCAGCTCTGTTTTGGACTCAGTGTTGTGAACATCTCTGTCAATTTCACAACATTACAGTAATCCCTCGCTATATCGCGCTTCGACTTTCGCAGCTTCACTCTATCGCAGATTTTAAATGTAAGCATATCTAAATATATATCACGGATTTTTCGCTGGTTCGCGGATTTCTGCGGACAATGGGTCTTTAAATTTATGGTACTTGCTTCCTCAGTTTGTTCGCCCGGTTGATTTTATACAAGAGACGCTATTGGCAGATGGCTTAGAAGCTACCCAATCAGAGCATGTATTACATATTAACTAAAACTCCTCAATGCTATAAGATATGCTTCCCGCGCGGTGCTCGATTGTTTGCTTGTCTCTGCCTCTCTCACCCTCTCTGACATTCTCTGCGCCTGACGGAGGGGCTGTGAGCAGAGGTGCTGTTTGCACAGAAGCTGTTTGCCTAGTGGATCCGAACGCACCTCTAAGAAATGCCGCTTTATCGCGGTGCTGCCAAAAGCACACGTATTGATTTTTTGATTGTTTGCTTTAATCTCGCTCTCTCTCTCTGACGTTCTCTGCGCCTGACGAGGAGATGTGAGCAGAGGGGCTGGCTGTTTGCACAGAGGCTGTTTGCTTAGAAGATACTGACGCTCCTCTAAAAAATGCCGCGGCAAACCTAAAAGCACACGTATTGATTTTTTGATTGTTTGCTTTTCTTTGCGAGCGAGCTCTCTCTCTCTCTCTCTCTGAAATTCTCTGCTCCTGAAGAGAAGATCTTTTTGCATTCTTTGAATTGTGAGAAAGAACTGTCATCTCTGTCTTGTCATGGAGCACAGTTTAAACTTTTGACTAAAATGTGTTATTTCATGTCTAGAAGGCTCTAATAATTTTAACAGTGTGGGAGAGTTTCTAAGGGCTTAAAATATATAAAAATAACCATACAAACATATGGTTTCTACTTCGCGGATTTTCATCTATCACGGGGGGTTCTGGAACGCAACCCCCGCGATCGAAGAGGGATTACTGTATTGCAGCCAGGGATATTATACGGGTGGCTGCCCCAAACCTTTTTATGATGTCTGGTCTGTGTTTTTATCACAGCATGCATACCAAAAGATTGTTGCGGAGCTGCTTCAGAGAAGGCATGCTGTCACCACCCAAACAGTACTCCAAACTTCCACATTTAATGAGTTTATATAAAAAAAAAAACTATTTTCATTTGTGGGTACATTAGTGGACTTTAATGAGAATAATATGAGTTACTACCTCTGGGCATATAACACTGATGGTGCCTCATGCATAATTAGCCACTTGCCCCTCTATAATCTCAGAACATGCCTTAAAGGGAGAACTCAGTTTTCCCTCCTCAGAAAGAAAGCACATGTGACCCTGTGAAATAATAATAATAATAATGAAAGATTTATTACTATTTACTAGGCATTTCTATCTTCTTCTTGGAAGAGAGAAGTGCAAAGCCTCTGTACAAAGATCAGAGGCCAAAAAAGATGTGCAGCTGCAACCGGAGCCATGACTTCAACCGATGGAACAAGCCAGTGTCATGCCGCTGCTTCGCCGCTAATGTGTGCCCCAAGACTGAAACTCTGTGAGCACGATGATGAGATATATATATATTTTGTCACAGATGTCTGGGGTTCTTACCTGGCCGGGATGTCTGGAGGGACCGGAAAAAGAGTTATTAAGAGCTTCCGGGTCATGAGGGGGCAACCGCCCTGGAGCAGGAGAGGACCATGGGAGAGGAGGAGAGACTTTCCAACTCATTGGGACCTGTGGCCACCACCAGGGGGCACCTTAAGCCTCCTAGAACCAGGGAAACCTTTACTTCCGCCACACTTGGCAAGATGGCGGAGGAACCTGCCAGGGATGCCCAGGGTGCTTTCGGTGCAAAGGGCAGCACTTCCACCACACCAGGAAGTGCTGCCGGAAGTTCGTCACCAGCTACCTGCAGCGCATCAAGGCGGGAATAAAAGGAGCCACTTCCTAACAGTCTGGGAGCTAGAGTCAGGAGCAGGACGAAGCCCCAAGGAGGAGATTGGCGGATAAAAGACTGAGAAAGAAGGTTTATTGGGGAGATTTACTTGTTGTGTGCATTTTGTGGTGTTCAGGATAGATAGATAGATAGATAGATAGATAGATAGATAGATAGATAGATAGATAGATAGATAGATAGATAGATAGATAGATATGAAAGGCACTATATAATAGATAGATACTGTAGATAGATAGATAGATAGATAGATAGATAGATAGATAGATAGATAGATAGATAGATAGATAGATAGATATGAAAGGCACTATATGAGATAGATAGATAGATAGATAGATAGATAGATAGATAGATAGATAGATAGATAGATAGATAGATACTTTATTAATCCTAAGGGGAAATTTATTAGATCACTTTGGGATGACTATATGTAGAACTCACACAGGCAGCACAAAACTCTGTCACTGGTAAGAAAGGGACAAATGTGTAAACCATTTAGAATCTTCATGTCGTAGTGAAAGCCTCAGGTACTACCACAGATTACTGGGATGAGGGACGCAAAACAAAAGGAATAAATTCCTAAATATGCGTTATGGAGAGTGGGACTTCTGGGTTCTTCAAATCTCAACTCATCAAATGTTTTTTCTGTATCCAATGATATCATCATCTCCGGGGTGTTTGACTTTGAGGGGGAATATATTACATTAAACAGGCATCGAAGATTGGAAGTTACAGTAAGTGTCTGCCTTTAATAAATCCAGTGATATTACCGAAGGCAGCACTTTCTCCATCTTTCTAGTTCCAAATCTCAACTTGATGTTGTTTTGGAGAATCTGGTGAATGGAAAAGAAGTTTGTTAGGCTGAACGGCTTCTTTTCGTCAAACCCCATTGCTAAAATTTTCCATATGTTAAGCCCAGTGGGTTGCTCTGGTGTAGACATTAAGTCAGTCATGCAACATGAGTGAATCGCAGGCTGTGAATAGGGACAATATTGCCAAATTATTCAGTACATGCTAGCAAAATAAGGAAGGCCCAGAGAAACTGATTGGCCTATCTATTAAATTCAGATTCTCATAATTGTATTTAACACACAGTGAATTTTTCAAATACCACTGACAAATTTACAGTACATGCAAACACTTTTATGAACACTAATATTTTATTTAACTCTGGGTTCCTTACATGTCCAAAAGTGTTTGTGTTCAGTTAATGGGTGACATGAGTGAGCATGTGTTGAGGTTGCTAGCGCCAGTCCAAGGTTAGTTCCTGCTTTGAGCCTTTGATGCTATGAAGTTGTATATGGCCTGCTGGGTAGCATATCAGAAAAAGCACTTTAAGAAAATGGACGAGGCTTATAGATAATCAATCTATCTTATATATAAACGTTTATTTATAGAAGTGTGTGTGTCAGCCAAGCCCAGAAGTGACAGGTGGAGTCGGGATAAGGGCTTATAACACAAACAAGGCCAGCATGTCAGCAAAACGAAACCTCAGAAGAAAGACAAAGTCGCTTAGCCGCTAACATCAGCAAAACGGTATTCCTTTTACTTTTCCCCCCTCCACAAGCGAGGTGAGAACGTCTACAAAAAGAAAACCTCCTAGGAGAGAGGCACCTACAGCAGCTCCTTTCAACTACCTGACATCTCTACATTTTAATTTATTTCTGATGATTTCAATAGTTTCTAGGACCCCGAGATTTTTACACCACATGCTTACACAGCTAGTATATAATGAAACACTAAGGTCTGTAAGTTCAGTCCCTCTGAGCAATCTGATTAGTCAGTCTGGCTTTGATAGCACAACGAAAGAGAAAGTGTGAATGTGAGATGCACGAGGAAGAGTAAAGACACATGCTGAGAGAGTCTCCTTCAAAAAGAGCAAGTATAAAACCGGACAGAAGGCAAAAAAGACGCCTTCAACTTCATGGCAGCGTCTGAGAAACAGGCTTCAAGGGGAACACAGTCAAAAAAAACGAGGGCTGGTGAAAGGATGTTCAGACACATGTGAATACACAGGAAAGCTGCTGAAATTACACGTAGGGCAATTATTTTAAAATGATTCTATTACCTGTCTACAACAGGTACCATGTCTAGTGATTTAATAACACATCTGTTTCAGGAAGCTACGATATGAAACTTTTCAAGGATCAAGAGCTCAAAAGAAGGTTTACTTTGTATGTTGTTAAACATACCAATTGTGGGGTGGTGGTGTCAACAATGATATCAAGGAAACACTAACAACAATGACACCAAATTCAGAGGAACATATGGCTACAGAGAAGCAATGAAAGCAATGCATACTTGTGCTGGACTGCATGGCGAATTACCCGACTTGCAGCTGAAGAGTACAGACGTGGCAGACACATTTTCAGTGGGTGAACTCGAGACTTCAGTGTAATGACCTTAATGTTCAGGAGATCCGACAACTGGATAAAGGCAAACTTTCCTGTCAACATAAACAGACAGTGTTTATTCAAATGCTCATTACAGATCAACAGATCACAAGTAATGTTCAGTGTGTTTAATTGGACTCAAGATCTCATAGAGCTAGTTGGCTTAATCATGTAATCATTCTGAGATGCCAACATTTCTACATGTGAGTACCATCATGTGGGTCCGTTTCAGTTGTTCATCATCTAGAAAGATAACAGCTATAACAGCAAGAATAAATATCATTGTTTCAAGGAAAAAAAAAGACTTACATTACGCACAGGAGACATTAAAAACAGCAAATTAGGATTTTATTTTCATTTTGTGCTACCAAATACCATATATAGCTTTGGCACATTCTATTTTACTTAAACAAAAATATGACCCCTCTTCCCTGAAGGGACTGGCCTCTTGAAAATAAAACCTCTTAACTGAGTCTCACAATTTTTCAACCCTTTGCAGATTGTAAAAGCCTTGCACTTTAAATTGGAGTTCATGCAATGTCCAGATTACTGAAAGGAAAAATGCTAGCAATTGCATCGCCTTACTGTAACACTCCCACCAAGCATGTATCTATCTTTATCATGCAACATTTCAAGATATTTTATATTTTCAATAAATTTTTGCATTTGGTTCAATATAAAATATAGGCTATATGACGTATAACGGGGAGAGAGGCTCTAATGTGACACAGGGACTACAATTCCCATCAGGCAGCAGGAGTATACAGGCTGATGGGAGGAATCATCATCAGCACACACGACCTTTTGTACCAGCCAAAGCGGGATCTCATTTAAGACCGCAGGTACTCTTTTGTCTGAGAGTAATATTTTTGTCACATCGTAGATTATTTTTTTTATGTTAAATTTCCAAAAAACAATTTTTCCCCAATTTTTGTTTTTATCCCTGTGCAATACTAAGAACTTTAGGAAATCTTAAATAAGAGTGTTTTAGGCGATTGCCAACTCTAAACACAAAGAACGACAGACACTTGGAATAAGCTACCAAGTAGTGTGGTAGACAGTAAGACGTTAGGGACTTTCAAAACTCGACTTGATGTTTTCTTGGAAGAAACAAGTGGATAGGACTGGCAAGCTTTGTTGGGCTGAATGGCCTGTTCTCGTCTAGATTGTTCTAATGTTCTAAACCGGACAAGTACAATTGAATATGGGTGGGTGCAATCACACGTTCCACCGCAGACCCAACAATCCCAAAGGTATGCTTGACTCTGTATTTCTCCACCTGTTATTTCTATAACTTTAGTCATTTTTGTCAGGTGGAAGTACACAAATGCCAAACCCAAATGCTACATCTCTGACTTTAAAATAGAGCTCAATCATGTTAAGGTGGAACAGAATCAAGATAACGAATTTTATACAGCAAAAAGAGGAAAACACATCTAGCTCTGTTTTGGTTCATGTTGATGAGTAGGAGGTGAAATAGTGGTGGGGTAACCAAGAAGCTTGCTTGTGAAGAGTTCTTTTATCCTGTGCACGTAAGTAAAATTCAAGCATTTATTTATGGACATTTTCAAAGTTATATAATTTACCACTATGGCATTATAGTTATGAATACGTATATGTGAGAATTCTATACATTTGAGAGTGCTACGCAAGAATGCACGAATGCCAAATTACACTGAATTTGAAAAATAAGCAGAGAATCAACATTCAAAGCAGAAAGGAAGGAATAACAAGGTCAAGAATAACAGCAAAGGACAGGCAAGACTTGAATGGACTATGTAACCCTATTCTTAACCCTAGGGGTTAATTTAATTGTATATTCAACAAGAATCCTGGATCCCCGGCAGTTGAATGGTGAATTAGGCCGGTAACGTCTTTACTTTCAGTTTTAAACTTTAGCAGTAACTTGCCTCTCTAGTCTTAATGAAACCCAGACTACAAATTTGTAACAAGAAAACAAAATAATGATTTATTTTATGACAATAATATAATAGTGGTCAAATGAAAAAAACATAAACCTCTTCTCCATTCTCCTTTTAACTTTGTCTATTGGGATAACTAGCAACTCAGTTAAAACCCTGGTCAAAGACCTTATTTCCCCTCAGGACTATCTAATACCAGAAAACCCAAAAAAACAAACTAACAATACCTCATCCCTTCCAGGGGAGTTCAACACTCGAGAAAAAAAAAATACAATTCACAAAAGTACGTGAGTCCGTCAAATAGTTCAAAAGTTGGATCGATCATTAACTTTGGGGCCCATTCGTTGGTGCACTAAACAGAAGATGAATTTCAATATCAATCCTTCAAAAAAAAAATGTGTCCACTTACTTTCTCCGATGAGTTAATTAAGCAATCGTATATTCACCGTACAACACGAAGACTCAGCGTCGTTCACGAGCCGTCTTGAGATCCCAAATGGATTCAGTCGATCCACGTCGAAAGAAGAAATGCCCGCTCTGTCCTGTTTGCGGCACTGCTGAAGACTTCGGCGGTGATAATTGTTTTATCGTCCGTTCTCGCACGTTTCACACAAATGTCTCTCCCGTTTCTAGGCATGTGAGTAACACACACCTCGCAGCGTAACAAAGTGAGGACTTAATATCGGGAAGTGTCGTCACTCTTCACTTGGGCCAGATATCACAGTCAATATCCTAGTCTCCAAAATCAGATGACCCCCCTCTTCTTTTCTTTCCCTTGTCACGACAAAAAAAGAAAAAAAACCCTATCGCTGGTTACACACCCTCTTAACCAGCTAGACTCAATCACGCCCCATCTCGTGACCAAAATCAGGCCACCTCAAGTTCAACAGCAATTGGCCCACATCAGTCACCCCATATCGCACGAACTTCCCCTTTTTTTTTCATTGGATAGTGCTTCCTGGGGTTCCTACAACTAGAAAATAAAGTAACTCAATGAAGGTGAACTTAAAGATCTAACAGCACCAACCATGAGACCTAGTGTAGATAATTACTCCTAATTTGCAGCCTTGCAACTGCAAACAGGAGTAATCAGATATAGACAGCTTTGTAGGAGGGTGTCCAAGGGTGAGATACGATGATCACAGTTAAACTAAATGTGTGATCAGAAGAAAATATCTGTAAGTAACATTGCGAAATACAACAATCTTGGTAGAATCTATCAGTAGGAAATATGCAGCAAACGTTCTGTCTAAAGTTTTCGTCAGGAGAACAACACAGTTGAACACATAAACCTAAGCCAACATCACAACGCTTAGAGAAGAGCACACAATAAAAGATGCATATACCTATATAGCCATTCCGCGAATCATCCGAAACGCTCCATAGCAGCTCTCTGTGAGAAGAGCTAATGCTAGGATCCACCATCCTCACCAGCTGGTTCCAGTCACTCTGCATGATCACGTACTCATTTCCCATGGGGACTTTAAGGATCTCAAAGGCCTTCACCATCTTGTAGCGCTTTACTCGAACAAGTTTCTTGACTTCGTCCTGCAGGGTAGTAATGAACACTTTTTTTTAATAAAATAATGACATAACAGCAATTTGTGGTATTACAAGAAGTTAATTCACTGTACAGAAATTCTATTAAAATAAAATTAGCTTAATTTAGTAATAAATTATTTTGAATTAATTAAAAAAAGGTCAAACTTATTTTTTACTCAATTTATGGAAAACATAAAATGACCGATTACATGCATTGGTACGTTACGCTGCAGATGCTGTTCTTCCTGCCTGTTGCTATGTATAGGCTGCATAGTCTGGCTTGTGCTTCTTCTTCTCATAGGTTGCTAGAAAATGACGAACTGGAAACACCGTATCTTGTAGAGTGTTTGTCTGTACTGTATCCAGTTTTCTAGTGATAGAAACATTTCACCTGGCCTCTTATTTACAATCTACCTGGTCATTCTAATTTAAAATTATAATGTGTTATACACTAAGGCAAAAAGCAAGTACGCATAACCTTAGACAGAACACAAAGAATTATAAATCAGTATAAAAACCATCTATGAGTAAAAATTTATCTTCATACGAAAAAGGTTCACAGCTTAATATAGTGCAACATCCAGGTTTTTCCCCTGGCTTTTATTTATTTTACATATTATTTGTTACTTTTGAATTATGCTGCTTTTATATTTCAATTTTTTATGTCATGTTTATTTATGGTTTAATATTTGTGTGCTCTCCCTTTAAAAAATGTTGGTCCATTCTCTGTACTTTTAGGGTAGAGCCACAGGGAGTGGGTCCTCTCCAACGTCACTGCTGCTGGGTTCTCCGTCCGTCTTTATATTCAAGTCAGGGAGAAGGATCCAGCAGTTGATAACTGAGGTGACATGGAGTTCTTTTGTATGTATTCCTTTATTCTTTGGACTCTCATTTTTTGTTTCTTTTCTTTTAATTTTTGTTTCATTTATTTGCTTCTCTCTTTGGATTTTGCTTTCAGGTTGTGGATTGGACTTGTTTGCCTCGAACTTCCGTTTTAAAGTTGTGAAAGAAACTACTAAAAAGAAGTTACTAAGGGTTAAAACTGTTTTGCTATAATGGCAGGTTATTCATACAGGCGTCTGTCATAAGACAGGGTGCAGTGAGCTGACGGAGGACAATTTCCTCTTTAGGAACACATCTGTTAGACACGGGAAAGATGACCTTTCCTTCTATAGGGCCCCATTTTCAATGTACACAAAACAGAACTGGTTAGCCGATTTGCACAATATAAAATGAAATGCTTAGATGATCGATATTATGCTTATTGATAAGTAAAGGGATAGGGGAGGGAGGAAAAATAGTAAAGCCGATCAAAAAGGGGAAACTGCACTCTTCTGCCTTGCAATGCATTCATCCATGTAGTCATCTGTGACTGAATAAAAAGCTGATTGATTGAACTATTCCTGTCTTCCTCCGAAGAGGTTTCTTCCACAAAGTTTAGTTATTTTTGTGCTGTCCTCTTTGAATTTCCCCTTGGGATTAAAAAAGTATCTATCTATCTATCTATCTATCTATCTATCTATCAATTGTCACACGTGTGCATAGGAGGCAGCTGAAGGACTTAGACAGGACTGATTTTACATCTGCCCGGGGGGGGCGGGGTACGCTGATGCTCTTTGTAAGTTCCCTACAGGTCTTTTCCGGGAAATTCCACCAGGAGCCACCACCTCAAAGCGGGACACATCATTTCCAGTCCCGGCCCCGAGGACGACGTCACTTCCGCCCAACGTCTTATAAAGCCTCCCTGCTTTGCTCTGGGAGAGCAGTTCCGTTTTGGACTCTGTCGTGTAAACTTGTCTACATGAATCATTTGCTTTTGCAGCCAGGAAACTACATTAAACGGGTGGCTGCCCCAAACCTTGCCCTGCCTCGAGTCTCTTCTTGTTACACTGTCTATCTAATAAAACCCCTGTGTGCGTCCAGGTATCCGTGTGTGTGTGTCTTCTGGTGAAGTGCCCATGCACGGTCCGCGCCGTGCATCGCACCGTGACCCGCCCATGCCCCACGGCACCGTGGATGCACACACACTGGAAGCTGGGCACACAGTGAATGGCCTTGCCACTGCCACGCATGATAAGAAATAAAGGACAACATTGCTGGGGAGAGTGCTGCTTGGGTAGTCGCGGCCGCGCACATAAAATCCGTTGCTGGGGAGACGCCACACATACAATAATCAGCTGCACGCCACCACAGATTAAAATACTTGCTGGGGAGACGCCATGGGCACGATTATCAGCTACACGCCACACATTAAATCAGTTGCTGGGGACACTCTGCTGATTGCCCAATGTTGTGACAGAAAATGAAAGTCATATTATAAAAAACAAAGCCAGTATTACTGTCAGAGAAAATGACAGGCATTTTACGAAAATACAAACCAGTATTACTGCGAGAGAAAATTAAAGGCACACAATACAGTGACGCTTTTTACAGACACATACAAGCCAGTATTACTGTAAGAGAAAATATTACGGACGTACCTACTAACAACATACCACCCAAAAAAAAAGGACACGTCAACTAGGACAAAAGACACAGACAATCAAAATCCTATATAAGCAACATCTCCTGGAAGAACGGACAGCTCAACAAGTAAACATCAGCAAAAGAAAGACTGAAAGGCAAAGAAAAATACGAGCAAATAGATCGATTGAAGAAAAACGCTAAAAGAGAAAGTCTCAGAAGAGCAAACCTTAGAAATAGATGGCATTTACTTGCCAGAACCAGTATTCAGCCACGATCAGTTATATGTTGCATTATCAAGAGTTAGAAGTTTTCCAGATGCTGTTCTCAAGGTTATAGATGGTCCTGAATGAGGCAAACTGTTGCAAAACTCAGACAGAATATTTATAAGAAATGTTGTTTATAATGAAATTGTATAGAAAAATTTCATTAGGTAAAAAAATAGAAACTTTTACCGAAATATCTTCTTCAGATATTGTGTCTTACAGATTGTTACAAAGTTTTACACTAAGGCAATATTAATTATACTTACTGTGTTGTCATATACGTTTCTATTTTATTTTTATTATTTTACTTTAGGCTTAAAATTTAAGACAAGAAACAGAATGAGGTCAAGGTCCCTTGCCATTTAATATTGACTGTTCCTACTAATGTTTATACACTTATTGTAATGGGCTTAATGTCTAGTGTTTTATAATTGTACTATTTTTGTATTATTTAAACCTCAATTTATAAAGATTTCTGTCTGGATTGTCTTTACCAGCCAGAGTTTTATGATTTTCTCTCTCTTGTAAAACATTTTGTTATATTTTGGTACGTTTGGATCCATTTAAAGCCAGTAGTTTTTGGGGATTGACTGACTTGGGATGAGGCTCCTTCTAGAAAGGCTTGTGAAGGCCTCATGTCCCCCTTTGCCATTCCTGAAATTCTCTTTAACTCTCTTGGCAATAATGGATTCAGTGAGGTTATCAGAAATAAACTAGATGCACTAGGATTACAAGTTAAGACGGAAGTAAACAGTTTAGGGGTAACCGTTGACTGTAATCTGAATTTTAAATCACATATTCATCAGACCACTAGGACAGCATTTTTTCACTTAAGAAACATAGCTAAAGTTAGGCCTCTTATATCATTGAAAGATGCTAAGAAAGTCGTTCACGCTTTTGTTTTCAGTAGACTAGATTACTGTAACGCACTCCTTTCAGGATTACCCAAAAAAGACATAAATCGTTTGCAACGAGTGCAGAATGGAGCTGCTAGAATCCTAACTGGGAAAAGAAAATCCGAACACATTTTTCCAGTTTTGATGTCACTACACTGGTTGCCTGTGTCATTCAGGATTGACTTTAAAATACTGCTTATGGTTTATAAAGCCTTAAATAATCTCGCGCCATCTTATATATCGGAATGCCTGACACGTTATATTCCAAATCGTAACCTTAGATCTTCAAATGAGTGCCTGCTTAGAATTCCAAAAGCTAAACTTAAAAGAAGTGATGAGGCGGGCGGCCTTCTGCTGTTATGCACCTAAAATCTGGAATAGCCTGCCAATAGGAATTCGCCAGGCAAATACAGTAGAGCAGTTTAAAACACTGCTGAAAACACATTACTTTAACATGGCCTTTTTATAACTTCACCTTAACTTAATCCTGATACTCTGTATGTTCAATTCATCACAATAACTATTCATAGTGGCTCCAAAATCCATACTGACCCCAACTCTCTCTTCTGTTTCTTTTTCTGGTTTCTTCGTGGTGGCGGCCTGCGCCACCTCCACCTACTCAAAGCATCATGATGCACCAACATTGATGGACTGAAAGCCAGAAGTCTACGTGACCATCATCATCAGGTCCTTCCATGAAAACGCTAAATACAAAGAGGACTGTTTGATTTATGTTAGGTAGATTGCCCAGAGGGGACTGGGCGGTCTCTTGGTCTGGAACCCCTACAGAATTTATTTTTTTCTCCAGCCTTTGGAGTTTTTTTTTGTTTTTTCTGTCCACCCTGGCCATCGGACCTTACTCTTATTCTATGTTAATTAATGTTGACTTATGTTAATTTTTTATTGTGTCTTCTGTTTCTCTATTCATTTTGTAAAGCACTTTGAGCTACATTTTTTTTGTATGAATATGTGCTATATAAATAAATGTTGATTGATTGATTGATTGATTTAACAACAAATATCAGTTCTCTGCAGCTCATCTGAGTAAACTTGCAGCAAGAAGCAACCCACTGTTGTTTTAAGCAAAATGTCTGAATCACAAAATGACAAGTTGTTTCTCCAGCACAAATGGACAATAAATTAAATTGAACTTGAAGCAAAATCAATACGAATGTGCAAGGTTTACTGGGCTTTCACATCATTAAAAAATAATCTTTACAAAGCAAATGGGTATCAGCCAACAGATATAAACAAAGATCTGTAGCATTTAGAATTTAAAATCTGCTGTTAGAATTGAGAACACAGACCTGTGACTCTAGGATGTAAGCCTTTTGTTATTTTAAGAAATGATTGCTTTCTTTGTTCGAGTGTCTCAAAGCCGGCAGATAAATGGCCACCACAACTCACTTTTGGTTCTGTTCAGGAAACACTGCATTTTGAACAAGAATGGATTCAAACGCTGATAAGCTTAGATGTTATATTATCTGCCAAGCTGAAGAGCAAGTACACCTTTGAGTGCTTAATAATGACAAAAATTCATCATCACATTGAATTAATGCTTTAGGTAACCACTGCATGTGGCAGTTCATTAGGCTAAGAAATAAGTCAAATGGTTTTACGTGGGCAATATACTGAAAAATACCAATACACCCATAGGAAAATAAAGTTATTAAACCCAAAGAAATTACACAAAATAAAAATAATAAAACAATATAAAATGCCATAAATGCTACAAATAGTATGTGTACTAGCAGAGACACATTACTAAATGCCTTTTAATTATCCAGTAGAAACTTAACAGCCCAGCAATGGCCTGGCTAGTGCTCCGCATGTTTTTTTTGCTAGATTTACTGGATGTGTCTCCCAGTAAAGCTGGTGAAACCCTTGCACAAGACTATAACACGCATTAAGGAGTGACATGGGTGTAAACAAAATAAAATAAGTTAAATGAGGCTGGAGGTGAATGTTCTAATAGCATATCTGCTAAAGCAGGGGTCGCCAACTCCGGTCCTAGAGGACCACCATGGCTGCAGGGTTTCTTTCTAACCCTTTTCAGAATGAGTGATCGGTTAACTCCTTTTGAACTAATTCTAATTGATTGGCTCCTGAAGACTCAGACCCCTTAATTGTTTCTTTTTCCTTAATTAGCAGCCAAACAATAATGAGATACAAAATGAGCCAAAACAACTGGTGTCCGTCATACAATATCTGAAAATAAAGAAAGATGAAGGTCTCAGGAATGTCGATTTGCTCAAGTCCCCAAAACATTTTAACAGAGTTCTTAGAAAGAGGAAATCAACAATTTCAGAAATGTCTGCTAATGCACCACAGGAGCAGCACCAAGGCCACGAAATTAAAGAACGGGTTTAATTAACGACAAGAATCGGCACCTCATTAAGCAGCTGGTTGGAGTTTGAGGCCCTCACTTAGTTGGTCTTCTGTTGGCTCCCTCACATCCCATTTCATTTCTGTTTGGGTGCCATTTAAGGAAAGAAATGAAGCAATAAAGAGGAACGATGAAGAAATTCAGGGGAACAAATCTTTAAAAAAAGCAATTCAATTAAAATGAATTCACAAGAAGTTAATTAGCAGCACAAACAGGCTACTCATTTAAAAAAAAAAAGGGTTAAAATGAAAACCTGCAGCCACGGTGGTCCTCCAGGACCGGACTTGGCGACCCCTGTGCTAAAGTATAAGGTCACATGATCACAAATGTTCTTGCATTCAGAAGTGTGTTGTAGAAAATTTGTATTGCTCTATTTCTTATTCAATTACAGAGGATTAAAAGGATGACCTAAGAACTGCAAGTGGGAAGTTGCTGTAGAAGACGATGACAAGAGGTGGCACCATCCGTTTGTCACATAAAGCACACCTAGGCGTGTGAAGAGGGAATTGTGGAAACTCTATTTGTTCAAAGTCCCAGCATACACTAAATGCACTGTACGTGCAACAAAACATACAGATCATAATGTGAAAAGTATTATTTATGAGTAACAATAAAAGAAATCCCATTCGTTATATTTATATTAACACTGAATGTTAGTTAAATAATAGGTGTAGGAAACCTGTAAAAGTATCTGCAGACGAATAACCATAAGACAACATACATATAAAACACTTGTGATGGGAATGAATTATTCAACTCATCACAGATTGTCAGGTTCTATTAATCTGTTACTCCTAAGTCAAATGTAAAAGTCCTCAACTACACTCCTAGGTAACTGTGTCCTTCTCAGAGGCAAACTGCAGAAGCAACACCTTACACAACGTCAAGTCGGAAGGGGATGTCAGATTAAACGACCACAAATGCTGGAGCTCATCACCTTGACCACGTCAGACTATAGGAGTAGAAGTTAAAGGGAATGGACAAATTACACACCTCCTTGCAGACTTTCCGGCACAGCTTCACTTTTTCAAAGTATCGTGAGCTTGCTGCATTCTGGCAGTCAATAATATGCACCCTGAAAGTGCTGGTGGCATACATGCAGCCTTTCCAGGTTACCACAGTATCTGCCCTTTCAGTTTTCTTTTTCAATTCTGGTATGGTACAACACACACGAGACAGCAGACAGACAATACTCTCTTCTGTTTGCATGGTGTAAAACACTGGCATTTCATGTTTCCTCAGGATCACAACTCTATGTATCGCCCTTGTGGCTAAGCGCTCATTGCTTGTCAGCTCTCATACACACAGAGCCCACACCCCTATGACTTAAAGTTGAAGACAAGTCTGACTGGGTTGCTGGGAATGTCAGACTACACAACTGGACCTCAATGACCCCTTAAGATTAGGTAACTAAAGCTTACAAATGAAAATTGCAGGTAAAGTCATATATTATGATGGAGGCTTTACATGGTAAACACTTCATTTTCTTATGTTGACGGAAACATATTTTAGGTTTTGCTGTTTGAAAACAGTAAAAAGTCTTGAACATACTCCACAGCAGTGTTTTTCAAAACATGTGGTGGTGGGAATTTGGACACGATTAAAGTAGCTGTGGCACACAATACCAACGAACGACCCACAGGCAACAGTCCACGACCCAGTGGTTTGAGAAACACTGCTCCACAGTGATAGAAATGAGAAATACGAAGAGAACAAACCCACAACACAAATGAAAGGAACCCTTTTCAATGAGAGTATGGCATCAAGTCAATAAAACTTCTGGGCTATTGATCTGGTAAGTTAAGTAGCAGAGGGATTTGTTAATCAGCTTCAGCTGCTTTGGTGCACTAGAGGGCCAACAATGAGACGACCCCCAAAAGAGGAATGGTTTAACAGGTGGAGGCCACTGACATTTTTCCCTCTTCATCTGTTTCTTCACTGGTTTTGCATTTGGCTACGGTCAGTGTCACTACTGGTAGCATGAGGCCATACCTGGACCCTACAGAGGTTGCACAGGTAGTCCAACTTCTCCAGGATGGCACATCAATATGTGCCATTGCCAGAAGGTTTGATGTGTCTTCCAGCACAGTCTAAAGGGCATGGAGGAGATTCTAGGAGACAGGCAGTTACTCTAGGAGAGCTGGACAGGGCCCCTCGTAGAAGGTCCTTGACCCATCAGCAGGACCGGTATCTGCTCCTTTGAGCAAGGAGGATCAAGATGAGCACTGCCAGAGCTTACAAAATGACCTCCAGCAGGCCACTGGTGTGAATGTCTCTGACCAAACAATCAGAAACAGACTTCATGAGGGTGGCCTGAGGGCCCGATGTCTTCTAGTGGGCCCTGTGCTCACTGCCCGGCACCGTGGAGCTCGATTGGCATTTGTCATAGAATACCAGAATCGGCAGGTCCACCATTGGCGCCCTGTGCTTTTCACAGATGAGCGCAGGTTCACTCTGAGCACATGTGACAGACGTGAAAGGGTCTGGAGAAGCCGTGGAGAACGTTATGCTGCCTGTGACATCGTTCAGCATGACAGGTTTGGTGGTGAGTCAGTGATGGGCTGGGGAAGCACATCCATGGAGGGATGCACAGACCTCTACAGGCTAGACCATGACACCTTGACTGTCATTAGGTATCGGAATGGACCTATGCTGATGCAGTGGGTCCTGGGTTTCTCCTGGTGAACGACAATGCCTGGCCTCATGTGGCGAGAGTATGCAGGCAGTTTCTGGAGGATGAAGGAAATGATACCATTGACTGGCCCCCACGTTCACCTGACCTCAATCCAATAGAAGACCTCTGGGTGGGACATTATGTTTCGGTCAATCCGTCGCTGCCAGGTTGCACCTCAGACTGTCCACAAGTTCAGTGATGCCCTGGTCCAGATCTGGGAGGAGATCCTCCAGGACACCATCTGTCATCTCATTAGGAGCATACCCAACCCCCAACCCCCGCCCGCCCAATATTGTCAGGCATGCATACAAGCACGTGGGGGCCATACAAACTACTGAGTGCGATTTGTAGTTGCTGGAATGAAATTTCAGCAAAATGGACGAGCCTGCCACATCATTTTTTCACTTTGATTTTCAGGGTGTCTTTGAATTCAGCCCTCTGAATATCTCCCATTGAGATCTGATGTGCTTTCAAAGTGTTCCTTTAAATTTTTTGAGCAGTTTATATCACCTTTCATTTTATGCTTTTTTTTGCCCGTGTATTCAGTAGTGGACCACCAGTCAATGTTTTCCAGCACGGGTTCTATTTCTTTACAGGCTTTACATGCTTTTTACATCATGAGTGTCCTAAGTATGTGCGGTAAGAAGAGAAGTAAGGAATGTCTGACTACTGACTGGAGGCGACTGCAGGAAAGGGAGGGCAACACACTCTCATTGCTGGAAAAAGAGGTAAGGAAAGGGATATCTGGAAGCCAAAGTAGTGAGCATCAAAGAGAAAGCAAAGTAGCCTGCAGCAACCTGGCAGAAGTGTACAAGAAAAGTATAAAACTAACATTGTTAATTAAGAAGGGAACCAACCTTACAAAATATTTTAATATTTGCTTAAAAGATTGAATTTAGATATGTAATCTGAAATCTGCAAACTGGTTTAAATTCAACTGCTTTTCTATTAAAGAAGCCAGCCATATAATTTGTGACCGGTAGCACCACCGTTTATCACTTTGACAGCTTTACTTTTGTCAGAAACGCTGATGGTAAATGGACCATCCTGAATGTACTTTCTGCTTCCAACAGTGAAATCAGTTATCCTCCTCCTCATCCATCAATGTGAGTTTGTCTTTAAACTGTGCTGGCAAGTTTAGATATCTGTGTTATTTGAAAGCAAATAAAATCTATGAACTTGAAACACTTATTTCCTTCACCCTTTGCCATTTATCTGAGAAGATAGGAACTCTTGGGCATTGCCATCATTTAGTTTTTGTCACCTTTATCATGTGTGGTACTGTAAACGAAAATGTGACCTAATAAAGTGACTTCCATCTAATAAAAAGGGTGTCATGTGAATCTTTACTCTTTTCATTTCCAGTATTGCTTATAAAATATACAAGAATCTGCCAAGAAATCCGGTGACACAAAAAAAAATGTACTGTATTCCAATATACACATAGTTGAAGACACATTTATCTCTTAATGGATATAAATATTGAAGTTACAGTAAAAAATGTTTAGTTGCTTATGGGATAGGAAGTTGCTGTTAGTCAATCAATGTTCTTGCACGACTGAGCTTTAACTAGACTAGCTAGCGCAATGAAACTGAAAGAGTAAATGAACAAAAGATAAGGAGAAATGGGCAAGATTAAAGAGAAAGAGAGACAAGACATTTATTGTCACTCAAAGCAGCCTTATCATGTATGTGAAGTTCATGCCAACGTTTCTATATAAAAAGCCTCCACCTTCATTTTGGCCTTTAGCTTAACTTTACTGACCACAGTTAATCACTGTTTGTGTGTGCGTGCGCGTGTATTATATATATATATATATATTGTGGCACCCAGACGGGACACCCAGGAGGACCAGAGGAGGGCTTGTACCTCCTCCAGACTGCGAGGGGGCGTCCGTCCTGGTTACGCTGGTGGCCTCGGGTAGAAGGCATGGAAGCCCAGCCCTGTAGGGGCCCGTGGCCACCGCCAGGCGGTGCCCCGCTGCCTGAACAGCCCTGGAGCCCAGCACTTCCGCCACACCAGGAAGTGCTGGGGGGAAGACGACAGGGGACACCCGGACGGCTTCCGGGTGCGCAGCTGGCACTTCCGCCACACAAGGGCGTGTCTGCGGAGGAGTGCCGGGAAGCAGCTGGAGCCCATCCGGGTTCCCATAAAAGGGGCCGCCTCCCAGCAGTCGTGGCGAGAGTCGGGAGGAAGGAAGACGGAGCTAGAGTGAGGACGGGAGGCGGCCAGGAGAAAGGCACAAAGACTGGAAGAGTGTGTCCTGGACACTGGGGAATCGGTGCTGGAGGCACTGGGGTGTGTGAGTGCATGTAATTGAAAACTGAATTGAAAATTGTGTGGTGAAACTATGATGTCCGTCTGTCTGTGTCCAGGCCAGCGTTCACAATATATATATATATATATATATATTGTGGTGGATGGCCGGCCGTTTATCCTGGCCAATACCCCCAAGCCGCCAGGTGGAGCCCTCTTTGCAGCATGGAGGTTCCCAGAAGAGCAGCAGGGCATCATGGACAATGTGGTTTTTATGCACAGCCCTGCTGGATGCCATGGGGGCCACAAAAGGGAGCTGCAGGGAGGACCGAGGTATTCTTCGTGCCCTATGACCCGGAAGTTCGTCATAGGAAGAGCGAAGGGCTTCCGGGTTGAAGAGAAGAGCTTTTACCTGACCGGAAGTGATTGAGAATCACATGGACTGGGGATTGGGAACACTTCCGGGTCAAGAGATATAAAAGGACTGTGAGAGCTCCCAGACGGCGAGGTGAGCTGGGTGGAAGGGTGGCAACGCGTCTGGGAGCTGGAGGATTGTATTATTGTTAGTATTAGTGATTTATATGAGTATTGTGGTGGAGAGTGGGCTTTGTGCACTGTGGAAATTAAATAAAGTCAATCGGAGGACTTTTACCTGGTGTCGTGGACAGGGGTTCAAGGTAGCGAGAGCGCCTCCTATCTACCACTATATATATATATATATATATATATATATATATATATATATATATATATATATATAAATAATACAAAGAGTACATGACACGATATTAGGTGACCACCCAAATAATCTGATTGCGATCAGACCTATGCATGTAATACACCAATCTACAGAGTGTCAAGTAAGTAAGCCAGTGAACCAACTGCCATGGTGTAACATCGGGTGCGGACATCTGAGGTTCAATCCCCGCAAGGGGAAATAAAGGTGTGTACACCTGATGAGTCTCAATTAGGGCGAGACACATGTTGTGTACTCTTTGTATTATTTGGCAGGTACTATATATCATGTCTATGATCTGCTTCTTGCAATTGAGAGGCTGTGGAAGATGGGCAACCAAACACGAGAGTTACCTGGCAGGTGACCACCCAAGTATCAGATTGTGATAAGACCTATGCATTTACTGTATATTGTCAGTGCCACATGGATTGGATGGGCATCACGACCAGAAAAGGGGATGGTTCCTTAACCTGGATGGAGGCTCCAAGTCGGCAGATGGGCATCCTGGCCAAGAGAGATATATCATTTTTGGGTGGCGTATTGCTTTAAAAAGTGTTGCACTCATTAATCTTGTGACTTGTTCTATATAGGAAGGGTAATACAGAAACTGGCATTGTATTGCTGGTATCCTGCTCCAGTATTTATCAATTTATAATGAATACAAATTAGTCAATAGGTTGTTTGAAAAAATATATCATCAATATAGAATTTGTTTAGCATTTTTAATTCTTTTTGCAATTTGCTCTCTGTAACTATTTCTGACTTAAGTCCTAAAAATCTGCTGGGAGTTCCTGGGTACTTTTGTCCATAAAGTAGTGACATCAAGCAATGTCCTCTGCTTCTGGGAAAATTCTGTTTTCCAGTTATGTATTGGACTCTATAAGATATAAATTGTACTCATGAAAATAGAAATGATTTATTTACTGTTCTGTTTTGAAATCATTGAGAACACACAGAATAAATGAAACTGAATGGCAAAACTAAATTTATATTCCATCTCATGACTGGTTAAAAGGAAACATTATTTGGATCCTTGTAATTTAATTGTGCAATCTTTTCCTGTTTCCAGTTTCTTTACTATCAGGTTGTACATTATCTGGTCATTTTAAATGTGTTATTTAAAATTTTGGATAACAAGAAAGAAAGAATGCAGATATACAGTAAGTAGCTAAGTTGCCTTCATCAGTCCTTCATCACAGACCATTTGAACAAAAACTTGTAATTGAGGTAGACTGTTCCAAAATTACAAATGTATCCTTCCAGAAGATCAAAATAATAGAAATATATAAAAAAATGTACACAGTAACCTCTAAACAATTATCAATGCTGCAGTGCTGGGACTTACAGAAGCTGAGAGAGGACGTGCAATATCGTTATTTTTTTAATTATATCCTCGAGATACTGGACTAATTTAATCAAGATCTTGAGAAAATGAACTTTGTTTTCTTGAGATAACAGAATAATTTTATCGAGATCTCAATAAAACAAAAGATCTTGTTTTCTCAAAATTACGAAATAATTGTATCTAACGTTTAATGTTTAGCTTATTGAGGCCACGTCCTGTTTGAAATGGCAGAAGAGCAGAACTGTATTGATCAGCGCATCACATTTTTGTTCAAGCAAAGGCTGATGCAGGCTGAAATATGTTTATGCCTTAGTTTAGAAAATAATAACGTTAGTGTCCGTCATTTAACAAGACAGTTAGCAAGGCTTCAGTTGTATAGGCATCACAATCTAAGTGAGCCTGATGCCAGGAGCAAAGGTTAACTTTTGTTTTGTCAAGATCACGATAAAATTATTCCATTATCTTGAGAAAAGAAAGCTCACTTTCTCGAGATCTCGATAACATTAGTCTGTTATCTCAAGGAAAAAATGTAAAAAATAACGATATTGCACGTCCCCTCTCGGCTTCCATAGGGGCCCTCTCTCCGACCTCAATAAAAAGGCAAAGGGAAGACCCCACAGCAGCGATGTTAGGTGGGCCTCACCTCCTGAGATTCTACCACAAAACACAAGCAATGGGAGAATAGTTAAGAACATCCTTATATATAATTTGATACTATCCGTATGTATGGTGTTCGCGTCAATACCTCGACTCAATACAAGTTAGAACCATGCAATGGGACTCTGCCTCTGTAGTTAGAACATAACGTGGCAAACGTGGACGCAGTATTTCCTGATTGGCTAAGAATGTTCGAATGCTACAGTGACGCCGCTGGACGGTCGAGTATAGTAAGTCGGTGTTGGTTCGAGCAGATAACAATAAGTTCAGTTGGTTTTTGGAACGTTGGCTTGGTGGGGCGTACTTTCCAGGACTAACATCGTCGACTGACTTAAACCCTTCGACAGCTCCGGAACCGTAAGTAATTTAGAGCGTATCGCTATTTGCATGGTACGTCGAAATCTATCTTTGGTCAGTTCGGTTTTGGCATCCATCCTTCTGACATCTATTGGCAAACTGAGTAATGACGGCTGGGTATTAACAACGGTCATTGTTTAAATTTTAGCCGATCTCAGATCAAAAATGATCACTCCAACATAATTTTTAGGGTTTAGGGTCTATCTCCGATGTCAGTCGTAAAATACGGTTTGTTTTGAAAATTTGTTTGCCAGAAAAAATCAAATGAGGTGCGCCGAAGAGCTGAGTTCACGTCTCGCAGCCCCGTTTAAACAGGAAGCTCTTCATTACATCGGCCGAAAAGGTCTATTTTAAGCACAAATCAGTGCCATGATAACAAAATCATTTCAAGGACTTAAAAAAACAAATAATTCTTTGCAGAGAAAGCATGGATTTCACAAACATAGAATTTGTAGCCCAATTCGATCGGGTTCCCAGTTGCTATAGTACACAAAAACCAAAAGGCAATGCTAACAGAAATGAATAAATACATAAAAAATACTAATACAAAAACAATAACAAAACATAAAATATACTTAAGCCAGGAAATAAACCTTGATTTAAGGAAGAAACGTAACAATTTCTTTCTAATTTCTCACATCTGTATGATTCAATAGCAACTGCTAAATAGTATGTGGTGGATGAAAGACCCCGATTTCTAACTCCACCACTATTGATAAAAAAAAGTAAAAAAAAGTACGTCTGTTTCTAAATAGATACCTCTTGGGGCCATAAAGATTTTATTTTTAGGTGCCTTTAGCAACTTATTGTTGTAATTACTGTATATACATTATTCTTTTTAATGTTAAATAACTGATTATTTTATGCTTTCAAATTGTTTATAACCTTTGTTTTACACGTCTACAAATTTTAAGTATTAAATTTGTTTTTAGTTTCAGTAATTTCTTGCAACAATAAAACAACCCACGATTTTACATATATATTTTCAGATACTGTAACTTGTTCTTAATAGAAAGCACGGTGGTAAAGTGGCCAGTTTGTTTACCTCTTTTGTAAGTTGTATTGGATAAAAGCATCTGCTAAGCAAATACATTTAAACATAAATGCTAGTGTTACTGCCTAATGCATCCTGGGTTGCTATCCGAATAGAGTCTGCATGTTCTCCCCATATCTCTGGGCACACAGGTGTTCTGCCCATATCCCCAAACACATGCGTGTGAAGTTGAGTGGGATTGTCTGCTCCACCCTGCAATGCCCTAAGAGCCTGTCCAGGGCTACTTTTTGCTTTGTGCCCAGTGTTGCCATGATAGTAGTTAGCTAATCGCAAACCGAAACTGAATTAAAAGCATCTGAGAATGTTATGTTGGGTTTTTAATAGAGGTTGTGCATCACCTGGCACTTATTAGTACAAATAATCAAAGTTACAAGATGTTCAACACACCTGAATTTGCTTCCTTCTGTCATTTTTTTTCCAGATTGCCACGCTACTCACCCTATCACATATAGTAAGCCTTGCATCCTTATGGATAGAGAATGTGCTTTTGATGCACATTAATGAAACTGTTTGGTGATGTATGTAAGAGAATACATATGTACATTTTTTACATCATAACATAACATTCTTAAACTCACTTAGTTATGGGTTGCAGGACGCAAGAGCCTATCCTGAAAGCACCGGGTGCAAAGCAAGTAGTACAATTCAATTATAATAAAAAATACATTTTAAATAAATGAACAATTCTGGGCTTTGGACTTACATTAAAAATCGGGAATGGTTTCCCCTCGACTTTCTTGTATACTCAAGTACGGGGATGGATATTTGAGGAATAAACCGCAAGACAATGATTATATTTTTAAATTATGTACATTAAAGAACCATCAGGGTGGCACAGTGGCGTAGCGGGTAGTGCTGCAGCCTCGCAGTAAGGAGACCTGGGTTCGCTTCCCGGGTCCTCCCTGTGTGGAGTTTGCATGTTCTCCCTGTGTCTGCGTTGGTTTCCTCCGGGTGCTCCAGTTTTCTCCCACAGACCAAAGACATGCTGGTTAGGTGCATTGGCGACCCCAAATTGTCCCTAGTGTGTGCTTGGTGTGTGGGTGTATGTGTGTGTGCCCTGCCCGGGGTTTGTTTCCTGCCTTGCGCCCTCTGTGTTGGCTGGGATTGGCTCCAGCAGACCCCCGTGACCCTGTAGTTAGGATATAGCGGGTTGGATAATGACTGGATGGATGGAAGAACCATCAGCAACAAATCAAATCAAATTAATAATATATTGAGCAATTATTATAAAAGTAAACTTGAATAAATTGGATTCGGCACCTGCATGAATAAAAGGTAAAGTACCACTTCCGGTTAGCAGAAATAGCCCAAAAGTTTATAGAAGTCTATGTTTTGTACCAAATACTTGTATACAAAATCTGGTTGACCTAAGTGACAGCATACTCAAGTTATCGTGTTTACACACACACACACACGCACGCACACACAGACATAATTCCAAAAATGGTATTTTCGGACTCAGGGAGGTCTAACATGTCGAGATTCATCAAAATCAAATTTTTGGATGATGTCAATACTTTCCCTAGAAGAGATTAAATCAGACTCAGTGAGGTCCAAAATGTCGAGATTCATCAAAATCCATCCATTTTCTAACCCGCTGAATCCGAATACATGGTCACGGGGGTCTGCTGGAGCCAATCCCAGCCAACACAGGGCACAAGGCAGGAACCAATCCTGGGCAGGGTGGCAACCCACCGCAGGACACACACACCCACACACCAAGCACACACGAGGGCCAATTTAGAATCGCCAATCCACCTAACCTGCATGTCTTTGGATTGTGGGAGGAAACCGGAGCGCCTGGAAGGAAACCCACGCAGACACGGGGAGAACATCCAAACTCCACGCAGGGAGGACCCGGGAAGCGAACCCGGGTCTCCTAACTGCGAGGCAGCAGCGCTACCACTGCGCCACCGTGCCACCCTCATCAAAATCTCGACGTCTAATTTTTGGACAATTACAATACTTTCCCTACACTATATATACGAGAAAGTAAAAAAGTAATTTCACTTTAAAAAGACAACTTCTTAGTGTGCCAAGCAGTGGAATGAAGACTTTGCAAATTAAGAATAAAGTTCTTCAACTGGCCTTTGGGCAACACAAAATAAGACACACATCACCATTAGCAGATGTTAGATATAAAGGTGTGTAGCTTCACATAAATGATGGAAAAATACAAATGCTCACTTTATATTTAAAACTTACCTTTAAATGATTTTTGTAGTTGTTATAAACAACAGCCAGGAATACAGACATAAATATGTAGGTGTTGACAACGATGAACATGATGAAGAACACAGAGAACCAAACACTGAAGTCATAAGCAGGCATCCTTGAAGAGATCAGAAGAAAGACAAACGTACAGTTAATAGCTGAGGCCCTGCATTTGTTTCAGCCAACGCACGCAAAACTGTACAAGCAGCCATTACACTGTTTGACAGTCATAAAGCATTTAAAACACTTAAAACATCAGAATCCTACTTAATGTAGTCTTCATTATCTTCATAGTAAATACACTATTTTTTTTTTTTTTTCCATTTTTATTACTATTTAATTTAATATTGTTTCTTTGTATCAGTATACTGCTGCTAGATTATGTGAATTTCCCCTTGGGATGAATAAAGTATCTATCTATCTATCTAATTACTAATAAATACATTTTTAAAAGATACATCACAAATTGTTTATCTGTATATATGTAACATTGCACGTAATAATAACTTAAAGGATTAAGAAAATTGTACTACAATTGTAAACTGCATCTCTTCGGAAAATCCTTGGGTACCGCTGGTTCGACTTTGTGTTGCTCACGGAGTCCGGAATGCACATGACCTGCATTGCGAGGGAGCGTCGGTTACGGCACAATGGCCATTTGGTGCGATTTCCCTGAGGGTGATCCAGCTTGCAGGACCCTCATTGTTGAGGAATCAAGTCGCTGGACCAGGCCAAGGGGACGCCCACATAACACCTGGCTGCAGCAGATTCATTTCCCGAGGGTGACAATGGACCACGTGTCTGCCTGGGGGGTTGCTAACCAGGATCCCGAGCTGTTTCGTTGTATGGTGGGTGCGGAAACGCGCTGTATCAATGAATGGGCTCCAGCCTGACCTGACCAGACTACAGGGTGAGTCAAAATTATGTTAACATTTGAATGGCGGAAACAATTTATTCACAAGACATACTTTATATGTGCAAAATGATTTACAGGAATGTCTCAACCTGTTCGCCATCATGCTCAACACATAAAATATGTGGCACATAAATTGTCCACAAAAATTGTATATAAGTACAGTGGAACCTCGGTTTGCGAGCATAATTCGTTCTGTAAACGTGCTCGCAATCCAAAACACTCGTATATCAAAGCGAATTTCCCCATAAGAAATAATGGAAATTCAGATGATTCGTTCCACAACCCAAAACTATTCATATAAAAAGGATTAATACAAAATATAAAGTAAAATACATAATACAAATTAACCTGCAATTTACCTTTAAAAAGAATCATGGCTGGTGTGAGTTTCTAAACTCTTGTGGAATTCCACCCAACGGGACGACACGCTGAAGAGTGTCCCAAAGCAATCGCAGTCTCCCAGCGCTGTAGCAGTTAAGCCGTATAAGCGCATCCAAAAAGATCAAGGAACATTATAAAGATCCCGCTGCAATAAATAACAGCGCTGTTGCTGTTTCAAACTGAATAAACTGGTGTTTATTCAGCTGGTGTTAAAGTACTGAGACTCAGCTTTGTGTTTTGGGGAGCAAGATGAGGACTCACACTTCACAGCGCACACACACAGTCACAATGCTGTAGTAAACAGAGAGAGGCGCTGGGCGAGCGAGATAAGAAGAGAGAGAGAAGCGCTGGGCGAGCAAGAATAGGAGAGAGAGAAAAAGACGCGCTGGGCGAGCGAGCGAGATAAGGAGAGAGAGAAAAAGACGCGATGAGCGAGCGAGATAAGGAGAGAGAGAGAGAGAAAAAGACGCGATGAGCGAGCGAGATAAGGAGAGAGAGAGAGAGAGAGAACCACCATCAGCTCAGTTGTGATCACATGACGCTCAGCAGACAAAGTGTATCCATACTACTCGTATTGCAAGACATCGCTCGTTTATCAAGTCAAAATTTATTAAAAAATTTTGCTCGTCTTGCAAAACACTCGTAAACCAAGTTACTCGTAAACCGAGGTTCCACTGTATATACATAGCAGTACCATTAGTGTTAACATAATTATGACTCATCCTCTATAATTGTATAGACTGACATCCCATTAAGAGCTGATGCCACTGCGTCTCTCTCGGATTTGCGCAAATAAATCGGTACCGCAAGCAAACTATGATGCTTAGCGTGATGAGCGAGGTTGCAAAATCAAAAGGAACGTTCAAGCGAATTATGGAAAAAAACCCAATCTACATCTCATGGAAAGTGGACAGAAATACAGACAGATGTTGGATTTTACATATATAGAGATGGAAAGCGGTTCTTTTATTCCAATTTTCTTCTTCCGTTACTGCTGCACTGGGACCGATTCATGGACATTGTCATAGGTGTTTATTGATGTGTTTTGTATTTGTTAATATACAAATAGAAGGGGAAGGTTATCTGATTATTTGTTGTTTATATTTACTTACCATTTAATATATTATTCATTCATTCATTTGATTTATTGGATTTTGTGTCTCTGTCTGTGAGTGAGTGTGGGTTGGGCCAAGGCTGGGTGCATTCCTGGAATGCCCACGATAAATAAATCACAGTCCATTCGACGGTCTGAATCGGAGCGGCACCGGACTGCTACACAAGTACGTGTGCTCTATATTGCGTTGTAATTTGGTGGGAAGGCAGGAGAACCTTAAACAGCTGGCCCCAAAATATAACATTTATTTTATATTCATTTATTTGTCCAGGGACAAAAGAAAGGCAAACTTTATTACTTATTAACCTTTGATGAATTATTCCACGAAAGATTCAGAAAACCTTGAATCAAAGACTGCTGCACTGGCAAGTCTTGTTTAATTAAGTAATGGAGTGAATATTTTGCCATTTTTTACTGGAGTAAAGTCTCTACTGGATAACAAGGATGCACAGTCCTGTACTACTTCAGCCATTGACCCAGAACATGCCAAGTAACCTGCAAACACTCACCGTGTGGTGGGAAACACAAAGGACAACTGTGCTATACTCTTGTGATTTGTAAGCTGTAAATCTGTTTTCTAAGAGAATTAATATAAATATAATCCAAAAAGTTGTCAAATCCAATAAACATGTATAGCTGTGTTCAAAATCTTGATCTTCCACTATTCTGTATGATCATCCACAGGTAAATAAGCTTGGCACACACAAAGATTCAAATGTTGGAACTTCCTAGGACCATCGATGGAGGAAATAAACATAAAAAAAAAATCTTGCACTTACCGGTGCCTCTAATGTTAACATTACCAATTACTTCAAGATAATTAATACTCATGAAGAACAGTTTAAAAGTTACAACTGAAATACTTACATGACATCTGGACTGTTGGCAGTGGTGACCAGCACATACATGTCAAAAAGAATGTTCAAATAGTTAGTGAAGTACGGCTTTCCATCAGACGTCTCCAAATTTCTATCAAGAAAGAACAGCACAGCAAATTTCAAATCAAAATGTAATTCTACTTTGATGAAATTGGTATTTAAACATTAAGATATTCTCTTAGATGCCAAAGGGTGACTGGGTCAAAGCAAGCACTGTCTCTTTTTGAACCATGCACTGAAAGAGAAAGGACCCTTAACACTGCATTTTTCTTTTTTCTGCAACTTGCCAGTTACAATATGAAAATGCTGCTGATACAAAGCTTCTTAGTGTTACACTTCTCTCACCGATGGCATTGCAAGCCGACTATGCAGTCCACTTTATCAGCTACGTTATATCTTGGGTGTTATGAATTACGACCTGGTATAGTCATGGAGGCAAGGAATACAACTTGGCAATTTATCATTTGTGCTGCTTATGCAGCAAAAGTAACACAAAGCCATGCTATACCAGCCCTAAACACACCAAATCATGTTGTATGGCATATCTCTAAGAAAGATGACACTTGTCCTTCTCCTGAGAAACTTCTCCTGCCTGTCCACACAGATGGCAAACCCTATTGATATGACATGTGTGACACAGTACATGACATGCAACAGATCTGATACACTTGTACTGTACACAGATATCAAACTATTTGGATATTCTAAAGTCACATTACTCCCTTCCACTAGTTCCCAACACCAGACCCCCCGATTACTTTTGCTCTAACATTCCATTTTTGTGAAACATTTTCATTGGATCAAGGAATGGAACACATAATGCAAACATCAGCTGAAAAGGGGAAAAATGTTAGACCCCATGCAGCACCCAGTATCCCCTTCCAGCCCCATGCTACCTCACACATACCACCCAACCAAACCCAGACAGAGTCAGGCAACAGATTCAAAACCATCAAGATGCACAGATGAGGATAAAGAAAATAAATAGGTAAGAATAGCATTGAGAAAACCGCTAAGTGAACTTGAGTGTACTATAATTGTGAAGTAAATGGGCCCCAAAAATACTATTTAATTCCAAAGACTGAGATAGAACAGCTCTCGGTAGATTCCAAGGACACTCCCATTAATTTAAGATGTGGATAGTTTCAAGGGAATTAGATTTAAAAAATGAGGATCGCCAGCTGTCAAATGAAAGAAGCTTAGGAGATTTCCATCAAGAGGCGATGGGTAACTTAGTTGCTACAGTGCCTGGACAGAGCAGGTTACATTTGGTGAGCACTGACGGACAACTTTGAAAGGTCCAACAGAAGCACAGCCTGAGCGACAGAACTGATATTACACACAGAAACAAAGAGAGAAATTGGCTTATCTGTAACCAGAATGACAAGACAGGAGTGCAGTGTCAAAACTATGGAAGAAGACACTGATCTCCAAAAAAAAAAAATTCAAGGTGTTCTGACAAGTCCTGAATCCAAATCTGGCAACAGAATTGCTCAATTAGTTTTTGAGAGATGAAGGTTTAAAAAGAAGTTTCGAGTTTGGTTTTTTTCCATCCTGCCGTTTTAGTTCTAGACCGTACTCAAGAAACTGTGACAGACAGACAGACACCCATCATCGAGATATTGATGTTTTCGATATGAAGGGACCCTAAAATATCCAGATCCGTCGGAAACCGAAGATCGAAATTTTGGACGAATCTAAAGCTTTCACTCTTCCTCCATAGATGATATGTAATGGTGGAGGAGTGCGCAAAACAAAAAAAAAATAATCGCTCATTGTAGTCAGAAAACACGGTCAGAAAAACTGTTGTCAAGATGCATTGCAAAACCTCTCCTATCAACTATTCAGAATATATGAAAATGAAGTGACCATTTATTTAATAAAAAAATAAATAAATAAAAAACTAGAGAAAATGTAATCACAATGCTGTAGTATGGCCACATATCTTCAAATAAAATGGAATGTTAGACAAGATGTTACCCACAAATCCTGCCGAGTGGATGAGTCAGCTGTAGCACAGACTGAAAATGCTCATCAGGCAATAGTCTGTTCTGCCATCTCAAGCTTCAGAAGATCACTGGGTCTTAAAAATGGACACATGATGAAAATTGTAATTATCAATTGCAGTCTAGACTGAAGAGTTTTAAAGGTCAGAGTCTGGCAGTCCCAAATGTGGGCAGTGAAAGAAAATGGGAAGTGCTATGGACATACTTTATGTTGTCCCCACTATCCATAGTGGCTCCATAACTAGGGCACAAACACAGGAACTTAAACTGACCTGCCTACCTCCATGAGAAGCGTGAAAGGCAAGACCTTTCATCCAACTCAGGTGAATAATCATACCATATCAGGATTTTAACTTCAAGCACTGTGATGTCACGATTTCTTTTCAAGAGGCAGACATTTTGCTTCTTTCTACATTCCACTTGTAAGCTTTGTCCTCATGGTGGAGGACTCCTTGGCAATCGCCTTCAATCAATCTGACAAACGCAGGTGACATTAGCACAATACAGACAAGTGCGTCTTCACCGCCACAGAGATTCTAACATGGATCCTCAATTTAGCCAATGCATGAAAAGCAAACCTGCCATACCATTGAGTTAAAGGAATTTTCAATTACTAACTGACTTACAAAAGATGTTGAAAGTGAAGGTTGAAGTTTTGTTGTCATGCAAACGATGCTATGCCAGTACTAAAGATAACGTAAAGGAACACAGACAGAACATAAAAACACCAAATAAAAAGAGAAACAGGACATGGAATTACCTTTTTCCAAACAGCTTCAAACCCATGAGTGAAAACATGAGGATGCTAAACAGGAACAGCAAAAATACATAGAGGACCTGAGTCAGAGTATTCCGAATGCTCCTAAAGGATCTCCTTATCTGTAGGGACAGAAAATAGTTCCATCACGCAAGAGAACAAAAACAACAAATACACACACATACACACACACACACACACACACATATATATATACAGATATGGTATACAAAATCCTAAGCCTAAAAGTGCAATGATTTTCTACAACGATTTTATGTGACGTTTTTATGTCACATTTTTTTTGTCACGCTTTAAATCAGGCTTATTTTAAAACCTAAATGTATACACTCACCTAAAGGATTATTAGGAACACCTGTTCAATTTCTCATTCATGCAATTATCTAATCAACCAATCACACGGCAGTTGCTTCAATGCATTTAGGGGTGTGGTCCTGGTCAAGACAATCTCCTGAACTCCAAACTGAATGTCAGAATGGCAAAGAAAGGTGATTTAAGCAATTTTGAGCGTGGCATGGTTGTTGGTGCCAGACGGGCCGGTCTGAGTATTTCACAATCTGCTCAGTTACTGGGATTTTCACGCACAACCATTTCTAGGGTTTACAAAGAATGGTGTGAAAATGGAAAAACATCCAGTATGTGGCAGTCCAGTGGGCGAAAATGCCTTGTTGATGCTAGAGGTCAGAGGAGAATGGACCGACTGATTCAAGCTGATAGAAGAGCAACTTTGACTGTAAAAACCACTCGTTACAACCGAGGTATGCAGCAAAGCATTTGTGAAGCCACAACACGCACAACCTTGAGGCGGATGGGCTACAACAGCAGAAGACCCCACCGGGTACCACTCATCTCCACTACAAATAGGAAAAAGAGGCTACAATTTGCACGAGCTCACCAAAATTGGACAGTTGAAGACTGGAAAAATGTTGCCTGGTCTGATGAGTCTCGATTTCTGTTGAGACATTCAAATGGTAGAGTCAGAATTTGGCGTAAACAGAATGAGAACATGGATCCATCATGCCTTGTTACCACTGTGCAGGCTGGTGGTGGTGGTGTAATGGTGTGGGGGATGTTTTCTTGGCACACTTTAGGCCCCTTAGTGCCAATTGGGCATCGTTTAAATGCCACGGGCTACCTGAGCATTGTTTCTGACCATGTCCATCCCTTCATGACCACCATGTACCCATCCTCTGATGGCTACTTCCAGCAGGATAATGCACCATGTCACAAAGCTCGAATCATTTCAAATTGGTTTCTTGAACATGACAATGAGTTCACTGTACTAAAATGGCCCCCACAGTCACCAGATCTCAACCCAATAGAGCATCTTTGGGATGTGGTGGAACGGGAGCTTCGTGCCCTGGATGTGCATCCCACAAATCTCCATCAACTGCATGATGCTATCCTATCAATATGGGCCAACATTTCTAAAGAATGCCTTCAGCACCTTGTTGAATCAATGCCACGTAGAATTAAGGCAGTTCTGAAGGCGAAAGGGGGTCAAACACCGCATTAGTATGGTGTTCCTAATAATCATTTGGGTGAGTGTATATTTGGTATCATTCTTTACAGAATTTATCAACTTTAATGTGATTTTTGTAAGATTTTCCGGCTCTTATTCAGTTTTTAAATTATAAACTAAAAAATATCAAGAACTCACGTCCCGCGAGACAGGACTTTGTGCCAAAAGATTTAACCACGACCGGGAAATATATATGTGTATGTACAGTACAGGCCAAAAGTTTGGACACACCTCCTCATTCAATGTGTTTTCTTTATTTTCATGACCATTTCCAGCACTCCATCACTCTCCTTCTTGGTCAAATAGCCCTTACACAGCCTGGAGGTCTGTTTGGGGTCATTGTCCTGTTGAAAAATAAATGATCGTCCAACTAACCTGACTTCTGCACAACACAACTGCTGGTCCCAACCCCATTGATAAAGCAAGAAATTCCACTAAATAACCCTGATAAGGCAAACCTGTGAAGTGAAAACCATTTCAGGTGACTACCTGTTGAAGTTCATCGAGAGAATGCCAAGAGTGTGCAAAGCAGTAATCAGAGCAAAGGGTGGCTATTTTGAACAAACGAGAATATAAAACATGTTTTCAGTTATTTCACCTTTTTTTGTTCAGTACATAACTCCACATGTGTTCATTCATAGTTTTGATGCCTTCAGTGAGAATCTACCAATGTAAATGGTCATGAAAATAAAGAAAACACATTGAATGAGGAGGTGTGTCCAGACTTTTAGCCTGTACTGTGTATATAGATATAGATATTGTGGGAAACAGCCCGGACACAGACAGACACCGATGTTTTATTGCCCAACACACGTTTATTCATACTTATTTACAGTGAACACACATACAACCCAGTACCCCGTATCAATCACCCCTCAAGTCCAGACCTCTCACAATGCCATTTCTCTCTTGCTGACCGCCTCCACTCCTCTCCTCCAAGCTCCGTCCTCTTCCACCCGACCCCAGCCATCGAATGGAGGGAGGCAGCCCCTTTAAACCCACTCGGACGTGCGCCAGGTGCCTCTCAATGATCTTCTGCCGGCACTACCTGGTGTTTGCGGAAGTACCGGCTGTGCACCCGGAAGCACTCCGGGTGTCCCTGGTCTTCGTCCCCCCAGCACTTCCGGGTGCAGCGGAAGTGCTAAGGACCAGGGCTCTCCAGGCATCTGGGTGCCCCCTGACGGTGACCACAGGCCCCTATTAGGGTTGAACTTCCACGCTCCTTTCCCGTGGTCCCCATAGCCACCAGGGCGGTCGCCCCCACGTGGTCTGGAGGAGGCGTAATCCCTCCTCTGGTCTTTATGGGTGTCCCAGCTGGGTACCACCCCAGCCACTCACCACTATATATATATATATATATATATATATATATATATATATATATATATATATACTAGCAAAATACCCGCGCTTTGCAGTGGAGAAGTAGTGTGTTAAAGAAGTTATGAAAAAGAAACATATAAAAAATAACGTAACATGATTGTCAATGTAATTGTTTTGTGACTGTTATGAGTGTTGCTGTCATCAAGGATTTGATTATCATTATTTCTTTCAATCAGGTTCATATTTGGAGGATGTGTTGTGTTCAAGTTATATTCCTTGTTTGTCAACCGTTGTAAAGATAACAGGTTTCATTCATCGAAGTGTTCACTACCCAAATCGGTACTCGTGAATCTAAGATGTTTAACAGGCATTCCCGGTATTAAGTTGTGGATTTGCCTGCAAATATTTAGCGGCAGCGTGTCTATGAACTTTAATTTAAACTTAAGCTTTACACCTTGCTTTCCTATTGATATGTCTACAAAGGCTTCTTCAGATCCCGAAGGTTGTTCCTTTCTTACTGCATCAACAAACAGCTCGTCTTCCTCTTTATCTGAGACATCACACACTGCATGCACAGGTTTACCTTTCCCAGTCCTGCAAACTTTAGCAAAGTGGTTCAATTTACCACATTTTTTACACTGTCTTCCTTTAGCTGGACATTGACTTTTTCCACCGTGTGCTTTGTTTCCACAGTAGCTGCACTTATGAATATTCTTGTATGTGTCACACACTTCATATTCTTTTGCTGCCTTCTCAATTGTGTAATGTGTTTTTTGCTCAGAACTCTTTGGAGCTCTTGCTTTTTGTGTGCGTACTGCATTTACAGTCAGTTCACGTGAGCTGCCCTGAGTACCTGCATCGAAGGTTGTGCTATCTCGTGCGATCTTCCGATGTCCACGGCTTTATTTAATGTTAGCTCAGACCCGGCACTTAAAAGTTTCTGTCGCACTTTCGCTGAGTTTGTACCAAACACTATTCTATCCCTGACCATCTCATCTTCGTTTGCATTGGCTTCCTTTAGCTGGACATTGACTTTTTCCACCGTGTGCTTTGTTTCCACAGTAGCTGCACTTATGAATATTCTTGTATGCGTCACCTGCTTCATATTCTTTTGCTGCCTTCTCAATTGTGTAATGCATTTTTTGTTCAGTGCTCTTTGGAGCTTTTGCTTGTTATCTGCGTACTGCGTTCACAGTCAGTTCACGTGAGCCGCTCGGAGTACAAGCATCGAAGGTTTGCTATCTCGTGCGATCTTGCGAGGTCTATGGCTTTATTTAATGTTAGCTTAGACCCGGCACTTAAAAGTTTCTCTCGTACTTTTGCTGGGTTTGTGCCAAACACTATTCTATCCCTGACCATCTCATCATTGTTTGCATAAGCACAGTCCTTCACCAGCAATTTTAACTCCATTACAAAGTGATCAAAAGTCTCGTTTATACTTGCGTCTTCTCACTAAACTTGTATCTCACGAAAATCGTATTTGTCTTAGGCAGGACAAACGCCTCATAGCGGCAGCGTGTCTATTGGATTGCTGGTGACGGACGCCCTTATATGGGCAGGCACTAAATTACGTGGGAGGTGTGGGTAAGGAGGACGCAATATAGGCAGGCAGGCAGCCAACTACGTGGGAGGCGTGGTGATGGGTGACGCAACTCCGCCTCACACGGCGACCGAGCTGCAGGCTATGGTCGTATATATGTATGTAAGTAGGATTCAGTTATGACCGTTATTCGTAGAATTTCGAAATGAAACCTGCTTAACTTTTGTAAGTAAGCTGTAAGGAATGAGCCTGCCAAATTTCAGCCTTCTACCTACAAGGGAAGTTGGAGAATTAGTGATGAGTCAGTGAGTCAGTCAGTCAGTCAGTGAGGGCTATGCCTTTTATTAGTATACAGGGTGGGCCATTTATATGGATACACCTTAATAAAATGGGAATGGTTGGTGATATTAACTTCCTGTTTGTGGCACATTAGTATATGTGAGGGGGGAAACTTTTCAAGATGGGTGGCGACCATGGTGGCCATTTTGAAGTCGGCCATTTTGGATCCAACTTTTGTTTTTTCAATAGGAAGAGGGTCATGTGACACATCAAACATATTGGGAATTTCACAAGAAAAACAATGGTGTGCTTGGTTTTAACGTAACTTTATTCTTTCATGGTCACCACCCATCTTGAAAAGTTTCCCCCCTCACATATACTAATGTGCCACAAACAGGAAGTTAATATCACCAACCATTCCCATTTTATTAAGGTGTATCCATATAAATGGCCCACCCTGTAGATATATATATGCACATAATCCCCTGTCTCGATTTGTTTCATTAACATTTGAAGAACATTGTGAATTACCAGTATGTTTATTTTAGCAAACAATGAAAAGCAATTTGAAGGCAAGATTTTTAACTTATTTGCAGTCTGATCCACAATAATTGAGCAGGGCCACAAGTTACAAGTATGTGAAAGATGTGGACTGAAACCTGTCACTTTATGCCAGTGGGCTAATTGCAAATGAAATATATCATATAGTTCTCACTGATGATTTTCAACTAAAACGTATTTTATAATCATAATCATAATCATCATACTTGGCTGGAATTCATTTGTTTATAAGTCAACTGCAAATGTGTTTGTATGTTTATATTACAATTATAAAAAAAAAAAAAAACATTCAACACCCCACCAAAATGCTGCAGATATTTTTCATGCAGAATTCAAACCTGATTTTTGGCCAAACGCTTTTACGTGATGGATGGGTTGAAGCGTCCCAAGCCTACTGAATGAACTGTGTAGTTTCCTCTCATGATGTGTGGTGGTAAAATGCAATTCTGTCATCTACCTCTTTTTCTTGGACAATGGTTTAAGTTGAGTGTTTCTCAAAACTACTTTATTAATACTGTATACCCAAATATAAACTTGTCCTGTATCTTAATGTATTCATTACTTTTATGTAAAATGTATACATATTACAATTATTAATATACTGCAGTTTAATTTTTCATGCAAGCTTAAACTACCAAGCCATGGTCAAAGTGACTTGCAAGCCTGCAGTCTCTCTTTTCTGAATTTTAATTAAAAAAAAATAAAAAAATGTTACCAGACGGCCTTCAGTAATATTGACAAGGAAAAGAGGTCGAAGCATTCTGGACCATCTGACTCCATAATATCCAGTCATCTTCAGTGACCCATATATAATCATATCTATAAGCGTGAGCTGAGGAAAAAGAAGAAAGCAGCTGAATAGCTTGCCTAAATGAAATATAAAATGTTTCATTAATTAGCTATCAAAATCATAAAATGACATAATTCAAATACATTTAGACAGACAGGAAGACAGAAAGACACTTTATTCATCCCAAGGGGAAATTCCCATACTCTAGCAGCAGCATACTGATAAAAAACAATATTAAATTAAAGAGTGATAACAATGCAGGTTTAACAGACAATAACTTTGTATAATGTTAACGTTTACCCCCCAGGGTGTAATTGAAGAGTCGCATAGTGTGGGGTCTCCTCAGTCTGTCAGTGGAGCAGGACGGTGACAGCAGTCTGTCGCTGAAGCTGCTCCTCTGTCTGGAGATGATCCTGTTCAGTGGATGCAGTGGATTCTCCATGATTGACAGGAGTCTGCTCAGCGCCCGTCGCTCTGCCACGGATGTCAAACTGTCCAACTTCATTCTTACAATGGAGCCTGCCTTCCTCACCAGTTTGTCCAGGCGTGAGGCGTCCCTCTTCTTTATGCTGCCTCCCCAGCACACCACCATGTAGAAGAGGGCGCGCCACAACCGTCTGGTAGAACATCTGCAGCATCTTATTGCAGACGTTGAAGGACTCCAGTCTTCTAAGGAAGTATAGTCGGCTCTGTCCTCTCTTGCACAGAGCATCAGTACTGGCAGTCTGCATCTGCATTTGCATCTCAAGCCACTACCATGACCATGTGCTTGCTATATACGTGCCATCCTTCTCTTCCAAACTATGACTGCTCTGTGATGAAAGCACAGAATTGACTGAATGATCTGTTTCAATGGACAGTCTGCCACCCAAAACTGTTAAATTTCTCATTCATGCCTCACAGACTGCACTGGCAAAATGAAGAGCTCACTGAAAGTGATGGAAAAAACTTTAGTAAAGCAGAGCTGGATGATTTGCAGATTAGCTCAAGCAATTAATGAAAATAAAAAGAGCCTGGTGCTCTGCTCCCATCAGGTGGAAAACACAACTCATTCATTCATTTACTAAATCCAGTAAATTAGAAACAGCAGTGGCAGAGTATCTGTCTCAGCAGATATCAAGCACAAGTTTCAGTATTAATTCAGAAAAAAAGGCAGTGGTCCACATAAGGGTACATACTCACAGTGACAAATAGGCCACGACGATTACCTACCATGCATGTCTTTGGGATGTGTGAAGAAACTGAATTACCCAAAAGCCTTGGATGCCGGCATGGGGATAGAGTGCAAAAATGACGTCAGACAGGGGCTGAACCTCAATTTAGCATCTGGAGTTATGAAGCAGTAGTTATTAAGAACTGCAGAGAGACTGTGTGATTGGCAGCAAAACCTCCAGTGCTAATTTCTCAATGGGATCAGCAACAAATGCAGGAGAATCATAGCAATGAACTGTTCTGCCCAGAATTACGTAGTAATGCATTTTAGCTTAGATTCACCTAAAGGACTAGAAAGCAGCATTTGGAGTGGAGTCTAAAAAAGGAAATGAAAACTTTCCAAATTGTTCAATTTGGATCAACAGAGGAATTACTTTATGGGATTAATTAAATTGTATGTACTTACTAGTGAAACAGTTTTGAAATAAAATGTGAACAGAAGAAGATAAAGATAACTTCTTATATTTTCTAAATAGTTACTTCTTTCAGTTCTTCTAGAAGTCAGAATGTCTTTTATTACTTCTGATAGCTCATCTCCAGCAACACATTCTTTGTTTTTCAGTCTTTGAAAATACAGCTTGACATTCACTAATGTAACCTTTCCGAGTACAGTAATGGTCTTCAAAGCAACATTAATGTAAGGATGTAAAAACAATGCGTTCATATGGTGGGACGTTTCAAGTATTTGATGATCTTCTTGATTGGGGAGTTCTTGAAGTGTGTATCCTGGACTTTGCCTCACTTGCCTAAGAGCCCGACTTGCTTGACAATCAGCAGATGTCACTGCCATTCTTTTCCTTTCTGCTATTATGGTGGTTACTTCCTTTATTTATGTGTAACAAAGGTCAGTGTTGATCAATAAACACAATACTTACACTTGATTATGGATTCTGAATATGTACTGTACAGTGTGTACCATGACCTGGGGGATTATCAAAAGACGGACTTGCAGGAACCATGCTTTTATTACAATAAACATTTATGACTACTAGTCAAGTAGCCAGCAAGTTGTTGCGACCTAGATTTTTTAAAATTTCAAGAATATATCAGGCTATATATGTTCATCAGAGGGTGCTGCTGTTCTTTTTAATTCTGCTAAAATAGTGGTTATCACTTGGTTTCTTAATCACTTTGCCATAAACTCACAACCACAGGCCACTTGCTGTCCTTTATGGCCACCAGAATGGTGCAACCTAACCTTTTTTTTAAATGTCAAGGGCATATCAGGCTATATGCACTCATCAGATGTTGCTGTTCTTTTTCTTTCTGCCATTATGGTGATTATGACTTGGTTTCTTGGCCATGTTGCGGTCCTTTATGGCCACCAGCTCAATGCAACCTAATTTTTTTTAAATTTCAAGAACACTTCAGGTTATATATGCTCATCAGAAGTCGTTGCTCTTCTTTTTCTTTATTCCATTATGTTGGTTATTACTTGGTTTCTCAATTGCTTTGTCATAAACACACAATGACATGTCACTTTGTCATCCTTTATGACCACAAAGTTGGCACTACCTAGATTTTATATTCAGGATTACTTCTTTCTTGTCTATACTTTTTAGCATCTTGTCTTCTTGTTCTATAGATAGATAGATAGATAGATAGATAGATAGATAGATAGATAGATAGATAGATAGATAGATAGATAGATACTTTATTAACCCTTCTTCGTCACTTAATCGACTTCTTCGATGTGCTTAATGCTCTTCTTTTTTTTCCGGCCATTATGGTGATTATCACTTGGTTTCTAGATCACTTCACCATAAATACATGACGACAGGTCATAACCACCAGGTTGTCGCCATGTAAAATGATGTACTTCTTTCAGTTTCTTGTCATTCTTGCATTCTATATCCCACATCTGACACTCACAAGATGTCACTGCTCTTCTTATTCTTCTTCTTCCTATTGTGTAGGTCTTCACCAAATAACTGAATTCTGTGATTTGCCTGACACTCAGCAGATATCACTGCTCTTCTTTTTTTTTTTTCTTCCATGTCAATTGGTTTTGCAGTCACTTTGCTGTAGTAAACACATAACCACAGGTCATTTTGCGGAGGCTGCCACTATCTAAAGCACGGGTGTCAGACTCCAGTCCTGGAGGGCCACAGTGGCTGCAGGATTTCATTCTAACCATCTGTGTGAATTTCCCCTTGGGATTAATAAAGTATCTATCTATCTATCTTCTTCATTAGTGACCTGTTTTTGCTGCTAATTAACTTCTTTTGCCTTAATTTAATTAACCTGACTCGGGCCCCCTAGTTGTCTCTTTTTCCTTAATTAGCAGCCAAACATTAACGAGACACAAAACAAGCCACCTCATGATCAGCTCATATGTGCCCATCATGCAATATCTGAAAATAAAGAAAGGTGAAGGTCTCAGTAAGGTTGATCTCTCAAGTCACCAAAACATCTATCTATACAGTGTTCTTAGAAAAAACAGAAAAATCAACAGCTTTGGAAATGTCTGCTGTGGCAGAATGAGAGCAGCAACCAATGGAATTAACGAACAAGTTTAATTAACAGCAAGAATCGGCCTCTCATTAAGAAACTAGTTGGAGTGAAATTGGTTGGAGTTTGAAATCCCAGTTTAGCTGGTCATCTATTGGCTCGTTTCACGTCTCATTTTTGTTTGGCTGTCATTTAATGAAGAAAGGAATAAATGCAGAGGACTGAATGCTTAAAAACAGGGCTATTAAAATGAAAGGAAAAGGAGTTAATTAGCAGTGAAAACTGGTCACTGATTAGGAAAAGGGTTAGAACGAAAACCTGTAGCCACTGCAGCCCTCCAGGACTGGAGTTCGACACCCCTGATCTAAAGTTTTTTGACTTTCCTGAACATGTTAGTCCCAAGCTTTCTACTAAGGCCAAGATCAACCTTCAAGCCCCAGTTGTTCATGAGTAATTGTGTGACAGACCTGAGCATTTAATATGTCGCTCTATTACAAAAGGAAATCCTGTGGAATGAATGACTAGTAGACGATACGTGATCGTCACGTTAAGGTCACGAAAGACAAATAAGAGAATCATGAGACGAAAGAGAATGGGCAAAAAAACCCAAAAAAACGTAGGGTAAAGAGAAGTAGCACACAGATACAGGTGTCTCAGCGCACATCATTCAATGCACAAAACGTAAATTTACACAATAATGGAACATACACTATGAGAATCTGTGGACCCGCAACAATTAAAGCAACGGCAAGTGTAATTTCAAAGAATATATATTGTGAAGGATGGCCGGCCATTTATCCCGGCCAATACCCCCAAGCCGCCAGGTGGAGCCCTCCTTGCAGCATGGAGGTCCCCAGAAGACCAGCAGGGCATCATGGACAATGGAATTTTTATGCAAAGCCCTGCTGGATGCCAAGGGGGCCACAGGAGGGAGCTGCAGGGAGGACCGAGGGCTTTTTCGTGCCCTGTGACCCGGAGGTTCGTCATAGGAAGAGCGACGGACTTCCGGGTTGAAGAAAAGAACTTTTACCTGACCCGGAAGTGGTTGAGGATCACATGGACTGGGGATTGAGAATACTTCCGGGTCAGGGATTATAAAAGGACTGTGGGAGCTCCCAGACGGCGAGCTGAGCTGGGTGGAAGGGTGGCAACGCGTCTGGGAGCTGGAGGATTGTGTATTATTAATTTAATGGTTATTTAATGAGTATTGTGGAGGAGAGTGTGCTTTGTACACTGTGGCATAAAAATAAAGTCAACTTGAGGACTTTTACCTGGTGTCTGGAGTCGTGGACAGAGGTTCAAGGGAGCGAGAGCGCCCCCTATCATTCACAATATTTATGATGATGGAGAAACGATCAGAACGCGAGCAACAGAGACACAAAGTAGGAAAAAGGACAGTAGCTGAAAAGGCTTTAAAAAGATCGAAGGGCAGCGTGACGGCGGGTGCGAGCAATTGAGCGAAAGAGGGGGCAGCGTTATACGTCCTGCAAGAAAGAATTTAACCGCGACTGGGGCCGTAAATAAAAGGGACAACTATTGTTTTTAGAATGTGACGCGAGACCAGCCAGCGAGCCATCATTTAAAACAGGTCCACAGGCTTCTAACCTAGCAGATGTTGGATTGCATCTGTCAGACAAGCATCATGTGCTCCCAGCTCTTAAAACAACGACAAGAGACAAGCAAAACATGCAGCTCGCCAACAGCAGGAAGACAGCAGATAATGCGACAGCATATCCTTAGTGTACATTCATACGCACCTCCCCATCACAACGCGTATATTGCCTGCCTAAGGTAAAGTCATCCCTGATGGAGGATCGCAGGAATCGTGGGAAAGAGGTGTCCTTTCATCGGATTAGCGCTATTTCAGCTGTGGAATGGCCAAATGGAGGAGGCAGCTTGATGAATGAGGTATCCAGGACTTAAAACAAATCCAAATCATATTATGGGATATCATCTAATGTGAAATTCTACTCCGTACTTCTAGAATTTTTATTTGTATACTGTATTGAGGATTTATTCTTTTCTATGTATTGTACTGTATTGTATTGACCCCCTTCTTTTTGACACCCACTGCACGCTCAACCTGCCTGGAAAGGGGTCTCTCTTTGAACTACCTTTCCCAAGATATCTTCTATTTTTTCCCTACAAGGGTTTTTTTTTTTTGGGAGTTTTTTTGGGAGGGTCAAGGCTGGGGGGCTGTCAGGAGGCAGTGCCTGTTAAAGCCCATTGTGGCACTTCTTGTGTGATGCTCGGCTATACAAAAAATAAATTGTATTGTCTATCCGGTAAACCAAACATAAGGGTGGTCGAGCAAAGTGAGCAGGGGGCAGAGCCCCCTAGTAGATTATAAAATACAAAAAAAGTAAATTCCCACAAATCCACCCTATGAACCTTCTTTTTTGCCTGGTTTGTTTCATGGTGAGTAAGAGCATTTTCTACAAAATAGGGATCAGTCCGAGACAGAACGCCAGCCCATGGTGAAGAAGACTAGTGCACACATGGACATGCAGGCCATTTTAAAGTGTCCAATGAATCTTTTTTTTTTTAATCTTTTATTGAATTTGTTAAAAGCATGTAACATTCCATACAATCAAGTCAAACTTAACAAAACTAAACTCAATTCAATCCCAACTCATGAGAAAGAGAGGAAGGCCAACAGTCAGAGTAAAACTTTTGAGAGCAGTAAAGAGACAAAGGAGTCTTTCTCCCCAATATAAATGCTTATTCTAAAATATAATGGATTAGATCCTGTCAGGTTTAAAACAAGTTTTATACAGATCCTCTAAGTGAGAATTTGATTTTTTTCCCCCCCAATTTCAAATAGTACATAACATCAGTTACCCGCTGACTTAAAAGAGGTGGGCTAGGATTCTTCCAGTTGAGCAAGACAAGTCTAAGTGCTAATAGCGAAGCAAAGGCCATTGCAGTTTGTTTGTCCTCCTCCACTTTAAGCCCATCTGGGAGTCCACCAGACACAGCTGTTAGTGGATTAGGAGTGATTGTGACACCAAGGCTGCCTGATAGGCATTTAAAAATGTTTGTCTAGAATGATGTTAATTTGGTGTTCGCCCAAAACATATGGCCTAGTGAAACTGGAGCTCAATTGTAACATTCACAGGTTGGATCTCGCCCTGGAAACATTTTGGACAATTTTAAATGAGATAAGATGTGCTCGATAAAAAAAAAAGGAAAACTGCTGACATTGATTACAGGGAGAGGACCAAAACTAAAGTCAACTTAGTTGGAAACCAAAGCTAGCTGAGCAAATATCTTCACAATAATAAAACACAATCACAAATGAACAAAACACACATTCAACTGGAAGAACAAAAGGTTTACTCCATATTGGAACAGTGCAGCATCTGTTGGTTAGATTAAAAATTGTCCAAATATGTCCATGCTTCATGCAAGTGTGCTTTGACATGAATTTCCATATTCCTTCATAGTTCACTTACACTATTTGATGAAACTATAAGAAAGCGACTGACTGATGCGGACTACTTCTAGGGCAAGAACTGGAAACATCTTAGTTAACAAATGGCTTGTCACTGATGATCAGCCTTAACTCTTAAATGCATCTTTTGAAAGTAAAATAAATGAACAGACATGTCACTGTGCATCACAGCAATGTTAGGTCATCAGAATGAGCAAACAGTTCAGACAGACATTAAGATTCACAACAGGAGAAGGTAGTTACGGTGAAACATGTACTGTGAGCCCAAAAATGTCTTTTCCAAGAAATTGAAGTACTAGGGTGTTGAACCCTGTTAGTCATTATGGATGTAGTGAGAAGTTCAAGCAAAATTACACCTTTATTGGCTAACTTTAAAAAAAAAACACATCTTGCCTGAAGAAGGGGCATAAGTTACCTCGAAAGCCTGCATATTGTAATCTTTTTAGCTAGCCAATAAAAGGTGTCGTTTTGTTGGACTTCTCACTACACCAAGATACTGAATTAATCCTTCATAAATTACTAATATTATATATTAATGTTTTCAACTTACTAGTATAATAACCATGATACAGATATTCTTGGCGTCTTTCCAAAACTTCCACGGTGGTATGACCTTAGCATAATGAACCAAACGTCCAGTGAAGACCAAAAGACAAACAAACTCTGCAAGGGAGGTCGCCTGAAAAATAAAATGAAAAAGGTTAGTACTAAGTACAATAAATAAATTGATTAACTAATTTACAGAGCATGTTTAAAACTAATTACTACTATTCATTTTGTTGCCAATGTTGATTGAAGATATTGGACCACAACTACCAGTTGATATGGAGTACAGGATATCATTTAAGAGAGCAGAATTTCTGCAATTGCCAGATAATAAATGAATATGGGATCAGCAAGTATTAATCCTGATCTCGGTCATTTTCATTAGCACATCTGAGTAAAACTGTTAAGCGAGAGCAGGAGTGTTCTGTAATCAAGATATGGCATTAACGACAATATACAGTCAGGTCCATAAGTACCTGGACAGTGGCACAATTTTCATAGTTTTGGCTCTGTATGCCACCATAATGGATTTGAAATAAAGCAATCATTATATGATTTAAGTGTACTACCTGGAAAGGGGTCTCTCTTTGAATTGCCTTTCCCAAGGTTTCTTCCATTTTTTTTTCCCTACAAAGGTTTTTTTCGGAAGTTTTTCCTTGTCTTCTTAGAGAGTCAAGGCTGGGGGGCTATCAAAAGGCCGGGCCTGTTAAAGCCCATTGCGGCACTTCTTCTGTGATTTTGGGCTATACAAAAATAAATTGTAGGGTACTGTATTGTAGACTTTAATCTTTAATTCAATGGGTTTATCAAAAATATCATATGAGCCGTTGAGGAATGACAGCCATTTTTCTGCATAGCCCCTCCATTTCTAGGGGTCTCAAAAGTATTTGGACATTTGTCTGACAAGCTGTTCCATAGCCAGGTGGGATCAGGTCCCTCTTTATTTCATTAACTAGTAAGCAGGTAAAAGGTCTAGAATTGAGTCCAAGTGTGGAATTTGCCTTTGGAAGCTGTAAATATGAACTCTCAATATGAGGTCCAAAAAGCTGTCCATGCAAGTAAAAACAGGCCATCATTAGGCTGAGGAAACAAAACAAACCCTTTAGAGAGATAGCAGAAAAACGAGGAGTTGTCAAATCAACCATCTGGTACATTCTTAAAAAGAAAGAACACATTGGTGAGTTCAGCAACATCAGGATGTCTGGTGAACCACAGAAGACAACTGTGCTGAATGATTGCAGACTTCACGTCCTTAGTGAAGAAGAACCCTTCACAACATTTATCCAAACCAAGCACACTCTCCGGTGGTAGACCTATCATTGCCAAAGTGTACAATCAAGAGAAGACTTCATGAGAAGAGTTAAAGAGTTTACAACAAGATGCAACCCACTGGTAAACCTCAAGCATAGGAAGGATAGATTAGACTTTGTCAGAAAACATTTTTTAAAAGCCTGTCCAGTTCTTTGTACAAAGGAAACTAAGATCAATAAATACCAGAATGTTGGAAAGACAAGAGTATGGAGAAGAGAAGAAATGGCCCGTGAGCAGATTATCACATAATATCACATCATCTGTAAAACATGGTGGAGGCAGTTTTATGGCCATGCTGGACTGCCAATGGAAGTCGGTCACTGGTGTTTATTGATGATATGACTGCTGGCAGAAGTAGCAGGATGAATTCTGGTGTCCAGGTTTCTACTGTCTGCTCAGACTCAGCCAAATGCTGCAAAACCGATAGGACAATCATTCAGAGTACAGATGGACAATGAGTCAAAACATACTGTGGCAGCAAATCAAGTGCTTTTCCAGTCAAATTAATGAAATATTCTTCAAAATGCCAAGTCAATCAACTGACCTCAACCCAAATGGACATGCATTTCATTTGCTGAAGAGAAAACCGGTGGCAGAAAGTCCAATGAATAAGCAGCAAATCAAGACCAAGGCCAGGCAAAGTATCACTAGGGTGGAAACCCAGCACATGGAGAAGGCCAAAGTTTCCATTATATTTATGATTATGTTAGTTTGTTCAAAAGTATAAAATATCTCTCATTCCTAAACGTCTCATATGATATTTTTAGTAAAGCCCTTAAATTAAAGCTGAAAGTCTACACTTTAATAACATAATTACTGTATATCTAATCAACTGAGGTAGCATGCAGAACCAATTTTTCAAAAATTGTGTCACTGTCCAAATATTTATGGACCTGTCTGTATATAACATTATTGAGGTACAATGCTGTACAGAGCAAGGTCAGAGTATTACAGAACATAACTGCTGAGAGAGTTATACAAACAAGAACATTCAATAGAGTAATATTACACTGCTGACAGAACTATGTCCAATTACTGTGCAATAAACTAAATGTATGGAAATATTGTAAAATATACCTAAGCGTAAATCAGTTAACCCTAACCCCAAACATTAATAACAATAGTAACTAAACGGTTTACACATCCTTTTATCAATCTGTCTCCTGTACTGGGTTGCCAAGAGGCAGAAGCTATCATTTGTGGAGCAGATGGTACTTTCTCACATTGCCGTCAAGTGAAAATACACCATTATGTGTACTCAGGTACTCCTCGAACATGTCATTCAAAAGTGACTCCACTGAATGATAAAATACTTGCCAATTCTGCATGACCAACCCTGTTTAACAATATTTAATGAATGCGGCTGCAGCCAGGCATTATCAAAACCTCTTCGAGTTACAGTATGAAATATTACAGTAGTCACTTAAATAATACTTGGGGATAAGCAAATGCTACAGTAGTCAAAATGCCCATCAGGTCAGGTCAGGTAAGGTTGGGGACCATGCACTGGTATAGTGTGTTGCCGCACCCACCACATGATGAAACATCACAAACACGTGGTCCAGTCCATCTATGTGCCACAGCCAGGTGTTAATGTGGGCGTCCCCTTGGCTTGGTTTAGCCACTCAGGTCCTCAACAATGAGGATCCTGTGGATTGCGTCACATGACCGTTGTGCCATAACTGACGCTTCCTCACAATGCAGGTAATGTGCCTCATTTGGGACTCTGTGAGCAACACAAAGTCAAACCAGCGGTACCCAAGGATTCTCTGAAGAGAGACAGTACCAAAGGTGCCCAGTCTTCATATCAGGTCACTGGATAGCATCCATGTCTCAAAACCATATAGTAAAACAGGGAGCAGAAGGACCCTAAAGACTTGGACCTTTGTCCTTTTGCAGAGATATTGGGAGCACAACACACCCCTTTCTAGCGACCTCATATCCCCACCATGCTCTCCCAATCTGTCTACTGACTTCACAAGAGGAGTCGTCAGGGACATGAATGTCGCTGCTGAGGTGAGTAAACAATCTTGAGGATGAAATGAATTCTAGCATATGACATTCTTTGATTAAAGTTCTGTTTCAGAAAAAAAATCTGAGCATTTTTTTTGGAGAGTGGCTATGAATGACTGAATTCATGAATTTAAATAAATAACCTATATTTTATACAGGGTGAGGCAGAAAGGATGGACGTTTTTTACAAAATCACAAAATTGTCAATTTTTTCTTACAAAGAAAATTTATTGAAAGATTTGAGTTCATATTGAAATAGCATTTGACAATTACCGAACGATTACGGAGGCCAAGTTCAGAAGAATGCTTCCGAGCATCTAGTTGTACGCTTTCCACATTTTCAGGGGTACGTGCCGTTCGTGTAGTCCCCGGTGGTCTTTTGTTCATCAGTGTGCCGTGTGTATGAAGTTATGGAGGAATATTTCGGACAAAATGAAATAAATAAATAAATGCGTAAATAAATAAAAGTACTGTGAAATGTGAGCATAAATAAATAAATGTGTCATGAAATGAGAGCCTTAATAAATAAATATGTCATGAAATGAGAGCATAAATAAATAAATGTGTCACGAAATATGTTTTTCATTGCTTATTTATTTATTTCATTTTGTCCGTAACATTCCTGCAAACCGTCATGAAATACGGCTTGAAATAAAACTGTCACTTTCACTCGTCAAAGTTGAGAGGGCGGGCTCTAACACGCCCTCTAGTTACTGATTGGTGAATCGATAGCACACGGATTAATTAGAAAAATGCTTACTACTGCCGATGAAATGGATTCTGCCGAAGATATTACGTATTTCAGAGAGAGAATTGAAGATTTATCGGAAGAAATTACAATGTTGGCGGCCCTTTAGACTCGATATAGATGAAACTGTTTTGAAATTATCGAAGAACAGGTGGAACGGACTCTACTACACTCCAGTTCAGGTGACGCAGTTCCCTGCTCTGGACGTCCATCCTTTGACATTCCAGCTGAGTCAATAGAACACCTTCTGTTATGCGGTTTAAAAGTACGACAGATTGCAGATCTGTATGATGTATCAGAGAAGACGATCACAAGACGAATGAGCCAGTTTGATATAAGGTAAGCTGCAACGGCTGTATTGGTTTAGGTACTTTGACATGGAATGCCCAAAGCAGCTCCACCTAATATTTTGAACTGAACAAGCGGGTTAGAAAATGGATGGATGAACAACTTTTTCCACTGATCAGAGCTGTACAGTTGTTTGAAAAAGTAGCTGCGAATATGCAACTGACTTTATACTCATAAAACAAGGGTCAAATACTCTGTTCTAAAAGGGCCGCCAACATTGTAATTTCTTCCGATAAATCTTCAATTCTCTCTCTGAAATACGTAATATCTTCGCCAGAATCCATTTCATCGGTAGTAGTAACCATTTTTCTAATGAATTCTTGTGCTATCGATTCACCAATCAGTAACTAGAGGGCGTGTTAGAGCCCACCCTCTCAACTTTGACGAGTGAAAGTGACAGTTTTATTTCAAGCCGTATTTCATGACGGTTTGCAGGAATGTTACGGACAAAATGAAATAAATAAATAAGCAACGAAAAACCTATTTCGTGACACATTTATTTATTTATGCTGTCATTTCATGACACATTTATTTATTAAGGCTCTCATTTCATGACACATTTATTTATTTATGCTCACATTTCACAGTACTTTTATTTATTTACGCATTTATTTATTTATTTCATTTTGTCCGAAATATTCCTCCATATGAAGTGCTTTAACCCAACGTAGGATAGTGTTACGAGCGGGAACAGCTTTATTTCTGTGGATATTGAAATGGCAACAAAACTCATGGTGAACTGCGGTAATAGATTTGTTGTTCTTCACAAAACAGTTGTATGCAAAAATGTGGTGTTCTATCGCCCACGGGTCCAAGGCTTCAACTAAAAAGAAAATAAAAAAATGCTAAGACTTCATGAACCTAACGCCTCCTACCACACATCTGTCACTCCACCTAGTGGTGAGTTCTAGCCATTTCAAAGCCGTTCGTCCTTTCTGCCTCACCCTGTATATAAACCAGACTGTAACAATCTTGTGGTCTTGTATGTATGTTATCATCCAGTTGACACTCGGAACGTTTCTGGTGTGCTCTGTAAAAGCAACCGACAGTTGATCGTGAAAAATCTGTTGTATTATTTGTTTGTCGTTTAATGTTTGTTTTTATCTTGCATTACTCTTACTTGTTGTAGTGCTGATAGAATTAAATCAACCTAATAATAATATTAATTTAATTGCTTTTTCTTGGTCGTCAAAAATTCTGCATGTAAAAACGTATTACTACGCCAGAAATCAAAAATGAATCTGTCTTCACTTTTTCGAATTATATTTTGATGAATATAGCATATTATATATAAGATAAGTAAGCAATTTTATTTTTTTTATCTACCATAAACATTATATATTTATATAGTGAATTTGCGATTTTTGTTTATTCGTTAAAAAATGAAATGTCATTTGTTTCGCAGCATCACAGCTAACGTGTTGGTGTTACAATTTTTTTGTAAAAAAAGCAACAGGAAGTTTTTTTTTAATACGTTCATAATCAAAAAGTTATTTAATTAAGTTATCAAAATCGAAGGTAAAGTATAGACCGCACTTCAGTAAACAACACAAGCACATTAGTGAGTCTAATTGTTTGTTAATTTACTTTTATTTTTAAAGTTGTATGTTTTTTTTATATTTTTCCTCAAACAATTAAAAAAAAAAGAAACTTTATTTTCTTCCTGGGCAACACCGGGTATTTCAGCTAGTATGAACTATATGCAAAGTTATGGTGCTATACAGTATAAATATTACATGTACAGAGAGGGCACTAGGATTAAAGGCTTCTACAATAAGAAAACAGTCGGATGCAATCCTGGTACTTTGTTAGCAGAAGGGACCACTTGAAGAATGGTGTGGTTAAACCACCACAAAGGGGTGTCTCCTGTGTTTGGGAGAGAGGACCTGTACTTGTGGTGAGAGAGGTCCACAGTCATTTGAGGGCTGTCTACCTCCAAAAAGAAGTATCCATTGGAATATAACGTGGATAACGGCCTTGTGTTTCTTAGGGGCTATGAAAGTGATTATTCTGACAGCACTAGATTGTTAAAGAGATTATGCGAGACTGGCACGACACAGAAAGTTTCATTCCAGACATGGAATTTACAAAATGGACCAGTGGTGGCCTGTGTTTCATTTTAAAGAACTGCTGAGGACAGGGGGAAAGGCCAGCCAGGGGAGACCCAGTCTCTTTCTTAACAGAGCATATTGAGTGCAGGTAGACATGTAATCACCAGGGGAGGCGGGGGATTTAGGTTCCAAGGGATATAGGACTTTTTGGGATACATTCCTGACTAAAGGAAATGGTTTAAAGAGTGCCCTGGAAATACCTCTAAAGCAGAATACGAAGCCACAGCCCCTTGGACCTTATTGCTTACCCATATAGGCAACAGGAAAACTGCAGGTTCCTCGAACAAGGCAAGTGCAAGATCCACAATAATAAAGGTATATGTGATGGTGCGCATTCCCCAGTGATTGTACAGCTTGTAGAGCCTGAAACAACAAAAAGGACAGATGGAAAATGGATGAGTTCACCCTGAAAGAAAATTTGACAAAGATACAGTGAAGCACAACCTGAACCTTCTAACTGTGTTTGAATGACATGAAAAACTCAACTTCAGGACCAAAGATATGGCCATCGATTGCTGATCAAGCAATTACTTTTTGTGTTTAGAGTTTTTTTTTAATACTTTTGCTCTAATACAGCATTTCTCAACCACTGGGTTGCAAGTTGCTGTTGTTTATAATATTATTGTGTCGCAGGAGGTCACAAGTGGTTTGGTGCTCTGACAATCACACTCATATCTGCCACAACTATGATGATCAAGCTCAAATCATCAAGGTGGACCCTCCAACCCACCGCTCTGAAGATTGATCTTAAATATGTCACAAAGATACCTCCATGGGACACGAAAAAGCTTGTGGAACACTTCCCTAATATACAGCTACATCCATTATTGCAGTCATCTTAATAATAATAATATTAATAAATAACGTACAGCATGCTATAATAGAAGTATTTTACAGGCAGTGTGGCATAGTGGTTAAGAATTTGGGGCATCAAACCCTGTGACTGTGGTTCAAATTGATTACAAATATAAAACATAAAATAAATGATGATTAATTGATAAGTAATCTCTCCCATTAATATGACATAACTAAATTGTCACTGGTGCAGCCAGTTGTAGAAGTCTGTTAGTTCAATGGAAATCCCCCCTCTGATGTTTCAGTTGATTTTAGCTGAAATGCATATACAGTGGAACCTCGGTTTACGAGTAACTTGGTTTACGAGTGTTTTGCAAGACGAGCAAAAATTTTTAATAAATTTTGACTTGATAAACGAGCGATGTCTTGCAATACGAGTAGTATGGATACACTTTGTCTGCTGAGCGCCATGTGATCACAACTGAGCTGATGGTGGTTCTCTCTCTCTCTCTCCTTATCTCGCTCGCTCGCTCGATCGATCATCGTGTCTTTTTCTCTCTCTCCTTATCTCGCCGCCGCCCAGTGCGCTTTTCTCTCTCTCCTTATCTTGCTCGCTCGCTCATCGCGTCTTTTCTCTCTCTCCTTATCTCGCCGCCCAGCCTCTCTCTGTTTACTACAGCATTGTGACTGTGTGTGTGCGCTGTGAAGTGTGAGTCCTCATCTTGCTCCCCAAAACACGAAGCTGAGTCTCAGTACTTTAACACCAGCTGAATAAACACCAGTTTATTCAGTTTGAAACAGCAACAGCGCTGTTATTTATTGCAGCGGGATCTTTTATAATGTTCCTTGATCTTTTGGATGCGCTTATACGCTAACTGCTACAGCGCTGGGAGACTGCGATTGCTTTGGGACACTCTTCAGCGTGTCGTCCCGTTGGGTGGAATTCCACATGAGTTTAGAAACTCACACCAGCCATGATTCTTTTTAAAGGTAAATTGCGGGTTAATTTGTATTATGTATTTTACTTTATATTTTGTATTAATCCTTTTTATATGAATAGTTTTGGGTTGTGGAACGAATCATCTGAATTTCCATTATTTCTTATGGGGAAATTCGCTTTGATATACGAGTGTTTTGGATTGCGAGCACGTTTCCGGAACGAATTATGCTCGCAAAGTTTTACAGGTGCCAATAAACCATACCACGAGGTTCACAGTAAATATCTACTAAACATGTATAAAAATGAAAAATAAATAATCATTAAATTTGACACAAAATAAATCTAACAAAAGAAAAAAAAAAGTTTGAGCCCACTAAATGAGCCGATCATTCCTAGACTACTACAATTATCGAAAAGAATATATCAGGAGGACTAAACAAGCACAGCATGAGAAAATGTCACAGAATTCTTGACCCATTCATGTGATGCGAAGTGTAGGTCTGGCCGACACATTTCGAAGAAGAACCCCCTCAATATCGAACTTAAAAAATATAATAAAACACCAAACAAGTAAAGAAAATACAATATATGCATCAAATAACAAAAACCAGAAATCACTGAACTACCTATTGTATAATTTCTGCTGCTCATAACAGTTGATCCACCATAAATCAAATGACCAAAAACAAATTATTGTCAACTATAAAACCTTAATTGTCCCCTTGCTGGGTTTGTAATGTACTGTTGTAAGACATGTGGGATAATTAAAAGTGTTTGCTAATCCCCCAATACAATCCACTGTTTAGACCAGGGGTCTCCAACTCCGGTCCTGGAGGGCCACAGTGGCTGCAGGTTTTCATTCCAACCCTTTTCTTAATTAGTGACCTGTTTTTGCTGTTAATTAACTTCTTTTGAATTCATTTTAATTGACTTGTTTTTTAAGATTTGTTTTCCTGAACTTCTTCATCGTTTCTCTGAATTGTTTAATTTCATTCCTTAAATGGCACCCAAATGAAATATGAAGTGAGCCAACAGAAGACCAACTAAGTCAGGGCCTCAAACTCCAACCAGTTGCTTAATAAGGTGCAGAGTCTCGTTGTTAATTAAACCCATTCTTTAATCCCATGGCTTGGTGCTGCTCTCATTGTACAATAGCAGACATTTTCAAAATTCTTGATTTTTTTTCTTTACTTTACTAAGAGCTCTGTTCAAATGTTTTGGGGACATGAGCAAATCAACATTCCTGAAACCTCTATCCTTTTTATTTTCAGATACTGTATGATGGTTACAGTATGTTGGTCATGCTTTGGTTCATTTTATCGTTTGGCTGTTAATTAGGGAAAAAGAAACAATTAAGGGGGCCGAATATTCAAGAGCAAGTCAACTAAAATGAATTCCAAAGAAGTTAATTAGCAGCACAAATTACAAAAAGGGTTAGAATAAAAACCTGCTGCCACTGCGGCCCTCCAGGACTGATTTAGGCAGACCCCCCCAGTTGTTCCTAGGTCTGTACCACCTCAATCATGATTTTGACTAATTTCAGAGGATCCTTGGTACTCCTTGGGCAGCACGGTGGCGCAGTGGAACCTTGAGATACGAGTTTAATTCGTTCCAGCACTGAGCTCGAATAGCAAATTTCTCATATCTAGAACAAACTTTCCCATTGAAAATAATGGAATTCCAGTTAATCTGTTCCGCACGCCCAAAAATATCAACATAAAAATCAATTTTCCATAACACTGATAAGGGCAGCACGGTGGTGCAGTGGTAGCGCTGCTGCCTCGCAGTTAGGAGACCTGGGTTCGCTTCCCCGGGTCCTCCCTGCGTGGAGTTTGCATGTTCTCCCGTGTGCGTGGGTTTCCTCCCACAATCCAAAGACATGCAGGTTAGGTGGATTGGCGATCCTAAATTGGCCCTAGTGTGTGTGTGTGTGTGTGTGTGTGTGTGTGTGTGTGTGTGTTTGTGTGTGTCCTGTGGTGGGTTGGCACCCTGCCCTGCCCTTGTGCCCTGTGTTGGCTGGGATTGGCTCCAGCAGACCCCCGTGACCCTGTATTCGGATTCAGCGGGTTAGAAAATGGATGGATGGATGGTACTCCTTTGTCTTGGCAATGGTCAATTCCAGGTCCTTCTCCTTGCACCAGAAGACTTGAAAAGGCCCTAAGCTATTTGAGACATGGGGCCCTTTGCTCACTCGGACAATTTGTTAGCTAACCCTAATTTGTTACCCTAACCCTAACCCTAAGGTATAGCTTGTGTAGCTTATACGTAAATCCTGCACTGAAGCAGCAATGGCAGTCACAAAGTATGCAACATGCAGAATTACACAATAATAGATGATTCAAATTTTTGACAAAGAGAGAACAAACTTGAAATATTCATACTGTATCAAAGCAAAAAAAAAAAAAAATGACTGCATGATGACACATCACTCTTAGGCATACTCTGGGGCCTCCTGTACACTTTAGATGAATTATGCAGTAGAATACTACTTATATTAGCATAAAATTCAGAATAACACAGAGATGCCATAGGAAAAAATAAAAGTGAGTCAGTGTGAAGCACCGGAGCAAACGTAACCAGGCTGATTGTTTTTGATGTGCGTAGGTGGTGAGGGCTTTGAATACAAAATGGAGTGAGTACCAAAGAAGGAAAACTGTAATAAAATAAACAGCAGAATGCAACGCCTCTGTAGCAAATAATAAATTGTTTCAATTATCACAGATTTTTTTTTTTTGCTTTTTATTTGACCTCAACTATACATTGTATTTATTTCATTCACCCACCCATTAAATCTTGTTCAGTGCACTAATAGAATTTGGAGACTTACAGCCTACCTGCTAGTGTTGAGAGAAAGACAGGAGCCAGCGCTGAATAAGAAAGCACGCTTGCTCAAACTGCAGGCCTGACTACAAAACCCATTTAAAGCTTTATAAAGCTCATTACATAAATACACACTATATTTTACTAATTATTAATGATCACCCTAAATTCAGTTCAGGGTCACAATGGGCTAAATTCTAGAAGCATAAATGAGAAGGCAGAAGGCCGTGGACAGGACAGCAGTCCATAACTAATTCAAAGTTAAGAAACAAAATTAACCCGACATGAATGAATATGCAGAGAAAAACTCTACACAGACAAAGACAGCACATGCAAACTCCACAGATAAATTCAACATTTGAAATGTTGTGACAAGAACAGGCAGAGCAGACATGTTCTAGATCTAAGGTTCCCAACGGGGGCAGTACCGCTCACCGGTGGGTGATGAAGAAATCTAAGGGGGCATTTCTGGTTCAAGACATATTAAGGGGGCATTGAGGACCAGCCGCTGCCCCCTTGGGCAATACTCGCAAGAGTGCTGAACACGTTTCAACCAATAATTCTAAATGTCCATTACGAAAGACCCGTCCGTATTAATTAGTAGGTATTGGTACATTATATTTACAAGTTTGCACAAGTCATGCATTCGCAGATCATGCAAGTCCTTACAAGATTAATGCACATACAGAGGACCGAATCTATGCACGTTTTGACCGGTTCATTGACCATTACTATAAATACGTGAGAAATTTTATCAATACCAGATTGTTTCGGGATTCCTTCAGAGCAAGTGTAAGCCTGAAATTACAGTGCGGTACCTGCAGATAACATTCAAAGAAAAACTTACGTGGACCCCCCTGCCTGTGCTACACGGCACCCACTTCACATCTCTGTCACTCGCGTATGTGGATTTCACTTTCACCAAACAACAAATCTTTTAATTCTCGTGGATACGCCTCTTCATTGAGAAGAAACACTACTTTTCCCTGATGGCAACACGAATTAGACGATCTACAAGTCTCCCATCATCATATTTAGCCAAAAGAGGATTTAGCGTGGTCGAAAATCTATTAACAAAGAAAAGAAACAGATTGTCAATAGTGGAATGCGGCAATTTAAGATTGCTGATGATAAAAATGTCACCAAACATTGAAAGATTTGTGTCATCATACCAAGCTCAGCCCTCTCACTAATAATATTATACAAACCGGATTCCAAAAAAGTTGTGACACTAAACAAATTGTGAATAAAAACTGAATGCAATGATGTGGAGATGGCAAATGTCAATATTTTATTTGTAATAGAACGTAGATGACAGATCAAACGATTAATCCGAGTAAATGTATCATTTTAAAGGAAAAATATGTTGATTCAAAATTTCACGGTGTCAACAAATTCCAAAAAAGTTGGGACAAGTAGCAATAAGAGGCTGGAAAAAGTAAATTTGAGCATAACGAAGAGCTGGAAGACCAATAAACACTAATTAGGTCAATTGGCAACATGATTGGGTATAAAAAGAGCTTCTCAGAGTGGCAGTGTCTCTCAGAAGCCAAGATGGGTAGAGGATCACCAATTCCCACAATGTTGCGCAGAAAGATAGTGGAGCAATATCAGAAAGGTGTTACCCAGCAAAAAATTGCAAAGACTTTGCATCTATCATCATCAACTGTGCATAACATCATCCTAAGATTCAGAGAATCTGGAACAATCTCTGTGCGTAAGGGTCAAGGCCGTAAAACCATACTGGATGCCCGTGATCTCCGGGCCCTTAAACGACACTGCACCACAAACAGGAATGCTACTGTAAAGGAAATCACAGAATGGGCTCAGGAATACTTCCAGAAACCATTGTCAGTGAACACAATCCACCGAGCCATCCGCCGTTGCCAGCTGAAACTCTACAGTGCAAAGAAGAAGCCATTTCTAAGCAAGATCCACAAGCTCAGGCGTTGTCACTGGGCCAGGGATCATTTAAAATGGAGTGTGGCAAAATGGAAGACTGTTCTGTGGTCAGACGAGTCATAATTCGAAGTTCTTTTGGAAATCTGGGACGCCATGTCATCCGGACCAAAGAGGACAAGGACAACCCAAGTTGTTATCAACGCTCAGTTCAGAAGCCTGCATCTCTGATGGTATGGGGTTGCATGAGTGCGTGTGTCATGGGCAGCTTGCATGTCTGGAAAGGCACCATCAATGCAGAAAAATATATTCAGGTTCTAGAACAACATATGCTCCCATCCAGACGTCATCTCTTTCAGGGAAGACCCTGCATTTTTCAACAAGATAATGCCAGACCACATTCTGTATCAATCACAACATCATGGCTGCGTAGGAGAAGGATCCGGGGACTGAAATGGCCAGTCTGCAGTCCAGATCTTTCACCTATAGAGAACATTTGGCGCATCATAAAGAGGAAGGTGCGACAAAGAAGGCCCAAGACGATTGAACAGTTAGAGGCCTGTATTAGACAAGAATGGGAGAGCATTCCTATTTCTAAACTTGAGAAACTGGTCTCCTCGGTCCCCAGACATCTGTTGAGTGTTGTAAGAAGAAGGGGAGATGCCACACAGTGGTGAAAATGGCCTTGTCCCAACTTTTTGGGATTTGTTGACACCATGAAATTCTGAATCAACATATTTTTCCCTTAAAATGATACATTTTCTCAGTTTAAACTTTTGTTCCGTGATTTATGTTCTATTCTGAATAAAATATTAGAAGTTGGCACCTCCACATCATTGCATTCAGTTTTTATTCACGATTTGTATAGTGTCCCAACTTTTTTGGAATCCGGTTTGTATTCATTTTTTTAAAAAACATGTATTTTTTAAATCATACTTTGAGCAATACATCGATATTGTTAATATCTTCTAATAAAATAATTTTAAAAATCCATCCTTGTTTTCCTATATATATATATATTCAAATCACTCTTTGAAAAAGTGGGCTCTGACACAAAAGAGTTTGGAAACCTATGATCTAGATTGTCCAAAATAACATCAAGCTCACATTTGAAGGTCCCTAAAGTCCACATCTTCACCACAGTACTTGGAAATTTATTTCATCTGTCAATCTGTCTTTAACAAGTTTCCAAATGTGTCTCTGTGTTCTTGTTGCGAAATGTATCATAAAGTAACAACTGGGATCTACTGTACTAATTATTTTTATGATAATTCTAAAAAAAAACTTCAATCATGTCCCCTCTTAGTCTGTTTGCTTAACTCGTTGAGGGCTGAATATTTTTTTTCAAAAAATGTAGTCTTCTGAAAAGCACACAAAGCAAACAGTTTCATATGTAAATCAACATAAAATATCTGTTGCTGTGTGCTGTGGCCACCAGTTTGCCGTCTCTTGTGGCTCGAGCCACTCACGGGCAGTATGATGGCTGGCAGGGATGAGTCTTAGCATGGTGGGAAGCTTTGGGGGTAGTGGCAGTCACGGTCACAGTGCAATGCAATCTGGTTTGTACCTCTTGTCATTGTAAGTGACGGTCCACAGGGGTGAACATTGCCATAGGTGTATCGGCTACATGAACGTGTTCAGCACCACGATCAGCTGGGGACCGATCGGCTGATGTGGGCACCTCACTTTTGTTTTTGATATCGATTTCTAGATCACTTGCTTTAAAATTGGAGTCCAACAAGTCAGAGTCCAATTCAGTGATAATACGCGAAATGTCGTCAACCGAGTAGTTTTGCTTCGATCTCTCGCCAAATGACAATACCATTTTTGTCATTGTTTGCTCTTCAATACTCACGTGAGCACAGGGAATCTCGGTCAGACCAACCAAGCTAACTTTCCTTCTAGCAAAGAGAGTCAGACTAAAACGTAATGGCAGGTTTTGTCATCGTTTACAGCTGATTACCACCCTCATCACCTCCTGTTGACAAAAGTCAACATCCGCCCTAAAAGAGTTAAACTGAAAAGGTTTAAGTCCTTCAGCCTCTCCTCATAGCTCAGACTTCTCAGCCTACTTGTTCTTCTTGACTTTCACTAAAAACTGAGCGCAGTACTAAGAACTCCATAACCTCCCTAGACTTGTACTCCACACATCTTGGATTCTACATAACATAACATCCTATTAGCTTTCTTGATCACTTCTGCACATTGTCTGGATGAAGATAGTGGTGTGTCAACTTCAACTCCGAGGTCCTTCTCATTAGCGTACTTTCAGGTTTGCAGACCTCCCACTATATATTCAAATCAAATCAAAAAATTTGTACTTCCTACATGAAACACTACATTTACTTATATTAAGTTTCATATGTGACACAAAAATGCCCAAGTCTGTATGCTTTCCATGACCCAGTGTAACAATTTAGCTCATTCTACATTATCTGCCCTTCCATTTCTTTTGGTATCATCTGCAAATGTAACCAGCTTCTCTCTGTATATACGAGGTGTGGCAGAAAAGTAATGAGACTGATTTTTTATTTACCAAAGTTTTTATTTTTTTCAAACATTAATGTTATCCCCTTCAAAGTAGTTCCCTTGGGCAGCTACACACCGATGGAGACGTTGTTCCCACTGTTGGTAGCAGCGCTGGAAGTCTTCAACCGTATGGTCTTCAGCATGTCCGCTACACTCTTTTGATGTTTTCTAAAGTCTCAAATGACGCCCTTTGAGGACATTTTTCAGTTTAGGAAAAGGAAAATGTCACACGGACTGAGGTCAGGTGAATAAGGGGGCTGGGAAACCACAGGAATGCGTTTTTTCGATTGTCCTTCTGCTCAATTGTGAGGTTTTTCGGCACTATTTTGGCACAGACCTTTCGCATGTGCAAATGTTCAGTCAAAATTTGATGAATGATAAATCTGTTCAAATTTAATTGTTCACTCAACATTCTTAATGTTAAACGACGGTCTGATCTCACAAGAGTGTTCACACGTTCGATGTTTTCATTGGTTTTCGAAGTTGAAGGCCTCCCTGAAAAACTTGAGCTCGGGATGAAGAATGTTCCCCATAGGCCTGTTTTAACTTTTCAAACGTCACACTTGTCGACTTTCCAAGCTCAACACAAAATTTAATGGCACAACGTTGCTCCAAATTCCGCTGTTCCATTTTGCGTGACGCACAACCAAAAACACAACTTCGCTAATAGCAGTCACAAAAATCACGTAGTTAACGGAAGGAGTTGAAACTCGCACTGAGCTATGGCAGGGGACTGATACACGTGCTCTGTCAAGGACAACAGCGCAGCGTTGCCAGGTCGCTTGCAGTGTTGCCAGTCTCATTACTTTTCTGCCACATTGGTATAAAATCCAACCTCTGTCTGTCTGTATGTCTGTCTGCTTTTCACGAGGGAACTACTTAACAGATTTAGATCAGGCTTTTTTCTATAATTTGCTTGAACATTTTAGTTGATTTTGCAACTTCTCTCATTGCGCTAAGTATCATAGTTTACTTGCTTTGATGATTTATTTGCACAAATCCAAGTGACACGCAGCGGGCCGAGAGGAAGGGGGGCTGGGACCTCCTCACTCACACACCAGTCTCGGGGGGTGTACCTTACGTCCACTTCACTAGCAAGCAAGAGAACTACTTAACGGATTTAGATCTTCTATAATTTACTTGAATATTCCAGCTGATTTTACAACTTCTCTCATCGCGCTAAGAATCATAGTTCGCTTGTAGGAGCGATATATTCGCGCTAATCTGAGACAGAGGCTGCGGGCCGAGGGGAGAAGGAAGCGTGACGTCAGGAGTAGGGTGCCGGGCGGCACCCTCCTCACTGTCCTGTTGCACTACTATGTGGGCGGAGCCACGGGGGACAGGTAGTTGATTATATTCTTGTCTGGATAGCTTATGTTTATATTAAAAAGAGCAGCGGCCCTAGCACTGAATCCTGAGGGAAACCACTTTTAACATCACGTAATTCTGAAAAAGAATCCCAGTTGTTACCTGTGTTCGAGCCAAGTTAGTAAACACCTACAGACCGCACTTATATTCACTTCTTTTAGTGTTTCATATGGTGCCTTATCAAAAGCCTTCTGAAAATCAAGATAAATAATATCCAATGCACCTTTCTGACTGAATGCTTTTGTTACTCCCTCACAGAATTCTAGCATGATAGTGAAACACAGCCTTCCTTGTCTAAATCCATGTTGACAATTTGCTAAACCTTCTTTTCCAGACATGTGCTGCTCGATCTTTCCCTTAGTAATTACTTCCATTAATTTATTTGTGATTGTGCACATTAAATTTACTGGCCAATAGTTACAAGGGTTTGCCCTTTTGAGGAAGCACTGTGTAATGGCTTAAGTAACAGGACAGAATAACAAAACTGACTACAGCAATTGACACTCAGTGTTGGGTAAAGATAAGAATAAGAGAAGTCAGACTTAACAAAAAAGTTGACCACAAGATGCAGAGAAGGCCAACATTCAGCGTCTTTCTGAAATTCCACTTTGCACTTGAATGGATCTGAGAAATCACCATAGGTGGGACTAAAAGTGTGTTAAAGTAAAAAACGGCACTGTAAGCCTAATCAGCGTTCAACAGTGCTCAAGTGTGGTGCAATTTGTTTTCAATAATGACTGCACAAATAAAATGGCCATGGCACTGATCATGTAGTATAGCTGTCACACTAGGCTGGTGTGGCACCTTCTGAGTGGTTTTAACAACTGGTGGGCGTAATTTAGCAATACATAAAATACTTCAAATTATAAAAAAAAATCTCAAAATTTTTCAGACTGATCAACAGAAAAAGTGAAAACAGATCCTTGAAAAGTGGTCTAAATGAATAACAAATGAAAAAAAAAAAACCACACACACACAAAATAACTGATCTCATAAGCATTCACCCTTTTTGATATGGCACACCTAAATCATGACTGGTGAAGCCAACTGGCTTAAGAAGTTACAGAGGATTGTGATGTCATCTGTTACTGCTTGGGAGCTCATTGGCTAACCCTGGTGTACATCATCCTGTTCAGGATTTATTATCACAAGATACCAAACCTGCTCCATATTGACTGGAGCAGCTTTCAAACGCCAGATGAAGACTCACTACTTCGGATTAGTACACCCTGACTAGAGCTGCTGATTAACTGTACATACTGCATCTCTGTTATTAGTCATTAGCACTTAGTAATATGATAGTTATAAGTTGTTACCAACCCTCAACTATTCTGTTTGTCTTCTTGGTACTCAAATATGGCACTTGGTGCTACTGCTCACCTGCCTGCCTAAGGTAGAATTATCTCTAATGGGGGATCGCAGGAATCATTGGGTAGAGTGGCCTTTTCATCGGATTGGCTGGCCCAGCACTGACTCAGCTGTGGAATGGCCAATAGGGGAAGGCAGCAAGATGGCCGAGGTCTCCAGGACTCTGAACAAATCCAAATCGTATTATGTGGTATCATCTACTGTTGAATTCTGCTCTGCACTTTTAATATTTCTATTACTATACTATTGTATTGTATTGAGGATTACTTGTGTTCTGTTCTGTGTATTGTATTGTATTGACCCCCTTTTTTGACACTCACTGCATGCCCAACCTATCTGGAAAAGGACCTCTCTTTGAACTGCCGTTCCCATGCAGGGCCTGTTAAAGCCCATTGCAGCACTCCTTGTGTGATTAATAAATTGTATTGTATCGTATTGTATTGTATCTGTGTGCAACAAAGTTTTGCTCATCTAACATCACCGTGCTTAGTGTACAGCTCATCAAAGGTAAAGAATTAGAACTACCTGATTCAAATTTACCACAATCTTAATTCCGTCATGCAAAAATGGAAAAAACTTGAGGAGTTTACATCTTTAAATGAGGAGACTCTCTCTGAGACAGTTAACTATGCATGGGAAATGGGTGATGAAGTACACCAAATTTAAATATCCATTTTTTAAATACAGTCCTCACTCTCTTGATTGCAGCATAGAAAATTAATTTGAAGAAACATGTGTAAGGATCATCTTCATTGCAAGCAATCTGACATATGAAGTGAGACACCATAAGCACTTGCAGTGGAACAAGCCAAGTGTAAAAGAATTTCAATTTAGTGTTCCTTTATTTGTGAACTTCAACCATTAACTGGTGCTAGTAGGAGATCCATTGGGTTGTATATTTTTTCTATTGAATTGCAAAACTTTTTCTTGGTTCTTGTATATATACATACATACATACATACACACACACAATACATATACTATATATATATATATATATATGTTCACCCAGTTGTGCCCCAGGTGCTTTCTGACAATGTTCATGAACATTCAGAACATGATCGGAAGTGATCGAAGCGCAGCACGACATGCAGATCACACAGCACAAAGGACAGCTGCTGTACGGTATTTTAAACGACTGACGAGCAGCGCAACATGCAGATCACGCAGCATGGCACAAGAGGCAGCTGGCTTAAAGTGCACCCCCTGTGGAGTGGGAATAACTTATTTACTACAGCTTTAATTACTGGCAAATATCAAGAAATAAAAAATGAATGAAACGAAAATAATGTCTTTAAATTGTATATTTGGTGATCCAAACTCGGGGGTTGGTGAGCGAAGCAAGCAAGGGGCAGAGCCCCCTAGTGTGTGTGTGTGTATATATATATATAAGCTGCTCAAAAAAATTAAAGGAACACTTTGAAAACACATCAGATCTCAATGGGAAAAAGAAATCCTCCTGGATATCTATACTGATATAGACTGGGTAACGTGTTAGGAACGAAAGGATGCCACATCGTTTGATGGAAATGAAAATGATCAACCTACAGAGCCCTGAATTCAAAGACACCCCAAAAATCTGAGTGAAAAAATGATGTGGCAGGCTAGTCCATTTTGCCAAAATTTAATTGCAGCAACTCCAAATTGTACGCAGCACTTTGTATGGCCCCTGTGTTCTTGTATACATGCCTGACAACATCGGTGCATGCTTCTAATGAGATGACAGATGGTGTTGTGGGGGATCTCCTCCCAGATCTGGACCAGGGCATCACTGAGCTCCTGGACAGTCTGAGGTGCAACCTGGTGGCATTGCATGGACCAAAACATAATGTCCCAGAGGTGTTCTATTGGATTTAGGTCAGGAAAGTGTGGTGGCCAGTCAATGGTATCAATTCCTTCATCCTCCAGGAACTGCCTGCATACTCTCACCACATGAGGCCAGGAATTGTCGTGCACCAGGAGCCACTGTACCAGCATAGGGTCTGACAATGGGTCCAAGGATTTCATCCTGATACCTAATGGCAGCCAAGGTGCCTTTGTCAAGCCTGTAGCGGTCTGTGTGACCCTCCATGGATATGCCTTCCCAGACAATCATTAACCCACCACCAAACTGCTCATGCTGAATGATGTTACAGGCAATGTTCTCCATGGCTTCTCCAGACCCTTTCACTTCTGTCACGTGCTCAGGGTGAACCTGCTCTCATCTGTAAAAAGCACAGGGCACCAGTGGTGCATCTGCCAATTCTGGTATTCTATGGCGAATGCCAATCGAGCTGCATGCTGCTGGGCAGTGAGCTCAGGGCCCATCAGAGGACATTGGGCCCTTGGGTCACCCTCATGAAGTCTTTCTGGTTGTTTGGTCAGAGACATTCACACCAGTGGCCTGCTGGAGGTCATTTTGTAGGGCTCTGGCAGTGCTCATCCTGTTCCTCCTTGCCCAAAGGAGCAGATACTGGTCCTGCTGATGGGTTATGGACCTTCTATGGCCCTCTCCAGCTCTCCTAGAGTAACTGCTTGTCTCCTAGAATCTCCTCCATGCCCTTGAGACTGTGCAGGGAGACACAGCAAACCTTCTGGCAATGACACGTATTGATGTGCCATCCTGGAGAAGTTGGACTACCTGTGCAACCTCTGTAGGGTCCAGGTATCAGCCTCATGCTACCAGTAGTGACACTGACTGTAGCCAAATGCAAAACTAGTGAAGAAACAGTCAGAAAAGATGAGGAGGGAAAAATGTAAGTGGCCTCCACCTGTTAAACCATTCCTGTTTTGGGGTCATCTCATTGTTGCCCTCTAGTGCATCTGTTGTTAATTTCATTAACACCACAGCAGCTGAAACTGATTAACAACCCCTCTGCTACTTAACTGACCAGATTAATATCCCATAAGTTTCATTGACTTTTTGCTATACTCTGATTAAAAAGTGTTCCTTTAATTCTTTTGATAAGTATATTATATATATATATATATATATATATTATATATATATATATTTATATATATATATATTTATATATATATATATATATATTTATATATATATATATATATATATATATATATATATATATATATATATATATATATATATATATATATATATATATATATATATATATATATATATATATATAGTGACAGATAGAGGGCGCTCTCGTCCTCTTGAACCCTCAGATCAAATGTCAGACACCGGGTAAAAGTCCAATAATTTGACTTTTTGTTAATTAACAGTGCACAAAGCACCCTCCACTCCACAATACTCATATAATTCACAAATCAATAAACACTCCACCACTCCCAGACGCGTTGCCACCCTTCCACCCAGCTCAGCTCCACCTCTGGGATTTCCCATAGTCCTTTTATATTCCACGACATGGAGGTGCTTCTGACCCCTCAGTCCGGGTCAGGTGAAAATTCCTCTTCTTCATCAGCCCGGAAGCACTTTATTTCTTCCAACCACGTGACTGGGATGTACTTCCGGGCTGTAAGGAAAATAAACATCTCCATGCCTCCCTGCAGTGTCCTCTGGCGGCCCCGACGTTATCCAGCAGGGCTGTGTATTAAAACTCCAAAGCCCATGATGCCCTGCTGGTCGGGATAACCTGCCGGCCATAGTCCACTATATATATATACACACAGTGGAACCTTGAGATACGAGTTTAATTCGTTCCAGCACTGAGCTCGAATAGCAAATTTCTCATATCTAGAACAAACTTTCCCATTGAAAATAATGGAATTCCAGTTAATCCGTTCCGCGCGCCCAAAAATATCAACATAAAAATCAATTTTGAATAACACTGATAAGGGCAGCACGGTGGTGCAGTGGTAGCGCTGCTGCCTCGCAGTTAGGAGACCTGGGTTCGCTTCCCAGATTCTCCCTGCGTGGAGTTTGCATGTTCTCCCCGTGTCTGCGTGGGTTTTCTCCCACAGTCCAAAGACATGCAGGTTAGGTGGATTGGCGATTCTAAATTGTCCCTAGTTGTGTGTGTGTCTTGCGGTGGGTTGGCGCCCTGCCCGAGATTGGTTCTTGCCTTGCACCCTGTGTTGGCTGGGATTGGCTCCAGCAGACCCCCGTGACCCTGTGTTCGGATTCAACGGGTTGGAAAATGGATGGATGGATGGATAACACTGATAAATAATATATACAAGTGGAACCTCGGGTTGCAAGAAACTTGGTTTACGAGTGTTTTGCAAGATGAGCTAAATTTTTTAATTAATTTTGACTTGATAAAATGGCAATGTCTTGCAATACAAGTAGTATGGATACACTTTGTCTGCTGAGCGTCATGTGATCATAACTGAGCTGATGGTTCTTCTCTCTTGTGCGCGTCTCTCTCTCTCGCTCATGCGCCTCTCTCTCTCTCTCCCTTCTTGAGGGCAATCGTCTCCTATTCTCCGTCTGCATGTCCGCGATATTTTTGGATACGCTTATACGGCGAACTGCTACAGCGAAAAAATGAAATCACAAGCGCACAAATGTGTAGATCCTCACGCTACAGGAGAACAAGGAACACTGAGTGAGCTGACAGGCTGGCAGCGTCAGCTTGGGTGAATCCCCGAGTCGATGTGGATCGGAAAACGCGTCACGCATACCCACAACCTGGCTCGTGGCTCATTACGTGAGCCAATGCTCGTATTTAGATCTGAATTTTCGCTCATACTTTCCTCTTATCTAGAATTTCTCGTATACAGAGGTGATCGTATCTCGAGGTTCCACTGTGTGTGTATATATATATATATATATATATATATATATATATATATATATATATATATATATATATATATATATATATATATATATATATATATATATATATACACAGTAAAATACCAAGGCTTCAAGGCGGAGAAGTAGTGTGTTAAAGAAGCAATGAAAAAGAAAAGGAAACATTTTGAAAATAACGTAACATGATTGTCAATGTAATTGTTTTGTCACTGTTGTGAGTGATGAGTATTGTTGTCATATATATTTCCACACACACACAAACATATATATATACATATCTATACATATACACATATATATACACACACATATATACATACATATATATCTACATATATACATATACATACACACATACATATCTACATATATACACACACAGCTATTTCGTATCAGTGCAATACGCTGCTTGTTAAAACGGATGACTCCCGCTCTTACGTGCAAGTCTGCGTGGATATTATGAACTATCGATTTGTTCAAGTTCTATTTAAATTTTAAATAGAAGGAATTTTTATTTAGTCGACAGAAATATCTTTGGTAGGAATGGTAAAACAGACAGGAATATTATTCGTGAATAAATCAACTCAAACCTTAAACAACTTATAATATTTTGCTCTCCATAAAAATATATCCTGTCTAAATTATACAAGTTAGAAATAAAGTAAACGTTAAAAGAACAAACATTCAAATTTCTTTACTCTTATGTAATTTTATATAAAAAATAAACTTAGATTTTAAATATCCCAAAAGATTTTGCTCTCCATAAAAATATATCCTGTCAAAATTATACAAATTCAAATATGAACATGCTGCATAACAAAACCTGGAAATATAAATAAAATGTGTTCCTTTCAGCAATAACAAATCAAATCATTCAGTTGTCTTTGCTCATATGTCATTTTAGAGCTGGACGCCTGGCATCTTTTTTGGCCACAGGTTCGTTTCTGTTTGGTGTGAGGTTCTGTGTTGTGGAGATTCTCAGGATGGATTGCAGGTGCTCATCAGTGAGGCGACTCCTGTGTGCTGTTTTGTTAGTCTTTATCACTGAGAAGAGCTTCTCACACAGATATGTGCTACCAAACATGCACAAGGTTCGAGCCGCATGTAGACGGACTTTTTGTTCTTCAAAGTCACCAAAGCGCCGTGCAAACTCAGTGCGCAGTGCGCCAGTTTATCAGCAAAGTGCGATTTGGGAACACCGTAGTGACGACTTGGTTTAACATTACTTGGCAACAGGGAAAGTGGGGCAAGGTGCACTGGTGCATTTGTGTCTCCCATAAAAGCAGCTTCACTTGAAATCACTTTGTGATTGTGCACGGGTTAAAACGTCCGCTGAAGTGTCAGATTCTTATTTAATTATGCTGCTTTCTGTATCTTCTGCATTGCATTCAGGTTACCCTGATGTTTTATCTCATAGTGCCGCCTTAGATTAAATTCTGTAATTACAGCCACATTAGCTCCACAAATGAGACACACGGGTTCAGTAAACATATACTCAGCCTCCCATCGGTTTTAAAGGCTCTATTTTCAGAATCAACTTTTCTCTTCAGCATCGTGTGAGCTAGCTTCGCAATAACTTGTTAGCAAGGCAGCTGAAGCGCTGCATTATGGGATCTGTAGTTTATTGTGTTACCAGCGCTTCATATACCCGGCTTTAATAACAATAATACAGTATATAAAATGATCTCGGGGCGGATATAATTACACGCCGGGCCGGATGTGGCCCGCGCCCTTGAGTTTGACACATATGGACTAAATAGAACTTGAAAAGATATATTTTTCAAATGTGATCGCAATTCAGATAGAGTTGACGCCGCACTACAGCCTGCATCCTCCCTCGCTGTTACTTTTTACCGCTCATCTAATGAATACACTGAGTATGGCTTTACCAAAACAATCATTGATGGTGAATAAAGTATCCATTATTCGAGTATGTAGATCGGGATATATATATATACATATATATATATACCCGCGTATCGCAGCGGAGAAGTAGTGTGTTAAAAAAGCTAGAAAAGAAAAGGGAACATTTTAAAAATAACGTAACATGACTGTCAATATACAGTATTTGTTTTGTGAGTGTTACTGAGTGTTGCTGTCATCAAGGATTTGATTATCATTATTTCTTTCAATCAGGTTCGTATTTGTAGGATGTGTTGTGTTCAAGTTACATTCCGTGTTTGTCAATCGCTGTAAAGATGACAGGTTTCATTCATCGATTCGTTTCTTACTGCATCAATAAACAGCTCGTCTTCTTCTTTATCTGAGACCTGACACACTGCATGCACGGGTTTTTTACACTGTCTTCCTTTAGCGGGACATTGACTTTTTCCACGTGTGCTTTGTTTCCGCAGTAGCTGGATTTATGAATATGCTTATCAGACGCTTCATATTTTTGCTGCCTTTTCAATTGTGTAATTGGTTTTGTTCAGCTCTTTGGAACTGTTGCTTTTATCTGTGCACTGCGCCAGTTCACGTGAGCCTTCGGTGTACATGCATCGAAGGTTCCCAGCTGTGCTGGTGCCATCTCGTGCTATGTCCATGGCTGTATTTAATGTTACCTTAGTCCTGGCACTTAAAACTTTCTCTCGCAGTTTCGCTGAGTTTGTGTCAAACACCACCCTGACCATCTCATCTTCCTCTCCATAAACACAGTCCTTCACCCGTGAATATTTAGTGGGAGTTTGCTATTGGATTGCCGCTGACGGACGGCCCTATATGGGCAGGCACTAAATTAAACGCCAGCGCAGCCTGTCTATGAACTTAATTTAAAGTGTAGGTTTACATCGCTTTGTTTCAGTAGCAGAACTCATGAATATGGTTGTATATGTCACGCCGCTTCTTATTGTTTCGCTGCCTTCTCAATTATATAATGCATGTTTTCTTCAGCGCTTTTTGAGGTCTTCCTGGTTTTCTATGTACTGCGTGATTACGTGGGAGGCGTGATGATGTCACACGAAACTCCACCCCCACGGCGTTGAAGCTCATCTCCATTACAGTAAATGGAGAAAACTGCTTCCAGTTATGACCATTACGTAGAATTTCGATATAAAACCTGCCCAACTTTTGTAAGGAAGCTGTAAGGAATGAACCTGCCAAATTTCAGCCTTCCACCCACACGGAAGTTGGAGAATTAGTGATGAGTGAGTGAGTGAGTGAGTGAGTGAGTGAGTGAGTGAGTGAGTGAGTGAGGGCTTTGCCTTTTATTAGTATAGATATATATATATATATATACAGGTGCCGGTCATAAAATTACAATATATACAGGGTATATTATATATAATTACTAATAAAAGGCAAAGCCCTCACTGACTGACTGACTGACTCACCACTAATTCTCCAAGTTCCCGTGTAGGTAGAAGGCTGAAATTTGGCAGGCCCATTCCTTACGGCTTACTTTACAAAAGTTTGCAGGTTTCATTTCAAATTTATGAATGGTCATAACTGGAAGGTATTTTTCCATTTACTGTAATGGAGTTGAGCTCGAAAGCCGCGGGGTGAAGTTTGTGTGACATCATCACGCTTCCCACATAATCACGTGAATGACTGTCAACGAAAAGCGTAGAAAACCAGGAAGAGCTCCAAAAAGCGCTGAAGAAAACATGCATTATATAATTGAGAAGGCAGCGAAACAATAAGAAGCGAGCGACTGACACATACAAGTATATTCATGAGTGCAGCTACTGCAGAAACAAAGCACGGTGTAAAACTAAACTTCAAATTAAGTTCATAGACAGGCTGCCGCTGGCGTTTGTCATGCCCACGGGCAATGCGGGATACAAGTTTAATGAGAGGACGCAGGATATAAACGAGAGTTTTGATCACTTTGTAACTAAGTTAAAATTGCAGGTGAGGGGCTGTGCTTATGCAAATTCCGAGAGACTGTGTTTATGGGGGATTGACACAAGGCGGGTGGGGGAGTCACGTCATCATCTCTCCTTCCATTCATCTCATTTCGGTCTGAGCTGAGCTCTGCGGCTGACGCAGTGTTACGGAAGCGACTTTGTGACGCTGCCACCAAATACTCACAGAAAAATCCACAAGTTAATACACACGCTGTCTCTACAGTTTCTCCACACTGAAACCTCCAGGCACTACTTACAAAAGGTTACATTGACAATCGTGTTACGTTATTTTTAAAATGTTTCCTTTTCTTAGCACAAGCACAGCTGAGAAGCTTCGAGGCATGTGCTCCATAACACGTTAAAAAATAATGCATTTAATCACACTTTGCAATACTAGCAAAGGGGAACTTCTGTCAATGCATGATTTCATGGTACACCGATTACATTGATCAGCGCTTCCCAATTTATTTTACCCACGCACACCCGTGGTTTGAGAAGAAGTATGAAAAAATATGAGCTTAACATAGAAAAACAGATCACCAATTGAAGCTTTATGAATAATCGATTTGCCATCAATAATTATTTTGGTAAAGCCATACTCAGTGTCCAGTAATCCCTCCTCGATCGCGGGGGTTGCGTTCCAGACACCCCCGTGATAGGTGAAAATCCGCGAAGTAGAAACCATATGTTTGTATGGTTATTTTTATATATTTTAAGCCCTTATAAACTCTTCCACACTGTTAACATTATTAGAGCCCTCTAGACATGAAATAACACCCTTTAGTCAAACGTTTAAACTGTGCTCCATGACAAGACTGAGATGGCAGTTCTTTCTCACAATTAAAAGAATGCAAACATATCTTCTCTTCAAAGGAATGCGTGTCAGGAGCAGAGAATGTCAGAGAGAGAGAGCGAGATAAAAGCAAGCAATCAAAAAATCAATACGTGCTTTTAAGTATGCAGAAGCACCACGATAAAGTGGAATTTTGTAGAGAAGCGTCCGTATCTTCTAGGCAAACAGCCTCTGTGCAAACAGCCCCTCTGCTCACACCCCCTCCGTCAGGCAGAGAAAAGCAAACAATCAAGCACCGCGCGGGAAGCATATCGTATATCATTGAGGAGTTTTATTTAATATGTAATACGTGCTCTGATTGGGTAGTTTCTAAGCCATCCGCCAATAGCGCACCTTTGTATGAAATCAACTGGCAAACAAACTGAGGAAGCATGTACCATAAATTAAAAGACCCATTGTCCACAGATAGCCGCGAACCAGCGAAAAATCCGTGATATATATTTAGATGTGCCATCTATCCATCCATCCTCTTCCGCTTATCCGAGGTCGGGTCGCAGGGGCAGCAGCTTAAGCAGAGAGGCCCAGACTTCCCTCTCCCCGGCCACTTCTTCCAGCTCTTCCGGAGAATCCCAAATGCTCCCAGGCCAGCCGGGAGACATAGTCCCTCCAGCGTGTCCTGGGTCTTCCCCGGGCCTCCTCCCGTTGGACGTGCCCGAACACCTCACCAGGGAGGCGCCCAGGAGGCATCCTGATCAGATGCCCGAGCCACCTCATCTGACTCCTCTCGATGCGGAGGAGCAGCGGCTCTACTCTGAGCCCTCCCGGATGACTGAGCTTCTCACCCTATCTTTAAGGGAAAGCCCAGACACCCTGCGGAGGAAACTCATTTCAGCTGCTTGTATTCGCGATCTCGCTCTTTCGTCACTACCCATAGCTCATGACCATAGGTGAGGGTAGGACGTAGATCGACTGGTAAATTGAGAGCTTTGCCTTACGGCTCAGCTCCTTTTCACCACGACAGACCGATGCAGAGCCGCGATCACTGCGGATGCGCACCGATCCGCCTGTCGATCTCACGCCCATTCTTCCCTCACTCGTGAACAAGACCCCGAGATACTTGAACTCCTCCACTTGGGGCAGGATCTCTCCCCCAACCCTGAGAGGGCACTCCACCCTTTTCCGCTGAGGACCATGCTCGGATTTGGAGGTGCTGATTCTCATCCCAGCCGCTTCACACTCAGCTGCGAACCGATCCAGAGAGAGCTGAAGATCACGGCCTGATGAAGCAAACAGGACAACATCATCTGCAAAAAAGCAGTGACCCAATCCTGAGTGAAATTCTGTCCATAAAAGTTATGAACAGAATCGGTGACAAAGGGCAGCCCTGGCGGAGTCCAACTCTCACTGGAAACGGGCTCGACTTACTGCCGCAATGCGGACCAAGCTCTGACACCGTTGTACAGAGACCGAACAGCTCTTATCAGGGGTCCGTACCCCATACTCCCGAGCACCCCCACAGGATTCCCGAGGGACACGGTCGAATGCCTTTCCAAGTCCACAAAACACATGTAGACCGGTCGGGCAAACTCCCATGCACCCTCCAGGACTCTGCTAAGGGTGAAGAGCTGGTCCACTGTTCCGCGACCAGGACTAAAACCACACTGTTCCTCCTGAATCCGAGGTTCACTATCCGACGGACCCTCCTCTCCAGAACCCCGAATAGACTTTTCCAGGGAGGCTGAGGAGTGTGATCCCTCTATAGTTGGAACACACCCTCCGGTCCCCCTTTTTAAAGAGGGGACCACCACCCCGGTCTGCCAATCCAGAGGCACTGTCCCGATGTCCATGCGATGTTGCAGAGACGGTCAACCAAGACAGTCCTACAACATCCAGAGCCTTAAGGAACTCCGGCGATCTCATCCACCCGGGGCCCTGCCACCAAGGAGTTTTTTGACCACCTCGGTGACTTCAGTCCCAGAGATGGGAGAGCCCACCTCAGAGTCCCCAGGCTCTGCTTCCTCATTGGAAGGCATGTTAGTGGGATTGAGGAGGTCTTCAAGTACTCCTCCCACCGACCCACAACGCCCGAAGTGAGGTCAGCAGCACCATCCCCACCATATACGGTGTTGACACTGCACTGCTTCCCCTCCTGAGGCGCCGGACGGTGGACCAGAATCTCCTCGAAGCCGTCCAAAGTCGTTCTCCATGGCCTCCAAACTCCTCCCATGCCCGAAGTTTTGCCTCAGCAACAACCGAAGCGCGTCCGCTTGGCCTGCCGGTACCTATCAGCTGCCTCCAGAGACCCACAGGACAAAAAGTCCTATAGGACTCTTCTTCAGCTTGACGGCATCCCTCACCGCCGTGTCCACCAACGGGTTCGGGATTGCCGCCACGACAGGCACCACCACCTTGCGGCCACAGCTCCGGTCAGCCGCCTCAACAATAGAGGCACGGAACATGGCCCATTCGACTCAATGTCCCCACCTCCCTCGGGACGGGTTGAAGTTCTGCGGAGGTGGGAGTTGAAGCTACTTCTGACAGGGGACTCTGCCAGCCGCTCCCAGCAGACCCTCACAACACGCTTGGGCCTACCAGGTCTGACCGGCATCTTCCCCCACCATCGAAGCCAACTCACCACCAGGTGGTGATCAGTTGACAGCTCCGCCCCTCTCTTCACCCGAGTGTCCAAGACATATGGCCGCAAGTCGACGACACGACCACAAAGTCGATCATCGACCTGAGGCCTAGGGTGTCCTGGTGCCAAGTGCACATATGAACACCCTTATGCTTGAACATGGTGTTCGTTATGGACAATCCGTGGCGAGCACAGAAGTCCAATAACAAAACACCGCGGGTTCAGATCGGGGCCATTCCTCCCAATCACGCCCTTCCAGGTCTCACTGTCATTGCCCGTGAGCATTGAAGTCTCCCAGCAAAACGAGGGAATACCCAGAAGGTATGCCCTCTAGCAACCCCTCCAGAGACTCCAAAAAGGGTGGATACTCCAAACTGCTGTTCGCATACGCACAAACAACAGTCAGGACCCTTCCCCACCCGGCGGAGGGAGGCCACCCTCTCGTCCACGGGGTAAACCCCAATGCACAGGCTCCGAGTCGGGGCAATAAGTATGCCAACACCTGCTCGGTGCCTCTCACCGGGGGCAACTCCAGAGTGGTAGAGAGTCCAGCCCCTCTCAAGGAGATTGGTTCCAGAGTCCAAGCTGTGCGTCGAGGCGAGTCCGACTATATCTAGCCGGAACCTCTCGACCTCGCACTAGCTCAGGCTCCTTCCCCTTCAGAGAGGTGACATTCCACGTCCCAAGAGCCAGTTTCTGTAGCCGAGGATCAGACCGCCAAGGTCCCCGCCTTCGGCCACCACCCAACTCACACTGCACCCAACCTCTTTGGCCCCTCCCATACCATATTTAGATGTGCTTACATTTAAAATCCGCGATAGAGTGAAGCCGCGAAAGTCGAAGCGCGATATAGCGAGGGATTACTGTAATCCTGTCCACAAGTTAATACACATGCTGTCTCTACAGTTTCTCCACACTGAATCCTCCAGGCACTACTTACAAAACGTTACATTGACAATCGTGTTACGTTATTTTTAAAATGTTTCCTTTTCTTTTTACTTCTCCACTGCCAAGCACGGGTATTTTGATATATATATATATATATAGATATATAGATATATATATATATAGATATAGATATAGATATAGATATAGATATAGATATAGATATAGATATATGAGAACAACACTCATATCAATGACAAAACAATTACATTAACAATCATGTTACGTTATTATTCAAATGTTTCCTTTTCTTTTTCATTACTTTAATACACTACTTCCTCTCTAAGCTGGTATTCTGCTAGTATATATATATATATATATATGTGTATGTATTATATATATATATATATATATGTACATATATATATATATATATATATATATATATACACACACACACACACACATAAACATATACATATACAAACTCACCATGTAAAATGATTAGTCAGGAATCAAAGGCAATATATAGCAAAAAGGGGGGGGGGAAGTAGAAAGGGGGTGGATTAATAAGGTGGTATTCAGAGGTTTTTATCCCTGCATATGCTGGATTCAAGTCCAAGTGTGTGTTAATGATGATTTCATTTACAGGAACATTGCAATGCCTTAAGAATGAAGGACTCACAGTCTCAGATATACACACATACAAGTTCTACCGGACGCACGCTTAACTGGGACACGGTGCAGGTAAAATTCAGGGCTAATACTAAGAGTACCAGAGAGCCGGCTGAATCATGGCTATCAAATGAAAATGCCATTAACAGACACTTGGACATGAACCCAACATATGCTGGATTGAAAAGAAGAACGCTCAAATAATAAAAGAATTTATCATTAACACCCTCTGAATTGCAGGAATCTGAGTAGGAATAAGGATCTCAGTAGAACAAAAATTAACAAATACAAGTGATAAGCCAGTGCAAATTTGAAAACATTTCTGCTTTTCCCTCCCTCACTATGTCCTTTAGTGAGAATTTGTTTGTTAGGAACCACAATAATATTCAGCAAATCTGCTAATCAGCTGGTGTTTCCAGATGCATTACTCTGTCCCGGAAATGAGGATCCTGTAATAGTACTTAACCCATTCCTGATGGGTGTTTCCTTACAAATGAAAACATATTAGCAAGAAAAAGGGCAACTCAATACTCTGGTGATTATGCTTAAAGTTAACTTAAAATAAAGATTACGTTTTGTGAATTTTGTATTTTAATTGTTTCATTTCAGCATTGTTAAAAGCTAAAAGAGTCTGCATATGACTAAACACTCCATTATACAACATATCTATTTTCAACATTGACCAGACGTTACAGGAAGACCATTTCATTGCAAAGGCATTGTCAAGCTTTGCAAAGTTCACTTCCCTAGTCACATACCAACAGGCACCCTCTCGGTTATGTGCTGTGCTTGTCAAAGACTCCCTTTCACACACGCCATATCTTGTTGTTTGCCTCAATGTCTTCCTTGTTAGTTGCCTCAGGAAACACAATGTGGTCAAAACTCGAACTTCAGTAGTGAAAAAATAACAGAAGCTAAGCATTTGGAGAAAACTGCCAAGCAGAGTGAGGAGAGTTTAGTAATGAAAGATAGCTTTGTGGGATCTTCCATGACATTAACAACAGTGCACTGTGCACTGGCAAAGAAAAGAAGGTCTTTATGAGGCCATATATATATATGTTCAAAACACCACATTCCTAGTAATCCACAAATATAATTAAAGAAGTAAAGAACTGTGATGAAAATGACCATCAAATTAAAGGCACAGTGAGTGGTTCAACGACATGTCTGCGTATTCAATAGCATATTCATATCACTTGGTGGCTTTAAGCAGTGCAAAGGAGTTCAGAGGTCCTTGTAAGTCTGTGTCTCAATATCTAAAGTAAACTGGCCGCTCGACTCCATATTAATTACTTCTTACTTTTGTATACCTGAGTCACTGACCATAGGCATAGAAGCTGTCATATCTCAGCCAGGATAACCTGTGTTATGTCATCTTTCAGCCTGTTGTATGAATTAATTGCATTCATGTTTATCAGCCTCTGGTTGTGTTTTACGTTTCAATATCTTAGTTATGTTCCATGTATGTTGTAGGTGGTGCCCCTAAGAGGAGGGCCATCTGCCAATCACTAAACTGCCCTCAATTTTGTAAACCAGGAGGATCTCCCACAGTTCCTGGAGGTTCATTGTGAATGCGCTCAGGAGTTGCTGAGTTTACTTGTGTTTTTCTGTGCTTGTGCCTTTTGTTTATTTTAGAAATTTGACCCTCGTGCCCCATTTTTTTGACAACTCTATTTGGATTCTGTGTTGAGACTCGCAAACCTTAGCATCTTTAACTCTGCTACCTCCAGCTCTGTCTCCTGTTTTTTGGTCAGGGCCACCGTTCCCAACTCATATAACATAGCTGGTCTCACTACCGTCATGTAGACCTTCCCTTTCACTCTTGCCAATAACCATCTGTCACAAATCACTCCTGACACTCTTCTCCACCCACTCCACCCTGCCTGCACTCTCTTTTTCACTTCTCTTCCACAATCCCTGTTACTCTGTACCGTTGATCCCAAACATTTAAACTCATCCACCTTCACCAACTCTACTCCCTGCATCCTCACCATTCCACTGACCACCTTCTCATTCACACACATGTATTCTGTCTTGTTCCTACTGACCTTCATTCCTCTCCTCTCCAGAGCAGATCTCCACCTCTCCAGTGTCTCCTCAACCTGCTCCCTTCTCTCGCTAGAGATCACAATGTCATCAGCAAACATCATAGTCCAAGGGGATTCCTGTCTAATCTCATCTGTCAACCTGTCCAACACCATTGCAAATAAGAAAAGGCTCAGAGCCGATCCCGGATGTAATCAAACCTCCACATTGAATGCATCCGTCACTGCAGACCTCACCATGGTCACACTTCCCTCGTACATATCCTGTACCACTCTTACATACTTCTCTCCCACTCCCGACTTCTTCATACAATACCACAACTCCTCTCGAGGCACCCAGTCACATGCTTTCTCCAGGTCCACAAAGACACAATGCAACTCCTTCTGACCTTCTCTGTACTTCTCCATCGACGTCCTCAGAGCAAACATCACATCTGTGGTGCTCTTTCTGGGCATGAAACCATACCTCTGCTCACTAATCATCTCCTCACTTCTTAACCAAGCTTCAACTACTCTTTTCCATAACTTCATCTGTTGCTCATCAATTTTATCCCCCTGTAATTACTACTGCTCTGCACATCCCATTTATTCTTAAAATTCAGTACCAGTAGACCTCTTCTCCACTCTGCAGGCATCCTCTCACTTTCCAAGATTCCATTAAACAAATTGGTTAAAAACTCTACTGCCATCTCTTCTAAACACGTCCATGCTTCCACAGGTATGTCATCTGGACCAACGGCCTTTCCATTCTTCATCTTCTTCATAGCTGTTCTTACTTCATCCTTGCTAATACGTTGCACTACCTGGTTCACTCTCAACGCATCATCACACTTTCTCTCTCTCATTCTCTTCATTCATCAGCCTCTCAAAGTACGCTTTCCATCTTCTCAACACACTCTCCTCAGTTGTGAGTACGTTTCCATCTTTATCCTTTATCAACCTAACCTGCTGCACATGTTTCCCAGCTTTCCCTCTGTCTAGCCAATCAGTACCAGTCCTCTTCTCCCTCCTTAGAGTCCAACCTCTCATACAACTCATCATACGCCTTTTCTTTAGCCTTCGCCACCTCTCTCTTCACTTTACGCCTCATCTCTTTGTACTCTTGTCTGCTTTCTCCATCTCTCTGACTATCCCACTTCTTCGCCATCCTCTTCCTCTGTATACTGTCCTGTACTTCCTCATTCCACCACCAGGTTTCCTTTTCCTCCTTCTTCTGTCCAAGCACCCTTCTTGCTGTCACCCTTACTACTTCTGCTATAGTTGCCCCCCCCCAAAAAAAAAAAAAGAAGAAGAAAAAGAAGAAGAACAAGAAACCTTATTTATAAAGATCCTGCATTTGCACTTCTTCTAGCCAGGGTTTGGCAGTATACGCTACTCTAGTGGGCACTTGTGAAAGTGCTTTTGGAACTTACACGTGCTTCAGGACTGCTGGTTCATAAGTGAAGCACCCCTCTAGTTTCCTCGAGCCCAAGTGAATTCTTCAGTTTAAATAAAGGTTTTCTTAGCACATCATATCTTGAACAGTGCCTTTGTGAAATACAAAATAAGGTGAAAAAAGATAAAGTTCAATGGTTTAGTCAATGCCACAACCACAGCTTTGCAGTTGCAAGCACAAAACAATACCACACCCATCCAATCGCTTTGTGGAAACATACTTACTAGTACAGCAAAATGTCACTCTAAATAATTCTTACATTGAACTAGGCTCCTGTATTAATTACACAGGCATACTTTTTATTATACTCATTCTGAAACACCTAATAGTGTTTTAATTATAATATCAGAATTTAAACTCTTTTTTTAATTTTAGAATGATTATGATCTTAGTCAACAAACTTATAAAGTTTTTGACTATTTGCTTGCTAATGATCACACTAAGTCACTAAAACAGCAACTCCTCTCTAGCCCGTCTATGTGAGTATCCACTCTGTGTAGATATCACAATTACCCAATCAAATGTTATACAAAAGTGTTTGTCATTAGTGATGAGCGAGCACCAAAGTGTTCGGGTGTTTGGTCCAAACACATCGCGATGTTCGTGTGCTCTACCGAGCACCCGAGTATAATGTAAGTCAATGGGAGACAACCAGGCACCCCCTGCTCTGAAGAGTGGAGGGTGCCTGGTCCATTGGAAAAGGTCAGAAAGTGACAGAAACACCACCCAAATGGACCGGGAACAGCATGGGGACAATGTTTGGATGCATCTTGGACTCCCAAGTCGTTGCTGGGAACCAGTTTGTCCGAGTTGTACGCCACTTTTACAGACAGACAAAAACACGCCCAAAACCCCCCCAAAAAATAAATTTTACAGGAAAAATGACACTCTACAACTTTATATGCCAGTGCCTGCAGGTAAGCCGACGCTCTAAAACATTATATGACAGTGCCTGCTTATATACCACCCAATGACGTGTTCCGGCCAGCCAATCACTGTAATGCCAGCACCTGACATGGCTACTGGCATTACAGTGAGGGCAGTACTTACCTGCCCCTTGATTGGCTGTCTCCAACCCATGAAACGTGCGGGGCGGAGATTCGAGCAGGGCGTAAGAGCACATGTGGTGTTCGTTCGAGTAGCGCCATGCTCCATAGCTCCATAGCGATGCTCGAGCCGAACACATGTTCAGCCGAGCATGCCCGCTCATCACTATTTGTCATGTGTAGTAAAAAAAAATCATTTTTAAATAAAAACTTTTTTTGAGAAACATAAGCCACACACAGAAGTTTCTTTGTGACCTGCAGAATGACAACAGAAAAACTCCCAACTAAACAAATAAGTTTAATAAAAAAGTTTTTCATTACTTAGGAAACTGATTTGAATAAAATGTGCAGCTACGGACAACAATTAGGCCACAAAATAACAAGCCATTGATTTATTTTAGATGAGGGGCAGAGGTGGGTAGAGTAGCCAAAAATTGTACTCAAGTAAGAGTAGCGTTACTTCAAAATTAATATTACTCAAGTAGAAGTAAAAATTAGTCATCCAAAAAACTACTCAAGTAAGAGTAAAAAAGTATTTGGTGAAAAGACTACTCGAGTACTGAGTAACGTATTTGACACACCACCTAACCCTTAACGCGCACACGTACCGGTCCCGGGACATAACAGCGTTTTAAAAACGTTACAGTAATGTGTGCATGCCCATCTGCCATGCATCTCGACACCCTACCCATCAAATGAAACTTCAAAGTCTCGTCTTACCGATGATATAAACCATTTTGACACACAACAACCACAGCACTGACACTAAAGCCTTTTTACAGAGAAGTACATACTTTTAAGAGTTGACTTTCCCTACCTTTGAAGACCCCCTGCAAGTCAAACATCAATATTTCCGAGCAGTATTGATCCCATTCTGTCCGTAAGGCTCCAGTGAATATAATCCAGTAAAACGATTTAGGTCCAAAACACACGATATATCCTCAAAGGGACAAAAACTCCAGAAAACGTTTCATAACTTGAGACCACCTACGTAATTTTTTTTCACTTATATTGATCATATCAGACGTAATTTGTTTCTGTCGGCGATAACCATGCTACCGCATGAAACACGGAAGTGTTAGCTTCTGATCGACACCTAAGTTGGCCAATTACGACAGGTCTGGGGTTGACTGGCACCTTGTATAGCCAACGAGTGTCACAGACAGCTAAAGGATGACGTAAAACTCCAAACCCTGGTAGAATCTACCAGTTTGATTGGACACTGTGACTGACACTCAAAACTTACAGCCAATGAGCAGCCAAGCATTTTGATATGTAACTTGCCATACTAACTTGTAAACAAAACAATCGGAGCTGCGCGAAGGTGGCATTTGTGCCAGTCTGCAGAGTTGGTGCGTGGTTGTTTATTGTGATTTCGCCAAGTTTTTCGCATTTTAAATATGAATAAAAGTACCGATAAACGTAAATAAACGCTCGATTAAATAATAGATGCATGTACACATTGTAAAGTATTCAACCGCCCAGGGACGTCTAATGGCAGAGAGCACGTGCCACGCCCTTGTGCTTTCTGCTTGCTAGTGATTGCTGCCATCAAGTGGCACATGGAAAACGCTGAGCTGTGTTGTAACAGTTTGTAAAAGAAATGTATATAGTTTGTGTGCATTTTATAAAAAAAAAGTAAAAAATAAAAATATAAATATATTTTTGGCCCATAAGACTTGTATTGACTATTTTTACATAGAAATGTGTATTTTTTATTGTTTTTATTATTTTTATAACTAATAGAGTGACACTGTGTGTAGATATAGATTCCTTTAGGTGTAAGCTTTCAGTAGAGCCCTCATTGATATCTGTGGGTTGAAGCATTCAAAAGTTATTACACTTTTTCCATACGTTCCAAAATGTGGATAATGGTCCCTCTAAAAAGCACCTGGGCATGCCCACAAAAAAACTGGCGTAAAAATGTCATTTTTACAGGTATTCTTTTCAAATTTGAAATGTGAGTAGTCAACAAGTTATTCTGTTGGTACATAGTGTGTTTCTGTCCCCACCTACCTACTGCAGCTTTATTTTCCTTTATTTTCATAAAAAAACTTAGGCGAGAACAAAAAAATTCATTTTTTTTGTGAGTTCTAATGTGCATAACTTTTGATCAGTCACACCTACAGTGATTCTGACTACTAAGGGTGAAACTAGACAATGTTACCTTTACAAAGAGACCAAACATGTGTTTATACTCCAGATAGTTCAATAACAGCAATGATTCTAATTTGGAGAGGTCAAATTACAAGCGATTTAGCAAAAATGACCCCGCTTGATAAGCGGAATTATTCTAAACACACTCCACTCCATCCCATGGATAAAATAGGTCATAAAAATCAAGTGTTGGCACAATTCTTTCTCAAATACTGCTGTAGCATTTTAACATTATTTCTTATTTTCTAATATTTAGGTTTTATCAATTCATGATTTCTAGTATGAGCTTATTATCTGGAAGTGCCAAGTCTGACGAATTCCATTTAAGGCATCTGCTTCTTACTTCCTGTCTTGAAAAGCAAAACTAAATGGCTGTGCATCTCATCTCTGTCAAATATCAAAGAAAACATCTAAAGGAGACAAAATTTTCTACGGGTATGAAGCAGTACTTTTAACTTTTAAAGTGGATACAATTTTTAAAAACGTACAAGATTTTTGGAAATGTTATGCCAATGTTTCATTGTGTATTTCTAAAATGACCATTTATGAGGAAAAAATGCAGAATTATTAAAAGACTAAGCAGTAGCCATCACATGATTTTCCCAGGTTAGTTACCCTTCTATCTTCCGAGTCTAATTTAATTTTTGGGTCATGCAGACACTAGTCTTTCTTTGCTGTACCAAACACCAAGCCTTCGGCCAGGAGTGTCACAAGCAGTGGCTGCTGGACTTCATTCCAGGCACTTTCTTAATCTGTAAAAAATCACTGCTGCTAACACAACACTCTGTCTTAAATTTTACTTGACTTGCTATATGAGAAACAGAACCCTCAACTGCTATATTTTTCTTCAACTAGCAGCCAAACAATAATGCAAAGCAAGCCAACAGATGACCAGTTAACTCAGGGATCTCAAACTCCATTCTAGAAGAACTCTCATTTTTGGTATGGCCAATTTCTTTATCAGAAAGCAATTACTGGTGCTAATGAAACATGTTATTATAATATGGTTATGTTTTACATGTATATTTTCACCTAATCAAGGGTTTTTATACATGTAGATTCAAGATTTGATGTTAGGGTTATGTTTAGTTTTGCATATAAAAAGCTGAATTTTATTACTGTTTATGTTTCCGTTTCCCACCATTGATGTTGATCACATGATGACATTCATCACAGTGATGATGTCACGGGATGTGATGTGTAAACAGGACGTCCTAAACACTTGTCCATATCCTTTGGTGGATACTCCAAACATTTGAAACATCCTAGTAATAGTTAGTTTCGTTTTCAAAGTGGGCCTAGCAATAGAGCAAAATGACCTCCATTCAGACTTTGAAGCATGATTTCATCTGGTTCTTTTCATTCCAGTTCACCTGTATCAATTAGTTTTACCGAATTTGAACCTCAGCATGCCCCAACCCCGTTTCTTGCTTTAAAAAGTCATCACCTGACTCTACTGCTCTTTACAATATTCCTCTGACATCCTGCATGTCATAAATAAATAAATGCACCTTATCTGGATGGTCCCACTTGTGGCAAGTCATTATGGTAGACTAACCTAAAAGATGAAGATAAAAGAACTCTTCAGGCAACTAATTGAAGAGAAGACTGAAAAGCACAGCTCATGGAATGGATACAAGAAAATGTCCAAGTCACTGAATATCCCTTGGAGTCCAGTTAAATCAGCCATTAAGTAACGATAAAAGTATGGCACAGCTGAAAATCTGCCTAGAGCTGGCTAACCACCAAAACCGAGTGTATGCAAGAAGAAGTCTAACAAGGGAGGCCATCAAGAGAACTCTCACATGCTACATTGGCTGAGATTCGGGAGACTGTGCAAATGATAACTATTTCTCAGGTGCTTCACCAGTCACAGCTTTATGGAAGAGCGGCAAACAGAAATCAGCTGGTAAAAAGATGCACATGAGTTTAGCTAGAGTTTCCAAAAAGGCACATGGAAGACTATGAAGCAATTTGGAAGAAGGTTCTGTGTGTTTGGACCAAAATTGATCATTTTGACCATTATTTAAATGCTATGTTTAACGTAAACCAAACACTGCACCTTATCAAAAACACACCATCCCCACCGTGAAGCATGGTGGTGGTCGCATCATGATATGAGTATGCTTCTCTGCAGCAGGCCCTTGATGGATTTTGAGAGTAGAAGTTAAAGTACAGCAAAATTTAGGAAAACCCTGAAAGACAACTGGAAATAGTCTTCAAGAAAAGTGCACCATGACAAAAGATTTGTTTCCTAGCAAAGACAACATCCCAAAACATAAAGCCAAAGCTATGCAGCAATTACATCAAAAGAATAAAGTGAATGTCTTGGAGCGGCCTGGTCAGAGTCCAGATTGTAAATCAATTGTGAATGTGTGGTTGGATTTAACAAAGGCTGTTCAATCACAATGCCCATGCAACCTGACGGAGCTAGAGCAATTCTGCAAAGAAGAATGGGGAAAAATTACAGTGTCCAGATGTGTAAAGCTGATAGGGACCTATGTATCTACTAAATACTGACTTGAAGAAGGGTGAAAACTAATGCTATCAATTATTTTGTGCTTAGGTTTTGTCCCGGTAGCGAGCTGGCAGGTAAACTTTTCAGCAAAACTCGGAGATGTGCATAAGGAGAGGAAAAAAAATCAAAGATAGCAACCAAAGCTAAAGCTTGAAACACAATTTGTATTCAAGAGGTACAAGCAAAGAGGTCAAAACTGAACAAAACTCGTGAGAAGAATTTTAGCAAAGTTTTTTGAAGATTGGATATGGAAGAGAACACCGAGCCAACCTTTAAACCTGTTGTGTCAATTACAAACAGGTCATGACTAGTGATGGAACAATATGAAAATTTATGACTGATACCAATTGTTTGGTGGTTCTGCAGACATTGGATAAGCACATTTGTGAAAGTGTAAAATTGACATTCTCAATATATGCATTTAGTTTCAGATATGAAAATGATACCAGCTCTTGGCATACAAATAAACAGTCTCAGAGTTCTATAATTGTATAATTAAACTGCTCACATTTTAAGTCACTGGTCAGTCACTTTAATTCAGTCTAGGCAACATTAACATTAGCTTAATAAACAAAATATACAATCTCTGAGTTATATATTTTATACTTAACTGCTCTCAGTTAAACATTTCCAATAACAATTTTATTTAAAACTAGCAACTGGGAGCCCGATCGAATCGGGCTACAAATTCTACGTTTGTGAATTTCATACTTTCTCTGCAAATAATTATTTGTTTTTTTAAGTCCTTGAAATGATTTTGTTATCATGGCACTGATTTGTGCTTAAAATAGACCTTTTCAGCCGATGTAATGAAGAGCTTCCTGTTTAAACGGAGCTGAGAGACGTGAACTCAGCTCTTCGGCGCACCTCATTTGATTTTTTCCGCCAAACAAATTTTCAAAACAAACCGTATTTTACGACTCTAATCAGAGTCGGAGTAATAATTATGTTGGCGTGGTCATTTTAGATCTGAGATCAGCTAAACTTTAAACAATGACCGTTGTTAATACCCAGCCATCATTACTCAGTTTGCTAAATGATGTCAGAAGGACGGATGCCAAAACCGAACTGCCCAAAGATAGATTTCGACGTACCAAGCAAATGGCAATACGTTCTAAATTACTTACGGTTCTGGAGCTGTCGAAGGGTTTATGTTAGTCCTGGAAAGTATGCCCCACCAAACCAACGTTCCAAAAACCAACCGAACTTACTGGTATCTGCTTGAACCAACACCGACCTACTATACTCGGCCATCCAGCGGCATCACTGAAGCATTCAAACATTCTTAGCCAATCATGCAATACTGCGTCCGCATTTGCCACGTGATGTTCTAACTACAGAGGCAGAGTCCCATTGCATGGTTCTAACTTGTATTGAGTCGAGGTATTAACGCGAACACCATACATACGGGGTGTTGACACGAACACCATACATACGGATATTATCAAATTATATAAATGGATTAATAACAAAAAATCTGACATAACTGATCCTTCAACTGCAATGAATTCCACTGATTTCTGAGTACTGCTTTGAGCTTCTGTCCTTTCTGAACTGAATTTTCTTCAGCTATCAAATGCTTGCACTGTTGGCAGAGTTCTGCTACCCTTGGCCAGCACTAGAACTTGAGCATTCCTGACTGAGGCCAATCTGATGTTCTGAAACTCATCCTGCTCCTTAGTATGCCTTGCCTAGATGTTAACATTTCAATTTTATGTATTGTAGGTTTTACAAGCAGTCCCTCCTCTGGAAATTTTCACAAAACATTGTCTGCAAATAGCATTTCTAGAGTCATCTGCACAAATGCTAAAGTGAGCCCACACTGCAGACATTTTTCTACCTGCTACATTTTGTTGCTGAAGCATCATGGGAAATGTTTTTGAAATGAGAATAATCGGCAGTATCAGGTTATTTCTAACAATCGTCCAATAGCCGATTGTACCATTTTCTTCGGCCAATATCAACAGTGGGCCGATACAGTTGGTGCATCTCTAGTCATGATCTCTGACGGCTTGCCCCTAGAAATTCAGGCTGCGGACCCAACAACAGGTACTCAAAATAGCAGCAACTGAAGAACCTAAAATGGAAACTGAGTAAATAATCAGAGGAATGGAATCCTTGACCTAAAAAAACCCAAGTCAAATGCATGATTCTACCTCTTGCTATCCAACTGAAGCAAAAGAACCAACAGCAAAACCAAATTATGACAATTTTAGATCACTCGGCACAAATCTGTTTTCATTCCCACAAAACACTTTTGGCTTGAAAAATGAATGAATTTGTTAAGTTTTAAGGCCTTTGTTTTCACATTGAGATCCCGGTACCTTTCACCTCCATTATAAAACACGAGTAACGGCGCACTGCACGATAACATGCAGTGAATGCACTTAACTTCAGCGTTCACAGTTTTCATCCTCTTTCTCTGTATGTTTGCCATTCGTCTGCTCAGAGGTTGATGCGCTTGCTGCTTCCTGAGCAGCTCTTCTTTTCTCCACCCTAGCGGCCCGATTCTTTTCTTCTTTCGTCGGCATCTTTTTGCATTAAAAAAGTCAGTGTTTGTGTTGTAATTACTTGATACGTTTTCCTTAATTTTTCACTTAAGCTGGCACTTAAGTCTTCAATCTGCCTCAAGAATGATTTAAGATATGAAGAGGTAGGTGAAGTGACGGCGAAGGTGGTAGGGAATGAGAACGGCGCCCGTATGCATGCGCCAAATGGGCGCAATGCTGGCCACTGCTGACAGTTGATTCTACAATAAAATAAAAATAAAAAAGAGGAATAACCTTGGAGGTCAATCATCATCATGAAAGTGGATAGTAGACGTCACATAGTATATGTGTACAAAATTTCAGGTCAATAGGTCATCAAACGGTTTGCGAGCCACAGGTGATTTAAAATCTTGGACAGACAAATGGACAGCCACGGTAGTGTATTATATAAGAAGACAACAGCAGGTTACGTATATATTTTTAAATTTATACAAAAAAAAAATATTTTACTTCAGAACACAATTTCATGTAGGGAAATTAATATATACCTTGATTGTGAAGAAATGTCCTGCTGATCAATTTCAAAAAACCTAAATGAAATCCATTTTGATTCAATGCTGTACAATAATAAAATGTAAGGGTGAATACTTTGTAAAGGCTCTGTAATTGTGGGTCACACCCAAGGCTCTATGTGGCAATGGAATCTACAGTTCAAAACAGTTCAGAAAAAAATAAATAAAACTCAGTCTCTCTGTCACTAAAAATACATATCCACACAAAACTATATTTAAAAAGGAATGGCAAGCTACATATAGGCCTGTATTTCTGCATGCTGTTATTTCTAGTTTTAAAGTAAATTCTCAATAACATTTAAGTGCAGTTCTTTTTAGATAAGCTCCAAGTTACAATTACAATTAAAATTAATTGCAAAAGTATGTTATTAAAAGTTCACCGAGTACAGCCTTAACCACTAACGGTCTTAAATAGTAAAGAGAGGGTTTTGGTTATGAATGGAAAAGATCGAGTAAACTGCTGGCACACATTTCAACATTACTTAAACAGGGTACCTCTGCAAAAGGATGTCAAGTGCACCTCTGAAGAGAGACCACAAAGTGCCCACAGTAAACAGAATTTCTTTAAACCAACCAACAGCGGTAGCTCCCGTACCCCACTTAGCTCTTTGGACATTTAGTTACTGAACTGAACATTTTTATTTTTTTTCATACACTCTAATGAGGCATGGAAATTGTTCTCCACCAGATCACCGCCACATATTGTGGAGCTTGAAAAGGGCAGAGTTGCCAAACCCAAACTTTCCACTGCTTTCTCTTAACACCTGTGGCATACCCAAGTGACACACTCCCGAACATGCAGTCCTGTTTCGCACACTACAGCTGTTCTACCCTTTGTTATATATGTAGTATATGCTGTGGACTGGGACCCAGACACAGGCAGACGGACAACATAGTTCCACCACACACTGTTTATGTACAATATATTTACAAATCTTTTGTGCACTCACACACCCCAATGTCCAGGCCTCACTCTTTCAGTGCCTTTCTTCTGGCCGCCTCCCGTCCTCTCTCCAGCTCTGTCCTCTTCCACCCGACATCCACTGCTGACTGGAGGGAGACGGCCCCTTATATGGGAACCCGGATGGGCTCCAGCTGCTTCCCGGCAATCAGTCATGGCCACACCCCAGTGTGGCGGAAGTGCCGGCTGCGCACCCGGAAGCCGTCCGGGTCTCCCCTGTTCTCTTCCACCCAGCACTTCCTGGTGTGGCGGAAGTGCTGGGCTCCAGGGTTCCTCAGGCACCTGGGCGCCGCCTGGCGGTGGCCACGGGCCCCTACAGGGTTGGGCTTCCAAGCCCTCTAACCCGTGGCCCCCAATACAACCAGGGCGATCGCCCTCTTGCGGTCTGGAGGAGGCACAAGCCCTCCTCTGGTCCTCCTGGGCGTCCCGGCCGGGCTCCAGCCCCGACCGGGTCCCAGACGGGATACTCCGGCATCGGGGCACCGCCTGGCGGTGGCCACGGGTCCCTACATAACCAGGACGGACGGTCCCTACAGTGCTGGGCTTCCAAGCCCTGTACCCGAGGCCCCCAACATAACCAGGATGGACGCCCCCTCGCGGTCTGGAGGAGGCACAAGCCCTGGAGGACCACAATGCCAAGACACTGGCCTTAGCTGGTCTGGTAAGAATAATTAATGTTATATTTCCTATCATTACCAAGAGAAAGCAGCATGTCTTCATTGTAAATAACATTAACATAATATTCTCAAACCTGCTTAATCCAAATCATGGTTTTGAAGAGCAGGAAGCTGTCCTGGTAGCACTGGGGACAACAAAACTGAACATACCGATCAAACACAGACACAGGACTGTGAATCTACGAAGCAGCAGCACCAGGACACCCCCAGTCTGTACTTATCTTGTCCTTCAGCAATCACATACAACTGACATTTGCATAAAGGAAGCAGTTCTGAACTTTGACCTAAAATTTCAAACCAGCAAAGGAAGACAAAATACTAAATAACTTCTGACAATAAAATTGGAGATCCCATACCACCCATCAACCTAAAGTGTGCAAAGAAGGAGATTTGTTAAATAGGGCCTTGCTAAAAATACAAATCCTTGTCAACCAACCTCTTTATTCTTGATTCTGTACACATGCTACTTTTTAGGAAGAAAAAATTGCACAACAAAAATAAATAACATAAAAAACAAATCAAACTGCAAGATACCAAAGTAGGCAGCGACTTTAAATCATTTCATTAAAAGTAGGAATGATTGCAATGCCTGTGAAACTTTATTTTAAAATGACACCCTTTGTATAGTGATCATCCTCCCAACACACTTCACATAACATCACTTATTTTAAAAAGATGCTGTTGGATTGGACTGAGCGATGTCATGCATGTGTTTGTATGATTTAGCAAAGGGGTTGATGGTTTTGAGCATGGAATCTAGCTGGAGAAGTAAATGTTCGCTGCATGCAGAGTTTGCTTTATTTTGTAAGCGTACTTCAGTATATATATGTATATGTATATGTATATGTATATGTATATGTATATGTATATGTATGTGTATATATACATACACACACACACAGTGGGATGCAAAAGTTTGGGCAACCTTGTTAATAGTCATTATTTTCCTGTATAAATCGTTGGTTGTTACGATAAAAAATGTCAGTTAAATATATCATATAGGAGACACACACAGTGATATTTGAGAAGTGAAATGAAGTTTATTGGTCACACCAATGTTGCAGCGATTTTCGTCAGAGAAGATCCTGAACCCCCTGCCAAAAGGGACATTTGCATTTATCCCAGAGGCAACTCCTGTAAACAGATTTCCACGCTCAATATGAATTGCGATCCTATGGTTTACCCACTTTTATTCCCTTACGGAGACATTGGCTGGCACAAAGATTTGCAACATGTTCCCAATAAAAGAACCACCAACCAAATCAGGCTTACTCAATTCCAATTTTACGAATACAGATTATCAATGAGGAATACATTTAGTATTTTGCACTCCAGCGGTAAACTATTCCAACAGTACAGTGGTGTGAAAAACTATTTGCCCCCTTCCCGATATCTTATTCTTTTGCATGTTTGTCACACAAAATGTTTCTGATCATCAAACACATTTAACCATTAGTCAAATATAACACAAGTAAACACAAAATGCAGTTTTAAATGATGGTTTTATTATTTAGGAGAAAAAAATCCAAACCTACATGGCCCTGTGTGAAAAAGTAATTGCCCCCTTTACCTAATAACTGGTTAGGCCACCCTTAGCAGCAATAACTGCAATCAAGCGTTTGCGATAACTTGCAATGAGTCTTTTACGGCGCTCTGGAGGAATTTTGGCCCACTCATCTTTGCAGAATTGTTGTAATTCAGCTTTATTTGAGGGTTTTCTAGCATGAACCGCCTTTTTAAGGTCATGCCATAGCATCTCAATTGGATTCAGGTCAGGACTTTGACTAGGCCACTCCAAAGTCTTCATTTTGTTTTTCTTCAGCCATTCAGAGGTGGATTTGCTGGTGTGTTTTGGGTCATTGTCCTGTTGCAGCACCCAAGATCGCTTCAGCTTGAGTTGACGAACAGATGGCGGACATTCTCCTTCAGGATTTTTGGTAGACAGTAGAATTCATGGTTCCATCTATCACAGCAAGCCTTCCAGGTCCTGAAGCAGCAAAACAACCCCAGACCATCACACTACCACCACCATATTTTACTGTTGGTATGATGTTCTTTTTCTGAAATGCTGTGTTCCTTTTACGCCAGATGTAACGGGACATTTGCCTTCCAAAAGTTCAACTTTTGTCTCATCAGTCCACAAGGTATTTTCCCAAAAGTCTTGGCAATCATTGAGATGTTTCTTAGCAAAATTGAGATGAGCCCTAATGTTCTTTTTGCTTAACAGTGGTTTGCGTCTTGGAAATCTGCCATGCAGGCCGTTTTTGCCCAGTCTCTTTCTTATAGTGGAGTCGTGAACACTGACCTTAATTGAGGCAAGTGAGACCTGCAGTTCTTTAGACGTTGTCCTGGGGTCTTTTGTGACCTCTCGGATGAGTCGCCTCTGCGCCTTGGGGTGATTTTGGTCGGCTGGCCACTCCTGGGAAGGTTCACCACTGTTCCATGTTTTTGCCATTTGTGGATAATGGCTCTCACTGTGGTTCACTGGAGTCCCAAAGCTTTAGAAATGGCTTTATAACCTTTACCAGATTGATAGATCTCAATGACTTCTGTTGTCATTTGTTCCTGAATTTCTTTGGATCTTGGCATGATGTCTAGCTTTTGAGGTGCTTTTGGTCTACTTCTCTGTGTCAGGCAGCTCCTATTTAAGTGATTTCTTGATTGAAACAGGTGTGGCAGTAATCAGGCCTGGGGGTGGCTACAGAAATTGAACTCAAGTGTGATATACCACAGTTAGGTTATTTTTGAACAAGGGGGCAATTACTTTTTCACACAGGGCCATGTAGGTTTGGATTTTTTTCCCCCTAAATAATAAAAACCATCATTTAAAAACTGCATTTTGTGTTTACTTGTGTTATATTTGACTAATGGTTAAATGTGTTTGATGATCAGAAACATTTTGTGTGACAAACATGCAAAAGAATACGAAATCAGGAGGGGGGCAAATAGTTTTTCACACCACTGTATGTCGTAGATGCGTATGTTAAAACAAAGGGCATGCGTCTCAACTATCTCAGATTACATCAACAAGATCTGCGCGTGGAACAATACAAAGGACTATCAGACGCACTGCAAGCAAAGGCTGAAAATAACAAAATACGTGTAGGCAAAATTATCATAATACCGTCCACATTTCCAGGAAGTCCAAGATACATGCATCAAAACTATTGTTGTAGGTAAATCGTTCGACTCAATATCTGTCGTCTCTAGCAAATCACCTATTCAGAACTGCGTCTTTCAAGAATTACTTCTTTCTTCTTGATTTCTGAATTCCTTTCTCACCATTTTCCGTTCCTATTCTTACACTGCCGTATGCTACGGTGGGCGTCGGCTAGTTTTGAATATTTTAATATGCAAATCAATATAAATTGCCCTTTCCATTCAATGTTTTGTTAAAAGACAAAGGCAAAAGCACTTGTAAAAAAGAAGACATTCACCCAATGCAAAAAGGAGGTCCTGCTCAGTGAAGAAGAGGTAAGGAAGAAATTAAATATTTGGTAGTTTAAGCAGGGGTATAAGCAACAAAAGAACTGATGGAGTGGCACAGCATGATGGAGGCACTCAAAAGTTTAAGTTCAGAAAGTCGCACAGTGTCCGAAATAAAAAAAAAGAAGTGGTCAGATATCAAAGTTGATGTGCAAAGGGCAAGTCGCAACCCACCATCTGTCAACACCGCTGGAGGAGGAAGCGGAACTCCGGGGCTCACACCATTTGAGCAGGGTGCTGCTGCAATTTTTGACAAGACACTTATAAATGTCACCACAACATTAATAAGACACATATTCACATCACAGATAATTTTCACATTAAAAGAGTGGAAATGCTTTCTATTTACATAAGCAAATTCATTCTGTGAAGGCGCCTTTATAGTAACATGCGTGCAGTCGATCGCTCAGATTACCTTTGGAAAGCTGGACATTGCTGTGAATTGTGCTTTGATGTTCAACCACAGCATAAGGAAATCTTATATATCTGGATAACAAGCAGATAATACCATCCCATACAGGTGGGCAATGGCATGGCGAGGCTCAGTGATGACTGAAAAATACCTGATCAGTCAGCCAGCTTACGTTGAAAAGCCCCTGTGGTTAAAACCAGAGGGTGTACAAGAGTTGTAAAGGTGCAGGTACCAGTAGAGCCCAATTCCTCCAAGTCTGCCTTTGTAAAGCCGGCGCTAGTTCAACACACCGCCCCAAGAGGACAGCTCTTGGAAATCAAAATCAACTTAGAAGCCAGTCATCACCATGGAACAAGAAATCAGTATGATCTATAAAAACGTGCTCTTTTCTAATTCTTCTGTTTACAATGTCTTCTAACAACGCTAAAGCTGCCACGGTAGTTGGAACAGTTTGGCCATTCCAAGCAACATCATATTGTTACAGATTGATTACAATCAAGTGCTTTAAATTTGTACACGATATGCAATTAATTTTGGTGTATTTGATAAAGCTCACGTCATGGATGCGAATATAAAAAGAGACGGAAACCACACAGAAACAGTAGAATTGCTTTGACGCTGGGTGCCGCCTGTTTACAAAACCAAGCAGAAACGTGTGTACGCCAGGGTTTGAGCTAGCGTGAAAATGTGCATAGCTTTATGCTAGTTTTAGTTTTTATACAGCTCAACGTGAGCAAGAAAATAGGCACAGGCATCATTCTTGTGAGTATGTGCAATTTATACACGATTCTCCTGAAGAACAAGTCAGAGGGTCCCTGCCAATCGATTCCTTGGTGGGTTCCTGTATGATCCAACTCTAATGACTATTTCCAATGTGCAAGCATAGTGGGTTCTGAAGGCACTAGAGGATGTAGCATTCTGAGTGGGAATGTTAGAGTAACCAATAGATTCAAAGACGAACTCATTGTGCCAGAAGAAGCAGATGCAGTTAAATGTCAGAGAAAACGATTTGACAATACCTTATCATAAAACTACAGAGGAATCCCTGCACAATCACTATGGAGAATGTTGGTAGTTACTGGGCTAACTGGGAGGAACAGAAAGACATCTCTTTACAGGGAGGCAATGGAGACTTAATATCACTGATGTTCAGCCAGCAGGAGAACATTACAGATAAGGATAGGAGAGGAAGTGAAAAGAAATCGTCTAGCAGCATGAGGCAGCAGCTCAGGCAAAACAATTTCTTTGTGAAAACAAAAGAATCCAATAAGCCAATCCTTTAACTTGAAATCACAAGCACAAAGGTATGTGTATTTTGCATTGATTGGCTAAAAAGTACTTGCTGCACATTAAAACACGGAGAAGAAATCTGGAAAGAACGCATATGGATATTATTGCAAAAGCCTGAAAATATCACTGCTGAAAGAAAATGAAAGACTCTCATCAAGCTCCATTCAGGACCACCACCACACCACTAAAAAAAAAACAAAATGAATAGAATTTTGGAAGAATGCAGAGGAAAGAATGGAGCAAGGTCATTTTAATAATGTAAGGGTTATGATGAATGGATACTGTGGAGACCCTGCTGTAATAAGAGCTGAAAATAATCAATAATAATAAGAACAAAGTGGTTTATGCTTCACATTGCTATGCAGAGTTTTCCTCCATATTTATACAACGACTTACCTAACATTTATGCAGATATACAAAAGCATTTTAACTTGAACTAGCAATAGTCAGACTACACAAAAATCTTTTAGTCTCTAAAGCAAGGTGCTTTGCACTTGACAACATCCAGAGACATGTTACAAAACAAAACAAATGGCTTCAGAAATTTCTTTCAGAAATCAGACCTGCCCTACAAAGCCACTTGTAAACATGTGAAGAATTAAGAACTTAGTAGTACATCGAGTTCTTGTTTTGATGACCACAACGACGGTGATGAAGACATGTTCCTTGTCTCCACACTTCCTACAGGTTTATGACATTAAACCAGCATTGCAGGTCAAGTTAAGTGCCATTTTCCTTAAAGTTTGATTAGTTTGTTGGGTTTGTGTGGTTTGGGCTTAAATAAAAAATGATTTTTCAGGGAACTGCTTAGTTCTCAAAATACACCATACCCTTAGCCTGAATGTTTAGTTGGCTCACAAACTGGTGAGGTATGGGTAGAGCTTGAGAAGATTTTACTCCCACATCATCAAAGACATTAGGTTGATTTAGTGGGCGATTGTAAATTGGCCCTATGCAAGTGTGTGTAAGTGTGCACTGCGATGGACTGGCGCTTTGTCCAGATCTGGGTCCTACCTCATATCCAATGCTGCCAGAACAAGGTCCAGGCTGCAGCAATATACTAATTATAAATTTGCAAAGAAAGAGATGTGATCAGTCAAACTCTGTGCTAATTAATATTAATTAATATCAGAATAAATTAAGTCTACAGATGCACATAATCAATACCTGATCGTTTAGTTCACCTGAAAGAAACGATACTCCACTGGGATCCCCTGCATTTTCTGTATGTAATCGACTAGTACAAGTACTTCTCCTTTTTAACCTTTCTTTCAATTACCTTTCCCTGGACCCAGTTACATACTTCAACTGTAATAACTAATGCACTGTAATAAGTAATGTGGGAGAAGAAGGAAAGGAGAAAAAACCTACAAGGACGGTGTCATTTATAGTCAGGCCCCTGCTGATGAAAATGAGAATAACATATAAAGGCAAACTTGTTTAAAACCAAACTATTGAAGTAGTGTGAAAGACACTAGCAATAAATAGGAAACTGAAAGAAAAAGACTTACTGAAGGCATTCCTGCAGTTTATCTTACTTTTGGCGCGACCCCCAACAACCCTGACGTTAGGAGGAATTAGAATGGGCTTGTGGCAATCTTTAAAGAGTGGCACTGGGAGGAGACCACCTCAGAAGTGTATTCATTCTGGTTTTTACTTTTGGGAAATAAGTAGCGTTACATCATGTGCAATTAAATATCAGAAAACAAGCGACCTTTAAAGAGATTATTTACTGACAAGGTGGCAAAAGGGTAACTCACCCTCTGTCTTGCTTACACAGCTACTGAACGGTTATTTGATAACTAACGACAGGCTGTAGCCTAATAATTAAAATGTATATAAGGAGTTAGGAAAAAACTCACCGATTCGCCTCACTTACTTTCCACTGTAGTAAACGCTATTCTGTCTGTAAACTGGGCTGATTGAAGGACTAGAGGGAATGATCACATTTGTATGTAAACACACTAACTCCCCATCTTACCGCTTTAGCATTAAAATAGAAGGAAGCTATTTTGGCAGCATTCAGTGTAAAACAGGAACCATCACTTAATTGTAGGTCTGTGCGAGGCATTGATATATATATATATATATACTTAAAAAAAAGAAGATGGCCACACAGCCAAGATTTTTATTTCTTATTATTCTATAGTAACTGCTGTGACGGGTGGCCACGGCCATTACCTAGCCAGGACGCCAGCTGGATGGATGGGCTTGGGGAGATAGCATCGGCACAGCATTACCTGCCCCAGGGAGCTAAAGGGCAGCCCACCATTGATTACCACAGGGTACGCTGGGAGTTAGAGTGTGGCACAGCCCTGTTGCGTTACATGGGGGCTGCCAGGGGGAGCTACAGTTATTACGCCTGGGAGCGATTCCAGATCCGATTAATGAGCTATCTGGAAAACTCCCAGGGTCTGCTTGAAAGAAGCCGCCTCACTCAATTCAGGGAGTCAGAGTCGGGAGGAAGAGGGACAAAGCTTGCCAAGAGGAGGAGCGGAGGCGACAAAGAAGAAGGGACTGTGAATAGTGTATTTTGGTGCTCTGCTTATTTGTACTGTGCTGCTGTGGGAAGCAAGGGAAAAGCGCTTCCCCATGGAAATAACCGCCGTGTGTTGTGTGCGTAAACTCGTGTCTCTACCTGTCTGTGTCGGGGTGGGGCGGCTGTACACGCCCCCTGGCTTCCACACAGCCAATCAAGGAACTTCTCAAACAAATTTAATGGGAATCACCTGGATGGCAGTCAAATGTAATTACAGTGTTTATTAATAGGCAGTACAAAGACCAGATAATACAATCATTACTGAATACTGACAGAAGAAGCCAACAATGGAACAGAGGCAGGAACCATCTGAGAAAATAGCAATACATTTGTGTTAAGTAAAAAAAATAAAATAAACAAAACATATAGCATAAAATAACATTCTCAAACCTTCATAAGTCAATTCAGGAGTGTAGGATTCAAAGCCTACACTGGAAGCATCAGTTGCAAGACAAGAACCAAAAATAAATAAATAAATACAAATAAATAACTTATTTAAAGGAAGCAAAAGATTATGTAGTGCTCAACAGCAAAAATCATTTTTATGATTTTACTTGAATATAAACACTTATGAAATCAACTTCATATTTAGGTGAAAATAACCCTGAAGACTTTTTTCATGCACCTTCTTTTAATCCATAAAGGTTTCAATCAAAGTTGTTGCACTGGACATTTAATTTTTTCTTTAATTAGTGACCAATACAAGAAAACCCTTACCTAATGCTCTCTGGAGACTTTTCAAAGGGAACATTCCGGTTGTACTGCGCATCGGAGACATATGTAGCAGCGGTCTCAAATTGCTGTTATTGTAAATAAAAAAAATAATGTCAGTATAAAAAAAGTCAAAAGTACTTCATCTAAAAACAATTTCTGACCTACATGACAGTTCTAAAGATTCAAATAATTAAGCAAACCTAAACAGAAGCCTATTCTGCAAAATAGATAATAACAATCAAGTCAAGTCAAGTCGGGGAGTTTGCACTGGTACAGCGCGTGGCCGCACCCACTACATGACGAAACAACTCAGGATCCCAGTTTGCAACCCTCCAGGCAGACACGCGGTCCAGTCCCACCCTCTGGAAATGACCCTCTATCTGCCACAGCCAGGTGTTACATGGGTGACCCCTTGGCCTGGTCCAGCCACTTGGGTCCCCAACAATGAGGATTTTATGAGCCGGAACAACCTCAGGGAAACATACCTCATGGCCGTAGTGCCATAACTGACGCTCCCTCACAATGCAGGTCATGTGCCTCATTCGGGACTCCATGAACAACACAAAGTCAAACCAACGGTACCCAAGGATTTTACAGAGAGACACAGTACCAAAGGAGTCCAGTCTTCGTCTCAGGTCACTGAATAGCGTCCATGTCTCGCAACCATATAGCAAGACAGGAAGCACCAGGACTCTAAAGACTTGCACCTTGGTCCTTTTGCATAGATATTAGGAGCGCCACACACCCCTTTCCAGCGACCTCATGACCCCCCAATGCTCTCCCAATCCGTCTACTGACTTCATAGGAAGAGTCACCAGAGACATGAATGTCACTGCCAAGGTAAGTAAACCTCTCAACAAGGTCGACACTCTCTCCACAAGCAGACACACTGCTGATGGCCGTGCCCAAGACGTCATTACCTCTTTCAGGGCTGATATTGACTTTTGTCAAAAGGATGAGTAGATGATGGTAATCAACTGTAAACTGTGACAAAACCAACTGTTATGTTTTTGTTGGACTCTCGTTGCTAGAAGGAAAGTTAGTTTCATTGGTTTGACCGAGATTTCCTACGCTCGTGTGAGTAGTAAGGCGCAAACACCGGCAAAAATGGCACTGACATAATGACGAGAGATCAAAGTAAATGCGTAAAGCAAAAATACTCTGTGGATGAAGTGTTGCCTGTTCTCTCTGAACTGGACGATGACTTTTCAGACTCCAATTTTGATACAAGTGATCGAAAACAAATGTGAGGTTCCAGCTTCAGCTGACTGGTCCCCAGCTAATTGTGGTGCTGAACAGGTTCCTGTAGCTGACATGCCTACGACAATGTTCACCAGGAGGACTGCCACTTAACAATGATAAGAGGTAGAGACCAGATTGCAATGCACAGCGACCAGTGAAGACAGCCTGGCAGCACATTCTTGGCAAACTGGTAGCCACAGCATGCAGCAACAGACGTTTTATGTTGATTTATGTGTGAAGCCATTGCTTTTCAGAAACTACTGTATGTTGTTTGGAAAAAAATATTCAGCCCTCAAAGAGTTAAATATAATAACACCATAATAACAATGAATGCTAGTTAAAGGCTTTCTGAAGTGAAGACAAACAAAAAGTCTTTGAACACAACTTATGTGAGTTAAACAGCTCTTAATGCAGGATAGCTAGTAAATTTTAAACCTAAATTATCATCCCTGGGCTCCTGGATGCTATCTGGAGGGTGTGAAGGGGCTCCCCCTTTGATGGACTTCTAATCCCACACAAGATTCAACTCACTCACGACGAGTACCTTCTCTCACCCAATTCATGTGACCGCAGACCACCTAGCTTTGGCTTCAGGGTAGCCTACAGTGATCGAGGGCTCAAGTGAAGAGAACTTGCTGTGAAATAAACATTTTAAGACAAAATCAAAACAAGTGGCTTACGCACAAGACATTCTTCTTCGCTTCAACTTGCATAGATGGCCACTTTTTTTATCTTTTATTTAGAGGGCAGGACTTGATTTTAAGCACATACACTGGCCACTGGAAATAAATTCTGTTATGTTACAAAATACCGGTGCCATAAATTGGATTTATGAGATAAGCGCCGTGAGAGAGAACTCTGTCATGGGGACAAGGTTCAGTGAGGCAGAGCGTAAGAAAGCTCACTTAAGTAAGTCTGTTGTGTAAGATGAGCATCAGCAGTCAGAGAGAACTTTCATTTGGCTAAAAGAGCATCGAAGATTGTTTTTCACTCTCCGCAAAAAGAACACGGCCAAACCAGAGCTTATGTTGCGTTGTATAAAGTACCGGACAGTCATAATGGAACAAAAGTAGAATGACCTTTCTGGAAAGTGACTTAAGTAAAATTTGTCCATGAGAAGAAAAAAAAAAAGCCAATTAGAAATTTTAAAGTTTACGGAAAGTAACAGTTAAAAAGCAAGTTACGTGAATTCAAATTTTAACTGTCACAAACTAGGGATGCCTTCATTTTCTAAATCTCTATTTTTGTATGTTTCTCTCCACTTTAAGGCTGCCTTAGTGAAACAAAATGTGGCGACTGAATTATCAGTGCATTATTTCAAAATCCCTGCAAAACAGACTTTGTTGCAACCGTTTTCAAGGTGTCTCACACAAAGAGGTCAGACTTTTGCTGTTGCTTTAGCCTGTGGACTCACGGAGACCGAGCCACTGGAAAGGACTGGCCTTCAACACGTCACATAATTAGGTACTGCGCGCCCCAGTCGCTCCTGTACCCTTTGGATTTGTGCCTTATGTGCGTTTATGTCCATCACATTTTAGATGCAGGACTGATTGATACTTCATTGTCTTCAAACACCCAGCAAGTGCCAGAGATTTAGTGTTTGCTAGTTCATCACTTGAAATGACGTTTGTTGTTTAAGCAGCCCCATTAATCAGGCAGCTTTAGTTCAGCAAAAGTGTCAATATTTGCCAGCCCTGCGCTCACATCAGCACCTCAACTGCGCTCAATTCAAGCCCAAATCACCCAAATGCAAACCCTTTCTGCCTAACCTTGCTAAATGTACGGCTCATTTCTTACTGGCTGAGTTCACTACTCCACAGCACATCCAAAGCTCAGTTTTTCCCACGGCAGACTTGTCTGTGTGGTGCTGGCACTGGCACATGGCAGGGACACATGAATGTGTCTGGACTGTGGTTAACTTGGCCTTCTGTAAACACAGGGGTGCACATCTAGAGGTTACTTCTCAGTCTCCCATTGCTAGACACGATTGTGCCAAGCTTAGAGTCCTAGCAAGTGAAGTTATTTAAGAGTCACGTACTGAAGGTCCTGCCGTCAGTTGCTTTCATAGTGTTTGGACTTTAACATTTAGACAACCCTCCATTACACACTAAGATGGGCTAAACAGGCCACCATATCCTCAGCACCAACTTCCAACTCCTCTTGTAGAATTCATTGATGCTCCCAGGCCAGCTGAGATGCAGCATATCCTGGATCTTCTCCCAAGTGAGCTGTGTCTCCTGAAACCTTCTCTGGGAGGCAATCATGGCATCCAACCTAAATGCCCCAATAACCTCAACTGGCTTATCCTGACCAAGAAAAGCAGTGGTTCTACTCTGAGGATTTCCTGTACTACTGAGCTCCTCATCTGTTGAATATCTATCTCTCCAATATAAGAGGAAATCCTGGGACAAGACATTCTCAGAGATAATTTCAGGTCCCGCGAGAGATAATTTCAACTCCCGCGAGAGATAATTTCAACTCCCGCGAGAGATAATTTCAACTCCCGCGAGAGATAATTTCAGGTCCCACAAGACGAAACTTTTTGGCAAGAGATTTTGACAAGTCTCACACTCCTCTCAAGCATTTACAACCACGCCCACGGTCCAATAACTTCTCATTCGTGTGAATGCTATTGTCAGACACAGTTCCTGCACTCTCATCTCCAATAGGGGTCGGAAATAAAAGACAAAGAGTAGAAGACAAATTAGAACATCGTAAAGAGGTTCAAAAACGTTGGTGCGATACAGAGCAGGTTAGAGATTAGTACTAAAATTTGAAAGTCTCAGAAAACTTATAGTAAAGATTGCATTAGCACTAACAAATGGAAATTATTACTTGGTGAAATAATGGAACAGCGAAAAAGAGATCGAAAATATATGGACATAGGTAATATGACAGAAGTATGTAGATATTGTATGGCTTTAAACTTTAAGTCAGAGATTTGTAGATTGTCTAATTCGTGTTGCCATCGGGGAAAAGTAGGGTTTCTTCCCAATGAAGAGGTGTATCCACGAGAATTAAAAGATTTGTTGTTTGGTAAAAGTGTAAACCACAAATCCGAGCGGCATAGACGCAAAGTGGCTGGCGCATAGCGCAGACCTGGGTGTTGGCGAGCGGAGCGAGCAGGTGGTTAAGCCCCCTAGTTTTATATAAAGAAAACTTTGATCAATTTTTATGGTGAGGATAGTAAGTTAATGCAGTGAATGGCACTACTGCCCCACATCTGCAGACACTGGTTTAAATCTTGAAGCAGGCACCAACAAGATGTGTAGACTTTGCTTATTCCAACACGTCTGCAATTTGGTTTTCTTGGAGTAAATCCAGTGTCCTCCAGCAAAGCAAAGAAGAACTGTCAGGTAAATTGTTGACTCTAACAAATAAATGAGTGCAAACACTCCTGCAATGGACTAAATGTTCATCCCGGGATAATCCCTGCCTTGCAACAGGTGCTGTATATTCTCCTGCTCCGGCAATAATTAGGTTCAGACAATGAAGGAGTTGCATCATCAGTATATACAGTATATCTTAGCCTCTGGTATCGTAAAGGAGCAAGAGTCCTTTTAAAATCATAAAGCCAAATCTGTTATCATTTATTCACAATTATGGAACCTGTTACAGATCTAAATTTATAAAAGGTTCTTTCCGGACCCCCCTTAAATACTTTTAGTTGGGATAAACAATTCTGAAAATGTATATACTGTATGTATCATGTTAACAGAAGACAAATATGTGATTTAAAAATCATAACTTATATAAACTTATTCTGTGACTCTGTCATTGAAAAGAAGTGTATCATGCTACTCTGAATTCTCACAAAGGAGATATTTTACTCATTTTTATTAAGAATTATATAAATTTGCATGCATCGTTCACTCTTTCCAAGCTTCTGCCAGTGCTGCCCAGTTAGGCTCAGAACCTGGTGATCCTTGACTGGATTAGGTTGGGTTGCAAATTGACGAACATCACGTTGATTACATCTCGCCTGAAGAAGGGGCCTGAGTTGCCTCGAAAGCTTGCATATTGCAATCGTTTTAGTTAGCTAATAAAGGTGTCGTTTTGCTTGACTTTTCTCTACGTCGGTCATGTAATTTATTTCAAAGCTGAGTCGGGTCGGAGCCTATCCTCAATTGAGTGTAACTGCAGACCGCAGTACCTATGAGGCAGTCGCGTAACACCCGTCGTATTAGCCTATGATTAACATTAGAGCCCCGTTACACTACGGTTAAGATTAGGGTTGTTGAAGGGTTATCTATCTCATAGGTATTGCAACCTGAAGGAACAATCCCTGGGCAGGCAATCCAACCATCATGGGGCATCAAATCATTTACCCACAAACCTGCCTGTATATTTATAGGCTGTGAAAAGAAAGGTGAAAATGTATTCTAAATGATTACCGATCATCAAATAACAAAATATATTAAAGACCTCTGCGATTTTAAAGTATAATAAGTCTGTAATTCCCTGCTAAGATTACTTTTGCCCCCCAGTGACCTCGCGTGAGTGTCCTGCTCGTGCACGCACCAGTCATTGAGGCCCACGGAGAGTAAGCACGCGTGCGCGTGACTCACACAACTGCTGCACTTTGTTCGCAGGTGAGCGCTCCGTGATTAAGCTCACTCCGGCCCGGTGACAAAACCGCGTTGTATTTCTGTCTGTGTCGGATGCTTCGTGTAGTCGGCAAAGCGGGTTACGTTTTCTCGCTTAACTTTATTCGGGATGAGCGCACCCGTGCCTCTCGCCACGGGGCAGGGGCCGCAAATCTGTTGCAAGTTTCCAGACTGTAGAAAGTGCCGTTCGTGTCTGCATCAAACATCCTAAAATAAACTCTTAATTAATAAATATTCCTATTTTAAGGGGTGGCGATCTCGTTAGGGATATGTTTAATTAAAAAAACGCTAACGATTATCAGTAAAATGCCGAAAAGTCCACAGTTTTGCTTACCAGTTTGGTTTTAGAGGGATGCTGCTCTGCACGATTCCTCCCGTTTACGGTTGAGTTTTCCACCGTGATCAAGTCTTCGGAACCGTTAACTCCTTTTGCATCTACAGGCATGTTCGACTAAATAAAAGGGGGAAAAGAGCGGAATGCCAGAACCGAGAGGAATGTCGTTTTGCTTTAATCCCCAGAATTTCCAAGTCGCTGGTGATCAAACTGAAACGCGGCTTTGTGCGCCCTCCTGCTTCGCTACATTCAAAAAGTCATTCCTGATGTTTGTTTTCTTCTTCTTTTTGTTAATCCAAAAGTCTTTGCGACAACGTAACAGATGCCTCTTTGCAAAGCAAAGTTTCCGAGACGGGCGGCTTACTCTTTCCTTGCTGAGCCCATGCTTTTTGACCGACTCCGTCATGTGACAGAGACCTGCGGCGGAAACAGAAAATTTCGCAGTGAAAGTGAGTGCCAGACTGAAAAAAGGAGAGAAAAAAAATCATCTCCTGGCGTATTCTTATCGATGAAGATAAAAAAAATTGGAAAGAAGAGAGAGCTGGAGTGCCACTGACACACTCGCGCGTTTTGTTTTATATATGTGAACGGTAATCGAGGACGTTGATTTAAACCTGCTCAGTGTTTCTTATTTCATAGTGAGCTCCCTTTCTGTGTCTTTAAGTCACTTTACGATTGGAGTTGTAAAAAATGTGCAATAAACATGCCTTCTGTATCGGGAATAGGTCATCTACTCTACCAGTCGAAAGTTTGGAAAGGCCAGGACATGTTTATGTTTTTGATAGAAATTGATGGCTTTCTTGTCAAGGTGCCATTTAATTGATTTAATAATACAGCCAAACCATTGCTAGTATTGCTAATGGCCTTTACTGCTTAAAATGACTGATTTTTAATTTATTATTCACATTTGACTGCAAAACACCAGTTTAGTTTCAGCAGCCATTCCTTCAGTGGCCTATTGTTAAAGTCCCTTAGCTTATCCTTTTATTTGTATTAATTTTATTTCACTCCATACAAAGCAATCAAGTTTTTACAAAAAGAAAAAGAGTTAAGAACAGATCGATCCCCACTCTTGAGAGAGAGAGCAAGCCAAACGGCATAAAAATTTTACAGCTTTTAAACATACCTAAATTAATATATTCTCTATGCTTCATGAACTTATTTTAAAATATTATTGATTGGATCCTGCCATGTTTTGAAAAACGTCTGTACGGATCCTCTAACTGAGTATTTGATTTTTTCCAATTTCAAATAATATAACACATTGGTTTCCCACTGACTTAAAAGAGGAGAGTTTGGATTCTTCCAGTTTATCAGAATAAGTCTGCGTGCCAACAGTGTAGTGAATGCAATCACAATTTGTTTGTCCTTCTCCACTTTAAGACCCTCTGGAAGACCCCCAAACACAGCTGTTAATGGGTTAGGAGGGATTGTAAGTCCAAGGCTGTCTGAAAGGTAATTAAAAAGTTTTGTCCAGAATGATGTTAATTTGGTGCAGGCCCGGAACATGTGACCCAGTGAGGCTAGAACTAGTTTGCAACGTACGCAGGTTGGATCATGCCCTGGAAACATTTTGGAGAGTTTTAGTCGAGACAGATGTGCTCGATAAATAATTTTAAGTTGTATAATTGTATGCTTTGCGCATATGGAGCTCGAGTGAATTCTCTGCATTGCTATTTTCCACTCCTCTTCTGATATATTAATTGAGAGATCTTTTTCCTAGTGTCCTCTTGGATCTTTGAAAGGGAGGGATTGTAAAATGATTTTATATATTGCAGAGATGGAGTCTAAGTCCTTGAGATTGAGCAATATTTTTTCCAGCATGGATGAGGGTGCAAGATGAGGAAAATCTGGAAGGTTCTGTTTAACAAAGTTCCTGATTTGAAGATAGTGAAAAAAATGTGTAGCTGGAATGTTAAATTTGAAATGTAATTGTTCATAGGAAGCAAAGACGTTGTCTATATAAAGATCTCTAAGCAAGTTAATTCCAAATTTTTTCCAGATATTAAAAACTGCATATGTTTGTGAAGGTTGAAAGAGATGGTTCTCTTGCAGAGGTGCCACAGATAGAAGCTTCTCCGTCCTAAAATGCCTTCTACATTGGTTCCTTAATTAGTCATGTATCTTCTTCATCTTTCGGCTGCTCCCGTTAGGGGTTGCCACAACGGATCATCTGTCCGCATATGGATTTGGCAAAATTTTACACCAGATGCCCCTCCTGACGTAACCCTCCCCATTTATCCGGGCTTGGGACCGGTATGAAAAAACACTGGTTTGTGTATCCTCTGTGGCTGGGTTCTTAAGATAAATTGATACTTTATTAATCCCAAGGGGAAATTCACATAATCCAGCAGCAGAATACTGATACAAAAAAAAAATATTCAATTAAAGAGCAATAAAAATGCAGGTATAACAGACAATAACTTTGTATAATGTTAACGTTTACCCTCCAGGTGGAATTGAAGAGTCACATAGTGTGGGGTCTCCTCAGTCTGTCAGTGGAGCAGGATGGTGACAGCAGTCTGTCGCTGAAGCTGCTCCTCTGTCTGGAGATGATCCTGTTCAGTGGATTCTCCATGATTGACAGGAGTCTGCTCAGTGCCCGTCGCTCTGCCCGGATGTCAAACTGTCCAGCTCCGTGCCTACAATAGAGCCTGCCTTTCTCAGCAGTTTGTCCAGGTGTGAGGCGTCCCTCTTCTTTATGCTGCCTCCCCAGCACACCACCGCGTAGAAGAGGGCGCGCGCCACAACCGTCTGGTAGAACATCTGCAGCATCTTATTGCAGATGTTGAAGGACACCAGCCTTCTAAGGAAGTATAGTCGGCTCTGTCCTCTCTTGCACAGAGCATCAGTATTGGCAGTCCAGTCCAGTTTATCATCCAGCTGCACTCCCAGGTATTTATAGGTTTGCACCCTCTGCACAGTCACCTCTGATGATCACAGGGTCCATGAGGGGCCTGGTCCTCCTAAAATCCACCACCAGCACCTTTGTTTTGCTGGTGTTCAGGTGTATGTGGTTTGAGTCGCACCATTTAAAAAAATCCTTGATTAGGTTCCTATAGTCCTCCTCCTGCCCACTCCTGATGCAGTCCACCATAGCAGTGTCGTCAGTGAACTTTTACACGTGGCAGGACTCTGAGTTGTATTGGAAGTCCGATGTATGTTGGCTGAACTGGACCAGAGAAAGTCCAGTCCCCTGTGGCGCTCCTGTGCTGCTGACCACAATGTCAGACCTGCAGTTCCCAAAACACACGTACTGAGGTCTGTCTGCAAGATAATTAGTCATGTATAATATTTATAAATGCTAATTGGTTGTAAGAGAAACTTTACTGCATTAGCACCGTTGAAACCTGTCATTCTGTTCACTTGGGTTGCAGGATACTGGGTTAAAAATTGACAAAAATGAAACCGATTTCTCTTCATAGTCCAGGTGGGAGTTGAATTCTGTTTTATTAGGTTTGGCCTCTTTTTGTTTCTGCTTTCTTTTTTAACTTTCTGATTTGTTTTTGTTTCTAGTTTGACTCTTAAGTCATTTGTTGTGTAAGTTCAACGTGATTGTATGCAATGTTATTTTCTTCAAATAAAAAGTGTACTCCCCTCGACTTTCTCGTATACTGAGATAGTGGAAAAGGCCATCCGAACCACTTCCAGTTGCGCAATATTTCTCAAATATCATATCTCTTGTTTCTCATCATAACTAATTAATAATATCGATACACGATCATTTATCTTTGTTTATAGTTAAACTTTATATTAAAATGATATTTTTGCACTTAGGGAAGTTGAAAACGGTGGTGGAACTGTTTCATGATTACATATGCATTACCGAGATTATGTGCAAAGTAAAAAGAGTTATAGTCACCTAAAAACATAGAAAAACTGTTAGTATTATTTAATATTTGTTGCAATAAATTGTTCCAGGTAAAACTGCATTTCGGTACATTAAATTATGATAATGATGGCACTAATAAATAAAAAATCAGAAAATTATATGTATTACCAGAAACACGATGGGGACGTAGCAGCTTAATTTTCCTATTACACCTTTATATTTACACGGCATGTTCATTGTTTACACGTTATTGTTAAACTGATGATATATAAATTAAAATAAAATTTAATAACGGTTAATGAAAGAATATGCGGAATATTGAATACAGTTTTTAATATCGTGTACATATTTGTATTCCATGATTCAAAAATTCAGATGGTTTTTTAAATAAAATACTTCTGGTTGAGGAATGTTTTTTAAATTTAATATCTGTTTGCTTTTTATCATTATAAACATCTATACAAAATTTGAATCATCTATCTGTGATTGTAACCATAGTTCACTTGAAAGTTTTCAGTTTAGTTTCGGTTGTTGGCCCAGAAGTTGATAAGATTCCTTATTTTTGATACAAAGCAGGTGAACAAAACCTCATTGACCGGGCTAAAGCGTTCTCGAGTTATCGTGGTTTTCACACAGACAGACATAACTTTTAAAAATGGTATTTTCAGACTCGGGAAGGTCTAAAACATCAATTCATTGAAATCGCGAGGTCGAATTTTTTCACGATGCCTATTCTATCTCTATAGTATGTATACGAGAAAGTAAAAAGGGCCAACGTGAAGCTGCTTTCTCAAGAAAGACATCAGCCATTTTTTTTGCAGAGTGTCGGTTATTCCATGTGACGGTGTGCCAAGAAAGTGAAGGTTTAATACAGTGGTGCCCGTTGCTGCCAATAGAGAACAATGGCCTGACCATTATGAAAAAAGAAGGGGAAGGCCGAGATACATAACAGGATAAGGACATCAGAGTGTGTAGTTTGAGAAACAAAAACTTTACAGGTACTCCTTAGACTTCTTCCTTAAATGCTGTACATGCCCAATACCAGCATCATCTGCATCAGTGAAAAGACAATTCTGGGATGCCAGCCATAGAGGCACAATTTTGAAGAAAAAGACTGTATATGAAAATGGAAAAAAAAAAAGGATAAAATGGGTAAAAGAACACAGACACTGGGCGAATGCTGACTAGAAAAGCTTATTATGGTTGGCATCCTGGAGTTGTCGTTTCTGTGTTGCAGTCAGATGACCCTGGTACTTCGTGTGTATTTAAGGAAGAAGCCAGATGACGACCTGTAAGACATTTGTTTCTCAAACTACACACTCGGATGTCCTTATCCTTTTATGCAGATGTCCATCTTGACGTTCCCCGTCTTTTTCTGTCCTGGTTAGTGCCAGTTTGCCCTCTTGGTTCAAGATGGTAATAGGTACCTTTGTATGAAGTGGTCGGTTTCTTGGCAATATGTCAGACAGAATAACTTTTATTCTGCCATAATAAAATAGGCCGCCGTGTCTCTTGAGAAAGCTGCTTCATTGTGGCCATTTTTGAACCCAGCACTGAACTTTAGCAATGCCAGTACTGTACCTTGCAACCCAAGTGAACAGAATAACAAGTTTCAGCAGTGCTAATGCAATTACAAAAGTTTCTCTAATAAGCAATCAGAATTGATACGGTATATGATTAACACTGAATAAGCGAGGGGAGTTGACAGCAAGGACACTTTTTAAGAGTGGCTGCCTAAAATGGCGCTTTGTAGTCATATGTGAATAATAAAACAAAAATCAGTCATTTCAAGCAGTACTAGCCATTAGAAACATTAGTAATGTCTTAGCTGTATTTTTAAATAAATTTAGTGATATCTTGATTAAAAAAAGGAACAGTTATATCAAAAATATGAACATTTCTGGGTGATTCCAAACTTTTGGCAGGGAGTGTTAGCCTAACCATTATGGAAGCCTGTTTTTTAGGCTTACTCTTTTGGCAGAAACAGGCTTCCATAAAAAATAGGCAGACTAATCGACTAAATATCGTATGCTGCAAGCTTGTTGTGGGTCGTGTTAGGGTCAGACTGGAAGCTTCCATTCCACTTTACCTTGCGATAGTGTTAAAATCTGACAACAGTAAAAATAGGGCTGATAATATACTAGAAAATAATCCAAAACTGCCAATTAAATCTCATCATTACAGAGTCTGGTTATCATTACCAAGCATCGATCTATCTTAAAAACCACCTGAGCCACTTTAGGGCTGCATACAAGAAGAGGGACGCCTCACGCCTGGACAAACTGCTGAGGAAGGCAGGCTCTATTGTAGGCACGGAGCTGGACAGTCTGACATCCCTGGCAGAGCGACGGGCGCTGAGCAGACTCCTGTCAATCACGGAGAATCCACTGCATCCACTGAACAGGATCATCTCCAGACAGAGGAGCAGCTTCAGTGACAGACTGCTGTCACCGTCCTGCTCCACTGACAGACTGAGGAGACCCCACACTATGAGACTCTTCAATTCCACCCAGGTGGGTAAACGTTAACATTATACAAAGTTATTGTCTGTTATACCTGCATTGTTATCACTCTTTAATTTAATATTGTTCTTTATCAGTATGCTGCTGCTGGAGTATGGGAATTTCCCCTTGGGATGAATAAAGTATCTATCTATCTATCTATCTATCTATCTATCTATCTATCTATCTATCTATCTATCTATCTATCTATCTATCTATCTATCTATCTATCTATCTATCTATCTATACTGGAGGCAGTGGGCACAGGGCAGGAATAAACCCTGAATGAAATGCCAGCCCACCACTGAGAAACATGATTGGAATATCATAATTGTTAGAAAAGCAGTTTGTGACCCACAAATCAGTTAAGACTTGGGGCTTTCACAGAGTATTCCTTTAAATACTTTCAAACATGTGGATATATTTTGCAGCTGTATAACTGATGATTAGGCACATTTCAGTTCTCTGACAAATCATTGCCACTGTGGACTTTGGCTGTCCTCTTTCTGTGCTCCTGTGCTCTGTGTACTTTGGTTTCTTCTGGCATCTCAAAGATGTGTGCCCGTGGTTAATCTGTGACTCTAAATTGGTTTGACTACATACATTAATGTGCCCTGTGACTGGCTGGCATCTCATCCACTGTTGGTTTCTGCTTTATGCTTATTGTAATCACTTTCCACCTACCATTAAAGTGATATGTGTTTCACAATCATGAATATAGTCAAAAATGACAGCAGTCCTAATATTAGAAAATGATGAAAGCGGCCGTCAGCATCTGAGATTTAATATTGTAGCTTTGTTTCACTGATGTTTACTTCAATGACCTCAGTGAGGTGAGCAGCATGAAGTGGTGTTTCTGTATTAAGGGCCAGAGGGGCATAGGCCCACCAGATGTTGTGCAAAGTAAGTAATAAGATTCATTCAGTAATTATCTTATTAAAATGTTTATATAATAACCCTCAATGTTGTCTCCTTAAGCATTTTTTCTCCGGTTTCCTCTCACACACTCAATGTAGTTACTTTTCAGTGCAGAGGTTGTTTCTTCTAGCATATGACACTGTCCAACAATGATGGATGAATTAAAAGGCAGAAGTCTACGTGACCATCCTCTTCAAGTCCTTCCGTGAGAACCCTAAATCCAAAGAGGACTGTTTCATTTATGTTAGGTAGAATGCCCAGAGGGGACTGGGTGGTCTAATGGTCTGGACCCCCTGCAGATTTTATTTTTTTCTCCAGCCGTCTGGAGTTTTTTTTTGTTTTGTTTTTTCTGTCCACCCTGGCCATTGGACCTTACTCTTATTCTATGTTAATTCATGTTGACTTATTTTATTTTCTTACTGTGTCTTTTATTTTTCTGTTCTTCATTATATAAAGCACTTTGAGCTACTATTTGTATGAAAATGTCGCTATATAAATAAATGTTGTTGTCTTCATTCAGGGGGCAGACACTTGGGTGTGTGTGCATGGGAGACCTGAACTTTGCAGTGAAGCAATGGGTCTTGAAGTTCATTGAATTTATTGAAATGAGGAAACACCAAACTCGTGTTTGTCATGTCACAGTGGGGCTCAATGTTTTGTTATATCACTGCCATAAACTGCCATCCATCCTATAAATCTGGAGGGTCTTCCACAGTTCCTGCATTCTGAAGTGTGGTGAATTCTTAAGGCTCTTGTGAGTTGGTAGGATTTGTGATTCTTTGGAATTTTGACCCTCGCTCTATTTTATTATTATTATTATTATTTTATTATTATTTTAACTTCTCCTGTTTGTTGTCTGGTACAAATGTTGTTATCAATATTTAACCCACTTCCTATTGTACAAATGACTTGAAATTTTGCACACTTACTCACTTCCGATGACAATACATAAATCAATACTCAGTTTCACTAATTGACCAATTAATCCATGTTAATTAAGAAATTAAATTTTCATATGAAGAATAGTTAAAGATTTCACCAATAGATGGCGCTAGTAACAGATAGAAATATTAAAGGAAGTGTTCAAATATTGATTATAAAATTATACTAAAACAAACACAAGACTAAAAAGTTGAAAATAATATATATATAAAAAAAATACTTTTTAAAAACCACGCTTATATTAAGTTAAAAAGTGTACTAAAAAGTTAAAACTAAGTGTCTCATACATCACTCGTAAAATAAAAGCGTGGGTGCTTTTCATCAATCAACATTCAAAAAACACTTCTTAAAATTATAACAAAAGCGCCCACCTTTTATTTTACGAATGATGTATGAGACACTTAATTTTAACTTTTTAGTACACTTTTTAACTTAATATAAGCGTGGTTTTTAAAAAGTATTTTTTATACAGTATATATATTTTTTGACTATTCTTTGAATATCTACATTGGGAGTTTGTTTGACTTGGATTGCCGTTGTTACAGGTAGTTTCATTTTGCTTTTGTGCTCCACAGGGCGTCATTAAGATTGGAATATGTTTTTTGTGAAGAATAAATCTTTTATTTTATAAAGATTCAGTGATATCCCCCTCGAGTGGGCATTATTGGAAGTGTTTGTGAACTATACAGTACGTGCATTGGAACTCCTTGGTGCTTAGAGCTCCTAGTTCACAACACTGTTTGCTCATTAAGTATAATTTAATTTTTTTTTATTTTATTGATTTTATTAAAATCAAATAACATTCCATACAAATAAGTCCAGTTTTACAAAACTAGGTTCGACCAACTCCCATGAGAAAGAGGGCTAGGCCAGCAGAGTAAAGCTTTAAACTAGTAAAAATAAGTAAATAGATAAATTAATGAAAATAAATAGAGTAAAAAAAAAGGGCAGAGAATCTGCTTCCTTGATTAAAATGCTTATTCGAAAATGTTATTGATTACTGTATATACTCGCGGATAAGTTCTCCTGCAGTTAAGTCAGGACTTGATTTTACATTATAATTTCTGATATTTTATAATGTCAGTCGTATAGGTCGAATGTGGAAAACTCACGCTATTGGTACAAGAGATCACGATATGCTGACGCCCACCTGAGAGAGTAACCACGGAGCACACCGCCTTTTTTTTCTATGTGGGTGCGGCAATGCGCTGTATCGGCGTGTGCTCCTAACCTCTCTCTCTGTTCTGCCTACGTGACCAAACAGTAATACCTGAACTATTACGAATCGACATTTGCACTGTTTTGTGTTTTTTGTATCTCACCCCCTCATACACCTTTATAGTAAGACCATCCCTTATCTTCGATGGAGCGTTCGATCAGAAGAAAATATGAAGCTGGTTTTAAATTAAACGTCGTTAAAGTAGCAAACGAAATTGGTAACTGCACTGCTGCAATAAAATTCGATGAGTCTCAGAAACTGGTGCGAGATTAGAGGAGGCAAGAAGATGTAAAAAAAAAAAAAATTAAGTGTCACATTTTTGAACAGGCGTATAAGTCGGGATCTGATTTTATGATTGATTTTTCGAGTTTCAAGACGTGACTTATACATGAGTATATACGGTAGTTCCTGTCAGGTTTTGAACAGGTTTTGTGCAGATCCTCTAAGTGAGAATTAGATTTTTTACAATTTCAAATAAGTTATATCAGTTACCCACTGACTTAGTTAGGATTCTTCCAGTTGAGCAAGATAAGTCTACGTGCCAATAGTGAAGTAAAGGCAATTACAGTTTGTTAGAACATTAGAACACTCGAGACGAGAACAGGCCATTTAGCTCAACAAAGCTCGCCAGTCCTATCCTCTTATTTCTTCCAAAAAAACATCAAGTTGAGTTTTGAAAGTCCCTAAAGTCTTGCTGCTTACCACACTACTTAACATATTAAGTTTAGAATCTGAGACTATAACGTGTGAAAATAGTTTATAAAGATCTGTATCTCATAGCAGCATTATTAGAAAATGAATGGAGTTGCCTTCGTGCAGTGCCATTCTGTGGTTGATCACAATAATTTTAATGTGTTATGTACTCTTTAAATGTGAATTTGCTGTTCCCTCCTCACAGACTGTAGGAAATTAAAAGATTTTGTTTCAGATATTTATAGGTCTTGTCACATTTTTGTGTCCTTGTTTGGGTGATTTCCACCATACTAGCATTGCTTTATAAAATAGAAATATAGACATTTTTAACATTGTTATGTTCAGAGGGATAATGAAAGTGTTACGGCTAGGTGTTCTGTTGTTCATATGTGATGTAGTAGAGCTGAAACTTCACCCTTTCTGTGAGGGTTCGGGACCTTTTCTGGCTTTAGGAACCAAAGCAAAGTCTTACAATAACAGTATGGCAATTTAATGATCATTCTACAGAACACCCCAAGGACCCTCCGTGGTACAAACAGGTGGAACATTTTGTAGTGTGAAGAACTTTGTAAAACTGGAGTATCTAACTGTAGAGCTGCTGCTATCCTTGATGGAGAATAGCTCAGAGAGCTGGTTTGGGAAATTGGTAAAGGTGACTCTTGGGTGTATGTCGGTAGCCATGACAGGGTAACAGGGCTGTTAACTTGTTAAGGGTGCATTTTGCACAAATGATAGAAAGGTTTTCTTCAAGCAAAGAACCACAATCACACTGAATACATTACCAAGTAGTACGATGTATGGTAGGACACTGGGGACCTTCATATTTCTACTTCATGTTATTTTAGAGAATCCGGGGTGATAGGATGGTGGAGCATGGTGAGGCTGAATGGCCTGTTCTCATTACAAGTGTTCCAACATTCAATTAACATTCAAAATGTCACGATGGTCTGTGTATGCAATAAGCGTTGAACTCCTACCAGGGCTATTCAAAATGAAAGAGCAGATTTCAAAATTTGAATTCAAACAAACTGTATAAGACAGAAGCACATTCCGCATATCACTGGATACGGGAAAGTTCGATCTTTAAAAGCCCATCTAAAAGTACCAGTGAATGCCACCAAGCGCTGTTTCTCATCTATAGTAAATGGCGACAACACCACAAGAGAAATCATTTTGAGTGTTGCATTTTGCAACGTGTGAGTCCATTGTTCAAGTGCTACGTGAATTCTGCCGACGGTTCAACAAACAGCCATCTTGTCAAAAGCAAATTTACAAGTGGCATAAAAAATTCGTAGAAGTAGGTTGCATATGCAAACATAAAAGCATTAGTCGTCCACACACGTCAGATGAAAATGTGGATCTTATCCGAGGTGTGTTTGAATAGAGCCCTAGGAAATCCACATCATGGGCAAGCATTGATGTTGGAATTCCTCAAACAACGGTATGGCGTGTTCTTAGACAGCGTCTGCATTTGAAGCCTTACAAGTTGGGGTACATTAAAGAATGCGTGTTTGCTCCACCTATGTCTGCAAATCTTCAAGATTTGTAACATCGAATTGAGGAAGCTGTGAATTCAGTAACTGGGGACCAGTTGACTCGTGTGTGGCAAAAATTGTTTACCGTTTTGATGTTTGTTCGGCTACACATGGTGCTCATGTTGAATGCAGGCAACCTCAAGGACTGTAGGACCAAACTTTCCTCTATCCAGTGTTTCTGTCTCATACAGTTTGTTTGAAATACATTTTTGAAATCTCTTTCATTTTGAATAGCTCTCTATAACCTGTGTGTTAAATATTAGTCTTTCAGGTACCATTTCTACTTATTATTATTATGCGGCATTGTTTGATTTTCCTTTTTATTATTTTTGTTTTCATTATTACACTGTGAGAAAATATTTCTTGGGCTCTACCAACAGTAATGCTGACAAGGTTCTTTCTAACATTATTTATGAAGCTCATAGTAAAATGCTGATTTGCTTGTTGTACCAAAATAGTACTAAAGTTACAGAAAGTGTTACCACACATTAACATTTGGGACCCCACAAGAGCACCACCACAACTTCTGATCTGCTCGTTCCTGGAACTTCTGCATTGTGTTCCTCTGTGACCTTTCACACTCCAACCTCTGACAGCATCTGGAAAAGAGCTGCATAAGTGGCATTCAACTCTGTCAACTTTCGCCGTAGGAGTCCCGGCATGGTCTGAGTGTGGATTTGTGTAGTGAAAAATTCTTAAGTACAGGCCAAACGTAAATTTTTATTTGTGTTGTTTTTGTGGTTATTTTGTTGCCATTGTGGTTGTGTGGAGGCTGTGGACTTGGCCTCGGACACAGACAGACGGACGACATAGTTCCACCACACATTGTTTATTTACAACTATTATAATATTTACAATTTACCATGCACACACAAACCCCAGTGCCTCCAGCACCGATTCCCCCAAGTCCAGGCCACACAGTCCTGTGCCTTTCTCTCTCCTGGCCGCCTCCAGTCCTCACTCCAGCTCCGTCCTCTTCCACCCGACTTCCGCGCATGACTGGAGGGAGGCGGCCCCTTTTATAGGAACCCGGATGGGCTCCAGCTGCTTCCCGGCACTCCTCCGCAGACACGCCCTTGTGTGGCGGAAGTGCCGGCTACGCACCCGGAAGCCGTCTGGGTGTCCCCTGTCGTCTTCTCCCCAGCACTTCCTGGTGTGGCAGAAGTGCTGGGCTCCAGGGTTCCTCAGGCATCTGGGCGCCCCCAACATAACCAGGACGGACGCCCCCTCGCGGTCTGGAGGAGGCACAAGCCCTCCTCTGGTCCTCCTGCCCGGCCAGGGACCACAAGGCACTGAAAAGGAATGGCCTTCCATAGTGCAGTTTCCAGCCGTGACTCTGGTCCATTTGCGTAACTAATGCTACTATTTGGGCATAATGGAGTAGTAGATGGCCTCTTCTTCAGACTGAAGGACAGACCCTGGAGAAACTGTATTTCTCAGCTGGCATTGAAGTATTTTGGAATCACCAGCAGAGATTTACTCTGTTGCTGGACAATCACATGTCTGGGCTACCTTACTTTGTTTTTTTTTTCCAATTCCACTGCCGGTTTCAGCGACGGATGGTAGAAAGAGATAAGAGAGAAAAACCTCAAATGAAATGCGATTAGCATTTAATGTAGTCACAGCTTGATGATGTTTGTGTTACAAAAAACTGTTATCTGAATGTTTTAACATTTACACATTTATGCAGACAGCAGTGCTGGAACTTGGGGTCAGTTCCCATCAGCATCATCTTGTGCAAGGATTTTGCACATGTTTGCTCTGTACTCCGGTTCATTACCACACCAAAAAGATACACATATTTAGTGAATTGTTGATAATAAATTGGTCTTCTATACATGTGTAACAGTCTGTGCTTGAGTGTTCCCTGGAAAGTACCCGATCTGGGTTTGATGTCTGCCTTGCGCCTGATGTTACAGGTAACAGTGTGTCTGTAAGGCCTTGTTCACACGGGCGTTAAGTTTTTGGATAAACGAACTTGCTCTGAACGTCCTAGACGTTTATGTTGCATTTTGTGGTGGCGATCGATTGACTTCTACACCGGCGTTCGTTTGACTCTGTCTAACGCCAGCCTGCAGCCCAAATTGTAGTTTGTGTGTTAACCTGTGGAGGCAGTGTCGGGAGCTGGATATGAAAGCCCTTGTCATTTTATTTGAGGTGCCTCCTTTCAATAGGGACCATTTTGCTATGTTAGATATTAATCTTCTTGTTTTAAAAATACTCGTAATACGGCGACGTAGGGAGAGAAAAAATCGCCGCCGCTACTGGGTTCATCCTCTGACTGCACAACGTCGGGTTAAAGGAAGTTTTTTTGTGCTTTATGAAGAAATGCGAAAATTTCCGCGCAAGTTTTTTAATTACTGTCGGATGTCTATGGCGTTATTTCAGTGCCACTATTCTGAGCGCACGTAAAAAAATATTGCAAGTGCAAGTGTTGCATTTTGAGGAGAAATTTATTTTGAGCGTACAAAAGCTGAATTTGAGTGAACAAAATTCATTGCTGCGTGCAAAAAATGTATTTCAGTGTTTGCGCTTATCCATATACACACACACACAATAGCACCCCCTCTCGCTCAGTTTTTTCATTTGCGCTTGCTCGCAATGTGTTGCTTGCGCTCACAACATTCTCTGCTGCAAGCGCTCAACTCTCTGTACACCGTTATAAGTGTGCCACAAAACCAACCAATCACAGACTTGGTTTCAAAAATTCTGATTGGCTCTTACGGTCTCCAATCAGCTCGCTAGCTGCTGCATTCCGGAAACAGTCCGAAATGTAGCTAAATCCAGCTAAACTCAATTAAACCCCAATTTGCGGATAATATCTTTAATTATTTTATTTTAAAATATATTATTTGTTAAGACTATCGTTGGTGTAGTATAATGTAGTTGCATTATACAACCATGCCAACTGACTCTCCAAATTATATTTGAGTAGCTCTCTTTATGTCGTCGAATACTGAACAGCAGCACGAAAACAACATGTCCCTGAGCCAATCAGAATTTTTGAAACCAAGTCTGTGATTGGTTGGTTTTGTGGCACACTTATAACGGTGTACAGAGAGTTGAGCGCTCGCAGCAGAGAATGTTGTGAGCGCAAGCAACACATTGCGAGCAAGCGCAAATGAAAAACTGAGCGAGAGGGGGTGCTATTGTGTGTGTGTGTATGGATAAGCGCAAACACTGAAATACATTTTTTGCACGCAGCAATGAATTTTGTTCACTCAAATTCAGCTTTTGTACGCTCAAAATACATTTCTCTTCAAAATGCAACACTTGCACTTGCAATCTTTTTTTACGTGCGCTCAATATTTTTTTACGTGTGCTCAGAATAGTGGCACTGAAATAACGCCATAGATGTCGGTTTCCACTTTTGATTGTCTGCTGCAGCTGGTGCAATGCCACATTGCACGCTGATCAACCAATATGCGACTTGGTGTTAGCCCTGAAGAGAGACTACTTGTCACTTTGAGGTAAGGAAACAGTAGTCGAGTGTGCGCTTACACCGCTGTTATGCACTGAAATGCCCCCCCCCCTACATAATCGTTATCAAATATTATATTAGAACATAAATGAATAGGTTCATGGTTTACAAATTACACGAGACAATAAAATAAAATAAGCAATATGAAAATATATACTGTATGTTGTATATGAAAACATAAATATATCCAGTCCTCCGAAGCGTAAAATAAACGCGCAGAAAACGAACTAGAAACGGTTTCCTTGCATTCGTTGGGTTTTGAACGCCAAGAAAAAGCTGCATGCAACGTTTTTTTGATGCCGTATAAACGCGCAGCCGGACAAACGCACGTCACAAAGCCCGTATGAACACTCTCATTGACTCCTTCGTGTAGAAAATACTCGGCGCTTGATCCGCGCTCACTGGACGCTACGAACGCAAAAAAAATGCTCGATTTTAACGCCCGTGTGAACAAGGCCTAATGGACAAAGTGAGTCCAGAAAATGAATGGGTGGTTCTTTTCCAACAGACTTGCCATTTAGGTATTTTACAAAGTAGATAAGATTACAGGACAAGAGAAAACAAAAAAAAATATCCATCCATCCATTTTCTAACCCGCTGAATCCGAATACAAGGTCACGGGGGTCTGCTGGAGCCAATCCCAGCCAACACAGGGCACAAGGCAGGAACCAATCCTGGGCAGGGTGCCAACCCACCGCAGAGCAATAAAATATAAAATAGATATTATGATAGCTAAAAGGAGGTAGGGTTATGCCAGTGGTTCTCAAACTGTGGGGCGGGCACCCCAAGGGGGGCACAAAGTAACAAAAAGGGGGGTGCGAAGATGTGAAAACAAGAATCAAAAATATGAAAAATACATCCATTGAAAGCAAAACAAATTAACTTAAACTACATTCTGATACTAGAAAAATAAATATAGATAAATGTCGATAAAAGTTAAGTAGGTATAATAAAATATGCATCTATGATATGTCATTAATTAAAAAAGAACAAATTGGTATTAGTGGGCTCCTTTCAAAAAACGTTAAGGGGGCGCGATTAAAACTGTTATGAAAACTCGGGTCGCAAATACTTAAAGGTTGAGAAATGTTGGGATATGCAATGTTTAGAATGCTTAACAGCTCAGAATTCATTCGTTGCCTTTGTGGAGACTGCGTGTTCTCCACGCATGTGCTTGGGTTTTTCTCAATGCAGAACAATTACAATGAACACAAGCTATTTAATCCAACAAGCTTGTCCATCTTATTCACCTGGAGTGTCCAAAATAACATCAAGTCAAGATTTGAAGATCCTTAATGTCCTAAAAAAAGTGGTGAGGCGGCCTTCTGCTGTTATGCACCTAAAATCTGGAATAGCTTATCAATAGGAATTCACCAGGCTAATACAGTGGAGCGCTTGAAAAAAAAACTGCTAAAAACACATTACTTTAACATGGCTTTCTCATAGATTTATTACATAGTTTTTTTACATTTTAGTTTAATCCTGATACTCTGTATATGCATTTGATTATGAGTATCATTCCTGGTGGCTCCGTAATCCATACTAACCCCTACTTTCTCTTCTGATCTTGTTCCGGTTTTCTGTGGTGGCGATTTGCGCCACTACCACCTGATCAAAGCACCGTGATGTCCCTACATTGATGGCTTAAAGGCCAGAAGTCCACATGACCATAATTATCTAATTCTTCCATGTAAACCCTGAATACAATGAGGACTGATTGTGAGGTCATTGAATGGTAGGTAGAATGCCTAGAGGGGGCTGGGTGGTCTTGTGGCCTCAGAACCCCTGCAGATTTTTTATTTCTCCATCCGTCTAGAGTTTTTTGTTTATTCTGCCCTCCCTGGCCATCGGCCCTTACTTTTATTCTATGTTAATTAGTGTTCCCTAATTCTATTTTCTTATTTATTTTGTCTTTTTTCTCTTTCTTCATTATGTAAAGTTTTGCTACATCATTTGTATGAAAATGTGCTATATAAATAAATGTTGTTGTTGTACTCTCCCCAACACTACTCAGCAATTTACTCTATGTGTCTATCATTCTTAGTGTGAAGATAAACATATCATTTGTGTGAAATTTGCCCTTAGCAAGTTTTCAAAACATGTCCCCACATTGTTTCTGCAGAATTTATTTTGCTGTAACAGCCTGGATCCACTGCACTAATTCCTTATAAAAGTTTAAACACTTGTCTCCTCTTAATCTCAATTTGCTTGAACTCCATTTCTCCTCACACTTCCTAAAGATGTGCATGTTGGGTAAACTGGGACCCCCAATTGTATGTACATGGGTGCACTCTACAATGCACGGGCACCCTGTCCAGGATTAGGTCCTCCCTTGTGCCCGATGTTGCCATAATAGGCTCCGATCACCCATCATCCCGAATGGACCCCTAGCAGCTGTAGAGAAAGTGTGAATGATAAACCAAAGAGAAGCAATGAGAGTGGAGAGTGCATAAAAATGATCTGGAAAATAATCTAAATAAACAAAATGCTGCAGAAGAACTTGCAGAACTTGCTTGCTTTCATCAGTTGCTCTGCAGTCTCCACTTAGTTTGCAAGTTTCATGTTATTACATGTTGTGGTCTTAATGATTTAAAACTAAAACAAAAAACACTTCTCAAGTCCTGACACATTAATTGACCTATTTCTATTTAACATGCTAGTAATGTCATCCTCTCTTTTTTGCTTCCAGTGAATACAAATTAAAGTGTATAATAGGTAGACAGTTTTTGAGCCAAAATATTTTAGTGACGTCAGTTAAAAACAATGAGTTTTATTTTCTTCTTCTTCCTTTTCTACATATCTTACACTAAAAATTACTTTTATAAATCAACTTTTTTAAAAAAAAACACTTCTTCTATTTCTTCTTCTTTTTTCCGCTGGTCCCATTAGGGGTTGCCACAGCGGATCATCTTCTTCCATATCTTCCTGTCCTCGTCATCTTGTTCTGTTACACCCATCACCTGCATGTCCTCTCTCACCACATCCATAAACCTCCTCTTAGTTCTTCCTCTTTTCCTCTTGCCTGGCAGCTCTATCCTTAGCATCCTTCTCCCAATATACCCAGCGTCTCTCCTCTGCACATGTCCAAACAAACACAATCTCGCCTCTCTCACTTTGTCTCCCAATCATCCAACCTGACACTGGCAGATTTATTATCATATATTTAAATATAAGGTGAGACCCAAAGGCTTTTAGACGACTTTCATAGAACACAGATAACTTCTTATATGAATATAATTTATTTTTATTCTTCAAAATGCATTCCTCCTTGATCAATACACTTCTTTGCACGTTCCTTCAACTTCTTCATGCCCTCCAGGAAAGAAGTTTTTGAATTGTTGTTAAGCTCCCTTGTCACTACACACTGATTTTCTTCCACTGTTTGAAAATTCCATCCTTTTCAGGGAAATTTTAACTTGGGGAAGCGAAAGTAGTCAGCAGGTGCAAGATCTGGCGAGTAAGGTGGGTGGTGAAGAACAGCAACGTTCCTGTTCGCCAGAAACTTCTTTACAGTTGTAGCGTTATGAGATGACGCAATATCATGAAGAGGGAACCACTCACTGGTTTGGAATTTGGCCATTCAAACTTGTCCAATTCTCTTTAGTAGCCGATCCAAAACATCCATGTAATATTCTGCATTTACTTTCTGTCCTTCAGGGACAAACTCTCGATGAATTATACCTTCTGCGTCATAAAAACAATTAACATCGTCTTCGCTTGCAATTTTTGAAATCGCAGTTTCTTTGGTTTTGGAGAGTTTTGCCCCACCTACTCTGCAATCTGTCATTTGGTGCCCGGATTGTAGGCAAAACATCATGTTTTATCACTGGTTTCCTAAAAACATTCATCTTGTCCCATTAAAAGAATATCCTGGCAGTAAACAACGCGTTCTTGTTTCTGCTCTGTGGGGAGAGGCGGCATTAGGAGTACGCGGGGCCTTGGGAGAGTGTCATATGCGGGGCTGAGACCCATAAGTGTAGGCTATATACCGTACCACCACACTCACGGTCTTGTCCGCCTCTAATGCTGCACGCCTTATTATTGTTAAAAAACATGGTGACTTATGTGTAGGTACCATTGGCCGTTTGATTACATTATGTATTGTAATTGTACTTATATTGGTTTAGTGGCCTTTAACCAACCTAATTAATGATTCAGAAACATTTTGCACACAAAATTAACAAACTTGGTTATTGGTTTAGATGCCGGGAAAGGCTTCTAAAGTAACAAGTCCTCGTTTATGAGTAGTTTCCGAAGAAATCCACCATGTACCTTATTTCAGTCTATAACGGATTTGAATGTCTTGCAGAGGCCCCGTATATTTGTATGATGAGCTGACTGCGACAAAAGAATCTCCTATCGTGGGGTCTGGGGCGATTGCCCCAAAGGCCGCCTCTGCTGTGGTCAAGGTGTGCTTAGATCTTTCTTTTTCACAAGTCTTCGCATACAACTGGCGAACTGTCTCCTTACCAATATTCAAACAATGAGCAATCATTTGGAGAGTGGTACAACGGTACGTGAAGCACAGTACTATGTAATTACTGTGTCGGTTGCTAGATATAACACACAGTTCATTCTTTTAAAACAACTCATGTAAAAACTTTTGGGTCGCACCTTGTATTTGAATTATTATGTTTTTTCAAAGTCTAAGATACAAAAACATTTAATATTAAAGGCGAGTGACCACCACTTGGTTCACATGCTAGTTGTGGCACGACAACCACACAACCTAAAATGAAAAATAAAAACCCTAATAAGGAAAAACCATCCTGAAGCCCAGCACTAATTAACTACTACTTTTCTAGTTTGGAAATTAAGCAAAATCCAATCTGGACTTAATATTGAAACTTACAGCTGCCATGATACCGTGTCTTCAAAAAACATTCAGACGCCTTTTCACAGATGTTGTTATGTTGCAGCCTTGTGCTACAATCATTTAAATTCATTTTATCCCTCATCAAACAACACTCAATGTTGAATGACAAAGTGATTTATTCAAAGTTTATTAAAAAATTTAAAAACTGAAATGCAGCATTATGAAAAGCATTCCGACCCTTAACTCTGTACATTTGTGAAGCTCCTTTGGCAGTGGTCTCTCACACCTGGACCTGGGGGTTTTCTGCTATTTTTCTATGTAGATCCGCTGTCTCTGACAGTTGTGTGGAGACCGTCAGTGAACAGCTAGTTTCAGGTCTCCCCAGGGATGTTTAATTGGGTTCAAGTCTGGGCTCTGGCTGGGCTACTCAAAAACATTCACAGAATTATCCCTCAGCCAGTTGCTTTGTGCTTAGGGTCATTGTCCTTTTGATAGATTAACCTTCTGCCCGGTCTGAGGTCCAGTGTGTTCTGGAGCAGGTTTTCAATTAGGATATTGCTGTACGTTTCCCTGTTCAGCTTTCCCTTAATGCTGCCTACTCTCTCATTCCCATTTGTTGAAAAACAAGCCACAGCATGATGCTACCACCGCCATGCTTCACCTTTGGAATGGTATTACACGGGTGATAGCAGCAACTAGTCTCACCAAAACATGATGTTTAAAATTGAGGCTAAACAGTTAAATCTTGGTTTCATTAGATGAGAGAATCTTGCTTATCACAGTCTGAGAGTCCTTGAGGTGATGATTGCTCAGTTTGACCGGGTGGAGAGCTCTAGGAAGAGTCACGGTTGTTCCAAACTTGTTGCATTTAAGAATTAGGGAGGTCACTGTGGCTACGAGTGAAGTGTGACAGTGGTGATGTCTGTATTAGGAGTGACAGATGCATTCAAGTTGGAGGGGGGATTACATCAGGGATCGGCTCTGAGCCCTTTCTTATTTGCAATGGTGATGGACAGATTGACAGACGAGATTAGAGAGGAGTCCCCGTGGACTGTGAAGTCTGCTGATAACATTGTGATCTGTAGTGAGAGTAGGGAGCAGGTGGAGGAGACCATGGAGAGGTGGAGATATGCTCTAGAGAGGAGAGGAATGAAGATCAGTAGGAACAAACAAGACAGAATACATGTGTGTGAATGAGAGGGAGGTCAGGGGAATGGTGAGGATGCAGGGAGTAGAGTTGGCGAAGGTGGATGAGTTTAAATACTTGGAATCACCAGTACAGAGTAAAGGGCATTGTGGAAGAGAGGTGAAAAAGAGAGTGCGGGCATGGTGGAATGGGTGGAGAAGAGTGTCAGGAGTAATTTATGACAGACGGGTATCAGCAAGAGTGAAAGGGAAGGTCTACAGGACAGTAGTGAGACCAGCTATGTTATATTGGCTGGAGACGGTGGCACTGACCAGAAAGCAGGAGACAAAGCTGGAGGTGGCAGAGTTAAAGATGTTAAGATTTGCATTGGGTGTAACGAGGATGGATAGGATTAGAAATGAGAACATTAGAGGGTTAGCTCAAGTTGGACGGTTGGGAGACAAAGTCAGAGAGGCGAGATGGCATTGGTTTGGACATGTGCAGAGGAGAGATGCTGGGTATATTGGGAGAAGGATGCTAAGGATAGAGCTGCCAGGGAAGAGGAAAAGAGGAAGGCCTAAGCGAAGGTCTATGGATGTGGTGAGAGAGGACATGCAGGTGATGGGTGTAACAGAACAAGATGACGAGGACAGAAACATATGGAAGAAGATGATCTGCTGTGGCAACCCCTAACGGGAGAAGCCGGAAGAAGACGAAGAACTGTGGCTTTGGGAGCAGTCAGTGTTGCAGAAATTATTGTTGTGGCCTTCCTCAGATGTGTGTGAGACCATCCTGTCTCTTAACTCTGCAGGCAGTTCCTCCGAGCCTGTGGTTTGGTTTTTGCTCTGATACGTGTTGTCCAGTGCGGGACCTTCTATAGACGGATCAGTTGAATTAACCACAGGTGTAGAAACATCTCAAAAATGATCAATAGATTGGGAGCCAAATTTCAAATGTCAAAGCAAAGAGTCTGAATACTTGTGCCAATGTGATATTTCAGGCTTTTTTTTTATTTTCTACTTTTAATAAATTTGAAAAAGTTCTAAAATCCTGTTTTGCTTTGTTATTCTGGGGTATTGAGTGATGCTTCATGAGTGAAAAAAAAATTAGTTTAAAATGTTTTAGTATTAGGCTGCAACATAACAGCATGTGAAAAAATTGAAGGCATCTGAAAACTTTCTGAATGCATCATACAGTAAGTTATTCCAAAAATGAACAAGCCTCTGCATGATCTTGTTGCCACTCATCTGTGAAGCACAAAACAACTTATTTAATGAATACCTTTAAGGGATTTAACAAAACTTTATGAATATCTCTCTTAGCAGGCTCAACAGGTTCATGTTCTTCAGTATTAATCAGTAACAGAAACCCCTCTTCAAACAAGGCCAAAAAGAGAACAGTGTTGTGGAGCACTAATAGAAGAAAAGGGCTCACAATACACACACATCAAGAGATGAGCAGGGAGCGGATTTGTGAGAGAATAATTTAGAAGTAACAATAGTTATGTATTTTGGATTGAAGAGCACCTTGAAATTTTTTTTTTCTCCTTATACAATTTCTTGTATTAGGAATTTGTTAGTTTTCGCATACCCCTTGGGGTCAGAGCACAGGGTCAGCCATTGTACAGCGCCTCTGGAGCAATTGCAGGTTAAGGGTCTTGCTCAAGGGCCCAGCAGAGTAGGATCTCTTTTGGCAGTGACTGGGATTCGAACCGGCAACCTTCTGGATACCAGCGCAGATCCTTAGCCTAAGTGTTTGTCCTGGAAATGTCATTAAGAGTCTGCTGGAATGGTCAAGTAGACAAGCAGAATGTTCCAGGGGGTTCAAGAAAATGGCTGATGTAATGTTCTTCCAAGCACCTAGTAAGACTTGCTAGTTGGCACGTGAGCAGTTTTCATAACAGAATAAGAGCTGAATTCAACAGATACTGAAGAACAAGGATATAATGGAGAAATACTTTTATTTCAGGCTGGTTGTGCTCTATGCTAAAGCATCTCATCTCTTTTAACCAATCAGAGTATGATATGTCAGCATTAATTCAGCACTGTTATGCAAATTCAGTTGTCTATAAATACAACCCACTAATTGTATTTTTTGATCATTCTGACCACGCTGTAACAGACTGATGTGATGGATGCTCCCTCTTCAGCCTGGTGGATATATACGTGGAATGGAACAACCATGGCCTACGTCAGCGGTTCCCAAACATTATTTAGCTACGGACAGGGCAGTGCACGTTTTATATTCAGAAGCAACTCCATAAGGCTGCATTATTCAGGTTTTTTATAATGTTGTCGTGAAAAACATGATTAATAAGGAAAGGAATAATATGATAAAGCCCCTGCTTGCTTGGCTCGCCAACCCCCATGCCTGCGCTATGCGCTAGCCTCTTTGCGGTTCTGTCACTCGCCTATGGGGATGCGGTTGTATAATTTAAACAGATTTTTATTTTCATGGGAATTGTTACAATGCTACATATAACTGATTGAATTTTGTTTCTTTCTCTCTATTAAATAAAACGACTTTTTCAAATGTTTGACTCTGAGATTTGCTAATTGTCTTTGCAAAAACTATTCTAATGGTTTTAATACAAATGGTATATCAAGATCTCCTTTGTTGTTTATTGTTATCCGCGGAATATTTACTACATTACCTTTCTTGGATATATCCTTCTTTCTACAGTAATTCGAGCGTAGGAAGACCAGACAGTGTTAACGGTTGTAGATATTCTTCATGATATAATAATTTGATGTTTTCATCTTCCGCACCATCACCACCAACTGTTTCAGCATAGTCTATTGATACGCAATTAACCAATTTGCCGTGTAACCAAATGTCATTTTTGGGATTGCCCGTGTACTCATTTCTTCTGTTGATAACCCTTCATGGTGAAATTCTTCAATAAGATTTGGACATAAAACATCTTCTTTAATTGGGAACTTCAAGTGAGGAAAATATTAACATTTATAAGAGCTGAAAGAGCACAAAATGTGTCTGTCAAAAGCATTCACACAAATAAGAGGTGAGAGAACCGTGTGCGTCATTGAAAATTGAGAGGAGGGCGTGACTTGAAAAAATCTCATAGCCAAAGACTCAACTCGTGGGACTTGAAAAAATCTTCCAAAAAGTCTTGTCTTGTCTCCTAAAAAGTGTCGTCTCGTCACAGGATTTTTTTTATTATAATAGAGAGATATCAACTTACTATGCACCATACACCAAAATGGAAGCCAAACACATGACAAGTTTGACATGAACAATAAGTAAAACATTTTTTATTTGCAAGTAAAAAGACTTGCCAGCAAAATCAATGACCTTTTAGATATTCTTCTTGAGACAAAAGTCTTTGCTAATTTCATAGTACAGTAAGCACATCTTCAGAATTTCATTCAATATATCACTTCATCCTTTGACCTTTTTTGTTCTACCTTTGCTGCACTACCTCTCTATGTTCCTTTCAATCTATCTACAAATATACACACACAAACTTATATGCAGTACATATATTTAAAACATAATGCACCTGGGGCACATCACATTCATAAACCTTCTCTTAGGTCTTCTTCTTCTCCTCTTTCCTGACAGCTCTATCCTTAACATCCTTCTCCCAAAATACTCAGCATCTCTCCTCTGCACATGTCCAAACTAGCGCAATCTTGCTTTTCTGACTTTGTGTCCCAACCGTCCAACTTGAGCTGATCCCCTGATGTCCTCGTTTCTAATCCTATCCATCCTCATCACACCCAATACAAATCTTAGCATCTTTAACTCTCCCACCTCCAGCTCTGTCTCCTGTTCTCTGGTCAGTGCCAGCGTCTCCAACCCATATAACATAGCTGGTCTCACTAGTGTCCTGTAGACCTTCCCTTTTACTCTTGCTGATATCTGTCTGTTACAAATTACTCCTGACACTCTTCTCTACCCATTCCACCTTGTCTGCACTCTCTTCTTCGCCTCTCTTCCACAATCCCCATTACTCTGTACTTTTGATCCCAAGTACTGCATTTAAAGTATCTATCTATCTAAACTCATCCACCTTCGCCAACTCTACTCCCTGTATCCTCACCATTCCTCTGACCTCCCTCTCATTAACACACATGTATTCTGTTTTGTTCTTACTGACCTTCATTCCTCTCCTCTCTAGAGCATATCTCCACCTCTCCAGGGTCTCCTCAACTTGCTCCCTACTCTCGCTACAGATCACAATGTCATCGGCAAACATCACAGTCCACGGGGACTCCTTAGTACAAAAAGAGTACATTCATTTGGAGTGATGGCCCTACGTCATGCACACAATGCTTACCTAAATCTGCTTTAGGTATGAGTCTGGGTGCTGTATGTGTGTAGAGTGCCCCCCTGTGATAAACTGGCTTCATTGAGCTGTGTCTGCTAGATTGACCAATTAACTTAATTTGTTACGGTATGCATGAATGTACCTTGTAATCTGATGGCTTAGCCTGCTTTCTCCCTGGGGTTGCTGCTACATACTCTCTTAAAAATAAAGGTGCCAAAGTGGTTTTTCAGAATGATGCTATATGGGGGAAACACTTTTTGTTATGAAAAAGGACCATCCATATCAGGGCTGGGCAATGTCGGTCATGGAGGGACACAGTGGCTGCAGGTTTTTGTTCCAACCCCGTTTCTTAATAAGAAGTCAATTATTGCTGATGAAGCATTTATTACTCAGTGACATTTTGATGCTTCATCTTAAGTGGTCTCACTTCTTAAGGTTCCCATCCCTTAAATGCTTATTTCAGTCTTAAACAGCTGCATTCAGTGTTTTTAATGGCTCCTTATTTGCAATAAGATGCAAACGACAAAGGAGCTTGCAGTTCTCCATCTAACTTGTTTCCATTTGCACCTGTGTGGATTCATCATGCACAATTTGGTTTAATAAAAAACTTAAGAGAAAAATGTGCCAGACTGCAAATTATCCATTTTAGGCTTGAAATCATTTGGATGATTTCCTATTTATCTACGATATAAGAACATTCCCTTGCAGATTAACAAGCCATAAAATTAAATGTGAGCTGAGATTGGCAAGGATTGGTTTCTAATTTGGGTTGGAGGAAAATTTTGCAGCCACTGCATTCCTCCAGGACTGACATTGGCCACCCTGATCCATATGAAAGTTCCAGAAAGAACCTTTAATTATTTAGATGTGTAAGAGATTCCATAAATATCCAAGAGTAGATGATAAGCGATTTGTAAAAAGTCCAGTGGATTTATGGTTAAAAAAGGACTCTCTGCTGCAAACAATGCGAGAGCCTAAGGTTTAGTTTTTCTTGATTTGTTACTATTCTCCACCTACTGTACATTAAACGATTTCTGTTTAGTCCAAATATTATAAACTTTTTTTTTTTAAGTCTAAAGAACCAATTTCATATTCAGAGAACCTTTCACAGAACGAAATGGTTCTTTGTCAATCCGTGGATCTGCAAGAAACCACACAACTGCCATTAAAGAAACAGCGTTGTTAAGGGTGTACAATCCTGTAAAGATTTTTAAAGATAAAGTGCGGATGGCTCAGCTACATTGTGTAAATGTTTGATTACTAAAACTATGTTCTGCTTAAATACACGCCAAATACCAGAGTCATCTGCGACACAGAAAAATCAACTCCGGGATGCTCGTTTAACAGGCAGAGTTTCAATGAAACAGACATATCTGAAGCTGGAATAGAAAAGAGCAAAGAGGACAAAAGAACACAGACATTGGACTAAAGATGACTGGAAAAGCGTATTACGGTCAGCATCCTGGAATACACTGGTACTGTTCATTTAGACATATAATTTTAAAAATATAATAGTTTTCATATAAAAAGCGAACCTTTTTTGCAGTTTTAACTGATTTTGAATTAGTATTTCAGCTCATTGTTTGTGAAACCTGGACACACTTGAAGCTGTCGACAAACAGTTAATCCGTGATGGTTTTTTCAGTGACGTTCCATATGAGCCTACATGCTTGCGTAAAATATTGCAGAATAAAAAACGCCACAAAATGGGAGAGACTTGTGCTTTTCCTTCGTGCATTTCCACCGCAGACCAAATCTCACCTCAGTAAACTGGAAAGATTTTTGGCTGCAGCGGTACCCCGTAGTACGGAGCAAACCCCGCCCCTCCCAAAACGCACCTGCGCAATGCGTCTTCAACCTCCTACAGCTGTTGTGGGCGTGGCTTCACATATTTGACGTTCTGCTTTTTGGAGACGCCCAAAGCAGCAACTGGCAATATTAACTTGAAGGAAGCTGAAGGAATACGTCACGCCGGGTGAGGGCTGGCGCTTTTTTGGAAACATTTAACCCGTCCAAGGTGAACATGGCTGATCTATTAGACAGACACGTGCAAGTCGCTGTTGTCGTCTCCTTTGCTGTTGGCTTCTTTGCGGGATGGCAAGCTAACAGAATGAGAAGAAGGTTTCTAGACTGGAGGAAGAAAAGGCTGCAAGACAAACTATCAGAAACGCAAAAGAAGCTGGATTTATCGTAACTTAACAACAAGTGACTGGAAATTGGAGGTACAGCATTTTCTTGAGTTTCCCCTAAACAGTACAAACTTGTCTTTGATACACGAAAGTGTATGGCCTGTTAACTGTAAATTTGGACATGTTTTATAAATGCGCAATGTGAAACGACAACGAACCTGGAGACTTTTTTTTCCCTCCTAAACCTTTGTTGTAACGAAATCATGAAAAGCAATGCGAATATCCGTGTAACAAGGTTACACTCTTGTGCAACGGGTTATTCTAGCAAGACAGAACCTTTTATTCTGTTGGAATCCTGACACTTCCAGGCAGGTGACGCATTGAGGAGAGTGGAGACGACATTGAGAAATGACATTACCAGTTTTGTTAAGGTTCGTTCTATTTTCTGATAAATCCCATTTTCTAACTTTAGCTTGAGTCCCCCTCGTATACAGTTTATATGGTTTTATGGTTGTTCCAAGGTCAGGTGAGAGATGCGATTTCTCTAGTGTATCCCGAGTCCCAGCATCTTCAGTAAAACCCCAAACCACAATTTTGTTTCTTTTAATAAAGAGTAGCAGTGTCATGACTCTAAGGTTCTCCTGGATTATTGTGCTTCACAGTTCATCATGGTTCTTCCCAGCACTGACAGAGAAGTGTTGCATAAAGACTGGCATCTGCTAGGTATTCCTAGGACACCTCTTATCATCTGTTTTAGTCACCCAGGATTGGCCAGCCAACATCCTTTTCCCCCCCGAGCCAGGGTGCAGCTCATCCACTCTTTTTACCGGAGTATCCACAATATATGGCACACCAGTGATGATTCTCACGATGATCCTTACATATCACAGAATTCTAACAAGAGTAAGTGGTTGTGATTTGAACTAGAATGGCTCATCAAATCATGCCCATTGATGTATCTGTTCCCCACATGAACATTTAAACCTTCCAGTGGGACTTTCTAGTGGGTTTATTCTTTCAAGGTCCACGCTCAATACTGACTGTCTCTAAGAAGACTTTATAATCTAATTAGTTAAGGATACATATAGTCCATCCATCCTTCCAAACCTGCCTGTCTAGGACAGAGGCGCAGAGCAGCTGGAGCCCATTTCAGCAATCATTGGGCACAAGGTGGGAACAACACTGGGACGAGGTGCTGGTCCATACTAGGTCAATATACCAACTGCAGTTCACCTAACCAACATGTGTTTGGACTGTGGGCAGGGCCGGATTAAGGTGGGTGCTATTGATGCTGTGGCATTAGGCCCATTCCTGAAATAGGCCCAGATGAAAACAGATGAGAATTTTCCGGAAGCTGAACAGTTTTCCTTGCTATATTAACTTCAAAGTAATTCTTAGAATGAAATTTGGAGTCCGACTTTCAGACGCTAAGACACAGCGTTACTTATTATACAGTTACTATTGTTCTTTGCGCTGTGACGTAACTATAACGGCGTCGTGTTTATTGTTAATCGAAGATATCAAGTTAATGCTATCAATTTTACATTAAACAGTTTACTTAGTAATTTAGCTGCATTTTTTGCGATATCTTGGGGATTCTTGTCACTTTATTATTATTTCAGTAAGCGCCATGTAGTACATTTTTCACCTTGAAAGTTAGTTGTACAGTAAAAATCGATTGCTATTTAAATGGTTATCTGTAAAGGTAAAACTAAAAGCCGGCCCACGGGCCTGGCATGGATGTTTAGAATTTTTTAAATCCTCGACGGGATTCTGGTCTATTATGAAAAATAAATCGTGGACAAAATTTTATCCTAAAGAGCCTGAACTGAGTCACTTTGACCCAATGTCTCTGCAAATTCATTTTTTTCTTTTACTCTGTTTCATAAGAGAATTGCGAAATTTTGTGTATTTCATTGTTAGGTTTTCTGCATTAAGTGGACTTTTCAGACAATTGCAATTGAATCTTGATGTTACATAGTTTGATGTTAATCTCGAGTTGTTACGATACTACGTCCTTATTATTCATGTTCAATAAAGGCTGGCTGGTTGCGTCGCAAGCAATTAAGGCTCCTTGGTCGGTCTGAGTATGGTGAGTGTCGAATGCACATGCACCAATGCCGAGAAGAAATAGGCCTTTTTTGCACTGCAGCATCAGGTCCAATTTCTTCTTGGAGGACGCCAGAGCACCTCGGAAAGCCACACAGACACGGAGCACCTGGGACGTGAGCCCCAGTCTACTTACTGCACCACCCCAACTCAAAATAGTGTTCTCTGCAACTCGAAATCACACTCTGCTCATTCTCTGCTCCCCTGTAAACTGCACAGCACTTTAGCTAATGGGATTTTCTTCCTACAAATAAAGACTTCATATTGCTGGTTATAATGTACGTATATTAATTGGATTTAATATCTGACATGACTTGTCTTAATTTCAGCCTTCCATAGCAATGCAAATAAATAATTTCAGTAAGCATGCATAAACTTTTGACAATCACTTGAAATAATGTTTAGATGTTTTATTCACCTTACTGTATGCAGAACTGTGGACCATGTCTTGCATTATTCTGCTTTAAGCAGTATTTTTTATGTACTGCATATGCTACTGGTCAAAAGAGCACTCCAGTTTTTATGGAAATGCACACAGTTTAATGTCTTAACATTTCATGAAATCAAGGCATAGAACAAATAAACATTGGCAAATTACAAAAAATAAGGAATCATTAAGTGTACAAAGTTTGATTTAGGTTTTGATTCATCAAAGTAGCCACCTTTTGCTGATCTAACAGCCAAACTGTGGTAACCCTTTTGATTCAGAATGCAAGTCACCAACTCTGCCTCCAAACCATCACACTTCCTCCTCCATCTTTGACGGTTGGTGTCACACACTGAGGAGCCATCAACATCACCAACTCGACGGTGTACAAACAACCCTGCGTGATGAACTGAAGATTCCAAATTTTGATGTATCGCTTCATAAGTCTTTTCTTACAGTCTGCTGTAGTCCACAGCCACTATTTCAAGGCCCCGTTTTTGTCGTTTAAGGAATGGCTTTCTTCCTGCCACTTGCCCTGTCACACCTGCAGCACAAAGTCTCCTCTTCACAGTACAAACTGACACTTGCATTTCTTGGCCTGTGCTTGAAGCTGCTGTGCTGTGAGCAAGCTGGTGACCCTCAGAAACTTGTCTTCTGATTGGCTTGTGACTTCTGATCTCATCCTATCAGAGTTTCTTCCAGTTTCCAAGTGCCTTTGGATTGTGTAGGACACCATTCTCACTGACACTTTTATTTTTACTTTTTGCCATTTCTCTAAATGAAAGGCCTACATTTCTAAGGGTAATAATGCTCTGCCTCTTTTAAGTAATCAACAGAAGCTGAGACACCTGCGCAAATTGCTTGCTTCAACTTGCAAGATTTAATTGTTTTTAATTGCTTCAGAATATCTGTAGGTTGTAACCTATTAGTTGTTCCATGAAGAAGGCCCATTTGTAATATTCTGAAATGTCCTTTTTTTCAGTTTTTGCTAACCTAAACTTAAAATTTTAAACCTCTGGCAGTTTACTGCTTACCTTTTCACCATTTTAGATCATTCATTGCATATTTCAACTGATTAAATGTGAAGAAAAACTGGAAAACCAAGGTGTTCTAAAACGTTTTGACCAGAAGTGTATATAAATACTTTACCTAATGAAATGTTAGTGTAGATAGATAGATAGATAGATAGGAAAGGCAAGGCACGACAGATAGATAGATAGATAAGGCACTATATAATAGATAGATAGATAGATAGGAAAGGCACGACAGATAGATAGAAAGGAAAGGCACTATGTGATAGATAATAGTGTAATGCCTTTTTACTCTGTTTAACATCATTAATAAACATGTAAGTTCTATAATGTAAAGGCATATCTTTTTACTTTTATTTTTGTTTCTTTTCTCTAGGTCATATAAACACTAAACAAAGAGGATGCATCGTAAAAGTATATTTTTCTTATGTAAAGACTTGGATTTTTGATATTTTGCAGTGTTTACATATAGCACGGGAAAACCATTTTAAAGCTCTGCTGCAAGTGCGTTTTAAGAAAAAACAGCTACCATTTTTCATCATGACGAATTTAAGCAATGTGCTGAAGATATTATTTTTTATAAACTTTTTGAAACTGCTTTTGAATAAAGTAAATCATTAATATAATAAAAATAAGATACAATCCATAAAACATGTTTAAAATATACTAAGATCTGTTCAGTTTTTTAAACATCTGTTTATCCACTTCATTCGCATTGTTACTTTCTCATCATGCTTTAAAGAAGTAATTCCTGGCTTCCATCTTAAATACAAATTTCCTTCAACCTACATGAGTGTCTCTCCTCAATAAAGATTTTACTGATTTATAGGAAAGATTTCTGTTATGTTGATTTTGCTAGTCCTTTTTTAATCTTAAGGTTTCAGTCCTTACATTTGCAGTTTTCTGTGTTCAATGGTGAAGTTATTCACTTAGCCAGTCTGAGTAATACGTACTTTTTAGTCCACAAATGTGTGTGGTTTCTGTTATCTGCAAGACATCAAGTGTTAACATGTTGCTTTTTTCCTCATCGTGACCAGAATTATAAACATTACTCCAAACATATTTTTGTTGCTTATAAATGCTACTGTTCTTATATAAGGTGCTTAGTTTTTTTTCTGATTATCAACACACAAAAAACGATTCTTCAGAAAAAAAAACTACACACACATACTAAAATTGAAATTGTCTTTGTTATAATTTGGAAATTACTGCCACTCAAAATGGCACATTTATTGGCCAATTGCCTGTACCTAATTCAAGGTGTAAAAATACTTGCAGCTAATTTCTCCACCTAAATATCTGAGCTGCTTCTTTCGGCTGTTCCCATTAGGGGTTGCCACAGTGGATCATCTTCTATATACAGTGGAGGAAATAATTATTTGACCCTCACTGATTTTGTAAGTTTGTCCAATGACAAAGAAATGAAAAGTCTCAGAACAGTATCATTTCAATGGTAGGTGTATTTCAACAGTGGCAGATTGCACATCAAAAGGAAAATCGAAAAATAACTTTAAATAAAAGATAGAAATTGATTTGCATTTCATTGAGGGAAATAAGTTTTGAACCCCTACCAACCATTAAGAGTTCTGGCTCCCACAGAGTGGTTAGACACTTCTACTCAATTAGTCACCCTCATTAAGGACACCTGTCTTAACTAGTCACCTGTATAAAAGACACCTGTCCACAGAATCAATCAATCAAGCAGACTCCACACTCTACAACATGGGAAAGACCAAAGAGCTGTCCAAGGATGTCAGAGACAAAATTGTAGACCTGCACAAGGCTGGAATGGGCTACAAAACCATTAGCAAGAAGCTGGGAGAGAAGGTGACAACTGTTGGTGCGATTGTTCAAAATGGAAGGAGCACAAAATGACCATCAATCGACCTCGCTCTGGGGCTCCACGCAAGATCTCACCTCGTGGGGTGTCAATGGTTCTGAGAAAGGTGAAAAGAATCCTAGAACTACATGGGAGGAGTTAATTAATGACCTCAAATTAGCAGGGACCACAGTCACCAAGAAAATCATTGGAAACACATTACACCGCAATGGATTAAAATCCTGCAGGGCTCGCAAGGTCCCCTGCTCAAGAAGGCACATGTGCAGGCCCGTCTGAAGTTTGCCAATGAACACCTGAATGATTCAGAGAGTGACTGGGAGAAGGTGCTGTGGTCTGATGAGACCAAAATAGAGCTCTTTGGCATTAACTCAACTCGCTGTGTTTGGAGGAAGAAAATGCTGCCTATGACCCCAAAACACCGTCACCACCGTCAAGCATGGGGGTGGAAACATTTTGCTTTGGGGGTGTTTTTCTGCTAAGGGCACTGGACAACTTAATCGCATTAACGGAAAATGGACGGAGCCATGTATCGTGAAATCCTGAGCGACAATCTCCTTCCCTCTGCCAGGAAACTGAAAATGGGTCGTGGATGGGTGTTCCAGCACGACAATGACCCAAAACATACAGCAAAGGCAACAAAGGAGTGGCTCAAGAAGAAGCACATTAAGGTCATGGAGGTGCCTAGTCAGTCTCGGACCTTAATCCAATAGAAAACCTATGGAGGGAGCTCTAGCTCAGAGTAGCACAGAGACAGCCTCGAAACCTTAGGGATTTAGAGATGATCTGCAAAGAGGAGTGGACCAACATTCCTCCTAAAATGTGCAAACTTGGTCATCAATTACAAGAAACGTTTGACCTCTGTGCTTGCAAACAAGGGTTTTCCACTAAGTATTAAGTCTTTTTTGTTAGAGGGTTCAAAACTTATTTCCCTCAATGAAATGCAAATCAATTTCTATCTTTTATTTAAAGTTATTTTTCAATTTTCCTTTTGATGTGCAATCTGCCACTGTTGAAATAAACCTACCATTGAAATGATACTGTTCTGAGACTTTTCATTTCTTTGTCATTGGACAAACTTACAAAATCAGTGAGGGGTCAAATAATTATTTCCTCCACTGTATTCCAATGCTCGTCATCTTGTTTTGTTACACCCATCACCTGAATGTCCTCTCTCATCTCTCACCACATCCATAAACCTTCTCTTAGGTCTTCCTCTTCCCTCTATCCTTAGCATCCTTCTCCCAATATACCCAGCATCTCTCCTTTACATGTCCAAACTAACGCAATCTCGCCTCTCTGACTTTGTCTCTAAACCGTCCAACCATTATAAATGAGCAATAGGTTAGTTCTCTTTGTTTGGACAACAATGGAAGCGAATATTGTTCAGAGAGGTAGTTGAAAAGATGTGAGAATAAATGGAGGACAAATACAAGTACATGGAAGGAGACAAAAGAGAGCCATCATAGATAACCTGGTTGAGCTTTCTCGTCATAGAGGTTGAAGGTGTACGATTGCTGGCCTTGCAGACACCTTCTACTCCTTCTCCAGGCAATGGTGGTGGGAGCGGCAGCGGCGGTCGTGGTCGCGGGGCATCGCAATCTGGTTTGTAATTGGCGGTCCGAACGTTGCCACAGGCGCGTGAACTCCACGAACCTATTCGGCACCCCGATCAGCTGATGGTACTTCACATTTGTTTTCGATCACTTGTATCAAAATCGGAGTCCGAAAAAAGGTTGGGAGCATGCGCTGATTACGCGTTGCCGTACCCACCACACGACGAAACATCTGGATTGGGAGCCGAGTGCAGCGGGTGACACTTTAGCACCACACTGGGACAGTCAGACCAACCCCCAGGTTTTTTCCCTGCAGGTTGGAGGGCCTACATGCAGGGCTGGATGCAACCTGCAATTGCAGGTTAAGGGAATTGCTTTTAAGGGCCCAACGGAGTTGTGTCACTTCTGCAGTTTACAAGATTCAAAACGGCAACATTCCGTTTGCCGACACAGATCCCTATAATAGTTTGACAGAGATTTCGTTGAAGGATGTGATCAATATAATATATAATATTTATACAGTATTTATTTTATTGTATTCATTTAAAATGTGATTTGTTCAAATTGCATTCATATATCATGCTTTTTACTATTTACACACGCACTACGCTTGGTCCGGAGCATATCTATGATTCGTTCGTTTTTACGGACAGACAGTCCTTGCTAAAACATTGATAAACACCGGATTTTCCCTCTACGAACGCTATACGATTTGTTCTTCTCACATTTCATGAATGAGAGCCATCATCTCTGGATATTCTTATGTATGCACCGTTCCAAAAGCCTTTTCCATAAACCCCGTTATGATTCTCTTATTCCCCACTGTTGGAAAAAATATTAATCTTTTACATTACCTCATAGAAAGAATCCTTCTAACGTGAAAAAGTTGTCACATAAAATAATTATGAATCGGTGGCGGGTACATTGTTGTTGTTTAACGGCGCTGAGTAGCAAGCAGTATTTGTTAGCATTCTGTTATACAAATGTGCAGCTTTAATGTCATCTTTAGAGAAGCCTAGAAAAACAGGAAATCTGCCAAAGTCTCAAATTAATTCCGACTAGTGCGGCAGCAGCAATCGGACCTTCTAAGGATAAGTGAGCTACCTAAAAGAGTGATGTAAGGCGCGAGAATCCATCGGCGCTTACGGCAGGTATTCGCTGGTGCGGTGCTACACTATTCCTAAAGGCAACACATTACATCATTAGAACTAATAACCAAATAATTATAATAAGATCAAAATGAACACAAAGACTGCACCTGCCCGAATGTAACTACAGGTATGCGATCAACATGCGCGATGGCTACTTGGGCTGTTTCGGGCTCATAACTGCTATGATTTCTGCACCCCACAAGATGTCACTATTTTCAAATGATCTTTTTGGATCTTTTTTCGGCACAATCTGGAAGAAGTTTCAAAAGCTTCACGGGGCTTCTTTCGACGACTTCGCCAACCCATCACTAAAGAAAGCCTAATCGCACGCAAAAAATACAGAGAAAGGAAACTTAAATGTTGCCGACATCCGTTACCTTTTCGCTCCGTACTACAAAATGGCTGCTCCGCCCGGTCTGGTCACGTGTCGCACTCTACTGACATCATCTAGTTGTCGCGACGACTGTCTTAGCGACCAGAAGCGTCTGCATGGTTGGCAACATAACTATATAAAGGCCATGGTTTTAGAAGTTGTTTTTTTCTAAATATATATTTTGCATTTTACTTTATGATTTTTAACTGAATTGTGTTAAAAATGTCTATGAAGAGACAGGGGCCGCTGCAAACTCTGCAGAGAGCTGCAGATGAACTTAAGAAGCAGGTAATGTTTGTGTTATTTTATGCTTATTTTATATTTTACAGACATTATCTACAGTAGCCGTGAAGTACAGCACTTCGCCGTTTTTTACATTCTTGATTATACGGTATTTTGTCGGAATACTTATTTAATATTGTCTCCGGAGATACGGATTTTACGCAGCTGCTTCGTAGTACCAGGGGCTGCAGTCCGAGCCCCGGTTCAGGCATTTTGTGGAGAGCTTACACACTATCACTTTTGCAGGTTGAGTGTTTGCAAGAAACCTTTGTTAACTTCCAAAGACGTGTCTTTAATTCGGCTTGGTGTGAGTTTTGATTTATATAACGGCAGGGCCTTTCTGTCCTGCTTGGTGCCCCAGGCAAGGAAATCTGTCTACCCACCCCCACCCCTTTCACACCACCACACACACACACACAATATGCTACTAACACAAGTTAATCACTTATTTAATTAAAAATAAATACATGTAAATAGAATAATAAAACAATACTAATAGACCTCTGCGTGTAGTGTATGCATTGTTTAAAAATCCTTAGTGGTGAGATCGCCACAGTGTCCCTGCTCCTGCCTCCAAGACGTCCTCTCCTCTGTCTTAGTACCTACCCCATAGACATATATAGATAGACGCCGCATTCACTGCGCATGTCCATTTGCCCAGTCGATCCACGATACATCACGCCGCGTGCCCAGTCGACACGATACATCAGCGCGTGCGAGTGGCAAAAGTACCATTTAAACTAATACATGTAGACATGGAAACCGGGTTAAAAAACAATAACGTTTAAAACAGTATCGTTTACATACAACAGATTTTGGCGAATCGTTTAAATGCAATTATTTATATCCATTTATACACTAATAATGGCAATTATTATTACTATTATTATTATTATTACTATTAAATAATTCCTCCCATATAAGTAACATTTCTCGGACTGCCTTCTTCCATCTCCAAAACATTTCTAGACTTCGTCCTGTTCTTACCCAACACAGTACTGAAGTATCGGTTAATGCCCGAGTCCCCCCACGTATAGATTACTGTAATGCTATTCTATCTGACATCCCACAAAAACGTATCCATCGCTTACAACTTCTTCAAAATTCTGCTGGCAGGATAATAACCTGCTGTTCTAAATCCACTGAACATATCACACCGATTCTCTCTCAACTTCTCTGGCTCCCTTTTAACTACAGAATACAATACTAAATACCGCTCTGAACATTTAAAGCTCTCCACAACCTCACTGATCTCCTCCAGACTGACACTCCTCTCACTCACTCAGATCCTCATCTTCAGCTCGACTTTCTGTACCACACATCAGACTCCGTGCTATGGGAGCTCGAGCGTCTCTCCTGGTGCTCCTCAACTCGGGAATTCTCTTCCCTCTCATATCCGTCAGCTCGATTCAATAACACATTTTAAAACTGCCCTCAAAACTTACCTTTTCAAACTGGCATACCAATTGTGAATTTTGCACTGTTACTGCCAGTTATCTTTGTTTGTTTGCTTATTATTGCTTTTTGATTTATCATTCTCTTGTTTTAATTTTACTAATGTTTTAATTTTATTGCAAGGTGACCTTGAGTGCTAAGATTATAAAACAGGGTTTTCTAATGGCCAAATATAACCAAAACAATTGTTCAGCCTTACCTATGAAATGTAATCCCCTGGGATCTGGTTTGGAGCGTACAGTGGTTTGTACATTCTCAAGCAGCACATGTGTGAGGCATCTTTATCCATTACTTCACTCCACAGCAGTGCCACTCGCAATATGGCGGCGACATTGACGTACGATTCTGCTGGTCATGTGGCATCTAGTAATTCTATGTCTATGGTCTTACCAGCATCATAGGCTCCCAGGCAAAGTGGTGCTCCTGTTTTGATCGCAAAACAGAAACATATATAACACAGTTTTCCTATGTATGTAAGAATTGCCAGATGATGTGCCTCAGCCCTGTAACTTCAACTATGTTTAGAGGTCTGTAGCCTGATGCAATCCATTTTGCAATTAGATAGATAGATAGATAGATACTTTATTAATCCCAAGGGGAAATTCACATACTCCCAAGGGGAAAATTAATCCCAAGGTGAAATAAAATAGTAGTAGTTAATGCTTTTAGGTTTTGTTTCATTCATGGACATAAGTCAAAGTGTACATTCAAGGACTATTATCTGCTCCAGACAATATTTTGATGCCTAATGTTAAGAGTTTTTATCAGTGGCACCATGTACATTCTGCATTTAAGCGATATGCCAAAGATGTTGTAATTCCGTCATATTTAAATTTACCCGCACTAAGTTTACAAGTACCCACAATTTTGCCCTTTGAATGATATAGTAGTGTTTTAAATCAAATTAGTAGTATCCACACTTTAAGTCAAAGGCCCTGCAAAATGTTGGACCATCTGCTTAGGTCTCCCTAAACTGAACACAATGAGACAAAGCATGATCTTGGATCTTGGTTACTTCTAACAGTAGTCACACTGATGATTTATATACTGTAATAGTAAATCTATTAATCAAAGCAAAGGCTTAACTACAGCACTCTATTGACAAGTACAGTATGTGATTAAATTTGACATGGAAGCCAGGCATCTTTGGCCTTTTTATATGGAATACCACATCCAGGAATTTAACTATTTTGTAGCATCCCCATTTTCTTTCAGTCTTGAATTGTTAAGTACGGAATCTCCTAACTCGGCACAGCTAAAGGTAGGAATTTGTAACTCCCATCCTGTCCCCAATATTACATTAGGACAGTGGTGGACAATGTCGACCTGGAGGGCCACAGTGGCTACAGGCAGTGGCGTAGCGTGGTTGTCAGCCCGGGGTGGAGGAAAATTTTGCTGCCCCCTTATTTAGGTATTTCAATTTAAAAGACTAAAATGTACAGTAATTCTTTGCCGCCCCATAAAAGTGCCGCCCCCACTACGCTACACCACTGGCTACTGGTTTTCATTCCAACCCAATTGCTTAATTCGAAACCAATCTTTGCCAATCTCAGACCTTATTTAATTTTATGGCTTGTTAGTCTGCACAAAGTAAGTTCTTTTCCTTTCCAAGGATGTCATCCAAATGATTTGATGCCATAAAAGTGATCATTTTCAACCTGACACATTTTCTTTTAAGTGTTTTATTAAATCAAATAATGCGTGATGAACATACACATATGTAAATGGAAAAAAGCAAGATGGGGGAACTGCTGACTTCTTTATCAGTTGTATCTTATTGCTGATAAAGAGCCATTAAAACAGTGAATGCAGTGGTTTAAGATTGAAATAAGCAATTAAGGGTGGGGGAAACAAGCAAGACCACTAAAATGAAGCATCAAAATGTCACTTGAGCAATAAGGGCTTCATCAGCAATAACTGACTTCTCATCAAGAAACTTGGTTGGAACAAAAACCTGCAGCCATTGTGGCCCTCCAGGACTGACATTTCCCACCCCTGCATTTGGTGATTTAAGCAAGTGATTACAGAGATTTTGTTATGTGGTTGTCTTTTAGTTTTTCATATTCACATCACATACTTTTTTAATTCATTAGTTTTAAATGTAAGAACAGTACTATGGTTTGATAAGAAATAAAAATCAGAAAGCCTAAAATTTTGGTATTTTTCATTTACAAAACATATACGGTTACATAAGAGTTTCCGATCAAAAGAACAGAAAAATAACTCAAGTTACATATAACTACAGCTCAAAATAGAAGAAAGTTTACTCAAAGTCAATTGTGAAGGATGACAGTTGTTATGTTTTATAGGATCATTATTGTCAATGTTGAGTTCCAGTTTTGATAACTTTATAGTTCTGCTTTTAAATTCAGCCTACTCCTGTATTTTAATATTCAAAATAGGGGGAAATGTTACAAAACCAAAAAAAAAAAAAATGATGTCTAAAACTGTAGCTTCCTGCTGTTGATTAATGTTAATACTACAATTAAATGTTAGATACATTGTGAAAGGATTCAGACCACTTAGAACAAAAAGTTTGGGGCAGCCACTTGTATACTTGAAACTGGCTGTCAAAAGCGAAGATTTGGTGTAACAGGTGTTTATAGACATCAGTCCAAAACTGAAGTGGCAGGTAGATAAAACATAGTGGTTTTAAAGCTGGGCAGGGGAAATGAAATCATCGAGGCAGGAAGCAGAAGTGATGCCATCAAGCCCAGGTGGATTTTCCCGTGTTTGGTCTGAAAAGGAAAAAGAGAAGGGATCAGTGCACTCTGCCATCCCCTGGTCTGGCATGGAATGATCCTTTTTTGGAGCTCTTTAGCTGCCTCCCATGCACACGTGTGTGACAACATGCATTTCTCTCTATTATAAAAAAAAATCTTGGGGAGGCAGACTAGGGAGATGAGACATGATCTTCTCAGAAGACAATCTGAAGTCCCACGAGAGACACTTTAACTTGCTCCCAGCTCTTAAAACAATGACAAACGACAAGCAAAACACGCAGCTCGTAGCAGATGATCCGACAACTTCTCCTGGCGTGCATTCAGCCACCCTAACCCCACCTCGTAACAAGGCGAGCAGAAGACACACAAAGTGGCAAAAAGGACAGCGGCTGTACAGGCTTTAAAATAATCGACGGCCAGCACAACAGCAGCTGCCCCCCCTTCACAACACAAGCGTTATACGTCCTGCGATAAAGAGATTTAACCAGGCCCGGGGCCGGAAATAAAGGACATGTATTGTTTTTACAACGTCACGCGAGACAAGGCAGTGAGCCATCATTTAAAACAAGTTCACAGATATCTAACCAAGCAGTTGTTGGATTGCTTTTGGCAGACACGCATCATGCGCTCCCAGCTCTTTAAACAACGACATGTGACAAGCAGAACAGGCAGCTCACCAGCAGCAGAAAGACAGCAGATGATCCGACGGCATCTCCTTAGCATGCGTTCAGCCACCCCCCTTCACAACGCGAGCAGCGTTATACATTCTGCGAGAAAGAGATATAACCACGCCCAGGGCCAGGAATAAATGACAAGTATTCTTTTTACAAAATTTTTTTAAAGTAAAAGTGATAATAATGCATATGTAACAATTCCCATGAAAATAACAATCACTTTAAATTGAATATCCGGTAAACCAAACACGGGGGTGGGCGAGCGAAGCCCCCTAGTTATTATTAATAATTGTTAAAATTCATCTTTATTGTATTTTATTCTGCTTTAGTCTGCCAATTTATAAAACTGTTCTAAAAAGTATCGCAGAAAAAAGAAGTTCAACAAAAACGTAAAAATCTCGTAACGTTGGCTGACCGGAGCTGAGAGGCAAAAGAGCGAAGCCCCCTAGTTATTATTAATAATTGTTAAAATTCATCTTTATTGTATTTTATTCTGTTTTAGTCTGCCAATATCTAAAACTGTTCTAAAAATTATCACAGGAAAAAGAATTTCAACAAAAACGTAAAAATCTCGTAACGTTGGCTGACCGGAGCTGAGAGGCAGAGACAGAGAATGCTGTGCAGGCTGCTCATGAGGGTGGTCAGGGGTGAGAAAAAGAGCACGCACCCGAGACCCTTACGTTCACAGAAATCCATTGGCCTTAGTGTAAGATGTGGAAGCGACATGGAGCTGCTCTCTTGAAAGACTTTGATTTGGAAAGACAGAGGTGGAGTATTACAGCAGGAGCACCGGGAGAATTGAACCACAGCTGAGCATGGAGATTTGCGTTTAGTCACTGTGTGTCCTTTTAAGTCCCACTTTTTACTTGTTATTCTTTGTTTGTTTTTTTTGTTCCTCCTGACAGCTGTTTGTTTTCCATGATTCTCTCATATATACATTTATACAGTATCAGACTACATTTATGTAACAGGTGAAGAACACCTTCAGTTATCTGTTTGTTTATTTAAAGACTAGGCAATTTAAAGGTAATCTTGAAAACTGGAATTGTTAATCTTGTTCGGTCCACAGCCTTCGGTTTGAAACTGACTCAGATTCTTTGTTCTGCTGAACCTTGATGACTGAATCATGTTAAAACTGAACAACTGATAACTTATCAATGGTCTTGTTATTTTCCTGTCTTTACTATGTAGCTAACACAATGATATGCTAATTAAAAAGGTCTCAATCATTTATATCTTCTTACACGCCTGTACATACTATTTTATCTCAAGCTTAAACCTTGAACAATCTCTTAACCCTGACACGATATAAGTGAATCCTTGAGTTTGCTTTTAAGTATTTGCATATATAACATCAGTCTGTTCATCAGTCTATATCCCATCAGCCCTCAAACGGCCTTCTCTCTGGAAACATTTGCTCATCCCAGCCATATTCAATTCTCAGCTTTTTCCTATAAGAGCTTCCAGTGTATTCTATTCTATTAACTTAAAAGCTGCATATTATCTAAATAATCCCACATTCCTATCTCAACACATCAAATAAATTAAATATTATGAGCCTTATTTAACAAACTGTGAAAAGCAATATTTTTACACCCAATACAAATAGTCATTGGAATCTGCAAAAGATTATTAAGGCAAAAAGTATGTGAATGAATAATTGTAATTATTTAGTTTCTAGCTAAGTGAACAAGCATTAACAACTGAATAGTTTGTTCTCATTTATTATACTTATTATGGTTTGCATAATAAGTATAATAATAATTACATAATAATTTTGACAGTATATATTTAAGTGTCAAAAATAACATAACCTTAGTGTTTAATTGTAACATATGACAGCAATGTGTACATTACTACAGGAATGGATTATGTGTGGAATTATTACATTTTTGTGAAAAAAAAGAGAAAGACAAAGTCTAATTTCCAGTTTTTTATATTATTATAGGTGGACAGCTTACTTCAAGAAATTCAGCAACCAGATGCTACCTTTCCTGCAAAAAAAGTGGAGTATTTTCACAGGTGTTTCTGTTTTCTTTTTTTTTTTGTTTCTGCTGACAGTTATGCTAAAAAAGCCAGTGGCAGATTTTATTGAATACAATGATTACATAAATATTCACCCCTCCAATATTTTTCACATTTTGTTTATTTCCAGCTGCTAAACTACTACTAAGCTACTATTCCTAGATGTACACATATTATTCTGTATTATTAAGTTAAATTAAATGTTTAGGTCTTTTAGTTATAAATTATTAATAAATAAGAAGTGTTTTTAGTCTAATATATGTTAACCCTCTTTTTTAGTTATACATGATTATTAAATAAGAAGTGTTTTTAGTCTAATACATTTTATCCCCCTTTTTTAGTTATAAATTATTAATAAATAGGAAGTGTGTTTAGTCCAATACATATTAAACTCCTTTTTTAGTTATAAATCTACTCTATATATATATATATATAAAATCCTAAGCCTAAAAGTGCAATGATTTTATGTGACGGTTTTTATGTCACGTTTTTTGTCACACTTTAAATCTGGCTAATTTTAAAACCTACATATATATGTTTGGTATCATTCTTTTCAGAATTTATTGCACTTTAACATGATTTTGTTAGATTTTCAGATTCTCGTTCCGTTTTTAAATTATAAACTAAAATATAAAGAAAGTCATGTGACGGCCTACTAAGCTGCAACTAGGGGTTGGGCACCAAAGGCGCTGGGGGGCTTGTACCATATTTTTAAATACAATCACTTTCTCTAACAAAGCGGCTCAGCTGCGGGATAGATGGGGGCCCAGCGCCTGCCCCCGGGTTTGGCGAGTGAAGCGAGCAGTGGGTGGAGCCTCCTAGTTATTAATAAGTAAGAAGTGGTTTTAGTCCAATACATATTAACTCCTTTTTTAGTTATAAATTATTAATAAACAAGAAGTGTTTTAGTTCAATATATATTAACCCCCTTTTTCAATTATAAATCTATCTATTATATAAAAAAAACTTGGGTCGAGACTTCATCATCTCGGAGAGACACTTTGAAGTCCCGCAAGACTTCTTGCACGTCACGCCCTACTTACAAACAATTTCTCTGAGACAAAAGGACAGATGCTGTACAGGCTTTTAAATGATCGACACGCAGCGCGACATCCAGATCACACAGCACGGCAGCAGCAGTTGCTGTACAGGCTTTTAAATGATCAATTAGAAATGAGCTTAGAAATATCGATTCATTCTCACTTTTCAAATCTAAACTTAAAACTCATTTGTTTAAGACTGCTTTTTCTCTTTGATTATAATTGCTCTGTCTGATTTTAAATTTTGTATTTTAATTTTATTTATAATGTGTGTTTCATCTATTGTTCTGTGTCCTTGAGTGTTTAGAAAGGCGCCTACGATTAAATAAAATGTATTATTATTATTATCATTATTGTTATATACAGTATTAAAAAAGAAACAGCTATAAAGCAACATTCATTAGCAATGAGAAATATATCTATCTATTATATAAAAAAAATTTGGGTTGAGACGTGATGACCTCGGAGAGACACTTTCAAGTCACGCGAGACTAGACATTACAATAGGAAGCAAGACCCGTGAAATGGTGACTTTTTCACGTCACGCCCTACTTACAAATACAGTACTTTCTCTGAGACAATTTAACGTCACGCAAGACAAGGAAGTGAGACAAAATGACAGCTGCTGTACAGGCTTTTAAATGATCGACGCGCAGCGCAACATGCAGATCATGCAACACAAAGGACAGCTGCTTAACGGGCTATTAAATGATCGATGAGCATCACGACATGCAGACCACGCAGCACGGCACAAGAGGCAGCTTGCTTAAAGCGCGCAACCTGGGGAGAGGGAATAACTCATTCACTACAGCTTTATTACTGTCAAATATGAAGAAATAAAAAATGAATGAAATTAAAATAATCTTTTTAAACTGTATATCCGGTGAATCAAACCCGGGGGATTGTCGAGCGAAGCAAGCAGGGGGCGGAGGCCCCTAGTTATTAATAAATAAGAAGTGTTTTTAGACCTTACATGTTAACCCCCTTTTTCACTTACATCCCAGACTGCACTTGTCCATTTTGTTTCTTAGGCGTACAGTTAAAATTGTGAATGATGTCCACTGGTGGCCACCTCAGCTGAGTGTTATGATTATAGAGGAAATAAACGTGAAGAGCTAGCTGTCACACAAGATGTAAGCTGAAGAGAGGACTTGTCCATAAGATCAGTCTGTGATTTAATTGTAGCTAACACAGATGTGGGAAGGAGTATATACATTTAGAGAGTTCAAAGTTTCCATGGGGTACTTTTAATCTTTTATTGGAACAGGAAAGAAATATAAAGCCACACAGATTTTACCTAGAGCAGATGCTCTTCTTAAAGCAAACAGGTAAAAATGATCCTGGTCAGAAAAGTGATCGAGGTCAAAATTATCACAAATAGTGACAATGGTTCCATGAACAAGATGGGACACCTTGTTTAGGCAGCAACTACCTCTACTGTACTTCAAAGGTTTCACTTCTATAGGAAGGTAAATATAGAAGTCTTGCTAAAACATCACATAATAACATGCTAAAAAAAACAGACCTTTTATACTTTGTTTATAGTTACTGTTTAATAATATATACATACAATTCAAATGCATAATAATATATTCTTTTATATATACAATTATTAGGGCGTCTTAACAGAAAAGCTTTAATTTAGAAACGTATATAGTAGTAAATAATATAGCAAAGTTTGTAACTGTTTCATTTAGCTGTTATTAAACATTAAGGCAGTGCTTAATTTAAATAAAAATGTGTTTTATAGGACTACTGAGTTGCAAAAGTCAACTGAGAAAACTTTGAAAGATTTACAGAATCTGCAAAAGGTAAGAATTAACTGTGTCATCAAGCAGTAAGTGAAAAGTGAGGGTAAAGAGAGTGAAGTATTTTTATAATGTTCTGACCGACCACTGGTTTCATAATTTTACCATGTAATGTCCTGTGTGGTATATGTAATTATGGATATTTTCAATCTTGAAGACCGCCTTTTTTAAGTAAGTGACTTATTGCAGATGTTATCCTCAAACTTCAGTTGGTATATGTGTGTTAAATTGACTTAACATGTGCATTGAAAACACCAGATACTATTTATAGTATGCTGCAACATTTTAAAAATTAATCAGTGTACATGGAGAATATAATACTGTGTCAAAGTCGGCTGCCGGGTGTTTGTTGTCCCAGTTGAACAAATATTTAAATGTCCCGGTTGGTCATATATTTAAATTTACTTGTTTTAAATCCATAGTGAATATCTCTTCAGTCAGGCTTAATCACATATCACCATTGTATCGCTTTACTGATTGTAAACTGTAAGAGTTCCAGTGATACATTCTCAGTAATTTGTCTTATTATAAGATGTCACATATATGGAGCTCATTTAAGATCTATTTCAGAATTTATTAAGCTACTTATAAAAATCCAGCACTGCATGCTATAGTTGTAATGGTGCCAATTGCATCTTACCATAAATGAACACAGTTCAAATGTCTTACTAAATGTTTTCATTGAAGTGTTTTTACAAAATCTGATGTTATAATCCTAACATCAAAGAACAGCCAGCACTTGAATTATTTGGGGGAATTGGAAGTATCCATTGTAAAAGAAACGGAACAAAGCAGAAAGGTTTGGGGGATCCATCCCATATATTGTCGTCGAAACAAACAAAGAGTCAAATTTAGAGTGATTAACACGGACTGAGTCAAACATAAGACTGAAGTGAAGTGTGGAAGGATCCGTCTTATAGGAGTTGTGCAGGAAGAGGCGGGTTCTTAGGTGGAAGTGAGGTCTGTAGGAGGGCGTGGTCAGGCAAGGGAGGTGGGTGGAGTTCTAAGTAGGCTTTCCTTCTGCTGGTCTATGGGAGAGGGAGAAAAATCATTAGTGCAGGTCATCAACCCCCGACTCCGCGTCTTATCGCCACTTTTAGAAAAGTCTGCTTTTGTTTTTAACCTTTGTTTGTCCGGTTGATTTATTGCACAAATAACAAAGATAAATCATTGCAATAGTAATCACCCACTAAGTTTAAATACGTTTTTAGAGGAATATCCAAAGATGTCATTGAAAATTTAGATAACATTGATTTTTCCAACATTTTCGTTACCTGCACCAGGTTACAAATTAAACAAAGAAGCAAACAACCTTTTATTTGATATAGCATTTTTTTAAATGAGCACTTTCAGGGTTTAGTGATATTGTTATATTTTTAAATAAATATTTTTTTTATACCTGGAGCATTGGTAGGTTAGGTTCTTTACCCAGAGTAACACATCATACAGTATAAGAAGCAGGAATTAACCTGACAGCCTTGTGGTTCTAAATTCAATGCCTTAGCGGCTTTAGCCACATGTTTAAGATGACACTTATTTTTCTGTTCAAAATGGTGTGGCCAATTGCAGCCATAGAAATATTTACTGGTAATAGCCAATCAATTCTATCACTGGTAGATTCTTTTATTTAAAAATAATATCCTGTACTGCATTATAAAATGAGCCTATCACATTCATTTGTATTCTTCATCTTGGTTTTAATGTAATAATAAATGTAATGCATTTAGCATTTACAGTATACATCTTTTTTAGAATAAAAAGCCAATCCCAGCAGTATCGGGCACAATGCAGGAACGAAATGTCATGGAGGGACCAGTGCATTGCAGGGCACATTCATGAACACAGCCACACTCACACTCATCCAGCACCAAATTAGAGAAACCAATATGGGATGAAACCCAAAGGATGAATGTGCAGACCCAATACTGACTTTGAGTGGGTCTAGATTTATTGACACCTCAAATTTAACCACTTCTCCACTTTTAAAATTTGTCTTCTATAGGTAAATATTACAGAATGCAGTAGGTTCATTCTACAACAACAACAACAACAACAACATTTATTTATACAGCACATTTTCATACAAACAGTAGCTCAAAGTGCTTTACATAATAAAGAATAGAAAAATGAAAGACACAGTAAGAAAACAAAATAAAATCAACATTAATTAACATCGAATAAGAGTAAGGTTCAATGGCCAGGGGGGACAGAAAAAACAAAAAAACTCCAGACGGCTGGAGAAAAAATAAAATCTGTAGGGATTCCAGACCATGAGACTGTCCAGTCCTCTCTGGGCATTCTACCTAACATAAATGAAACAGTCCACTTTGGATTTAGGGTTCTCACGGAAGGGCTTGATGATGATGATGGTCACGTAGACTTCTGCCTTTTAATCCGTCCATCATTGTTGGAGCATCATGAAGCTTTGAGTAGGTGGAGGTGACGCAGGCCACCACCACAAAGAAACCGGAAAAAGAAACAGAAAAGAGAGTAGAGGTCAGTACGGATTTTAGAGCCACCATGAATAGTTATTATGAGGAAATTGAACATACAGAGTATCAGGATTAAGTTAAATTAAATTAAATTGAAGTTATAGAAAGGCAATGTTAAAGTAATATGTTTTCAGCAGTGTTTTAAAGTGCTCTACTGTATCAGCCTGGCGAATTCCTATTGGCAGGCTATTCCAGATTTTACGTGCATAACAGCAGAAGGCCGCCTCACCACTTCTTTTAAGCTTTGTTCTTGGAATTCTAAGGAGACCTTCATTTGAGGATCTGAGGTTACGATTTGGAATATAAGGTGTCAGACATTCCGATATATACGATGGGGCGAGATTATTTAAGGCTTTATAAACCATAAGCAGAATTTTAAAGTCAATCCTGAATGACACAGGTAACCAGTGTAGTGACATCAAAACTGGAGAAATGTGTTCAGATTTTCTTTTCCTAGTTAGGATTCTAGCAGCTGCATTCAGTGATTGATGTCTTTTTTGGGTAGTCCAGAGAGGAGTGCGTTACAGTAATCTAGTCGACTAAAAACAAACGCATGAACTAATTTCTCAGCATCTTTCAGTGATATAAGAGGTCTAACTTTACTTATGTTTCTGTTGTTTGCTATCTTTTAATTCTTTGCTACACTTGTTCTGCTGCTTACAAGACCATGATACACACGACATTGAGGCAACTGCTCTGAGGAGTAAACAGCACATACTGTGAATTGTTCTACGTGTTTCCTCAGTTTTCCACTAAAATTTCTCTTCCATTCATCATAAAGAAAGAAGAATTTTAAAGGACCAGTTAATATGCTATAGTACCATTGTCGAGTTATGTGTAGGTTTAAAATACTTTCTGCATGTATTGAATCATTTCACCATGTTTTCATTTTCTTTTGCTTAAAACAAGCTTTTCCTATCAACTTGCTTGTTGTTAAAACTATTTTGAGGATCTTTATGAAACATATGAGGATTTAGGACATGCTGCAATTTTTCATTTTTTTTTTTAATCTTAGCCAAGGGGCATTCCAAGGCTAATTATATTACAGTGGTGTGAAAAACTATTTGCCCCCTTCCTGATTTCTTATTCTTTTGCATGTTTGTCATACAAAATGTTTCTGATCATCAAACACATTTAACCATTAGTCAAATATAACACAAGTAAACACAAAATGCAGTTTTTAAATGATGGTTTTTATTATTTAGGGAGAAAAAACAAATCCAAACCTACATGGCCCTGTGTGAAAAAGTAATTGCCCCCTGAACCTAATAACTGGTTTGGCCACCCTTAGCAGCAATAACTGCAATCAAGCGTTTGCGATAACTTGCAATGAGTCTTTTACAGCGCTCTGGAGGAATTTTGGCCCACTCATCTTTGCAGAATTGTTGTAATTCAGCTTTATTTGAGGGTTTTCTAGCATGAACCGCCTTTTTAAGGTCATGCCATAGCATCTCAATTGGATTCAGGTCAGGACTTTGACTAGGCCACTCCAAAGTCTTCATTTTGTTTTTCTTCAGCCATTCAGAGGTGGATTTGCTGGTGTGTTTTGGGTCATTGTCCTGTTGCAGCACCCAAGATCGCTTCAGCTTGAGTTGACGAACAGATGGCCGGACATTCTCCTTCAGGATTTTTGGTAGAAAGTAGAATTCATGGTTCCATCTATCACAGCAAGCCTTCCAGGTCCTGAAGCAGCAAAACAACCCCAGACCATCACACTACCATCACCATATTTTACTGTTGGTATGATGTTCTTTTTTTGAAATGCTGTGTTCCTTTTACGCCAGATGTAACGGGACATTTGTCTTCCAAAAAGTTCAACTTTTGTCTCATCAGTCCACAAGGTATTTTCCCAAAAGTCTTGGCAATCATCGAGATGTTTCTTAGCAAAATTGAGACGAGCCCTAATGTTCTTTTGCTTAACAGTGGTTTGCGTCTTGGAAATCTGCCATGCAGGCCGTTTTTGCCCAGTCTCTTTCTTATGGTGGAGTCGTGAACACTGACCTTAATTGAGGCAAGTGAGGCCTGCAGTTCTTTAGACGTTGTCCTGGGGTCTTTTGTGACCTCTCGGATGAGTCATCTCTGCGCTCTTGGGGTAATTTTGGTCGGCCGGCCACTCCTGGGAAGGTTCACCACTGTTCCATGTTTTTGCCATTTGTGGATAATGGCTCTCACTGTGGTTCACTGGAGTCCCAAAGCTTTAGAAATGGCTTTATAACCTTTACCAGACTGATAGATCTCAATTACTTCTGTTCTCATTTGTTCCTGAATTTCTTTGGATCTTGGCATGATGTCTAGCTTTTGAGGTGCTTTTGGTCTACTTCTCTGTGTCAGGCAGCTCCTATTTAAGTGATTTCTTGATTGAAACAGGTGTGGCAGTAATCAGGAAATTGAACTCAGGTGTGATACACCACAGTTAGGTGATTTTTTAACAAGGGGGCAATTACTTTTTCACACAGGGCCATGTAGGTTTGGATTTTTTTTCTCCCTAAATAATAAAAACCATCATTTAAAAACTGCATTTTGTGTTTACTTGTGTTATATTTGACTAATGGTTAAATGTGTTTGATGATCAGAAACATTTTGTGTGACAAACATGCAAAAGAATAAGAAATCAGGAAGGGGGCAAATAGTTTTTCACACCACTGTATATATGAAAGTCTGCAGGTTTTTCTCATTTTTTTAACTTTTGTTTTGCAAAGGCGGATGAGCCCGCACCAATTGGCAATTATGATCAGAGAAAAGAGGACGAAGAAAAACGACTCCTCAAAATGTTAAAGCAACTTCAGGCAGTGACAGAGTATTTAAATGTGGACAAAATCTCTCAGAATGATGGCAAGTAAGTTTTAACAAATATGTAACTGTTGAAGTACGTTTTTACATATGGTTGCTGTTCATAAATGATTTAAAGATTCCTATCAGTCACGTTCAACACACCGTATACTGTGCACATTTAAAACAATTATTCAATGTTCAAGAAAGTATTTTATTTTGCTTCTAGCAATGGAGCACCAAGCTCTTCCCAGGCAGAGGAGGAGGAAGATGAGGAAAGTGAGGACAGTGAAGATGAGGACGATAAGGAGGATAACAAAGGGTCAGCTGAAAAGTCCCAGTCTTCGGAACTCTATATGACAGTCTGTGACTTTAAAGCAGAGCAAGCAGAAGATCTTGATTTTAAGGTAAGTAGAAGCCCGTTAGTTTCTACATATAGCAGTCGTTTCCTCTCTGTTAGTTTTGAATTTATATCATGTCTATGTGAGTTTCACGATATGCCTGCTAGGTAAAGACAGAGAAAAGCTAACAGTCCTATTTATCCACAGAAATGATTCTTGGTGCGCTAACATATTGGGTAGCACTTTGCACAACAAAAACAGTGCACATGTTTCATTTATGTAAAGTTCAAGATATATTTAAATGACTTATACTATAATTATATTTGGTTATTGTTTCTTTCAAAATTATATTAAAGTTGTAATTCTTGGTTGTTTTATAACTTTGTTCTGTATGTATTATAAAGTGTGCTATAACTGAATGAAATTGCAATAATTATAAATGTTAACCTTATATGTATATATATTTTTTATTTTTAGAAAGGTGAAATTTTGACCATTCTTAATAAGCAACCTGATGGCTGGTGGGTTGCTGAAAACTCTGCCGGAAAGAAGGGTCTTGTTCCGAAGACCTATTTACAGGTTAAAATAATCCTTTTGTTGATTAGAACATTTCCTGATGTCTGTATTTTAATGATGTTTAAAGAAATATTTTGAAACATATCCATCTAACTGCCACCTTACAGAGCATTTTGGACTAATGAGTAGCAGGAAACTAAACTAACAATAGGGCACAAAGAAGGGATTGCTATACAGGAAAATACATTTTTGCATATAATTGTAACAACAAATAGTCTAATTTCTTTATAATTTTGTTATACAAAAGTGCTTAAATGTAGAAGAAAAATTAAATAGATGTTACTAATTTTTTAATATTAATTTTTCACTAAGTACTTTATTGTTTTTCTGTAGGCATTTTTTACTTGACTCTGAATTTAGACAGATTGACTGATTGATTGATTTATCAATTTATAAAGCACTTTAAAAACAACATCAAGCCTGACCAAAGTGCTGTATAATAAAACCCCACACATAAGACACACAATAACCAAAGGGTAAAAGAAACAGAAACACATAAGGGCTGAAGAAATTCATAATGAAAAAGTACACAGATAGTCAACATCTCACACTGCGTCAAAGGCCAGGGAGTCAAAGTGTGTTTTTAAATAAAATTGAAAGACAGCAAGTGAAGGAGTCTGCCTAACGTGCAATGGCAAATTGTTCCAGAGTTTTGGACCTGCAACTGAAAAAGCCCGATCACCTCTGAATTTGCATCGTGTCGTAAGAACAAGTAAAAGCATCTGGTCTGCTGACCTGAGAGGGCGAGAGTTTAATTTCAGGTGTTAACACCCAATTCCAGCATAGGCTCACGTCTCCTAAATAATGACAGAACAGGAACGTGTACCCTTAAACTATCTCCAGTTTATTGCTTTTGGTCTAAAAGACCAATTTTACCTTTATTATATAAATTAGTTCTAAGTTTAACTTTAATAATTGTGTTAGCTTGACTTACCTTCGTTTGCAAAGCTTTGGTTTATATACCCCTAGAAAGCAATACAACTATAACTGATAGGAACGTTTTATCTGTAACTTCAAAGGTTAAGGCTGTTTAAGTAGCGTGTGCTCATAATAAAACTTCAGAGGCCTAGTAGGTGTCTTAACATGTGTCACACACATAATATTGCATGTGCAACCTTGGAGGCTAAATGCCATTCTTTAGTGTGTGTTTTAGAATAACAACAACAACAACGACATTTATTTATATAGCACATTTTCATACAAAAAAGCTCAAAGTGCTTTACATAATGAAGAATAGAAAAATAAAAGACACAGTAAGAAAATAAAATAAGTCAACATTAATTAACATAGAATAAGAGTAAGGTCCAATGGCCAGGGTGGACAGAAAAAACAAAAAAAAAACTCCAGACGGCTGGAGAAAAAAATAAAACCACAGAGGCTAGTTAGCTTAACATAAAATGTGTGTGTTGCATTTAATTCAATGCCTAACTATTAAAGAGTACTCACTGAGCAGGAATTTTCATGCTGCGAACCTCAGGGGCTGAATCCCAGCATATGTCCACAATTAAAGGGGCTCTAACTGTTAAAAATGATAGAAGAGTGATAGCCAGTACAATTATTGATGATCTTTTAATAGCAGACTCAAAATTATATACAGTAATAAAATTGAATAAAAGTATACAAAAGGCAAAATAACGAATACAGTGAAACCTCGCGTCACGACCGCAATTCGTTCCAAAACTCTGGTCGCAACCCGATTTGGTTGTGACCGGAAGTAATTTCCCCCATAGGATTGTATGTAAGTGCAATTAATCCATTCCGGACCTGAGCTGTATGTAAATATATTTTTTTTAAAGATTTGTAAGCACAAAAATAGTTAATTATACCATAGAATACACAGTGTAATAGTAAACTAAATGTAAAAACATTGAATAACACTGAGAAAACCTTGAACAGAGAAAACTAACCTTGCAGTCTGTTTAGAAACAAGCCGGTGCATTCTTTAACTGCCTTCTCGCGCTCTCTCTCGCGCTCGCTCGCTGCACAGGGACAGACTGAACACGTGCAGAAATCATCGGCACGTACAAACCGGAAGGGAAACTGGTGTGTCTGGTCGTGAACAGATGCAAAAGTTTGGCAAACTTTTTGGTCGTAACCCGATTTGTACATGTTCTGAGACGTTCAAGACCTGAGGTTCCACTGTAGTAGAAATGCATGGACAGCATTCCAGAAGAAAAACATACTTATCTTCCCCTTGGCATTTAGAAACGTAACCTTATATATCCTGAAAAACTAAAGTTAGTCAGGGATCAAAGCTTATCCACTGGTACAATGTGTGGTCATAAAATCTACAAAAGAGAGATACAAACAAAGGGAGGAAGAGGATGACACTTTAAATGCCACAAAACCCACAATTTCACCCCAGGAAAGCATACCAGGGATCTGCTTCATTAATATGCATACAGTGCATCCGGAAAGTATTCACAGCGCATCACTTTTTCCACATTTTCTTATGTTACATCCTCATTCCAAAATGGATTAAATTCACTTTTTCCTCAGAATTCTACACACAACACCCCATAATAACAACGTGAAAAAAAATTTACTTGAGGTTTTTGCAAATTTATTTAAAATAAAAAAACTGAGAAATCCCATGTACATAAGTATTCACAGCCTTTGCTCAATACTTTGTCGATGCACCTTTGGCAGCAATTACAGCCTCAAGTCTTTTTGAATATGATGCCACAAGCTTGGCACACCTATCCTTGGCCAGTTTCTCCCATTCCTCTTTGCAGCACCTCTCAAGCTCCATCAGGTTGGATGGGAAGCGTCAGTGCACAGCCATTTTAAGATCTCTCCAGAGATGTTCAATCGGATTCAAGTCTGGGCTCTGGCTGGGCCACTGAAGGACATTCACAGAGTTGTCCTGAAGCCAATCCTTTGATACCTTGGCTGTGTGCTTAGGGTCGTTGTCCTGCTGAAAGATGAACCGTCGCCCCAGTCTGAGGTCAGGAGCGCTCTGGAGCAGGTTTTCATCCAGGATGTCTCTGTACATTGCTGCAGTCATCTTTCCCTTTATCCTGACTAGTCTCCCAGTTCCTGCCGCTGAAAAACATCCCCACAGCATGATGCTGCCACCACCATGCTTCACTGTAGAGATGGTATTAGCCTGGTGATGAGCGGTGCCTGGTTTCCTCCAAACATGACACCTGGCATTTACACCAAAGAGTTCAATCTTTGTCTCATCGGACAAGAGAATTTTTTTTTTTCATGGTCTGAGAGTCCTTCAGGTGCCTTTTGGCAAACTCCAGGCAGGCTACCATGTGCCTTTTACTAAGGAGTGGCTTCCATCTGGCCACTCTACCATACAGGCCTAATTGGTGGATTGCTGCAGAGATGGTTGTCCTTCTGGAAGGTTTCCTCTCTCAACAGAGGACCTCTGGAGCTCTGACAGAGTGACCATCGGGTTCTTGGTCACCTCCCTGACTAAGGCTCTTCTCCCCCGACTGCTCAGTTTAGATGGCTGGCCAGCTCTAGGAAGAGTCCTGGTGGTTTTGAACTTCTTCCAGTTACGGATGATGCGGCCACTGTACTCATTGGGATCTTCAAAGCAGCAGAAATTTTTCTGTAACCTTCCCCTGATTTGTGCCTCGAGACAATCCTGTCTCAGAGGTCTACAGACAATTCCTTTGACTTCATGCTTGGTTTGTGTTCTGTCAACTGTGGAACCTTCTATAGACAGGTGTGTGCCTTTCCCAATCAAGTCCAATCAACTGAATTTACCACAAGTGGACTCCAATTAAGCTGCAGAAACATCTCAAGGATGATCAGGAGAAACAGGATGCACCTGAGCTAAATTCTGAGCTTCATGGCAAAGGCTGTGAATACTTACGTACATGTGATTTCTCAATTTTTCTATTTTTAATAAATTTGCAAAAATCACAAGTAAACTTTTTTCACGTTGTCATTATGGGGTGTTGTGTGTAGAATTCTGAGGAAAAAAATGAATTTAATCCATTTTGGAATAAGGCTGTAACATAACAAAATGTGGAAAAAGTGATGCGCTATGAATACTTTCTGGGTGCACTGTAGTTATAGAAAGATGTTGCAGAGACATGACAGGAGAAATATACCCTTCTGAAAATATCCCAGAAAGAGTCACAATAACATTAGATGTCATGTAAATTCTTAAATTAATTCCAATGAAAGGTTAAGACATACTGTAGGTCTGGTTGAATGTCCATATGGTGAAGTGATGGAAGCCTTTTATTAGCTGTGCTCTTGGCGGAAAAAAGCCCTGTATTTCCTGCCTGAAGTCGAACTATTCTCACAAAATAACAGGAACTCCTCCTTTACAGTGTAAGAAGAGGAGACCAGAGACGTAGAAAGGTTTGGGGCAGCCACCCGTTTAATTCGGTTTCCCGGCTGCAAAAGTCTTTGAGGCATATTTAAACAGTTGTTACACAACAGAGTCCAAAACAGAACTGCCTGCCTAAGCAAAGGCAGTGAGCTTTATAGCTCAGAGGGCGGAAATGATGTCGTCCTCTGGGCCGGAACTGGAAGTGACATCACCCTTGGGGCCGGAACCGGAAGTGACCTCATTCTTGGGGCGGAACCGAGGTGGTGTGTCCTTCCTGGAAATGGCGGCTCCTGGTGGGATTTCCCGGGTAAGACCTGCAGAGAACTCAGAAAGAGCGTCAGCGTACCCCCCGGGCAGATGTATAAACAGTATTGTCTAAGCCCTTCAGCTGCTTCCCATGCACACGTGTGTGACAAGACTCCCCCCTCAGCCCAGACCCGTCGGGTCGGGCGACCTGCACCGAGAGGTCGTGGGCCCGGGAGAGGGCATCGGCGTTGGCATGAAGGGACCCCTGTCGATGAACGAGCGTATATTTGTACTGCTGCAGGTCAAGAAACCACCTCGTGACCCGCGGATTCGACTCCCTGTGAAGGGCCATCCACTTTAAAGGCGCATGATCCGTCACCAGAGTGAACACGCGACCCAAGAGGTAGTACCGCAGCTGCGTCACCGCCCATTTGATCGCCAAAGCCTCCTTCTCCACCGCCGTACCTGGTCTCCCGGTCCAACAGTTTCCGGCTCAGGTACATAACGGGTGTTCAACACCGTCGGCGCTTTGGCTCAACACGGCTCCCAAGCCTGTGTCCGGCGTCCGTCTGGAGGACAAAGGAGAGAGAAGTTAGGGGAGATTAAGATAGGTGCTGAAGTCAGAGCCCTTTTAAGTCACTGAATGCAGCCCCGCTTTATCAGACCATACCACCGTATTAGGAGCTCTTTTCTTTGTCAAGTCGGTCAAGGCGCCGCTCTCGGAGAACGAGGCACAAACCGGCGGTAGTACCCGCCAAACCGAGAAAGGATTGGACTTGCCGCTTGGTTTTTGGACGGGCCAGGCCATTATGGCTTGCAACTTGGAACACTGTGGCCTCACAGTACCCCGCCCACTAGGTAGCCCAAATATTTGGCTTCTCTCAACCCAAGTAACATTTCTTGGGGTTGATGCGAGCCCGGCCTCTCCCAATGTCCGTAATACTGCTGTGACCTGCTGTATGTGCTCCTTCCAGGTGCTGGAATAGATGACAACGTCATCCAGATAGGCAGCACAGAGCGAGTTATGGGGCGGAGCACTTTGTCCACCAGACGCTGAAAAGTCGCAGGCCCGTGTAACCCGAATGGAAGGACACGATACTGCCAGTGTCCGCTAGGAGTGCTAAACGCGGTTTTTCCTTGCGGACTCCGTTAAAGGAACCTGCCAGTACCCCTTTGTCATGTCAAGTGTAGTCAAGAATTTGGCTGGTCCCAGTCTCGAGGAGGTCGCCCACGCGAGGCATGGGATAAGCATCAAATCGGAAACTTGGTTGAGCCGACGGAAGTCATTGCAAAACCTCCAACTGCCGTCAGGCTTAGCAATCAAGACGATGGGGCTGGACCAGGGACTACTACTTTCCTCGATCACTCCTAGTGCCAGCATTCGCTTGATTTCCAGTTCCACTTCTACTTTCTTTGCCTCCGGGAGTCTGTAGGGTCGCTCACGGACGATCACCCCCGGGTCAGTCACTATGTATGCGCAATCAGAGAGGTCCGACCTGGTTGTTCACTTACCACCTCTGGGACCGAGCGGATAGCTGCTTGAGCTCCTGTCTCTGTCTGGGAGATAGCTGTTCACGAAATTAAGGGCACTTACTTCAAGAGAGAGCAGGGCTGTCGGAGGAGGGATCGGGATCCCTCTCCTTCCACGGTTTCAGCAGGTTTACATGATATATTCGCTCAGCTGGTCGGCGATTGGGCTGTTTCACCAAATAGTCGACCAATCCCTTCCTCTCCTTAATTTCGTAGGGGCCTAGCCAATGTGCGAGCAGTTTAGAGTGTGAAGTAGGAACCAATACCATGACGCGATCCCCCGGTTGGAACTCCCGGAGAGTCGTGCCACGGTCATACAGGCGGCCTGTGCTGATTGTGCCTCCTCGATATGACTTTTAGTATAGGTCTTATTACATCAAATCTATCGCGCAACTGGGCGATATACTCCAAAATGTTAGTGGAGGGCTGTGCCTCCCCTTCCCAGCCCTCTTTTAAAATATCTAATAAGCCCCGGGGCTGTCTTCCGTATAGTAATTCAAAGGGAGAGAACCCGTAGAGGCTTGAGGACTTCCCGTAGGCAAAGAGGACAAGGGGGAGGAGTTGGTCCCAATTCCTCCCATCCTTGCTGACTACCTTACGTAGCATTTGCTTGAGAGTTTGATTGAATCTCTCCACTAGCCCATCGGTTTGAGGATGATACACGAGGTTTTAAATGCTTTATTTTCAGTAACTTGGCAGTCTCCTTGAGCGTTTCCGAGGTGAAAGGCGTTCCTTGGTCCGTCAGGACTTCTAGGAATGCCCACGCGTGAAAAGACTCCTACTAGTTCCGTGCAATATTTTTAGTGGTAGCCGAGCAATGGAACGGCTTCAGGGAATCGGGTTGCATAATCCACGAGGACGAGTATATATTTATATCCTCGGGCTGAGGGCTCCAGGGGTCCTACTATATCCACCCCAATCCTGTCAAAGGGAACGTCAATAAGGGGAAGGGGAATCAGAGGAGCACGGTCCTTCCTAGGAATTTGCCGCAGTTGACACTCCGGCAGGAAATGCAAAAGCGCGAACCTCCTCATTAATCCCGGCCAAAAACGGAGCTTAATGCGCTCTAATGTTTTATCGGAGCCGAGATGGCCTCCAAGAAGGTGAGAGTGGGCTAACTCGCAAACCTGCCGCCGGTAGGTCCGCGGGACTAGCAACAACTTCCGGACCTTCCCCTCATGTTCAGCAACCCGATACAATAATTCATTATCCATGACAAAGTGAGGTCCCTGTGGCATGGGCAAATGCGTGCGTTGGCGTTAACGAGAACCACTGCATTCTTTATGTGCTTCAGAGAGTCGCCATTCCACTGTTCTCTCTTGAAAGAAGCCGGAGTCGCTCTAAACTGAAAGTGCAACTCAGAGAGCGGGTCGGTCTGACCTCAAGGGGCGGAGAATCCTCCTCGCTGCCGGGGCGCTAGTGGATGACGTAGTAGCCCGCGACGGTCCGGGAGTATCTTCGTCACTCTCTTGGCCTACCGCCCCACTCCCTGTCGGCTGATTACACGGTGTGGAAGCAGCTTGAGATGAGTCTTTATCATCTATAACGAGGCCAAAAGTTTTCGGGAATGCTTTCTAAACTACCGTTACTGTCAGACCAGTCCGCCCGAGGATTACGGAAGCGGAGGATCCGGTGTACCGCCACGTAAGCGCGAAGGGTTCCTCCGAGACATACGTAACACCGGGCGGTATTGTACGAGCGAATATCTCCGTGTATACATTTTAGACTGGTCTTCTTTTTAATCCACTGTTGCGGTAGAATAAAACGGCGAGCAACGACAGACACGTTACTGCCGGAATCGAACAGCGCTGTTATTTATGTCCATTAATAAGAAGCTCCCCGTATGTTTATCCGCCAGGGGATTGCTAAGGGCACACAAACAACCCCGCCATTGTCCCCTACGGTCCGCCTTGTTCCCGACAGGTCGCAAGCCAGACGGCCCGGCGACTTCGGAACAGGCTCTGGATTGCGTGGAAGGGACTGCTTTAGTAGGACATAGCTCCCGGGTAGTCCACAGAGCGGCTGTTCTGCCCTCCCAGGTTTCACAGCCGGCCTCTGGGTTTGCAAGAGCTGTAGCAGCTCGTCCATAGAATGGAATTCGCCCCAGGCCGGCTGGGCAAAATCCTGGGTAGCTTTTAGCAGCAAAAACAGGCCACTTGCTGCACTATTTGTAGGGGTCAACTCAAATGGCGTAGCCACTCACCCACCTGTTGCCAGAGAGCCATAGCCTGCTCTGACAGCCCTTTGTTTGGGTTAAACTCCCAGTTTATTATTTCTTTCACCTGCCAGCCTGGGGACAACCCATCGTTAACAGGGACCTTGGTCCCGATGGGCAGCTCGGCTTTCCTGCCAAGGAGAGCATACTGAGCCACTCGAGTGTGTTCCCCAGAAGCCAGCCCCGCCTGTGGGTCCCTCTACCTTCTCCACGAGATGGGTGGTCAGCCCCGGTTATGCTCATGGAGCAGAGCCTGCACGCGTCCTTCCTGACCCTCCGCGCACTCCCTGCCCTGAAACTCGGCCCGGTACTCACCCACCTGGTTCCATGAAGTTCGTGTCCCGGTTCATCGGGACACCATCCTGCCGACTCACGCCACTGTAAGAAGAGGAGACCAGAGGCGTGAAAGGTTTGGGGCAGCCACCCGCTTAATTCGGTTTCCCGGCTGCAAAAGTCTTTGAGGCATATTTAAACAGTTGTTACACAACAGAGTCCAAAACAGAACTGCCTGCCTAAGCAAAGGCAGTGAGCTTTATAGCTCAGAGGGCGGAAATGATGTCGTCCTCTGGGCCGGAACTGGAAGTGACATCACCCTTGGGGCGGAACCGAAGTGACCTCATTCTTGGGGCGGAACCGAGGTGGTGTGTCCTTCCTGGAAATGGCGGCTCCTGGTGGGATTTCCCGGGTAAGACCTGCAGAGAACTCAGAAAGAGCGTCAGCGTACCCCGCCCCTGGGCAGATGTATAAACAGTATTGTCTAAGCCCTTCAGCTGCTTCCCATGCACACGTGTGTGACAACAGACAAATAGCAGTTTATTTCTGATGCAGATGTAATTTCCTTATGCCACATGCTGCAATGTCCTACAGTTCTATCAGAATTTTATTATAGGATGTAGCAGTGCTACAACTTTGATGGACTCCAATTCCCAGTTGCCCTGAGGTTATTGCCCTGATTGGACATTCACAATGGGCACAGGGGCTGCTAGGGACAAGAAGGGCTGGCAGGAACTTTAAAAGAGAGCCATCTGAACTGAGCGAGGAGCCCCGTTGTTTGTTTGTCAGCACTGTCGCTGTTTACCTGTGAGGATATTATGTGGAGCGCTCCACGCATCTCAAGACGAAACGCTTTATTATCGGTAGGACAAACTTTATCTTCACCTCTACAGTTCACAGGATATGCCACCCCTCGAAAGCTTCATTTGCATCTGTTACATGTGACTGATTCATGGACGGTGTCGTAGGTGTTTATTGTTGTGTGTTGCATTTGTTATCACCATAGGGGAAGGGGAGGGTTATCTGATTATTTGTAGTTTATATTCACTTTCCATGTAATATATTATTATCATTATTTCATTTATTGGATTTCGTGTCTCTATCTGTGAGTGAGTGTGGGTCAGGCCAAGACTGGGTGCGTTCCTGGAATCCCCACCACAAAAATTAATAAATCACCGTCCCTGCGACAGTGTGAATCTGAGCAGCACCGAACCGCTACAAAGGAAAACCACCAAATACAGCCAAGACTTACCTAGAACATGCGTGCACAATTACAGTATAAAGTAACAACCTCCCCATTCATTTATTTAGTTGTGAAATATTAAGAGTCTAACATGACATTAAGAACACAAAAAAAAATATTAGGCTCTTCTAAACAGCTCTTATTTTTTGCAGATTTATGCAAAGCCTGTAAAAGTGGAAGAAGAAGAAGAAGAAGATAACAGTGATGATGAGGAGATAGAAAGCGAAGAAGAGAGTGCAGTGGAAGCAGAGAATAAAGAGAAAGCAGCTGAATTTAATGAAAAATCAGTTAAAGAAAGGTATTTTTCATGGCCGCTAGATGGTGCAATAATTAAACTTAAAATCCTCAGGAAATCAGTAAGCAGAATAAATGATTTAAAATGATTTACATATGCACAAGATCGGGAGTGGTCTCCCCTAGACTGTCTCGTATACTCAGATATGGGATTGGATATTTGAAGAGTAAACCACAAGACAATGATTATATTTTTATATTATGTACATTAAAGAACCATCAACAACCAATCAAATCAAATTAATAATATATTGAACAATTATTATAAAAGTAAAGCTGAATAAATCGGACTCTGCAGCTGCCAGAATAAAAGGAAATATACCACTTCCGGTTAAAGGAAATAGCTCAACAGTTGACAGAAATCTACGTTTTGTAGTTAATACTTGTATGCAAAATTTGGCTGACCTAAGTGAAAGCATACTCAAGTTATCGTGTTTACACACACACACACGCAGACATAATTCCATAAATGATATTCTCAGAATCAGGGAGATCTATAACATCGAGATTAATCAAAATCTTGACATAAAATTTTTGGACAATTACAATACTTTCCCTATACTTTGTATACTAGAAAGTAAAAAAGGAGTTTATATTAGGGTTTGTCTTTGAAAAGGTATTTATACCTTTAGATGTCTTGGAAGATTGGCACTTAAACTAGTGTGGGAATTATCAACTACACTAAATGATCAAATCCATCCATCCATCCATCTATCCATTATCCAACCTGCTATATCCCAACTACAGGGTCAGAGGGGTCTGCTGGAGCCAATCCCAGCCAATCCCAGGGCACAAGGCTGGAACAAACCCCAGCCAGGTCGCACACACACACACACACACACCAAGCACACACTAGGGACAATTTAGGATCGCCAATGCACCTAACCTGCATGTCTGTGGGAGGAAACCCACGCAGACACGGGGAGAACATGCAAACTCCACGCAGGGAGGACCCGAGAAGCGAACATACATCTTTCTATTATAAAAAAAAAAAATCTAGGGAGATGAGACGTGATCTTCTCGGAAGACAATTTGACGTCTCGCGAGAGACACTTTAATGTCACGCCAGACAAGGCAGTGATACAACATTTAAAACAAGTTCATGGACATCTAACCTGGGAATGCTTTTGGCAGACACGTTTCATGTGCTCCCAGCTCTAAAAACAACGACAAACAGAACACACAACTTGCCAGCAGCAGCAAGCCAGCCAGCAGATGATCTGACCGCTTCTCCTTAGCGTCCGTTCAGAGCCACCCCTCAAAACACAAGCAGCAGAGATGCGAAATGGCAAAAGGACAGCTGCTGTACAGGCTTTGAAATGATTGAAGCGCAGTGCAGAAAATGCAGCTCGCCAGCAGCAGCAGAAAGACAGCAGCTGATCCAACGGCATCTCCTTAGTGTGCATTCAGCCGCCCACTTCACAACGCGAAGAGCATTATACGTCCTGCGAGAAAGAGATTTAACCATGCCCACCACTGGAAATAAAGAACAAGTATTCTTTTTACAAAAGTTTTAAAGTAAAAGTGAAAATAGTGCATATGTAAAATTTCCATGACAATAGCAATCTCTTTAAATTGTATATCCGGCAAACCAAACCCAGGGGTGGGGCGAGTGAAGCCCCCAGTACATTATATAAAAAGGCTGTGTGATAGTACCACTCTTTGAAAGTGTTTATTGTTTATTCTTTTACCATAGCTTGTAATATTTATAACTAGTTAATATGTTTTGGTAAACACTACAGTTGGCTAAGGATGTGAAAGCAATCATTCATAAAGATGAATCCCTGTTTTACCCTTAAAACATTTTTATATGAGAGGCAGATCTGTTTACATACTCTGAAGTATTGAATGAAAATGTGCTTTCAATCATAAGATATTTTTTAGTAAAAATGACTTATTTTCCTTTTTTTGTAGAGGAGAAACATCTAAATGGACTGCCGTTAGAAAAGCTGTAACTGAAGTAAGATGCATGAATATTTTGTCATAACTTCATGGTATTACTGAAACTTCTATTTTGCACCATAAATAGACGTGTCAAAAGTTTTATTGGAGACTTGAAAGCAAAGTTTTTTCTTCAGGATTTGAAAATTAAAATAAAAGTATAACTAAGATGTTTGTTTCAAAACCATTTAGTTTTCATAAGTACTTCATGTTTCAAAACTCCCCAAAAAAAATGTAACGTTTCCTAAAGAAAAATGTTTATAGCCAAAGGAAAAAAATATATAAGCAATATGTGCATTTATGGCAAATATACAACATGAAGACAACCAAATGAATCATTCTTTATTTAGTCTTTCATATATCAATGTCCATTGGTGGAATTTTGGGATGATACAGACTATACAGTGTGGACCACCATGGGACGTAGTGCTCCCCAAACCCCAACACGTACAGGCTGAGACACAAGGCTTGCCAGACAACACACCTTTATTTAAGTGGGGAAGCATTTTTCTTTTGCTCCCCATTTTGCAGTACAGTATACAAGCCCCAAATAATATGGCACACAATCCTTTCTCCCTCTATTTTGCCGCCTCTCCTCCTCTCAAGCTTTGTCCTCCTCCTCCCGACTCTGGCCCGTCGCTGTGAGGCTGGCAAGTCCTTTTATAGTGGCCAACCCGGAAGTGTTTCTGTTCTTGTCCCCACGTGGTCTGTAAGCAGAATCCCTATGCCATATGCCTCCTCCATTATTACAGTACCCCCTGGCGGCACACATGGTATCCAACAGGGCTGAGATAAAGAACTCCAAATGCCATAGTACCTTGTGGGAATCTGGGGCACCGCTGCAATCCAGGGGAGCTGCCATCTAGCATTCTTGCAGAAGCAATGCCCTAAAGAGACTGCCTTACCCCATCCTCCCACTCCTTGGGCATCCCGGCCATCTCTTACAACAGAAAATGGAGTTCCCCTACTTCAATCCACTTCTTGTAGCTAGTGCAGTAAAGATTTGTGGTATGGTTTAAATTTTCCATTCTGGGCACTGGTATGGCGGTATCCTTTCCATGCCTAAATGAATCCAAATGGAACAGGGACAGAGTGTAAGAAGACACACCAAGTGTCAAATCTTAGATTATTTTGATTCTTTCTTGCTTTCTGGAAAGTACATGAATTTATAACTATGTTAGAAATGTTAGGAGACCTGTAAGTGGAGTAAGCTTCTGAAGACACACAGACTGCCTTATTTTCGTGTTTCTTGTAGCTATTTTGAAACATCCTTCACAGCATATAATACAGAACTGTAACTTAAAGAGCAGAAATTTATATCAAAGTGACATTTATGGGAGATAAAGCATTATAATGTAATTTTAAAGTAATAAAGACTCTGGCTTCAAAGACTTCAGGTAGTGATCAACTCAAAGTATAAATAAGAATTTACAGAGAGTAGTTAGGAGAGAATTTCAAGAAGTTAGAAGAAGATATATAACATGGTGTGGTAAAACTGATATGTGCACTATTACTGTTCATTAACATATTTCAAAGCTCTTTTTATTTACAGTTATATGCATGGCCAGTTTTAGAACATTAAGACAGGTGTTAACATCTGTTGAGCATGGTGGGAGTTCAAATTTTGGTGTTTTGAGCAGCGTGATTGAAGACTGAGGGGTTCGCCTTGGCATTTCAAGCAGTGTAATCGAACAGTGGGAGGGTGGGATCCCCATTGGAGTTTCAGGCATTGAGATCAAATAGTAGGTGGGTGGTTCCAATTAGCAATTTGAGAAACGCAATCATGAGACTCATAGTTGAGGAGGTGAGGAAACCTTCTGGGGAGAAATCATCCCTTCCAGCGCCCTCCTAGAGCCATCCTTGATTGCAGGTGGTATAAGTAAACTGTGTGGTATAGAGTTTAAGCAATATGTTAGGTCAAAGGTTGACTGCATAATTAACTGTGCTACCTGTCTAAGAAGGATCGAAATCTAAGTAATGGATGTACATTTCATGTGCTTTATTTGATACAAGTGTTGTCCGTTTGGTCTGGTATAATAATACACACCTAATCCCTTTCACTTTTGGCAACCTTTTGCTCTTCAGATAGTGTGTCCCCTTTTTCATCGCTTCTGCTCTGTGTCACTTATCAAACTGACCACTCTTCTAGTTGAAGGGAAAAATGCAGTGGTGGTCATTACCACATTGGCCTGCTTTAGTGACTCTAGCCTAGTCATGTTGGGGCTTTGGTTTCCCGACAAACGTGTCGATATATCATCATTTTTGCTCATTCATTGCCCATCTTGCAGAATTATCAGTCAATGGCTACAAACCTCAATCACATGACCTGTGCAAATACTAGAAAGTCATTACAATGTTGCTGTTGCTGGCATATCATGTTGGAGAACAGAATAGGCTGACAGGACTAATTTTCTTATTTTTATACTTTTATTTGGTATATTTTTTATCGCATTACCTTCAATATGTTTTGGATATTTTTAAAAATTTCTTTCCTAACCCTAGCAACTAGATGGATATACAGATACACAAACACAGACACTTGTCCTTTTATTAGGTGAATATGCAAGTTGGGTCATGAAAGCAGTATACATTTTTAGATGGTTTTCATTGTGGCAAATGAATGACTTGTCTGATTGTATGACTGCATTATAGTCAATGCATTAGTAAGTAACATCTGTTTGAAATTTCAGGTTAGTGCTACTGATGTTCTGACAAGCATGGGTGCTATCCCTGCAGGTTTTCGACCATCTACATTAGCACAGCTGTTAGAGGGAGGTAAGTATCATTGTAATGTGTATCAGAAATTATAAAACAATCCATTATCATCACACTGTCTTGTAAATACAACTGTACAAACAAACACATGTAACCCCCTTTCACGACCTTTTCTTCTTAAGAAGTGTGCAAGACCCTGAGTTCTTTAGTATGGTGTTGCCACCCAATAGTTGAATTTTCAATATCTGTCACCTCCAACCATTTAGCTTATAACAAATCACAACTTACACTCAGTTTAAAGGAAACAAAACTTTACTTGAAATTAACAACAGCCAACCAAACATTGCATGTTATAACTATGTACAACACGAAATAAAAAAATCCAAGTGTGATAAGCTATTTACAAAACTATATGGCTTCCTTTCAACACTACTGGTGAGCTCACTGTTCGTACCCATACCCTATTAGAGTAATTAGTCATTCCATCAAGGGCCCCAAACGTAGCTCGGGTGCATAGTGTCCAGCAAACAAAACAGCACGGGCCCCTTTACTTGAGCTTTACCTCGAGCCACATAACACACAACTCAAACAAATAAATATGTGAAAAAAAAACACACACACAGACCTTGGGCGGATGATCTTCTCCTCCTTGTGTCCCTCCTCTGGCCTTTCATCTCACCTCTGTCTTGGATCGGAAAAACTCATCAGCGGGTTGCACTCGTGTCCTACCATCTTTCTCTTCGTTTATTCCCTGCACGTTCCATCCACCCCTGCTCCAGTTCTCCGACTCTCCCGACTATCTTTGCATCTTGGACACTTTCTATCTGATAGTGCCTGTTTGGGATTTGCTTTCACTTTCGTCCCCTAAATCGTTTTATTGACTTCGGTTTTTTCTCTCTCTCTCTCTCTCCCTGTCTTTCTGCGCACCAGTGTTTTGCCGTATGTTTCTTTTTCCACTTTTTTCTTTATGTTTCAATATATTAGAGCTTTCTCATCCTCATCAGCGTTATGCTGCTACTTCTCTTCTATCAGTTTAGTGTTTTGCTAAAGCTGTCGTCTTGTATCTGTGTGTCTCACTTCAGCGTTCTGCTAAAGTTATCTTTTTTGCTCTTATGGCATTCAGATCTACTTCATGTTTCCTCCCTCTCCTCTCTTTACTTCCATGTATCTGCAGTCCTCCTTTTTTTCTCCAATCTTGTCCCTGTATCTACCTGACATAGCCTGAGGATGGACCAATGAGGGAGCACTGTCTGGTATTAGGCTAAGCTTTATGCCCCTGCTCTATTTAGGGTTACTACCCACAACTATACTTATATTTTTAGGTACAGAATGAACTTTATTAGCAAAATACATTCTGTCCTGTGTTTTTTTCAATATCTCTTAAAATATACCCTGGTTACACACATAATGTGCAAAAGCTCCATTCCATTAACACTTGTTTCAACTCCCTCACATTGAGTATCTCTATCTCTCTATTATAAAAAAAAAAAATCTTTGAAGGAGACAAGACGTGATTTTCTCGGAGAGACACCTACATGTACTGTGAGACAAGTCTTTGTGCCAAAAGGTTTAACTACGCCCGGGGCCAGAAATAAAAGCCAAAGAGTAGATGACAAATTAGAACCTCGTAAAGAATTCAAAAATGTTGGCGTGGTACACATGCAGAGCAGGTTAAAAATAATGGAAGTACGAAAATTCGAAACTCTCAAAAAAAGGATAGTAAAGATAGCATTGATGCAAACGAACGTAAATTATTACTAGGTGAAATAACGGAACAGCGAAAAGAGATCGAATATATTGTTCGGATTTAAACTTTAAGTCGGAGATCTGTAGGTCATCTAAGTTGTGTTGCCAGCGAGAATTAAAAGATTCCAAAAATGTTGGAGTGGTATGAAGACCCGTGAGACGGAGACTTTTAACATGAGATTCTTTCAAGTCACGCCATTCTTACAACCTTTGGAAGCACGTCCTGTGAGACGGTGATGTTTGCCATTAGATTCTTTCAAGTCACACACCCTACTTACAACCATTTTCAAACAAGACCACGGTCATCAAACCTCAGTCGTGGGAATGCTTGGCAGACACACTTCCTGCACTCTCAGGTCTTATAAATTTTATCAGGACAATAATTCATACGTTCTAGATGACACGTCAATGACTAAGTGAAGAAAAAAGAGCATGGACAAACATTCAAAAAAGTATTTTTATTTATTATAGAGACAAAGAAATGATATTCACTCACAGGCAGTTATACGTTGCGTCACAATGTAAATCCTAACACGGAATCAAAATTCAATGCGATCTTGAAGAAAAGTTAATTCCAAATATTGTTTTTACTAAAGTTTTAAAGTAAAAGTTAAAATAATGCATATGTAGCAATTCCCATGAAAATAACAATCTCTTTAAATTATATATCCGGTTAACCAAACTTGGGAGTGGGTGAGCCCCCTAGTGTGTATAATATGTATATAGTGTGTATATATGTATTTATATACAAAGAATATCTTTACAACGAAATTAAAGTATTTTTATGGTCCCGACAGTTTCCCCATATGACGCGAGTCTATAGAAATGTTCTTACTACGAAGTACATTCAGCAGATACTTTCATTACAACAAAGTGCCCAAAAGACCTTGAAATGCCTGAATGAATCATCCACAGAGCAGTTAGTTCTGTGGCCACAGCTCAGTTGTGCACAATGATCCCTCAAACAGAAACATTGTAATTTTTTTTTTCTTTCTTAGAACTTTCCTCATACTGCTTTTTTTTTCCCTTTTTTGTTTCTTGCGGTTTTCAGTGATACCTTTTGCTTATTGCTTGTCAACATTTGAAAAACATCCATTGAAATTTAACTCATTGTCACCACCTATAGAAACGGCAGACACAGAAAAACTATAACAGTTCATATTAGAAAAAAAAACTTTACGTTTTTGCAGCTCTCGATTGTGGCAAAAAGAAAAAAGACGTTGCCAGTGAATTTATGTGTACTATGCTTTGGTTTTCTGTGATTGTCTTAGCTTGTGACACATCTTTTAATACAAGTGTATTATTTGAAGGGACACATGCCCAAGATCAGCACCCCACATGTCTTTTCCCTGAATACTCCTGTTTTAAACACACAAACACTGACGTCTATGTGCTTTCATTCTTGTTGACCCCTTATGTGATTCATAAGCTGCCTAGTCCTTATGCAAGCAAATTCACTCTTCCTAATAATTCTGCATAGGACCCCCCTCTAACTCCATTTTGGAAGACATATACTCCTGGTCAAGTAATGTTGCACTCCCAAAAATTAAAGACATTATGATTCATGGAATCTCTATTCATGTTTCTTTTTTCACTGTCCTCTAGCAGCAGAATGACTACTATTCTTCCTGCAAGTGCTGCAAATTCATGGAACAGAATCATTAGCTTGCAAAGAATTTAAGACAAAAATTAACTAATTTAGCACATCTGCAGTTTAATATGAATCTACTATCACATAAAAAGTACCTTTAGTATATGGTGGCACAGTGGTAGTACTGCTGCATTGCAGTAAGCAGACCAGGGTTTGTGTCCTGGGCCCTCCCTACATGGAGTTTGCATGTTCTCCCCATATCTGCATGGGCTTCTTCCCACATTCCAAAGACGTGCAAGTTAAGTGCATTGGCGATACTAAATTGTCCCTCCTTTGGGATATACAGTGGTGTGAAAAACTATTTGCCCCCTTCCTGATTTCTTATTCTTTTGCATGTTTGTCCCACAAAATGTTTCTGATCATCAAACACATTTAACCATTAGTCAAATATAACACAAGTAAACACAAAATGCAGTTTTTAAATTATGGTTTTTATTATTTAGGGAGAAAAAATCCAAACCTACATGGCCCTGTGTGAAAAAGTAATTGCCCCCTGAACCTAATAACTGGTTGGGCCACCCTTAGCAGCAATAACTGCAATCAAACGTTTGCGATAACTTGCAATGAGTCTTTTACAGCGCTCTGGAGGAATTTTGGCCCACTCATCATTGCAGAATTGTTGTAATTCAGCTTTATTTGAGGGTTTTCTAGCATGAACCGCCTTTTTAAGGTCATGCCATAGCATCTCAATTGGATTCAGGTCAGGACTTTGACTAGGCCACTCCAAAGTCTTCATTTTGTTTTTCTTCAGCCATTCAGAGGTGGATTTGCTGGTGTGTTTTGGGTCATTGTCCTGTTGCAGCACCCAAGATCGCTTCAGCTTGAGTTGACGAACAGATGGCGGACATTCTCCTTCAGGATTTTTGGTAGACAGTAGAATTCATGGTTCCATCTATCACAGCAAGCCTTCCAGGTCCTGAAGCAGCAAAACAACCCCAGACCATCACGCTACCACCACCATATTTTACTGTTGGTATGATGTTCTTTTTCTGAAATGCTGTGTTCCTTTTACGCCAGATGTAACGGGACATTTGCCTTCCAAAAGTTGAACTTTTGTCTCATCAGTCCACAAGGTATTTTCCCAAAAGTCTTGGCAATCATTGAGATGTTTCTTAGCAAAATTGAGACGAGCCCTAATGTTCTTTTTGCTTAACAGTGGTTTGCGTCTTGGAAATCTGCCATGCAGGCCGTTTTTGCCCAGTCTCTTTCTTATGGTGGAGTCGTGAACACTGACCTTAATTGAGGCAAGTGAGGCCTGCAGTTCTTTAGACGTTGTCCAGGGGTCTTTTGTGACCTCTCGGATGAGTCGTCTCTCGCTCTTGGGGTAATTTTCGTCGGCCGGCCACTCCTGGGAAGGTTCACCACTGTTCCATGTTTTTGCCATTTGTGGATAATGGCTCTCACTGTGGTTCGCTGGAGTCCCAAAGCTTTAGAAATGGCTTTATAACCTTTACCAGACTGATAGATCTCAATTACTTCTGTTCTCATTTGTTCCTGAATTTCTTTGGATCTTGGCATGATGTCTAGCTTTTGAGGTGCTTTTGGTCTACTTCTCTGTGTCAGGCAGCTCCTATTGAAGTGATTTCTTGATTGAAACAGGTGTGGCAGTAATCAGGCCTGGGGGGGGGGCTACAGAAATTGAACTCAGGTGTGATACACCACCGTTAGGTTATTTTTTAACAAGGGGGCAATTACTTTTTCACACAGGGCCATGTAGGTTTGGATTTTTTCTCCCTAAATAATAAAACCATCATTTAAAAACTGCATTATGTGTTTACTTGTGTTATATTTGACTAATAGTTAAATGTGTTTGATGATCAGAAACATTTTGTGTGACAAACATGCAAAAGAATAAGAAATCAGGAAGGGGGCAAATAGTTTTTCACACCACTGTAGGTGTGTGTGTGTGTGTTTGCCCTGAAATGAACTACTGCCCTGTCTAATGGACTGTCCCTGCCTTGTGCCCTATGCTAGCTGGGAAAGGCTCCAGCACCAACCCCGTGAACCTGTTCAGGAATAAGTGGGTTAGAAAATGACTGACTGACCTTTAATACATTTTGTTTGAAGACCTGGAAGCATTCTGTGTCAAGAATTTGCATTTGTAGAGGAAATAAGAAAGAGGAGCAAAAATATTTTTACTGTACTACATATTCATGGAAGTAATGTGACATGTTTTTGTTTCTAAATTATTTTTCCTTTAGGATTACAGTTTAAACCCAGCTACTATCTTCAGCCTGAATTCAGTAATTCTCAGTTGGCATTCAAAGATCTGCTGTGGGATGCTGAAAAAGGAAGTGTAAGTTGACTTGTGTAATGTAATGTTTTAGAGCAAATACTATTTCCCGTATACACTCAAATTAGGAACACCCGTACTGTACATCTGCTTATCCATGCAATTTTCTAATCAGCCAATCATGTGGCAGAAATGTGATGCATAAAGTTATAGAGATACAGGTCAGAAACTTCACTTAATGTTCACAATACCAGAATGGATGAAAAAAAAATTGATCTCAGATATTTCGACTGTGGCATGATTGTTGATGGAAGATGGACTCGTTTTGAGTATTTCTGTAACTGCTGATCTCCCTGTATTTTCACACACAACAGTCTCTACAGTTTACTCAATAATGTGCATTAAACAAAAACATCCAGTGAGTGGCACTTCTGCAGATGGAAACACCTTGTTCATGAGAGGGGTCAGAGGAGACTGGCCAGGATAGTTTGAGCTGAGAGAAAAGCTACAGTAACTCAGATATCCATTCTACACCACTGTGGTGAACAGAAAAGCATCTCAGAATGCAACATGTCGAATTTTGATGTAGAAGGGCTACAACAGAAAAAGACCACTTCTGTTGGCCAAGAACAGAAAGCTGAGGCTGCATTGGACACAGGATCACCAAAACTGAGCAGCTGAATACTAGAAAAACGTAACCTGGTCTGATGAATCTTGATTTCTGCTGAGGCACACAGTTGATAGGGGTAAGAAGTTAGGGCCAACAGCATGAAGCCACGCAACTGACCAGCCTTGTATCAAAAGTCCTGGCTGGAGATGGTGGTGGTATAATGGTGTGGGGAATGTTTTTTCTGGCACATTTTGGACCCATTAATACCCATCAATCATCGTTTGAATATCACAGCCTATCTGAGTATTGTTGCTGACCACATGGCTAATGCACCATGTCACAAAGCATGAGTGTTCTCAAACTAGTTTTATGAACAATGCACCGAGTTCAGTGTCGTTCAGTGGCTGTACCAGTCACCGGACCTGAATCTAATGGAACACTGTTAGGATGTGGTGGAACAAGAGACTTGCACCGTGAATGCGCAGCTGTCAAATCTGCAGAAACTGTGTGATGCAATCATGTCAACATGGACTAGAACCTCAAAGAATTATTTCCAACATCTTGTGAAGTCCATGCCATGAACAACTGAGGCTGTTTACAGAGTAAAAGGAGACCTTATCCAGTATTAATATAGGGTTTCTAATAATTTGATCAGTGACTGTTGTGAAGCGCAGGAGCGCGGACAGCTTCCCAAGCCCGACACAAACAGGCAGAGACACGAGTTTGCCACACAACACAGTACAGAAAGCACCAAATGCACAGTCCAACACAAAGCCTTTCCTTCTTTTTCTTCTTCTTCTTTCTTCACCTCCACTCCTCTCCTGGCAAGCTTTGTTCACTTCCTCCCACTCTGGCTCCCTGAGTAATGGTGGCTGGCTCCTTTTATAGGACACCAGGAAGGACTCAATGTGTCCAATGAGGTTCTTCTAGTAGCACTTCCAGGTGTGGCAGAAGTGCTACTACAAAGAGCTCGGAAAAGGTCCAGGCGCCCACTGGTGGTGGCCACGGATCACAGCAGGGTTGAGCTTCCAAGGTCCATACGTGTGGCACTGCTGTAAGCCAGGGGGGCTGCCCTGTAGCGTTCCGGGGGAGATAGTGTCCAGAATAAGCCCTCTCCCCCAGTCCTTCTATGACAAACGCGCCCCGGCGGTCCATCAAACTGTATATATAGGATGTTTCACCCTCTCATAGACTTATATTGTTATGATTTCATAAAATGTAACATTTGTGTAGGTTTTCTTTATATATTTTATTTTATGTCCAGGTATTAATGTGATGATTTTCTTCAGACTTAATTTTGAATAAGTTTAGACTGGTTAAGGCAGTGTTTCTTAAACTTTGGGAGCGGACATGTTTGTAACGAGTCACCACATGGCTGGGTAATAAAATTTTACTTCAAATGTGAATACCATGGCGAGGGATAATACTGACCTCTATTAAGCATACTGTGTAGTTTGATATTATGTGATCCGAGACATAGTCTAGAAGCAACGTTGCTGACACATCACAGATACGAAGATACAAAAAAATTTGATAAATATTCCCAACATTACCAGCACCCCCTAACGCAACTTGGGAAACAATCAAACTGAGATGACTGACCATCAGAGACACGTATAAGAAAGCGGGAGAAAGAAAAACTTGTGAGGTGAAAGCCTCCTGGCACTAGCTTGAAATAACGTGTGAGGGTTGAGGCAAAAGGACGTAGGTACTGTATATATACAGAACACCATAAAAATATTGTAGGCTAAGTGGATTTTCAGTGGCCATGGACATCGCAGCATACGTCAAACTCAAATCTGTAAGTGAGACACAAAGAAGATTATGTGTTAAGTTTAACATCTCTCAGTGAGGAGGATTTTTTTTTTCTTGTAACACTATTTTGAAGTGATTTAATAAATTTCGATCTACTGATAATGTGAAGTTTCTATTTTTTTTATCCTTTGTAGTTAAGAGCCAGGCCCACCCGTGTTTCCCTCAACTTTACTTTGTGGAGCTGTAAGATGATTCCTTTGCCTGGGACAAGTATTCAGGTTCTTAGCAGACATGTAAGGCTATGTGTGTTTGATGGCACCAAGGTATGTTTGTTTTGACTTTGTTTTTTTTGCCAGTAAGTCCTGCCTTTGACGCTATTTAAATGTTTACAGTATCATGAGGTTTTCTTTTGTCCTGTATACTTGATTAGCTTCCTAGTAGCTTTCTCCTTCATATTCATAGGATGTTAACCTGTTTCTCCCAAATGGTTTTAGAATTACAAAACAACAGACTTTTACCATCGATGTAATACAATTTATTACAAAATAGGGTTACATAATGTATACAAAACATTTTTAAAAAAAGAACATTAATACTTCTTTGCACCTGTCCATGTGCAAACTTTAGCTTAACTTTAGCTTTTTTTGATGACTTTAAATGCACCATGTGTGTACCGAGTTTGAAATTATTTACTGAAAAACTTTGTTCATTCAAGACTAAACACCAAAGGAAGCCAAAGTCAAATAGGGGTGTTTTATTGATGCAAGAAATATACAAGGAAAATGTGTAAGGAAAGTTAAAGAAATGAAATAAAACTGACAGAACAAAACCCTCACACTCCCAGTGAGCAGAGACAACACACTTGCTCACCTTTAAACACTACAATATCCTTCTCTGTCACACGTCTCGCACATCTTCGACCAACATCAGTTGGATCCTTGTTTGGTATTCGTCCACATCCAGGTCCACCTGCTGACTATCCAGAGGGGCATTTAAGCCCTTCCAAATAATTATGGTATTCCAGGTAGGTCCCACAGGTAACTTCTGAAGTTCAGACTGCCCTCTGAAACAAATGCCTGCAGTCAAACAGCTAGAATTCCACATAGTTGACCCAAGTGCGACTGCAGTTCTGAGCCTCTGCTCTCACTTAAAGGGCAAGGCACCATCCATGCTGTGTATCTTATGTAACAGGTACAGGGGCACATGCATAGCACCTAGTAATTTGTAGTATTCACAAATATGAAATATACATATTTTTCAAAAAGAATTTGGTCAAATCTTTATTTTTGGTACACATAGGACAGTCTTGGAATAAAAATCAGACTAAAGTTTGTTGCATTTTTTAAATGTTAATAGAATGTGGCATTTTTGGGTGCAATAATGTTTTTTATACCCCTAATTTATTCACCATAATTAACTCTTTGAGGGCTGAATATTTTTTCCAAAAAAAAAAAAAATTCCGAAAATGCGCACAAAGCAATGATTTTACACTTAAATCAACATAAAACATCTGTTGCTGCATGCTGTGGATGCTGTTGGTGCCTGTTTGGTGTCTCAATGGACAGCAGGGCTGGCTGTCTGGCTGTTTTTGGGTGGCAGGTGGGCAATGGTGGCAGTCGCAGTGCGACACAATCTGGTTTGTACATCAGTGTCATTTTCGAACTTCATCTCCAGATCACTTGCATCAAAATCGGGGTCCATGAAGTCAGAATCCACTTCAGTGATAATACGCAAAATGTTTTGCACAGAGTATTTTGTTTTGCGCGTTCGCTTTGGTCTCTCGCCAAGTGTCGATGCCATATAGGTTGTTTGTTCTTTGCTACTCCTGCATGCGCAGGGAATTGAGGTTCAATGAATAAAGCTAACTTTCTTTCTAGCAAAGAGAATCGAACTAAAACGTAACAGCGAGTTTTTGTGCAATTTACAGCTAATTACCGTCTTCTAACCCTGAATTTCAACAAAAGTCGACATCTACCCTGAAAGAGTTTAAGAGATATTTGATATTGGTTGTGTGAAATTGTTTGATTAATAATCAGACTTATTTTAGACCACTTCTATTTAACAGAACTCTACTAACTATGGCTGTTTCAGTCAGACTGAAGTCATCACTATACACACATTCTAGAAGCACATTATGCCACAATCGAAAAAAAAAATCCTTAAACTACAAAACTGTTACTGATGATTTGCAGTTTGAAAAGCATTATAAAAGTGTTTTGAAGGCTTTGGGGCCCAGAGCCATGGTGTCCAAGGTTAGAACCATCATAGCCATCCTACCAAAATCAACCCCAGGAGCAAATTGTAATGATTTTAATGGAGTCATAATGAAACTAGAAATAGCATCTAGAGTTCAGCAGATTTCTTTACACTTGGCCAAAAAAAGAGGCTTTTATTTTTGAAATGGCCTAGTCAGAATCCTGAAGTAAAACTTTGCTAATTCTGGTATGTGGTACAGTTGGCAACATACAGAGCTGGACCAATCAGGCTACCTTATCAGACTTTTTTTTTATTTTTCAAGCTCATCCTGTGGAATTTCACACCCTCTTATCCCCTAATCCTGGCTCTTCTCTCAGAAGGTTTTTCTTGGTACACCTAATGTGAAAAGTACACAGGGAACACCCAAACTATATGTGTAGGCAACTTCACCTATGTCTTCTAATTCCAGAAAAGCTGCATTTCTTCAAATAAATGAAGGTTTTATCTGCAGATGTATTGTAGTTCCCACTTAATTACCTCAGTCTGAGAAAATATTTCAACTGCAGTAACTTGTTGGTTAATGTCACTATCAGTTCTAGCTTCACTTGTTAACTAGAGGGTAAGGTACTTCAACTCCTCCACATGGGACAGATGCTAACTACTTCACTGCAAGGAATAAACCACTCGTATTAAGGAAAAGGCCTTGACATCGAATTTGGAAAAACTTCACAGCATCACACTCGTTCTAAACCATTTCAATGAGTGCTGCAAATGAAAATCTGTTAGGCCCAAAGGACAGCATCATCTTTAATCCTTAGGTGCCCATACTAGATACCTTTCAAGCCATGGATACAGTTTTAATTCTTGTTCAGGAAAATCATGAACAGTGTTGTGAATGTTTGAGTTTTATACATTGAAAGGTTTTACTTTTCAAACTTTAATGTCATGTATTAATTTTAATTTTATTTCTTTGAAAATGTTTTAACTCATTTTAAGTTTATTCCTAAGTGTGTTACGTCCTAGATTGAAAGACACTGTGAGTGGTGTCGCAAAAACCAGACATTAGAGTCATAAAAAGTTTTGGGGCAGCCACCCGTATAATTGATTTCCTGGCTGCAAAGTCGATCAAATGAATACCGCACTGATGTGCACAAAACCGAGTCCAAAACAGAACTGAGGAAATAGGGAAAAGGTGGAGGCTTTTAATGGGGAAGACAGGAAGTGAAGTCAAAGGATTCAGGCTCATTAAGGTCTTCAGCCATTGGTTTGAGCCCGGATGTGACGTCACAGGGGCCGGAGCCGGCAAGGTCTCCTTCCATTGGCTTGGTCCCGGAAGTGACGTCAAGAGGACCAGGTGGAATCTCCCGTGAATGGTCTGCAGGCAAGGGAGAAAAAGAGTCAGTGCACTCTGCCACATCTCGGTATGTCTCAGAACTGCCCTTACTCAAGCTCTTTAGCTGCCTCCCATGCGCACTTGTGTGACAGTGGGTAATGAGTTGCATCGAGACCTTGCCTGGCTGCTAGGGACCACTCACCCGATATGAGTTGATGAATTACAATGTAGCAGCATCAGCTGACTTCATCCGAGATGTAGATTGAACCACTGGATTAGTGCTCATGAAAAGTTTACATTTATTTAGAAACTAGCTGTCCCCCATGGTATTGCCCATGTAGTAGTGAAACAGGACAAATTTTAAAAATCAATAAAATAAAAAAAATAAAAAGAAATGTAATTCTGGCCAAGCTGAAAGTAGGTATTTTCCAATGTATCTGACCATGTTCAGCTCTAATAGGAGAGCGTTCCCCACGTGGGAAGAAAAGGACGTGGTATCTCTGGCAATCAGCAGCTACCCTCTAAAACACATGGAGCTCTGATCTCTCTCTCAAAAATGTCAAACATTACTCCTTAGCAATCTGTAGATGACAATGTCTGTTGAACAAACAGATATCGCTAGCTAAGTGGAGGCAAGGTACGCTCCAACACATGGTGAGAAGTAGACCGACTCGAACGGAGGCTGGCGCGTGAGTGAGGAGGGTCCCACCTCCCTCCCCTCGGCCCGCAGCCTTTCTGTTGGATTCGCACAAATAAATTGGTACTGCAAGCGAACTATGATACATAGCGCGGTGAGAGAAGAAACAAAATCAAACGGAATGTTTAAGCATATTATAGAAAAAACCCAATCCATATCCATTAAGTAGTTCTCTCGTGAAAAGCAGACAGACAAACAGACGTTGGATTTTATATATATATAGATATATATATATATATATATATAGATATATATATATATATATAGATATATATATATATATATAGATATATATATATATATATATAGATATATATATATATATATAGATATATAGATATATATATATATATATATAGATATAGATATATATATAGATATAGATATATATATATAGATGCATATAGATACATAGATGTATGGTTGTGAATTTATATACATGTTTCTTATATTCCTGTATCTGCTATTGTACTTTTTATGGAAAGGAAGGTTTGAGTTTCCCAATGTAATACATTCAAGATATTATTCAGCTACGTTTAGTAAAGGGGAAGAGTCGCAAGTGGCATTTTGAAGCTAAATTAGTGCTCATACGGGTTTGGACAAATTTGTTGGTACCCTTACAGCTCATTGAAAAAGTTCTATACGTCTCCTGGAAAGTGACTACCTGTAAATGAGAAGCAATTGTCCCCTGTGTACCTGCATGCCTTTGATATGTAATTGAATAAAGCAAAACAAGTGTGAAAGGAGATCAATTATTGCTTATTCTACAAAGATGTTCTAAGTGGCCTGGACATATTTGTTGGTACCCCTAGAAAAGATCCCAAATAAATGGGTTAGAGTGATTTTTCAAACTCACCGTTTTCTTTAATTAGTGTCATACGTGTCTCCAAATCAAAAGAAGATTATTTTCCTTATTTAATTTTGGGAGATCATAAGATATTATTTCATCCCTAGTCCCATGGGAATACGGAACCTGTTACTGGAACCTTCTGGCCTAAAGCTGACCTAATTGATTTTGCAAATGCTGATCCAAGTGTTTAGTAAAGATCAGTCATTCAGCCTGTTTAAATGGAGAAAAGTCATCACTCTGCTTTTTGGTATCAATACGTGTTCCACAGTGAATGTGGACCAGAGAAAGCAAAGGAGAGAGTTGTATGAGGAGATCAGAAAGACAGGCATGTTAAAGGCAAAGGCTAGAAGACCAATATTATTAAGAAGTTTAAGGTCTTTGGAATTGTAGCCATCCTTCCTGGACACAACTGAAATAGGAACCACAGAATGGGCAGAGGGATAGTGAGAATGGTAGACAAAAAGTCAAGGACAACTTCCCAAGAGATAAAAGCTGAATTCCAAGGCCAAGGTCCATCAGTATCTGATCACACTACCCAGTACTTTTTAAGTGACAGTGGACTCAATAAAAATGACCCAGGACTCCACGTTTGAAAGAAATAGAAAAGCCAGACTGGAATTTGCTAAAATGCATATTGACAGTGCTTCAGGGAGAATGTCCTTTGAACAAATGAGACATCAGCTCTGTGAAAAAGTGAAGCTGTCAAAGAAAAGAACACCATACCCACTGTGAAACATGGAGGTGGCTTGGTTATGTTTTGGGGCTGCTTTGCTGTGTCTGGCACGGGATGCCTTGAGTCTGTGCAGGGAACAATGAAGCCTCAAGCCTTTCTAAACATTCTGGAGTGAAACGTATTGCCCAGTGTCAGAAAGCTCTGTCTCAGTCGCAGGTCATGGATCCTCCAACAGGATAATGACCCAAAACACACAGCTACAAGAACCTAAGAATGGCCAAAAACAAAACTTTGGATTATTCTCAAGTGGCCTTCTATGAGCCCTAATTTGAACCTATCAAACATTAAAGGGAAGAACTGAAACATGCAGTCTGGAGAAGGCCCTCCTTCAAACCTAACACAGCTGGAGCAGTTTGCTCAGGAACAGTAGGCCGGATTACCTGTTGACAGTCTCATCGAGAGCTCAAGGAATCACTTGTTTGCAGTGATTGACTCTAAACATTGCACAACAAAATATTAGGTTAAGGGTCCCATCAATTTTGTGTCCATGCCATTTTCATTTCTGTTATCATTTCAAATACTCTGTTTTATCAAAACTCTAAAGAAAAGTCAGATTTTTAAAATACCGAATAAACAATGATGGGTGCCAATTACTTTTGTCAGTTTCAAGTTATTTCAGAGACAATTGTGGGTTCTTCGTTTTTTTTTTTTGTGAAGGGGTACCCACAAATTTGTCCATGTCTATAATGTGTGGGGGTAAGTAAATGAGATTAATTTGTCTATATTTATCCTGGCAAAGATGCTCTAAACAAATTTTACAAAACTGTATCTGTGAAAATGAGCAATATAGATATACTGTACTCATATTATTCAGTGATTTAATTCCACTGTCAATCTAATAAAATACATTTATCATTTAGTTATAGTGGAATTGCTAGTTTTTGGTGGAAATTCCATGGTTAAAATCTGAACATTTCAAGGCTAACCTAACCCATTACCTTAACCTGCATTTTCAAGTACAAAGTGTAGGAAGTCGGAGATCAACCAAATCCTCATGTCAAATTGAAACTGTAAAGTATTTTTTGTTCCAGTATCTTTCTTCATGATTTTCATCAATCTAACAATGCTTAGCTTCATACATTTTGATTTATTTATGGCATTTATTTTTGTTTAATATGTGTTTAAATTCTTTTCACTTTTAGGTTTTGAGTAATATTCATACTGTGAGAGCCACATACCTGTCAAAAAATCCTAAAACCTGGACTTTTTCTCCAAGAGTATGTAATAACATTTTTGTTATATAACAAAGTAAAATAATTAAATACCAGCTATTATGCTTTTGCAAAAATCTGAAGTTGCTTTAATAATGTGATGGGTGCAGTAGTTAATGACAAAATAATCATATCAATAAAGAATTCTAAAAACATCAAAATAATTTATATTTCAAGCATGACAGAAATATTTTGTTTTACGTGGCAAAGTCGTTACCAGAATGTAAATTCAGTTACTCCGACTACTGTGCACTAGTGCCTCAATAACTAATAATAATATAAAGTATCTATCTATCTATCTATCTATCTATCTATCTATCTATCTATCTATCTATCTATCTATCTATCTATCTATCACTCACATTTGAACAGATATATATCCTCATGTTTTATGGATATAAAGCAGAATTTACAAATGTTCTTCCATTCTAGGTAACAGGAATACTTCCTAGCATTCTTGATGGAGAGTGTTTTGTCAGGTCAAATTCCCAATCCCAAGATATTGGAATTCTGTTTGAGCTTGGGGTCTCATATATTCGGAATGTAAGTGTCCTTCATCTGAATAGAATAATTCTGTATTATTACATTAATTACATTTTAACCTCTAAGGATTTGTAGCTGAAAAACCCAATTAATGTTCAAGTGGGTTTTTTAATTTCCTACTTCACTTTTTGTTGCTAATGTAGAAGCCAAGAGACCAGGTCAAAGTCAGGTAGGTCAATGAACTGCTTTATTGGAAAAGAGGAACATACCCCATGGCAGTCATGATAGCAATTCTGATTGACTGATTAAACATCAGGCTTTTCATAACTTGATGCACCAAAATTCAAAAGATGCTAGCTTTCCTTAACTAATTTTGGGAGATTGTAAGACATTACTTCCTCCCTAATCCCGTGAGAATACGGAACCTATTGCTGGAACATTCTGGCTTAATGCTGACCTATTTTATTTTTGCAATTGCTGAACCAAGATTTTACTATAAAATAGATAATCACATAAAGCATTGATTTTCTTAATATGACTTAATACATGACGTGACTTTAGTTTTCTAATATAAAACTAAATGTTGTCAGGCCTACATGCCTTGCAGTTAACACAGAAGCCAAAGAAACATTGCTGTTTTTCCTCTACACTAATTAACTAAATTTCATTTGCCTGGTAGGACAGGCTGTTATTTATATTTCTTCTGTAGACCAAAACATGCAACACTATGTACAGTATGTGACAGTTATTAAGTGTTTTCTTGTTTTAGGCCACAGGAGAGCAGGGGGAGTTAAGCTGTGGCTGGTCTTTTCTGAAGCTTTTTGACACAAACAGCACTCTAATACCAAGCAAGTAAGATATTGCTTAGCATTTGCTTCTATTATGAGTTCAACAGTTTTGCAGTAAGTTACATTTGAAAATGCACGCTACCTCAGCGTTATCAAGAATATATGAAGCACAAACGGAGTGGGCATTGAATTTTTAAACTAACAGCAACTTCAACTGATTGTGTCCTGCAATGAACTGGTGCTTTTCCAGGGCTGTGATACACCTGGGGTAGGCTCTGGTCCCTGCAAGGCACTGACCTGTATTGGGTGTTGAATTTGAATTGCGTTTTTAAGAGAGAGCGAAATTCATTAATTAAAAAAATACAGACTTTAATCAATGTACAGTACATTAGGATAAAAGTGTATTAAAAATGCTGAAGTGAAACAGAATACCTCTAGTGAAAGTAAGTATAACTAAATCCTCTAGTCGTAGTGCTACCCCCAGACCAGGATTCCCAATAAGTTAAAAAAAAGTTTTGACGAGAAGAGGCCAGTTTCAGTTCAGGTCAGCCCATGTTTACAGACCTTTATTCAAAATGTGGGAAAGCTGAGACTGGAAAGTCTGTAATGTATGGCTGTCTACTACACTAATTTGTAACGTATTCCATATATTTACAGTCAATTCAGACAGGCCCTTTCACATTCTGCACACTTTATTGTGTTGTAGATTTCATTTTAAATGGATAAAATTTCTCATTTTTTTCCCATCAACCTACACTCATATTTTCATCTACCATACTTCACCCTTTAATGGTCTGAAACATTTCTATTATGTTGTCATAATGTGTAAATAATATGTAACACCATATTCCCATAGTAAAGGAATCAACAAAGTAGCTCTTTTTCTAGTGCTGTTATGTCCATTTTCATTCATCACTCTTGCCTTTAGATGTTTTACAAATATTTTTAAGAAAAATGCTCAACCGAAGTTGTAAATTCTAGGTTTTTGGATTTCTACATATTACCAAAATATGAACATTTTTTTCTCTCTTTTTATTTTCATTGCCCATTTAAAGCTGTATTAGAAAGATGTGTCATTGTCATGAGATTAGGGTCAATTGTGTAATTTATTGTACCTAAAATTCCCAAAGACAGTTCACTTATACTACTGCCTTGAAAATCATTTTACTTGTCCCTGTTTCCAGACTGCATATTAACTGATTTTTAATTTAAAAGCCAAAAATATAAATGTGTTTGCTGTTATTACAAATATTTTTGTTTGACTGCAGAACATATGAGCTAAATGTGAATGGAGGTACACCATACGAGAAAGGAGTTGATGTGGATCCCTCTGTAGCCAGAAGAGGTATTGGTGTGAATAATTTAATTTTGTCTGAAAACTGAAGAAAATGATGACATTGAAAAAAAATTCTCTTTAAAGAACATTTGTATTTTACGTTTATTTCACAGTAGCAAGATGATACAGGTGTTAGTGGTGCTGCCTCACAGCTCCAGGAGATGGGAATCAAATTCTGGCCCAGTCACTGCCAGTTTAGTGTTTCCATGTTCCCCCTGCCTCTGTGTGAGGCTGTTTCCATTTGGCGCAGTCTTCCTACTTGCCTGCCTTCAAAGTAACACCAAGTTCTCCTTTTTACACGTTCCATCATTTTCTCTGTCTCTCTTGACTCTTAATCACTCTTTCTTCAAATCTTGTATCACATCTTTAGTTAATTCAAAACTCTGCTGCAAGAGTCCTTACACAAAACACAACACCCATCTTGCTTCACCTTACAGGATCGAGTATAAAATTCTATTAATAACCTACAAATCTTTAAATGGCCTTAGCCCAGACTACATCAGTGACCTTCTCCATTGCTATTCTCCTGTTTGCCCACTAAGGTCCTCTGATTCTGAAAATCTTGTTGTGCCCCTCACTAACCTGCACAAATCTGGCTGACAGCTTTTAGCTTAAGCTAACTGTCTGTCCCTTCTTTCAATTTACTTCTCTGTCCAAATGCTCAGGATAATTTGTGTTTGTGTTATATCATAAATTATGTGATTTGTATTTCTATTATTCTGCGGTGGGTTGGCACCCTGCCCAGGATTGGTTCCTGCCTTGTGCCCTGTGTTGGCTGGGATTGGCTCCAGCAGACCCCCGTGACCCTGTATTCGGATTCAGCGGGTTGGAAAATGGATGGATGGATGGATGGATTTCTATTAGTATTGTATTTGGTAAAAGAGAGTGCAGGCAGGTTGAAATGGGTGGAGAAGAGTGTCAGGAGTAATTTGTGACAGACAAGTATCAGCAAGAGTGAAAGGGAAGGTCTACATGACGGTAGTGAGACCAGCTTTGTTATATGGGTGGGTGACCTTGGCATTGACCAGAAAGCAGGAGAAAGAGCCGGAGGTGGCAGAGTTTAGGATGTTAAGATTTGCTTTGGGTGTGACGAGGATGGAGAGGATTAGAAATGAGGACATTAGTGGGTCAGCTCAGGTGGGACGGTTTGGAGACAAAGTCAGAGAGGTGAGATTGCGTTGGTTTGGACATGTGCAGAGGAGCGATGCTGGGAATATTGGGAGAAGGATGTTAAGGATAGAGCTGCCAGGCAAGAGGAAAAGAGGAAGGCTTAAGAGAAGGTTTAGGGATGTGGTAAGAGAGGTGATGGGTGTAACAGAGCAAGATGCAGAAGACAGGACGATATGGAGAAAGATGATCTGCTGTGGCAACCCCTAATGGGAGCAGCCGAAAGAAGATGAAGAATATTCTGTTCTGGTTTATTATTTATTTTGTTCCATTTAATGCTTTTGTATATCATGTGTTTATTGTTGTATGCAGAAACTGTATAATTTTGTTTTAAGCGCCTTGAGCATGGGAAAGGCTAGATATAGATACAATTTATTATTATTATTATTGCTGCTGCCAGTAAAAGTTGCTCCGATTATTATTCCTTACACCAGACCTGGTGAGGCCTTTAGCTCATTCTGTCTTTAAAACTCTGCTCGGGTTAGTTCTGGGGGCACACTTTTGATTCCCTGATATTAGACTAGAATTCTCTTTAGCAGCCTCTTAAAGGATTCCTGTGTGTGCCGGAAACATTAGACTACCTGCCTTAAATAATCAACATGATCTCCTTCCAGTTAAGGACCGTTTACTGCACCCTAAAGAAATGTAGGGCTGCAGCTGACCTGCTAATAATCTCTGCTCTTAAAAGAGACAAGGTGCTCCCAACTGTCCTACCTGAGAGCATGTGCTGCCCCATCAGCCTCTCTGCCATTCTGCGTGAAGGATTCCTTTTCTCTAGCATCATGGAGCAACATTTTCTTACATTTTGGGCTAGGTTAGGTTTAACAGACTGTATTATCCTAGAGAGAAGTTTGTTTGTAGCAAGACTGTACATAATCCAAAGGCATTGCTACACAGATAAGCCAAAAGCGAAAATCTGATAACCAGTAGTATCATTAATAGAAGCATTCAGGATTTCCGCAGATAGCAAGTAATTACCGTGAGTAGTTCACAGTAATGAGAATTCAGAATTCATTCAGTGGGATTTCAACAACAAGTAATAGAATTCAAAATGTTTACATCTGTGGGAACATCTGCCACCGGTTAACCTTAGGGACCCAAATCTGCAGCCTGATGGCAACAACTGAAATGTATGAAAAGGGGCGTGGCTAATGTGACAAAACCGAGTTGGCTTTCTACCTGACTTGTCTGTAATACAGCTCAGTGACAGAAATTATTACCAGGCCGCATCTCTCTTTCTCTCGCGCTTCCATTGAAGGCTCTTCCTGTTCCCCTACACGGCCTTCGCTGTCTCACAATCACAAGCTTTCTCTCTCTGTGTTAATAAGGGTCGCTGTCTACTCCAGAGTTTTTGTTTGGGACTTTCTCTGTTTATTATGCGATTCTGGTTATTCTGTTGCTCCTGAAATTGCCATGCTAGCTCTGCACCACTTCGTGGCTGCATTTGTTATTTGTGTTGATGGTTCCAACTTCCCACTGTTAAAGTGTATTGACTAGGAAACACATTTTATGTCATACTGCATGCTGTCCTTTGTGACAGATAATTATGGCCCCTGCCCAGCTGGGAGGCCAAATATACCGGAAGGAATGAGGGAGCAGATATATACAGGACACTGCCTCCCCCGGTTTGCTGTGGCTCCACGGATTCCTGCAGGGCTTCATGGGAGTTGGAGTTCGGGGACAGCCCTGTTGGGTTATTTGGGGGCTGCCACGTGGGTGCGTCCATCACACCTGGAAGTGATTCCAGATCTGGCTAATTAGCCACCTGGTGCACTCCCAAGAGCAGTATAAAAGGAGCAGCCTCACTTCACTCAGAGAGCCAGAGTAGGGAGGAAGAGGGACGAAGCTTACCAGAGGAGGAGTGGAGGCAGAAGGAAAGAAGTGACTGTGTATTGTGTTTGATGCCTGGATACAGTGGTGTTGTGGGGAGCGAGCAAAAATCACTTCATCACGTGAATAAAGCTGTGTTTTTTGGCAAGACTTGTGTCTGTGCCTGTCTGTGTCATGGTTCGAGTGGCTGGATCACCCTCTGGTGGCCACACCTTGTAAACATTTTACATATGAATCATAGTAAAACATATTTGTCTTGATCACTGTTTGTTGTCAAATGCAAACAAAAGCTTAAATATGACTCATACATACTTCAGTCAAACCTAATTTCTAATTGTTGGTGTAGTCCTGCTTATAAGCAATAGGCTGCAGTTTGGTAAATCTGCCGATTGTCTTTGTTGTATATGTGTGTTTTATCTTAAATATCTTCTTTTGACTGAAGAGGAGTAAAAGACATGATAAGAAATGTCTTATTTTAGATCAAGCCATACCTGCAAGAGACAAAAGCTGCTAGGGGTCTGTTTGTGCCATTATTAAGCAGCTGTCCTTCAATATATCCTCTAGAAATAATATTATGGTAGTTATGAATTAATGTAAATAAACTGAGATCCTGGTATTGAGACAGCTTCGTTCCATCTTTTGTAGCAGTAGGAAAACCCAGAAAGGGGATTCCTGGCACCTTCCAGCAATAGCATATAGGTGGTCTCCAAGAAGAGTGAAAGACAAGGGGGAACAGTAGGTCAGTGTCACTGGGCATCACCTGCTCTGAAAACTTCACTCTGGCAAACGTCTGTTGTGTAGTGAAAACTATAACAACATGTCACCTTTTTCCATGTGCAGATATTCTTAATAATCAGGTCTGAGCTTCTACTCAGTATCTACAGTATGTATATTTGCATACTAGACTGCCCAGACATTTTAATCCTACTGTCACTTAATTTTTTTGTATTGCCCTTGTATGCTACATAATATTTTATCATTTTTATATTTACCTATTGTATTCGGTGTTGTCCTTGTACCTTGCATCAATACTATTAAGTCAAATTCCTAGTACACCTTAGTGCACCTGGCCAATAAAGTGAATTCTGATCATTAATCCCACAAAATGATGTCACACAGAAGCATTCCCTGTCCCTACATACCTGTGAGATTCCCTTAAAACCCATAAAAAAGGAGCTAGTGCTCAAACAAAAGGGAGGAAGAGCAACCGCAGTTTGAGTTGTTAGTGAAGCATTTAGATTATTACGGAACCTGGGAACACAGACGGTTACTCTGGGGTGGTTAGCACGACTGCACTGTGCAGAGACAGGTCTGTTCGGGGCAGCGACAGGTTTTATGTCTTGTGTTGGGAGTGTCGTTGTTCACCCTATGATTCCTTATCTCAGTGGGGGCTTATAGAAGTTCATGATATTTGAAGCAAGAATAAAAGTGTTTTTGACAATTTATTTCAGGATCCTAGTCACTAGCAAAAAGTGGAGTCATGACCACAGTTAATTTACGTTGCTGCTTGTTTTTCTTTTTAATTTTGCTAGAACTATGTGATTAAGTTTGTATCACTGACACATGTCCTGGCCTTTTTGAAAAATTAAAAAGACCAAACTTTTAATGTAAATATTAATATTGTTGTTTTATTGTTTTTTTCATTCTTTCCAGCCAGTAACAGTGTTTTACACCAGATGATAACATCAAGGAAGCTTCCTAAACTGCTGATAAAACTAAAAACACCAAGTGCTCAGACAAGGACACAATTAAAGTATGTATACACACACATATATGTATTGTAAACAAGAAAACAATTATAAAGGTTTGGGGAGTCCACAGTGTATATTGTCACTGCCAGCACAGTATGGTCACAAGTAATCATAAAAGACTGAGTCATATCAGACTGACCTGTTGAGTTATGGGCTCATTCTTAAAAGAGGCGGGACAGGAAGGGAAATGAGGTCAGTACAGGGGAGTGGTCTGGAGCCAGAAGTGGGTGGGGTTTTTTAAGTAGTCTTCCCTTCTGAAGGTCGGTAGTTAAGGGAGAAAAGACATTAGTGCTGTTCATCAACCCCAGTCCCTGTTGCTTACCCTGATCTAAGCCCTTAGACTGTCTCCTATACATACATACTATTATATTGTACTTATTATGGTAATAAACATGAGGACACACGTAGCAAAGAATATTCAAGGGAGAAAACAATTCACCACTTACTGGAAGTCATTTTGATAACATTTTGTATTTAAATTTGTATATGAATATTTTCTACATTTATGTTTTTATATATGAAGTAGGCTAAAGGTTTTATCTATCTATCTATCTATCATATGTTTTCCATATCTATCTATCTATCTATCTATCTATCATATAATGTTTTCCATATCTATCTATCTATCTATCTATCTATCTATCTATCTATCTATCTATCTATCTATCTATCTATCTATCTATCTATCTATCTATCTATCTATCTATCTATCTATCTATCTATCTATGTGTGTATATATGGGAGGCATTATAAAGCAAAGTGTTCCTTTGTTGTGCAGATGAAGTTTATAATTAAATTTTTCAGATTAGCTGTTTATGGAATGTGGTTTCTATCACTGTTCAGTGGGTGTTAAAATATTTATGTATATAATATATAAATTGTGTTTCTAGAATTTCTGTTTTACTGTATGTAGCTGTGTTTTCCCAAAACTACCAAAGTTCTGCAGCTTCAACTCAAAAAATGGGATTCAACAAAAGCCTGACGCGCAGAAATGATTCCACAGACAAAATATCTTCGTTTTTAAAAGTTTAGTTAAGTTTTAAAGTAAAACAGTTCACAAAAAAAAGGAAAATTAAAATAGCAAAAAAGGAAAAATTAATGTTAAGAAAAGTTCAATTCTAAGCTTAATCTTGTTACATCTCAAATCGTTCCTATTTACTTAACATTTCTGAACCATTTCAAAACGGCCAGAAAACTGTATGCTTATCCCATTTCTAAGTTTAAAATGAGTCTTTCAAGTCCCTCTTTACTGAGACCTGTTCTAAACAAACTGAGCTTATTATCGCACTGTTACTCAGATATAGTAAGAAGGTTCTCTCTCTTGCTAACTTATAGGGGGAAAAGACTGTACCATAAGCTATGACTATGAAAGACATTAATATTCGATTCAAATTAAGCAAACATCAATATGAGTTTAACTCAAAACTTTAACTTTCTAAGATTGGCTCTTACACTGTAGATGTAAAATAAGTTTGTTTTTGTTCATAGCTGCAGTTTTGGAAAACTCATCCACTTTTGGACAGTTTTACATGATTACATTCTATAACTAATGTGTGTGTGTGTGACATTTGTAACGTAAAGGGTATGTAAATCTTTCTAGTGTAGCCACTATGGATGTAGTTGTAGACAAGATCATGTACATCTCATATTTTCTAAGACAAACCCAAACACAATTCACTTTTGAGGCTTCTGAACATATCACAGCACTTTTCACCTTCATTTTGATTGTATTTGTAAACTTTTGATATCATGACCCTGATATATTGGCCATTAACTCTGCAATGTGTTTTTAAAGAGCAAGTGTAATGGTCAATTAATAAATGACATTTGCAACACTAGATTTGTATAAGACAGAAAGCTTGTAGATAATGGCATCAGGTCTTTGATTTCATTGTAATAAAAGCCATGAGTCTGTGGTGGGTAAGTCTTCCAAAGCTGGCCTGATACCTGTAACTGATGCTCTGTTTGTCAAATTATTATTTTGTTATTTTTTATTAAGGATTCATAAAAGTTGGAATAATTCAATTTCCCAAGGAGGATTATTTTTAATCATCAGTGCCACAAATGAATGATAAATTAAAATGATCCTGTTACCTGCTTGTTCATCTTGCACACACAAGATCTTTTATTATCTGAAAAGTTGTACCAATTATCAGTTGCTTATAGAATATGGGGTTGCTTACAGGAAGACATTCATATTAAAAGTTGAAATTCAACATGATATACATAAGTGAAGAAAGTGTTATGGGCTTTCTCTGTTAATACTCTTACATTTTACTTACAAAAGTTGCATTTTCTTTCTTAATTTTTAACAGCCTTCTTCCTGATAACTTAGTGGGTGCTACATGTTGGATTCATTTATTGGTGTTATACAGACAAGTTCTTGCTGATGCACTACTGAGAGATCGATTCAGCATCCAGAGTGCAGGTAAAAAGAAACTATTCAGCGTAATCCGGACATTTGACAATCTACTACTACCTATTATGTCAATGTTTAATATGCTATCTGCTTGATGTGATTTACACTTTGTAATTTGTACTTTTTTTAGGCACTTTGGATAAAAGCATCTGCTAAATGAGTAAATATAAAGGTTAAAACTACAACACATTATAGTAGTTATTGTAGTAAGTAACATAAAGTTAGCTGGCCACAATGAAATTTAAGGAAAATTACTTTGATTTATTCTATACTAGCTGAAATACCCAGCATTGCCCAGGAGGAAAATAAAGTTTTTTTTTTTAATTGTTTGAGAAAAATACACAAAAAAAAACACACAACTTTAAAAATAAATTAACAAACAATGAAGATTCACTAATGTGCTTGTCTCATCATGAAATCTTCTGAATCATGAGGACTTGGCACTTGAAATTTGGAATGTAGGTTACCTTTGGCCCATAGGTACTTAGCTACTTGCTAAGAAATGGTTTTAAAAATTTCGTGGTCCAAGCGCGTTTTGTCTGTATGTCTGTTCGCTTTTCATGAGAGAATTACTTAACGGATTTAGATCTGGTTGTTTTCTATAATTTGCTTGAACTTTCCAGTTGATTTTGTGACTTCTCTCATCACGCTAAGTACCATAGTTCGCTTGCGGTACCGATGTATTTATGCATATCTAACAGAGTGGCTGTGGGCCGAGAGCAGGGGGGCAGGGCCTTCCTCATTCCCTCGCCAACCTCTGTTCGAGTTGGTCTACGTCTCACCTTGTGTTGCAGTGCACCCTGCCTCTGCTTAGCTAGCGATACCTGTTTGTTCAACAGACATTATCATCTGCAGCAGGCCTGGCCTTAGGCATAGGCGAAGCAGGCGACCGCCTAGTGCCCCGGTGTCCAGGGGGCCCCGGATCGACGGCGGCCAGGCCCGCCCCTCCCCTCGCATGTTTAAATCACGTGGGCCAGCGGGGGCGTGTCCGCGTGGGTGGCTGTCTATAAAAGCGGAGCGGTTTGAGTCAAGATCTCTAGGGGTCGAACGTTCACATCAGTGAATCAGCCCTCATCATCATTCATCGAAGAAGAAAGAAGAAGTCAAGATCTCATAAATCCTTCCACCTCGTCAGTGGCAGCAGGTGGCACGGGAGCGGGAAGACAGAACCACAATCTGAGTTGCGAGAACGAACAAAACCTAAAAAAAATTATCATTTCTCAAACATTCCAAAAGTTTCAAATATCCCAAAAAATGAAAAAGGACAAAAAAACTAAAAAAAGAAAAAATACAAAAAAACTAAGCTGGGCTTAGCTACATACCGCCACGTGGTGCCCAATGGAAACAGTTCAGACTGGCTAAATTGTAGCAGCTAACTACTCCGGGCGAAAAAGGGATGCAGGGTGATGACCTCGTAATGTTACAAGAAAATGTCTCCTTGGTCTAATTTTCACGCATTTCGCAGAGCTTCCAGGGGGGCTCCGCCCCCTCAGGGGGCCCCTGGACCCCCCCTTTGCCTAGGCCCCCATAATACTTAAGACCGGGCCTGTCTACAGATTGTTAAGGAGTAACGTTTGACATTTTTGAGAGACAGATCAGAGCTACGTGTGTTTTACAAGGTAGCTGCTGATTTCCAGAGACATCACGGGCATGTGCTTTTCTCCCCACGCAGGGAACGCTTTCCCGTCAGAGCTGAACACGATCAGATAAAGTGCCAACGTCTATTTATTTTTAAAAAGTTTGTCCTGTTTCATTAAGTTAATGTATGTGTGTGTATATGTATGTATGTTTCAGCATCACTTCCGAACGAATGAACTGATTTTCATGACACTTGATACATGTTTCTCATTGGTTGATTTAAAATACTGTAGGGTGAAATCAAGAGTAGAGTGGGGGTGATCTTGCGGTCTTGTATGTTTGTTATCATCCAGTTGATGCACAGAACCGGCCAACTCTAGTTAATTTCAAAAGCAACAGGGGTGCGGTGGCGCTTAAATATGAAGAATGCTGGCAGTCACCTCCAGTTCGCCCTCTGGTGGTCATTTTGAGTGTTTATATATGTACTGTGTGTATATATATATATAATATATATATATATATATAATATATATATATATATATATAAATAAAAGTCAATGTATATATATAGGGGCAGCATGGTCAATGTTATTGATATAAATCAGAAAACGTAACGGTCCCAGGACAGATTCCTGAGGGATTCCACTGATGTCCTCATTCTCCTCTTATCTGCCCTCTTTGTCTTTTAACCAACTAGAGATCCAGTTTTGTAGGTTACCTCTGATACCTACAGCTTCCAGTTTCAGACTGAATTAAATTAAGAATTAATATATTTGAAATCACATATTAATCAGATGGGGGTGGCACGGTGGCGCAGTGGGTAGCGCTGCTGCCTCGCAGTAAGGAGACCCGGGTTCACTTCCCGGGTCCTCCCTGCGTGGAGTTTGCATGTTCTCCCCGTGTCTGCGTGGGTTTCCTCCCACAGTCCAAAGACATGCCAGTTAGGTGGATTGGCAATTCTAAATTGGCCCTAGTGTGTGCTTGGTGTGTGGGTGTGTTTGTGTGTGTCCTGCAGTGGGTTGGTTCCTGCCTTGTGCCCTGTGTTGGCTGGGATTGGCTCCAGCAGACCCCCGTGACCCTGTGTTCGGATTCAGCGGGTTAGAAAATGGATGGATGTACAGTATATATATATATATATATATATATATATATATATATATATATATATATATATATATATATATATATATATATATATATATATAATAAGCAGTATGGTGATGAAAGAGTATGTGTTTATACAAAATATATTCCATAAGCATGCAGTTATCAGCAGTAATAGTTCCAACATTGCAAAGCAACAGACTGTATGTTGTAGCACTTGAACTATACTGTACTTGGATTTGCTTGGTCTTGGGATGAAAAAACCATTGCAGTTGCGCACCACCAGGAGGTGCACCAGCCACCCCAACACAGACAGATGTGAAACACAAGTGGAAGTACACGCTTTTATTTTTCTACTTCTTTCTCTTGTGGGAGATGCCCTCCCGCGTTTTCCAAATGTACAGCACGGTCAAGAAGCACAGAGTACACTTCTCTTCTTTCTGTCTTTTCCTCCACTTCTCCTAGTAATCTTTGTTTTCACCCACCCGACTCTGGCTCCTTTTATATGGCACCCGGAAGTGCTCCAGTGCCCTGGTTTCATTCATCCATCTATCCATCCATCCATTCATCTTCCTAACCCGGTCATCATACTGGTCAGTGCTGCTGTCCACAAGGCCTGTCAATTGCTTCTGCCCCGGCCTTCATTTCCATGCGTAGAACAGAGCATGTACATTAGCATAACCACAGCATTAATATAAATATTGGCAATAAAATTTTATTAACAAATTGAAATTTGGGAACATTATAGGAAAAAGAAAATTAGTTGTTTTTTTTTTTTTAAATCAGTCAAAGCATTTTTGAGATTTCTGGGTATTTAGTTTTTCTATTGTTTTTACTCTTAAATATCGATACAGTATATCAAAATGTCATTTCTGAGTGGATACCAACTGATGTAGATGTACAATCCTGCCCAATTTATTTCACCTTTTTAACTGAACAAGAAATAGTGTTTTTGTTGATGAGTGAGTGAGTGAGTCAGTCAACAGTGCATTTTTATATGTGTGCCTTTTAAATGGAAAAGTGACAGTTATTTGTGAACCCGCGGTGCTTATAATCACTTGACTATTTTCAGTCATCCGCCTTTGCTTTACTGGAGGGACATTAACTACAACATACTCAGTTGAACTACATTTAAGTGGGTGTCTTTACTAACTAAGGTATAATATCTTATTATGCATTTGTTTGTTTCTTAGTTTTGCAACTGGTGTTCTTCTGCCCTCCAGAACTGTACATTTTATACAAGCTTGATTTTTCTTCCAATATTGTGACTATGATTTAAATTTATGTCTCTTTTTATTTACACAGATTTGATTTGCAGCCCACTGTTAGCAACATTTCCTCTGACTGTAGAACAAACTGACTTGATGGATGCTCTCAGGGTTTGTTTTTTTAACGTTTATCAATTTTTGAAACAAGCACCTGTTAAAGTTATAGGTCTTCATTACGTGACTAAGCCAATCATTTAAATTTGCACCACAAGACATTCTTGAACTTGTTTAATTCAATCATGGGTCATGGAGTACCAGAGCACTGATCGAGTTTGGGCATGATTTTTAATGCTATTTTTCCTTTTAACTCTTATTTACTGAATAATACACAGAAAGTAAAATGGAAAATGAATAAACTGTGGAAACCAGATGTGCTCTAGCTGCACCAACCCTGACAGGCAGAGAGACACGAGTTTGCCACACAACACACATTTATTCATGTGGGAAACACTTTTCCCTTACTCCCCACAGCAGCACAGTACAAACACTAAAATAGAACAGTCCCTTCTTCTTCTCTCCTTGCCATCTGTCTCCACTCCTTCTCCTCCTCTTTGCAACCTTTGTCCTTTTTCCTCCCGACTCTGGCTGTCGGAATGGAGTGAGGCGGCTCCTTTTAAGCCAACCCTGGGAGTCTTGCAGGTGGCTCATTAATCAGACCTGGAATCACCCCCAAGTGTGGTGAAAGCCCCCTGTAGGGCTCTACAGCTCCTCCTGGCAGCCCCTACGGAACCCAACAGGGCTGCACCAAACTCCAACTCCCAGCATGCCCTGCAGGAATCCATGGTACCACAGCTGCCCAGAAGAGCTGCCCTCTAGCATCCCAGGGAAGGTAGTGCCATGCCAATACTCTCTCTCGTTACAAAACATTTGAAAAATTATTAGACATTTAATAGGTAATACCACTTTCTGCATTTCTTATGATTTCCTGCAAACATATCTATAAAATCTTGCCCCTGTGCTACAGTAGTTTAGGCCGTACAGGACCACTGCCTTTTAGTTTACTGCGGTCAGTACAGCCTGGTGCCTGAGGGATTGTGTTGTAGCTAATTGCATCCACATTTTCATTTTCTGCATTTATATCAAGTCTGCCATACTGTCACTGCCATACTGCCACTGTCTGAGTATACCAAGAACTTAAAAGTGTTGCCTGAGTAAAGTAGCCGAAGCAGAAGTCGAGGTCTATTGACAGTCCAGTGGTACATTGGAAATTTGAATTATTTAACAGTCTTAATGAGGCTTTTGTTGAAGTTTGCAGTCAGAAATAATGCACATATTCAAAAAGTTGTAGTTTCAGCTTTCAGTACCTTATCAATGACACTGGCCGGTGCTGACGTGCTTGCATCGCTTGTGTGTTAGCGGTGGTTGGAAAAGTAAAAAGGATGCCATTTTCCAGATGTGCTTGCCTCGCTTCCATATTAGCAGCTATGCGAGTGACTCTTTGGAGGTTTCGTTTTGCTGACACTTTCGGCCTCGCTTCTGTATTAGGGGCTAAGCAAGTTCTCATTTCCTCGGAGGTGCAGCCCTTACCCCGACTCCACCTCTCACTTCATTATAATTAAATATCTTATTGGTGCTTTTACTTTGTGTCCTAAGCGTCTGTCTGTTGGGGTGAAAGGGGCAACAGCGACCCCTAGCGTTCACACTATATATCTTCTTATATAATATGTTACCGTGGCTTTCCATTTCTCTGCTAAGGATTTTAAATCATCTGTAACTCGCAAACTGTTTGACCTACTAACCTGAAATTTGGTACACATATACTACGTGACGTCTACTATCCGCTTTCAGGGTGATGATTGACTTCCAAGGTTATTCCTCTTTTTATTTTATTTTATTGTAGAATCAACTCTCTACAGTGGCCAGCAGGGTAGCCGTGTGGTGCATGCGTATAGGTGCCGTTCTCATTCCCTACCACCTTCGCCATCACTTCCCCTACCTCTTCATATCTTAAATCATTCTTGAGGCAGATTGAACACTTAAGTGGCAGTTTAAGTGAAACATTAAGGAAAACATACAAAGTAATTGCAACGCAAACACTGACTTAATCAGTTTTAACGCGAAAAGATGCCGATGGAAGAAGGGAATAAGCGGACCACTAGAGTGGAGAAAAGAAGAACTGCTCATGAAGCAGCAAGCGCATCAACCTCTGAGCAAACGAATGCTATATATATATATATATATATATTTTTTAGCAGGTAGACATGGTTAAATCACCCAACACATGTTTATTTACACAACTAATATTTACAACAGTGCACACAACCCCAGACCTCCCCCAAAGTCCAGGCCTCACAATGCTTCTCTCTTCTCTTCAGGCCACCTCCACTCCTCTCCTTTAAGACCTCGTCAACTCCAGCCCACGAATGGAGGGAGGCGGCCCCTTTTATCCCCACCCGGATGTGCTCTGGGTGCCTCCTGTTTAGCTTCCTCTGCCACTCCCCAGTGTGGCAGAAGTATCGGCTGCGCATCCGGAAGCATTCCAGGTGTCCCTGGTCTTCTTCCCCCCAGCACTTCCGGGCATGACGGAAGTGCTGACATCCAGAGCTCCTCAGGCATTCGGGCGCCCCCTGGCGGTGACCACGGGCCCCTATAGGGTTGAGCTTCTGGTCTGGAGGAGGCGTAAGCCCCACTCAGGTCCTCCTGGGTGTCCCGGCTGGGTACCACCCCCAGCCACTCACCACAATATATTTAGATATATATATATATATATATATATCCATCTATATATCTATCTATACACTTTTACCCAGCTCGCTCTGTTTCCACCCGCTATTCCTCTCACCTCCCCAAGAAAAACCAAATTCATTTGAGTAGTAACGGCACGCTATACCTTTATTGGTAGTAAATCGCACCAATCACATCTCTTTCTGTTCCTGCTTTCCCAAAGTTGTGTCACTGAGGTTAACTACTAAGTTTACTATTATACCCAACTAGGAGGGCGCTGCATAACATACTACACTTTTTTCTTCTTACTTTTAAAAACAGCTCAAAATACTGAATATATATTTCAGTTTTAACTCAACGACATAATTTGCAACAGTATTTTAATTTCCGAATAAATAATATTAGCCCAAATGAGCGATAGAATTGCTGATCTGGCAGCACTGCTGAGGTCCCTAATTATGCTGCACTATTACCTGCATAATTACAGAGTAACTAGGTGTTGGTATCTTGTATTTATACTGTGTAATGCTATAATTAAGTACTCCATTGTAATTGTTATTGGACAATTTTTATAAGTACATATGTATATAAATTGTTGGATAACAATTACAATGGAGTGCTTAACCACACCATTAAATTGTGCTACACAGTAAGTACAAGGTAATAACACCTAGTTACTCTGTAATTATACAGGAAATTACATGGTGGGTACAGCGTATTAATGATACCAACATTTGAATCTCCTTAGAGTTACATTTTTTTTCTCAAAAATTGGGAGTGTTCTCCTCTCAACTTTCTTGTATATTCAGATATGGGGATGGATATTTGAGGAGTAAACCGCAAGACCATGATTATATTTTTATATCATGTACATTAAAGAACCTTCAACATCAAATCTAATTAATTATATATTGAACAGTTATTATAAAAGTAAAGTTGAACAAATTGGACTCTGCTGCTGTATGAATAAAAAAAAAAAAGAGTATGTGTTCAGCTAAAGTACCACTTCCGACTGATGGATTTGGCCCAAAAGCTAATACGGATCTACAATTTTGGTGTAACAACCACATGGCAAATTTCATCCATCTGTTCCATTGCGTTTTTGAGTTATCGTGCTTACACATGCACACACACAGTCACACACACACACACAAGCATAATTTAAAAAAAAAAAAAAGACTCAGGCAGGTCTAAAACGTCAAGATTCATCAAAATCGCGAGGTCATATTTTTCGATGATTACTATACTTTTTCTATACTTCGTATACCAGAAGGTAGAAAACATTAAAAAGCTTGCATTTTTTGGCTTGAAAAATGGCATTTTTATTAAATCTCATCTTTCTACTGTAAAACGTGCAAAATACTAAAATACAAAGTCAGACATGCAGAAAGTATAATAATTGGTACAAATAAATAATAAAAATAATAATAATAATAATATGAACTGCACATGTACGAGTGACGCGAAGGTCACTTTTGGATTCATCCGAATCATTTTCGGTTTCGCTGACCGTTTCAGTCTCACTGCCTGAAGACAGATTCACTTCGTCATCGCTGCTGATGAGAGGCTCCATTATGAGACCAGGAGAAGACACGTCTACACCGTTAACACTCGGGCCTGACACATAAGTCGTGCCCAGGCCGTTGCCCACGTAGCGCTCAACACTTTTAGCACACTTTTTACATCCCAAGTGAGTTCAAGTCTAATGCTTAGGAGGCTAAAATGAGATATTGTTAGACATTAATGAAACAGTTATCAATCTATACGCTAATTATTACTGTGCATTACAACATGGTTTTGGTTCTGTTTCAACTTACGTTACCTTTCATTTTGGGTGCTTTATTTTAAAAATACTAACATATTAGGACACAGTCATTTACTGTAAATGTTTGCTTTTATTGTTTAGAGTGTTTGGTCTGAAAAGGAATTGAGTTTGAAGAGATCAGAAAAGGTATGAAATGTCATTTCTTTAATTTTCCGTCATTCAGAGTAAAATATTTCAGTGACACTTAACTGTATGACAATTTAGTCATTGTTTTCTTTTTCACTTCTGACTTGCATTTACAATCCATTTTTGAAGACAGAATCCGTGTACATCGTTGTGTTTTAATGGAATGTTTGTATTATTTTACAGAGAGACCATGAGCTTTTGAAGTCAGAATTTGCTGCTCTGTATCTCAACAGCATTTATCCCCTTCTTCACTCCCGATCCCTGCCCACGGCCAAATGGGCAGATGATGATGTTGAAGCTACTCGGTGGAAGGTTATCGCAGAGTTTTTGAGACTTAACAAAGAAAAACGCAGTTCTCTGTTTTATTTGCTCTCTCCAGACTCCACCCAAGAGGCTTTTGACATATCCGAGATAACTTATGATTTTCTCAGTATGGGAAGAGAGGCGTCTGCAATAGCATGAATAAAATCTGGGATACGCAGAGCCATTTGGCAAAGGTCTGATTAGAAGCTGAAGTTATTTGTGCTTTTTGAAGAAATGATAATTGCATCAGCAACCCTTTTTTTTTTTTTACTCAACATATTTATAAATGAACAGTGTGAATAATTGAATTGCTCACGCGTGTTGCACAAATGAAAATATGTACATATGTGAATTTATATTTGTTGCATTTCATTTCCTTTGATATCGGCATCTTGGTAAATTAAAGATTTTCTTGTTATTTTTCTACACTTGATACTTTTCATTTTTTGCTTTGCCTCACGTGTCCTTGTATTATTTTGTAATGGTTCAGATTAGATAGATCTGCTATGGATTTCATTTTTCATCATTGTCTTCCACTGGCTTTAATAACCAAGGAGAAAGATACCAGTTAACACTCCCTTTTAAGGCCCTCTGGCCCTCCAGTTGAGAATTACAGTGCCAGTCTATAGCAAAACTGATACAGGAATACTTTCATAAAGCAACTACAGAATATTTTCAGTTTTATTTATTTAAAAACTATTTGAGGTGATTTAAAGACAACCTTCAAAATTGGAATGGTGAGCACAGTGTGATGGACCCCCAGGGAGCCACAGCCCTAAGTTTAAAAAACTTTTGTTAGGTCAGCTAGCTCTGTATGAGTGTGAGTTTGAGTGTGTGTGTGTGTGAATAGGCTCTGGGAATTTGGATTAAGCAGGTTGGAGAACGTTACATTGCATTTACAATAATTTGATTTCCTACACAGAAGTAAGTACATGTACAGTGTGAAAAGACTGGACAGACACAGCAAGAGGTTTGGGGGCAGCCGTTTTGTATATTTGAATTAGGCTGCCAAAATTGAAAGGTCGGTTCCATAGAACACGTCAACAGATTTCAGTTTAACAATAATGGGAAAAGATGACGGTTTTAAAGCCGGGCAGGGGAAGTGATGTCATCGGGGCAGGAACCGGAAATGACGTCCTCGGGACAGGACAGGACGTGACGTCAGCAGCCCCAGAACCGGAAGTGCCGTCACTGGACCCGGAAAAACAGAAGTGACGTCCTCGAGTCCAAGCTAAATTTCCTGTGGTTGGTCTGCCAATGAAAAAGAGGGAGGATTAGTGCACCCTGCCACCCCCTGGTCCGGCAGGGAAGTATCCTTTTTTGAGCTTTCTTGAGCTGCCTCCCATGCGCACGTGTGTGACAACAGTAAAGCCGGCAACAATTTTACATACTGCACAAAGCACTAGTCTGTCCAGTAATGATCAAACTCAAAAACACATAGTGATCAACCAATAAAGAACTGCAATTAAACATAAAATAACCAACTGACCTTTATGTATTGCAGCACTGAAACAAGGAAAAGATTAAAAAAATAAGCATGTTGAAGAAAGGAAAACCCACAGATCTTGAATAATACAGAAGACCACATCCTTCATTTGGCACTCTTAACACAAAATAGAAAAATAAAAAGTTCAAGCAAGTAGCCAAAATGTGTTAAGTAATTAACATCATCAAATTAGGAGGCGATAAAGAAACATCCATCCATCCTCCAATCCGCTATATTCTAACTACAGGGTCACGAGGGTCTGCTGGAGCCAATCCCAGCCAACACAGGGAGTAAGGTAGGAAACAAACCCTGGGCGGGGCACCAGCCCACCGCAAGATACACACACACACACACACACACACACTAGGGACAATTTAGAATCGCCAATGCACCTAACCTGCATGTCTTTGGACTGTGGAGGAAACCGGAGTACCCGGAGGAAACCCGCACGGACACGGGGAGAACATGCAAACTCCACGTTGTGAGGACACGGGAAGCGAACCCAAGTCTCCTTACTGTGAGGAGGCAGCACTATCACTGCACCACCATGCCGCCCATAAAGAAACACATATATATATGCAGCATATACAGTATACATTGTAGAAGATGGGCCACAGACACACAGACACCGTATGTCCAAAATGCACAAGTTTTATTTCTAATGGTTCTGCACACAACACAGTGCTCCAGCACAATATTCAGTCCTCCTCTCCCTTTCGCCGCCTTTACTCCTCTCCTCCTAAGCTTCGTCCCGTGGTATAGCGGGTCCACAGCTCGCTTAGCAAAGGCCATTTTAAATAAATCACTGCTCTCGTGGCGGCTTAGCGAGGGGGCATTGGGCCATAGCAAGCCGCGGGGTGATCTGTGACGTGGGCGTTTCTCACCGAGTGCACAGATGAGGGACTGCCCACATCCGTGATTGCTCCCGTGGCTAATATGCTACAGCTGCTATGGCCCCTCGCATTATAAAAAAGAAGCGCGAGTTGGATGGAGAAAGATCAGAGAAAAAAAACGGAAAGAGAGAAAGTGAAGGATGGAGATTACAGGAAGCGAGCGAGCAAATCGGTGCAGCAGGAAGTGGGCGGGCGAGCGAGTGAGTGAACGCTCGTAGGCAGCTGAAGGCAGCCTGGGTGTTTGGCCAACACCTGGGAGAAGTTGTGGTCACTCTCGCAGAGTTTGTTTTGAAGGGCGGGAGTGACCGGGAAGGTGCAGGACTCTCCGCGGAAGGTAGCGGGAGTCGGGACTTGGGACGTGGTGTTCCCTGTGTGAGAGCCTTGGTCACAGTGGAATTCCCAAGTCACTGTCAGGGGGAGCCGACCGGAGCCAAGGATCAGAAAGGCGACTGACAGTAGCAGCAGGAGTAGGCAGAAGGTCGGCTGCAGTGAGAGCGTCTCGCCTGTTGCAGGCCCGGATGGGAGAAGCTAACAGGGAAGAAGCACCGGATTTGTCATTTGTTTTTAAAGACTGCTTCCTAAGAAACATTTTAACCTCTGGTTTTAAAGGATTGTTTTTTTCTATTTATTGGTTTTAACCTCCACATTTCTTTAATGGGATTATTTATTTATGGAATTATGAAAGCACTGCACTTTATTTATTTGAACACTGATTTGTTGACTATTTTAATAAAAGCACTTTTGCACTTTTTTTATACCATCCCCTTGCTCAATTGTTTATTGCCTCCACTGACTAGCCCACTCGGTAACATTATCGACGGTGTTGGGTTCAAAGGCTTCCGAATAGTGATGGGAGCGTGCAGCCAGAACCCGCATCGTCACACGTCCTCCTCCTCCCGACTCTCGCTTTTGAATGGAGTGAGGTGGCCTCCTTTATAGTGCACCCGGCAGTACTCCAGGTGTCCCTAGATTAACATCCGGTAGCACTTATGGGTGTGGCGGAATTGCTGCATGTCCAGACTCTGGAGCTGTCCTGGTGCCGCCTGGCGTTGGCTACGGACCCTCACCAGGGTGAGCTTCTAAGCTCTAATTACGTGGCCCCGATGTAAACCAAGGGGGCTGCCCTCTTGTGTCCCAGGGGAGGTACTTCTGGTAGTATGCCCATTCCCTCAGTCTTCTCCTGAAAAGGGCGTCCCGGGCAGGATCCAGGCCGTCCATCACAATATATATATATATATATACATATATATATAGTCACAAGCACAACAAAGAGTCATCGCAAAGGTTTGGGGCAGCCACCCGTAAAATGTTTCCTGGCTGCAAAATTGGTTAATTGGTATGATTCCAAAACAGAACTGAATTGCTGCCTTAAAATGGCAGATCTGAAATACAAACAGAGGAAGTGATGTAATCAGGGCCAGAACTGGAAGTGGCGTCATCGATGGCGCCAGAACCGGGCAGGATTTCCCAAGAATGGTCTGTAAGAGAAGGAGAAAAACAATTAGTGCACCCTGCCGCCCCCTGGTCAGGCATGGAATTACTATTATTCAGGACCTTTAGTTGTCTCCTAATTGCACGTGTGTGAAAAAATATATACGTACAGTGATCCCTCGCTATATCACGCTTCGACTTTCGCGGCTTCACTCTATCGCGATTTTTTCTCATACACGCTTACGTCACTACGCATGTGCTTTCTGAGAACTTTTATCTAAGCCCCACGATGGCTCCTAAACGTGCTGCTTTTTCTAAGCCTTCTGACAATAAAACTAAGCGCCGGAGGAAGATGCTTACTTTCCAGGTGAAGGTGAAACTCTTGGATATGATCAAAGATGGCAATACCCTACAAAAGCCTCCTCACGCATATGAAAAGACAGCAACAGCAACTTTCTATCAAGATGTTCTTCAGCCGCGCACCCAGACACCAACTGCCTACTCCTAGTACTCCTTCGGGGGAAAAAGACAACGACGCACCTGCTGAAGATACTGCAGCACCACCTGAAGACTCTCCTACTGAGGTCGTACCTTCATAGGTTAGTGGTTGTGTGCAATTAAATGTACAGTACAATAATCTACTATAGAAAAGCGGTCGGGATTGTCCTTCCGTCCCGTGAGTGCAAAGCGTAGCGCTATTCCGCTTATCACAGACTTACTACTTGCGGCTTGAGGTACGAAGTGACATGATGTGAGCAGAGTTCTGGTGCTCCTTGCTTTTGTGTGCGATGCGCTGGAAAAATAGACAAAATGATGTCTCTGGAAATAATTAATGTTGATGGAGTACAAATGCCTCACCGCGTAGTAAATATCAGGGGAGATGGTGCTTGCTTCTTCTCATCTATAGCTTATTTAGTGCATGAAACTCCGTCTTTAGCGGTACAGATTCGGGCTGACATTGTACGACTCGAGGGGATAAAAAAACGTAGGTTTTCGGGAGATGTTATGAATGGGCACTTTGATGTTCTCATTCCCTACACTTACATGCCTGATGTACACATGGAGCGCACAAAAATTGAGAATAAAAGTCGGTCGCCTTAAAAGGTGGGTGAGCCTAGTAATAATATGATATTTGTAACGTCTAATATGTCTTATTTTTTCTTATTTTGTCTAATATATTGGGTAATACGAGTGTAATGGTGACTAAAGTGTGTTATTTCATGTCCAGAGGGCTCTAATAATGTTAAAAAAACATATTTAGAAGGTCGTAAACAGGTTTTCTATTCTTTAACTGCGAAAATATTCGATTTATAAATAAAGGATCCTACTTCGCGAAAATTCATTTATCACGGTAGAGTATGGAACGGATAAACCGTGATAAATGAGGGAAATTTATATATATATAAATAATACGGAGCTCATCATGGGCCCCTCATGCCAGCAGCAGTAGGAGTAGAAATTTCTGTAGTGTATCCAGTGCCTTCTTTTAAATACTCGACAGCAGACAGGTGAACTGCCATTTCTCTTCTTTGGGTGCATATTTTTATTCCCTTGGCTGGGATAAAACCAGTAGGGAAATTCTTCTCACCTTATTTTTGAAGCCTCTGGATTGTGTTTTTTCTCCCCGTATTCACCCTTAGTCCCTCTTGGGTTGTGACCTTTGTGATGAACTTCTGGTGTATCCCTGAAAAGTGAGCAGAACCAAGATTATGACAAACCCTGAGATCCTATCCCACCTTTCAGACGTTTTTCTTGAGTAGGAAGACAAACCCTGACACGCTGCAGTGTATTGTAGTAGAACAGAGCGGCACATTGAGCAGTGGAAGAAGAGACAATAGCCAAGAACCATCTCCATTGTGGAGTTAGAAGGAAGATTAGTGGCAAGTACAAGTTTATTTGAGGGTCTGGTCCACTCATTAATACAGTTGCTTCACAGCTCCACTCTTTGGATGGGGGCTGACAAGAAAGTTTAGCAATGGAATATATTTATTACTAGTAATTTACTACAGAATATTTATGAAAGCCCAAAGAATAACTAGATCAGGTTGGGGAGAATGCACCGGCATAGCGCACTGCCGCATCCACCGCATGCCAAAACAACTAGGGATCCTGGTTGGCAACCCCCACGTGGTCTAGTCCCACCCTCTGGAAATGACCCTCTATCTGCCACAGCCAGATCCTCAACAATGAGGATCCTGTGCTTAAGACCAAGCTGAAAGTATACTGCTATAAAGTCTCCTATTTCCATTTTGCCTAAGTGCAACTATATGAAACAGAACTATAATGCATCAGAATAGGTACGGAGCCCCTTTTCCGTTACTGTGCGGTTGAAAGTATCTGGAGCGCACATCAAAATATTTGGTGAGCACGCGATGGCATCCCCGAAAAAAAATTAAACAATGTCCCCTAAGGAGCTCCGTATCTGGTCATCTTAAGCGAGAAACATACCTTTAGCTCTAGTGTAGTGGGTTTTGTCTGATATTTTCTTTTGAATAAAAGACCGTTAAATATAGCTGGGTAGAAAAGTTAGCTGCAGCAAGCCACTTGAAATAGTTGGCGTCTAATATTGTGCATGTCTTTTCAAACACATCTGGGCTCTTTCTCCTTTTTTAGGTGCTGTGCATTGTGGCCACATTGCTGTACGTCGTGCACGCGACGCGCTTTTCTTTCCGATGGTGCTAAGCGGTTTGAATCAACTCCCGTCGGAAGACCAGAATCTCTAGCGCCATCTGCTGGATATATGCATCTACTGCTGCAAGAAAAGATTTGCAAGTCCCAAAAGTGATGCTTTTCTATTACTAATCCCTGAACACACGCTATTACCTATGGAATGTAATGTGTGCCAAAATGAAATAGATAAAATTGCAATTATGAAATAAGTAATTGCATGCAAAGGTACAGAGCCATAGTTTGTGGAAAAAATGTATAATTAAATTAAAATAATGAAATAAATAAATTATGAAATATATATATTTTTTATTTTCTTATTGCATGTTTAATTTCAAAATGATCTTACACATTTCACATTTCCGAATTGCTGTTTTAAAGCTAGCACCATTTATTTCAAAATGCTCTTTTCGGGATGGTTTTGTCACTTGTCAATCATAAGTAAGACCAACCGGCTGGGCCTGTTCCTATTGGTTAATCCTTTGCAGTCAGTTACTATTCCCCGAATGGGGGCAGCAAGATCTTTTGCGCTAATTGCATTTAAACTTAACATTGATATGGTTAGTTTGAAAAGACAAGCGAACATTTAACACAGGATGCTATTTTGAGACAAACTGACACATTTTGGAAATGCTCAGACATTTTATATCTGCACAACCTTGAGACGGTGCGGTGTTTTGTGCTGTCTTTACATGAGTTAGTAAATTACTGAACTATTCATAAGTCTGAACCGCAGTCTTAACTATTTGAGTGGTCACCTACCAAGTAACAATTGTGGTTGATCAGCCATTCGGCAAACATTCCCCACGTCGTTTCAGTTGCGAAAAGCAAATCACAAATATGTGATACAGTACCTGGCAAATAGTTCAAGGTGTACACGACGCGTGTTTCGCCCTAATTGGGTCTCATCAGGTGTACGCACTTACGGAGAAGGGTCTAATGCAGCCCGCGATACATATGACGTCAGACACGGAAGTTACGCTTATTGGTGTGTTGTACTATTAAGGGCGTTCCGTGACTGACGTCAGAGGTATTGCGGGCCACAGTTACACTCTGTTATCACTTACGGGGATCAAACCTTGGACGTCAGTGTATGAGGCGAACCTTTTGAGACTGCACCACAGCGGCTTATTTGACAGGGTGAAGATAGGAGTATTACATTCATTGGTCTCAATCACAATCTGATTATTTTAATGGTTGCAAAGTCAAATCTAGGTAATGCATATGTACTCATGAAAAAATTCCAGCCCCGTTTTCGACCTCCCTAAGTGCGAAAATATAATTTTAATATAAAGTGTGATTATAAACAGAGATAAATAATTGTGTATCGATATTATCAATTAATAATGATGAGAAATAAAGACAAATGATATTTGACAAATATTGAGCAACTGGGCGTGGTTCTGATGACCTTTTCTTCTATCTCAGTATACGAGGAAGTCGAGGGAAGCGCACTCCCGATTTTTTTTTTCTGAAAGTGCAAGTTTATTTTCCTTTTACCGTACTTGAGATGTTCCTATTTCTTAAGAGGTCTTTAGGAGAACTCCTTACAGTTCTCCCATATAATCATGCTATAGTGCCCTCTGATGGCGGCCTATTAAAACCAATTAAAAGAAAAGGGGCTGTGACTATGGAGTGGATTGACATACAAGAGTGACATTCATTAATCCTCAATCCCACAAAACTCATCAAGTCCTTTAATCTGCTTATACTTCAGCAGTCACACATGAACTGTGCTTTAGGACAGAACACACCACCTGGTTCACACAACATACTAGGAAAATGAGAGCAAATTATCTCTTATACTTTACTAGACTTCCTCTTGAGTGTTGTAAAATTAAGACAAAATAGAAGTACAAGCTGGCAGCATCTTGATACTTAGAGGCATATTTTATTATACATCACTATGGTGAAAAGAAACTTTATATAAATACATCACTTCATCTTGTCTGCTTGCTTTACTCAGGTCTTAGGTAACATAAAGGCACAGTCTATATTCAATAGGTGGTAGAATAATTAAAAAATATTTGCTATCCTTCGCTCTATGTGTTCCTTTGGCGCCTTTCATCTGTATTTTTAAATGTGAGCATCTCTTCAATGGTGCGCCCTTCCTCGAACACATCTCCTTAAAGCCCACTTCTCAGACCCTGTCTTTACTTTCTATCTATCTATCTATCTATCTATCTATCTATATCATATAGTGCCTTTCATATCTATCTATCTATCTATTATAGTGCCTTTCATTTCTATCTATCTATCTATCTATCTATCTATCTATCTATCTATCTATCTATCTATCTATCTATCTCATATAGTGCCTTTCATTTTTATCTATCTATCTATCTATCTATCTATCTATCTATCTATCTATCTATCTATCTATCTATCTCATATAGTGCCTTTTCTATCTATCTATCTATCTATCTATCTATCTATCTATCTATCTATCTATCTATCTATCTCATATAGTGCCTTTTCTATCTATCTATCTATCTATCTATCTATCTATCTATCTATCTATCTAAGGGAAGATTTCATATTAAAATGCATGTTTTAAGAGAAAAAAACTGTACAGCTCAGAAAGGATTTTATTTGTTAGGTAACAGTTTGAACACATGAAGAAATAGAGTGCTGATGTTGAAATTATATTTTTCTTCTATGGAATTTTATCATGGGATGTTGAACTACTCAGTGTCAAACTAGAGCCAGTGTGGACGTCGTAAAAATACTTTGGTTATTTATTTTATTTGCAAAGCACTTTTCAAATTGTTACCTGTTAAGCGTGTTATCTCTTCCTAACATGCAAATATGTTTTACTGGCAAGATATATATCCATGCTTAATTACCAACATGCAATATTACACACATTTATGCACAAAAAATTAATTGTAATTAATGTGAAAAACATGTATACCCCACTTATTCTGGCAAGGGACAATGGAGATTATAAACAACGTAACAAAATATTTCTACAATAACAGTTGCTTTTGGAAGCTGGTCATCGCTGTGTCAGAAAAAAAGCAGCCCATAATTTTGGATAAAGTTAGATGATAATGATCGATAGGAGAACTGGACTCTTACTGCACTAAATATAAATCTTGCATGACTGCGAGGACTAGACACAATTAGTTCCAAAAACTTTTTGCCATTTAATATGACAATAAAAATTTTACAAAACGTATTTGTGTTCTTTAAATGATCGCCCAGTTTCGGTTTCTGCTTTTCAGTGTCGGTCGAAGCTCTCTTGGGCCCTTGGCGGAGAGGCCGTTTTTCGGTGTCCGGAGCGCGGGCTCCCCTCTGTGTACATAACAAGGCCTTACATTACGAAGCTTTAATAATGGATTGGCCGCCTTAGACTGTAACCGCTATTCCGATTTATTACCTAAATCCACCACTGTCGCTTTGTTTCCAAAGGTTCCAAGACTGCCTCTGGTCAGCCACAACCCATCAAACTGGATAAAGTGCACGGTGAACAACCGTGGAATGAACGGATGAGTAGTCGTGAAAGGATTACAAAATAATTATTTTGTTGACATCAATTTATTTTAAAGTGTTTTATTCACAACCACTTAAAATACTCTGCTTTCACCCTTTAACAGGATTCCCAGCCCTGTAGTCAGTTTCCTCCGTGACTCCTGCCTCCCCTGAGTGGAGGTCCCGTCTTTGACAGCTGTATTTTGGGGCGAGGGATTCTTGTCACCCTGATATTGTGTTCCCATGAACTGCTACCTCCTAAAAAGTCGCACGATGTGCCCCGTAGTGTTTCTTCACGTGTCATTCTCCGCTTCGTGTTTCACCGCACTGCGCACGTGCAAGCCAGGGTAGACGCCGAGCCCCGCCCTCAGTTCCGAGCTGTTTCCAAGCTCATTGGCATCGCATTTTTATTTTCTCTTTCTCTAGAGCTGCGGCTCGCTCCAGGAGAGCTTCTTCTTTCTCAAAAATTGTAAAAATAAATTATGTTGTGAATTTTGCGTACCTTTTGCTTAAATTACTTCAGTATAAAAGCTGTGCTCCAGGTGAGGCTCGAACTCACAACCTCGGCATTGCTCGCAGGGATACTGCTATATAAGTACCGCGCGCTAACCGATTGCGCCACTGGAGCTTCGCTAAATGTTGGCCGCCAAAGTGTTCTTCACTGTCTGACGCTGTATTTAAAAATGTATTTATCTTTGTATGCTGTATTTTCAAATGTTATGATTCCGTAACTGAGGCTTTCGTTTTTATTTGAAAGAACGTCACACAATTCTAGGTATTAGCATTGTTCAGCTCATCGAATAATTTCTTTGGGATAGGCCTTATGCATTTCAGTTGCGTCACATTTATAATGTTTGAATCCGCTGATGTATTCAAAACGCTGGTTAAACGATTTTGGGTTAAATTTAAAGTTCGTATATCAGATAACGGTCGATGCATGTCTACGTAGGGGCCCGTGACGTTTATCTCCGTATACGAACATTTACGGCATCAATCCGCCAGAAGTCGCTGTGTCTCCTTCATTCTGGTGGTTGCAAGCAATGCGAGCGTTTGCGAAGGCGCGGAAATCGTTAAGACACCCGATTTTATTATTGAATTACGTATTTAATTTAATCTTTTAGAACTTTATTAAAAACACAAGCATCATAAAGAACAATCCTGTGAAATAAGGGAATGAATCACGCCTTATCCGAAAGAATTCTTAAATGGGACGACCCCGATTGCCCCTTTGCTTTGAGTGAAATCATTAACGGCAGACCTGTAGTGGAGCCTGAAGGTTTGGATACCGAACACTGAATTAACATATAAGAGACAGTCTCAGAAAGATGCGTGCTTGAAAGGCGACATTTCAGAAAAACACGTAGGAATTCGGGGGTATTAGTAGGATTTACTTATTTGTTTGCATGTAAAGGTTCTTTAAGTAAAAAAAAAAAATGTATCAAGTATTTAAAATAGAGATATTATCTGTTTAAACCACCAGACTAGATGTCTTACAATGCCGGTAACAATTTAGTTAAAATCTAATGCTCCCAAGATCCTTATCAATGTAGTCTCATAAACACATGCATTTTATTTGTGTACTAAAATAAATTGACAAGCTTAATATAAAGACATCTATCCATCCATCCATCCACTATCCAACCCGCTATATCCTAACTACAGGGTCACGCGGGTTTGCTGAAGCCAATCCCACCCAACACAGGGCGCAAGGCAGTAATATGAGGACATAATTCAGTAAATTGAAGTACAGTATAATGATTACCCTTAAACATATACCCGTTATTCATATGTAACCCATCGTAGCTAACGTATGCAAATAACGCAGTGTAACTATCCAATCAATGCACGACCTTTTTTTTCCAGGGAGAGATGGACTATGGAGAACTTCTTTAGCGGGTCATGAGCCAAAGTCATAGATGGTGGAGAGCAACACAGAACACAATTCTCTTTTAATGCAAATGTAATCTCATTTGGGAGACGATTATAATTTTAAATTAAATTGGCCTTTAGCAAAGCATTAAAAAAAAAACTGTAGTCTTGTTGCAGTCTTGTTGTTTTGATTAATTTTATTCTGCCACATCTGCACATCCAATGCGTCGTCATTTTGAGGATTATTATTATTATTCTGTTGCAGCCTATGATTCCTGTCCCCATTTGGGATCTGGCGGGCCACCTGTAATAGTGATGGCTCATCTAGGACATCACTTAAGACTAAACATTAAAATTCAAAGCAATATAATCAGGTTGATAGGAAATTAACAGTCATATTCAGTCTGAGTGATTTGTTTTGTTTGAAAAAATCACCATTAACTCCCCCCCAGGATATTGAAACCCAAGGCAACTGCCAGCTTCGTGTAAATGGTAGTGTTGGTGCTGGCTCTAACCAATGTGCCTTTGTCCCTCTCACTAACTCTGTTTTGAAGTACCAACATCCATTCATCCATTATCCAATCCGTTATGTCCTAACTACTGGGTCATGGGGGTCTGCTGGAGCCAATCTCAACCAACACAGGGCGCAAGGCAGAAAACAAACCCCAGGCAGGGTGCCAACCCATCACAGGGCACACATATCAGGGACAATTTAGGATCACCAATCCACCTAACCTGCATGTCTTTGGACTGTGGGAGGAAACCCACGCAGACACGGGGAGAACATGCAAACATGCAGGGAGGACCTGGGAAGCAAACTCGGGTCTTCTAACTACGAGGCAGTAGCACTACCCACTGTGCCACTCTGCCACCCAGTACCAACATTATTGGTTTATTTATTTATCCATCCATCCATTTTCTAACCCGCTGAATCCGAATACAGGGTCACGGGGGTCTGCCGGAGCCAATCCCAGCCAACATAGGGCACAAGGCAGGAACCATGTATTTAATAATTTTTAATTGTTAGGTACTGAACTCATATTAGATTAAGAGAGTGAGTGAGTGTGTGAGTGTGTGTTCCCCTTTTATATGCTAGGGAGCAGTTGCAGGTGTGATTGCCTGATGGTCGCTCCAGGCTGAAATTAAGACAATCAAACCGCGGGCACGTGCCAGTGGGGCAATGTACTGACGGCTGATCTCTTTCGCCTGTTCCATTCCCCAGCGTGAGTAAATCCAATTATCTACTTATTTAATATGGTCACTTTTTTTTATGAGCCGCTATACTACATTTTCTTTCATTATGAGAACTGGCTAGCCATTAAATGTTCACTGGGAGCTTGAGACTCTCACGCACAAAGTTTAAGGGACTCTTAACTCCACAGACCTCTGATTTTTCAAGATCCTCTGTTTCCATATCTTTCTGTCCTCGTCATCTTGCTCTGTCACCCCCATCACCTGCATGTCCTCTCTCACCACATCCATAAACCTCCTCTTAGGCCTTCCTCTTCTCTCACCTGGCAGCTCTATCTTTAATATCCTTCTCCCAATATCTACAGCATTTCTCCACTGCACATGTCCAAACCAACACAATCTTGTCTCTCTGAGTTTGTCTCCAAACTGTTCCACCTGAGCTGACCCTCTAATGTCCTCATTTCTAATCCTGTCCATCCTCGTCATACCCAATGCCAATCTTAGTATCTTTAACTCTGTCACCTCCAGCTCTGTCTCCTGTGCCACCGTCTCTAACCCATATAACATAGCTGGTCTCACTACCGTCCTGTAGACCTTCCCTGTCACTCTTGCTGATACCCGTCTGTCACAAATCACTCCTGACACTCTTCTCTACCCACTCCACCCTGCCTGCACTCTCTTCTTCACCTCTCTTCCACAATCCCCATTACTCTGTACTGTTGATCCCAAGTATTTAAACTCATCCACCTTTGCCAACTCTACTCCCTGCATCCTCACCATTGCATTAACCTCCCTATCATTTACACACAGAGATGGAAGAGATGGAGAAAGATGATCCGCTGTGGTGACCCCTAACGGGAGAAGCCAAAAGAAGAAGAAGAAATCTGTAGCAGTCTCCACACAGTAAATTACCATGACTAGATAGTAACAGAATTGTACAATACCAGTGAGACCTGATTTTAAAAGCACTCTTACGACATGAAGTATGTATAGTTACACAAGGATTTCATAATCTCTTTGTGTCCTGCTAGCCTACCATAGAGTAAAGAATTCCATCCATCCATTCTCCAACCCACTATATCCTAACTACAGGGTCACGGGGGTCTGCTGGAGCCAATCCCAGCCAACACCGGGCGCAAGGCAGGAAACAAATCCTGGGCAGGGCGCCGGCCCATCGCAGGGCACACACACACACCCAGCACACACTAGGGACAATTTAGGATCGCCAATGCACCTAACCTGCATGTCTTTGGACTGTGCTTTGTTGGCACGAAGACTCCTCAGCTCTCTGCTCACCTGGGCTGCTGTAATTGTGAGTGGGGGCGTCTCTGCTATGCTGGCATCAGCAGAAGGATGGGTGGAGGGTGAAGTACTCCGAGGAGAGAGTGGGTTAGGGTGGTCAAACCTGTTAAAGAAGTTGTTTATTTGGTTTGCTCTCTCCACGTCTCTCTCGATGGTGGCACCTCGCTTCGAGCTGCAGCCAGTGATGATCTTCATCCCATCCCACACTTCCATCATGCAACTTCTGCTCCAGCTTTCTCCTGCACTGCTCCTTCTTATCATTTCCTGCTTATCCTGGTTTTTCTGACACTTTGATTTATTTGGCGGGCATGCGGATGCTGTTGTATTTAATTAAAAAAATCCTTATTAAACATGTCAGTGCTTTTCTGTGTTGGTTTGGTTACATGGACTTTTTTCCTAAAAGTTAGAATGACAACTCTGCTTAAACTGAATTAGCCTGGTTTGAGGATGTTACTCTACAAAGAAATCGCCTTTGTAAAACAGAAATTGACTAACAGGTGCATTTCAGGTTGTTAACCGTCATTAGCTGTCGGTAATGTACACCTCAGTAAGTCCTAAAAAGGCGTTTGTCACGCGGCCGGTGCTCCTTGACAGCCGCACTTCTGGCGTGATTTTATTTTACTGTAGTTCTGGCAGTGTGCCCACCTGAGGGTCTCGCTATTCTCGGCACCACTAATTGACGACCTGCAAAAGTGTCGATCTTGTTAACCGGGGGAGTTTGTCTTTAATTAACGAATCGTTCATTAGTCTGTATAGCTCTGTATCCTCAAATACTGCTTGATCGTCGACAAGTGACACGAAATCTAGTATTACCTTAACCCCCATGCTCCTCCCATTTTTATTATTCAAAGTTTGCTTTAGGAAAAAAAAAAACTTGCAAAATATGCAGCGGCCCTCCCCTTCTTCTTTCCCAATTAAAAGCAATGGGAGTGTGGGCGGGCGAGGAAACTGTCCACTTCTTCTCGGTACAGTCACGATGGACGCTCTACTGGTCAATGTCGACAAATGGATCCAGGAGAACGAGGCAGCATTCCTCCCCCCAGTGTGCAATAAACTCATGTGAGTAACGTGCTAAGCAAGGGTTAGAGATGTGCAGGTGCGGTATATCGGGGCCCCCTGGGGGGCTAGGGGATGATTCCAGGGGAAAGGGAAGGGTGGGTTTGATCAGAGTGGACAATCGTGCGGCACCTGAAGGTACGGAGTCCCCAGTAAGAGCGCCGCTGTTTTTTTTTCCGATGACACAGTGACCGCGTGGCCCCGTTTAAAGTTTTCTTTCGACTTCCTCAAAAAACAGTTTCTTAAACGCAAGGTGGTAGCTACAGTAGCCAATAGAAACGCAACATCCAAGAAACGTCATCATGTGACAGGCGGTGCGTCTGATTTTTTTTTCGATCCGATACTGATAGCCAGTAGTGATGCAGCCAGAGTGTTGTCTTGCAATAATCGTTTGTAAAAACTTACAGGGTAAGTGTGGGCCTCAAAAAGTCACATTTTAAAGACTTTGCATTAGTAGACTGTTACATATAGTTCCAAAGATCAGGCTTCTTTGCTTGTTTATTCACAGAAATGATTAAACACGTTGAGTTCCTGCACAACAGCAAGCGTTAGTGTTACATTTTTGTTCACGAAAAAACATGTCAAAAGCATTGCATTTTTTTGGCTGCAAAACCTGCAAAACACTAAAAGTATGTAGTCAGAAGTGTCAAAAAATTTAATAATAATGTAAATACCGAACGAGCGTCGCTTTCGGCTTCACAGTCCGTTTCAATTTCACTACCTGAAGACAAAAACCACTCGGGCATCACAGCAGATGAGAAGCTCCTCAACATCACTGGTCGTATCACTGGGAAGAGCGTGCAGGACTTGGACTGCTTGAAAACGTTTTTTTTTATTTGAACGAGACGCCTTTATTACCAGGAACGCCTACAGGTGATAGGACCTATACCGTGGCTTGGACTACTGCTTTTAGCACTGTTTTAACAGCCTGAGTGACACTCGGGTCTAATGCCAAGAAATGGGATTCAGAGTTAATATATATATATTACAAAATGGACATGGTAAATATTTTGAAAATATGCTCTAAGTATGATGTTAATTCATCAAGCTATAAATGTAATATCAAGCTCCTGAGAACACACTATTGATTATTTTCTATTCAAACAATCACATCAAATTACAATACTAACATTGCCTGGGTACTGCCTGTCCTTATAGAAGGCTTCTTTCTGTAAGAGTAGGCTGCTGCCTGAGCGTCTGTGCACTCCTCTGATCGCCTGCGTTCTGACTCCGAGCGTTCGTCAAAGTAACTGTAGCTGCGTTTACCCAAAACTACCAAAGGTCTGCAGCTTTAATTTGCTTCATGGGATTTTAGCAAAAGTGTGATGGGTTGAAATGATTTCACAGACAAAATATCTTCGTTTTTAAAAGCTTTAGTAAAAATTCAAAGCAAAACAGTTCACACAAAAATATAGAAAAAGTTGGCATCGCAAAGTAAAGTCCTTGTTTAAAGAAAAAATCCACTTTTATCATAGGTGGCCTTGCAGTTACGAGACCCGGATTCGCTTCCCGGGTCCTCCCTGCGTGGAGTTTGCATGTTCTCCCCCATGTCAGCGTGGGTTTCTTCCGGGTACTACGGTTTCCTCCCACAGTCCAAAGACGTGCAGGTTAGGTTCTAAATTGCCCCTAGTGCGTGTGTGCGTGTGTGTGTGTGCGCGCGCCCTGCGGTGCGGTTTGTTTCCTGCCTTGCGCCCTGTGTTGGCTGGGATTGAGTGACCCTGTAGTTAGGATATAGCGGGTTGGATAATGGATGGATGGATTTTGATCATGTTCGTTTCTCTAAATTTTCTCATATAGTCAAACCAGAAAACTGCATGTCTGCCCCATTTACAAACTGCAAACGGGTCTAACAGTCCAGCGAGCAATGAGACGAATTCCAAACTGACTTAATTAACACACGGTATTACTGATATAGCCAAGGCGGTTCAATTTCTGGGTGGTGCAGTGGTTAGCGCTGCTGCCTCGCAGTAAGGAGACCTGGGTTCGCTCCCTGTGTGGAGTTTGCATGTTCTGCCCGTGTCTGCGTGGGTTTCCTCCCACAGTCCAAACAGATCGCATTGGCGATCCTAAATTGTCCAGAGTGTGTGTGTGTGCCCTGCCCCGGGTTTGATTCCGGCCCTGTGTTCCCTGGGATTGACTCCAGCAGACCCCTGTGACCCTGTAGTTAGGATTTAGTGGGTTGGATAATGGATGGATGGTTCAGTTTCACGTTTACTACTGGGGGTAAAAGCTATACCATAATCTATAGCTATGAAATAAAATTATATTCTATTCAAATTAAGCACACACTAATATGAGTTTAAGATTGGCTCTTACAGTGATTTTTATATGTGTTACTAGATTTATGGTGTTTGGTGTGGTGTTTTGCAGTCGATTGATGTTTTTCTTGGGTCGTCCTGAGACGGGTGCGTTACAGTAATCTAGCCGACTGAAAACAAAAGCGTGAACTCATTTTTCTGCATCTTGCAAAGTTATAAGAGATGTAACTTTTTCTATATTTCTTAAGTGAAAAAATGCTGTCCTAGTAATCTGATTAGTATCAATCCATTATCCAAACCGCTATCTCTTAACTACAGGGTCAGCCAATCCCAGCCAACATAGAGCACAAGGCAGGAAACAAACCCTGGGCAGGGTGCCAGCCCACCACAGGGCACACACACACACACCAAGCACACACTAGAGACAATTTAAAATCGCCAATGCACCTAACCTGCATGTCTTTGGGAGGAAACCCACGCAGACATGGGGAGAACATGGAAACTCCATACAGGGAGGATCCGGGAAGCAAACCCAGGTCTCCTTACTGCGAGGCAGCTGCGCTACCCACTGCGCCACCGTGCCACCCCCATCTGATTAATATGTGATTTCAAATATATTAATTCTTAATTTAATTCATTCTGAAACTGGAAGCTGTAGGTATCAGAGGTAACCTACAAAACTGGATCTCTAGTTGGTTAAAAGACAAAGAGGGCAGATAAGAGGAGAACGAGGACATCAGTGGAATCCCTCAGGAATCTGTCCTGGGACCGTTATGTTTTCTGATTTATATCAATAACATTGATTCTGGTATAGTTAGTAAACTTGTCAAATTCACAGGTGACACTAACTAAAATTGGAGGGATGGCAGACACTGAAGAGGTGACATGAGAAGTCAAAGACCTCTGGACAAGTTTCGAGCATCCAGTTTAATGTAGAAAAGTGTAAAGTGCTACACGCAAGCAAAAGAAACATCATTTATAAATACAAGATGGGAGACAGTGAGCTGCAGAAAGCAACCTCTGAAAAGGATTGAGGGGTTTATGTTGAAGCAACATTTTCATTGACTAAGCAATGTGGAGAAGATATTAAAAAGGCAAATAAAGTTTTAAAACTGCTAAATTTGTGACAAGGGGCGTTATGCTCAAACTATATGATGCACTAGACGACGGAGTCACATGCGTTTTCCGTCTCTCCAGTGTATGGATGGAGATACTTTAGCCAATAATGTCAAAACGCTGTCATACATGTGTGTCTAAGGGTCACCTTCCTGGTTCATCTGAGGTTTGAGTGCTACCACTCCAGGACACCAGGGGAGGTGATCACTATCTCAACTGACCATACCCCTTCAAGTCCAGGAGCTATAAAAGCGAGACACTCCTGAGAAGTGGCGTCTCATTCTGGAGAGAAGTGCAATGCCTTACAGAGCTCCGATCCTGTGATAAGACCACTCTCTAGAGCCTATCGCTGTGAGGCCAGTGGCTAAAACCTTAACATGTGCTACCTCTGCACTATCATTTTCAGTTTGTTTCAAGTGAACAGCATGACCAGCGGCTGGCATCCCAATTTTCCATTTGGTTCCTGTCCTTCCCACTTCATCTGAGGGACACTGAAGACCCTACCCACCAACACATTTGTGGGCTCTGTATAATCACACTTTTATTTTGCTGGTTGCAGTTGCTCTCCACTAGGTGCCATGGCCACCGCTTCACATTAGGCCTTTGGGTTAATGGGCTCCTTTGCAGGAATCATCGTCACTTCACACCCCGTGTGTGAGCATCTTCAGACGTGCACTGGTTAGGAGCTCACCTTACTTAGGGTAACTTTGTTATTTCCCCTTTCTGGGGTCAGTGGGCTAAGTCAGGGCTGCTGGTCAGTTAATGAATTGGGCAGTTTGGGCAGCCTGACAGGGCCTTGAGTAATTGGAGAACGTGAGAAACCTCCTTTATCCAAAAGGTACTGGTAGGAGTAACGAGGCTTCCGGTTGTTTGATGACCTCTGTCCATTATCACTGTTTTTCAACGGACCACACGCAGATGACGTGAAAGTCTTCTTTATATCTCCTTTTGCCATATCAGCTTGCCAGTAGTGGGCTGACATCAGCACTTTTATGTTAATGTCTGCAGTAACACACTGTGAGGAAGTATGGTAGTATGGACAGTGAAAGAGCCATTTGCCAGGTATTTAAGTTCTATTAAATGTTTGCCTATATATTAATGCATAGTCCAGTGTTTCCCAATCTTGGTCCTGAGGGCTCACTGGGGCTGCAGGTTTTTGTTCCAACCAGATTCCTAATCAGTGACAGCACCCGATAGCACTGATCTCCTTTAATTAGCTGGTATTATTTTTCTTTTATTCTACATTCAGAAAAGCACAGCAGCATGATTTTTACATGTATAAGACATTGAGAAATGTTTCTGGTTTTGCTATGGGCTCTCTTTTGTTGATTTCGTTATATTTTGCCCTTTCTCTGTGCAGTTTTTCCCCTTCGTTGTATCTCATTAATGACAATTGAAAATGAGCAGAGCAGACACGCGGACAAACAACACGGAATAATCAAAGGCTGCAACTACTTTAGCACCAGACCCACTAATTAGTAAATAATGGATTAATTAAACGATTAGAACACCTAGAAAAGTAGAATGAAAATATTGTTAAAAAGAAAAAAAAATACATTATTCCCATAGAATTGCTTGGTACATTTTAATATATATCCTTATATATAATTTGGTACTATCCGTATGTATGGTGTTTGTATCAACACCCCGTATGTATGGTGTTCGCGTCAATACCTCGACTCAATACAAGTTAGAATCATGCAATGGGACTCTGCCTCTGTAGTTAGAACATAACGTGGGAAATGCGGACGCAGTATTGCATGATTGGCTAAGAACGTTCGAATGCTTCAGTGATGCCGCTGGATGGCCGAGTATAGTAAGTCGGTGTTGGTTCGAGTAGATAACAGTAAGTTCGGTTGGTTTTTGGAACCAGGACTAACATCATCGACTGACTTAAACCCTTCAACAGCTCTGGAACCGTAAGTAATTTAGAGCGTATCGCCATTTGCTTGGTCCGTCGAAATCTATCTTTGGCCAGTTCGGTTTTGGCATCCGTCCTTGTGACATCTACTGGCAAACTGAGTAATGACGGCTGGGTATTAACAACCGTCATTGTTTAAATTTTAGCCGATCTCAGATCTAAAATGACCACGCCAACATACTTATTACTCCGACTCTGATTAGAGTTGTAAAATACGATTTGTTTTGAAAATTTGTTTGCCGGAAAAAATCAAATGAGGTGCGCCGAAGAGCTGAGTTCACGTCTCGCAGCCCCATTTAAACTGGAAGCTCTTCATTACGTCGGCCAAAAAGGTCTGTTTTAAGCACAAATCAGTGCCATGATAACGAAATCATTTCAACGACTTAAAAAAACAAATAACTCTTTGCAGAGAAAGTATGGATTTCAAAAACTTAGAATTTGTAGTCCAATTCAATTGGGCTCCCAGTCACTAGTATATATTGTCAGAGGTGGCTGGGGTGGCGACCCGGCTGGGACGCCCAGGAGGGCTTGCGCCTTCCCCAGACCATCTGGGGGCGACCGCCCTGGTTCCTTTGGGGGCCACGGGTACAGAGCTTTGAAGCTCCACCCTGTAGGGGCCCGTGGTCACCGCCAGGGGGCGCCCCCATGCCTTTGGAGCCCTGAACCTCAGCACTTCCGCCACACCAGGAAGTGCTGGGGGGAAGAAGAACAGGGACACCCGGAGTGCTTCCGGAGATGCAGCTGGCACTTCCACCACACAGGGGCATGTCGGCGGGTGATTGCCGGAACCCACCTGGAGCACATCTGGGTGATAATAAAAGGGCCTGAAGAAGAGGAAGTAAGGCATTGTGTGGCCAGGACTTTGGGGACTTTGGGGGTTTTGTGGTGCTCTTGTGACTGATACTATTGTAAATAAACGTGTTTATGGGTGAAATGAAGTGTCCGCCTGCCTGTCTGTGTCCGGGCCAGCTTCCACAATATATATTGCCACACGTACGATTAGGAGGCAGTCAAAAAGCCTAAAGGTGAGTGAAATATTGTGAAACGAGGGGTTGTCACGTGGTGCTTACCTGAATCTCTTCATCTCTCAACAAGAAAACAGAAGAAAAATAATCACCTCCATTTCCGGGTTTCAAAATGGCCGCTATGACGTCACTTCCGGTGACTTCATTTCCAGTTCCTCCATTATGACATTGTTTCCGGGTCCTGCATTCAACGTCACTTCCTGCCAGCCATTTCCTGTTCCCATAATGCATTCTGTATAAAAATGCCATCTTGTCTCATAAACTTGGTCAAATACTACAATACAGTAATTTTGATCATTTATGTCGCTATTTTGTTTCATTTTTTATATGGGAACGGTCCCCAAAACTTAATTTTTGTGGAAAACTAAGTTTGGTTATATATATATATATATATTTGTAGTTTTCTAATTTCTAATTTCTATTTTGTTCCCAAAATGCAGAACTTGGGAAATAACACATAACTTGATTCGCCTAGGAGTCCAATTAAAAGCAGAAGCTGGTTGGAACAAAAACCTGCAGCCACAGGGGGTCCCCCAGGACCGAGTTTAGGAAACACAGGCATAGTCAATGGGAGGTTCTTATAACCCCAACAAGCTGACTTGGATTGATATATTTTAACTATTTCTATACCCTTTGACTATAGATTAGTCTCAGTTAGTGACCTGCCTTGGCGTAAGTAAGGCATGGAAGGCCTGCAGTTTCAAACTGTGCCTTAACGTGCTTAGTTGTATGCGCAGAGCCGTACATTTAGAACATACTGAATGTGAAGTAAAACATAGATAAATAAAGCATCCTTAGGTATAGAAACCATTAAAGTTCAACAAGAAGAGACATTTTTTTCCGTTTTTTGTCCTTTATTCTACATGTGTAACAACTCTTCTTTATTCTTGTGTGGACAGTTTGATTAAATTTTCACTAAACCTTTTAAAAACTAACCTTTTTAGACGGAGAGTTTTCTTATGGCACACGTCTGACTGGTGCTTGATCCTGGCAGCGACACACAGTAAAAGTTTTTAAGCCTTTTGTGTGTTCATTATTACAACAGGGGCCTGTTTAGCACAAACAGATAAGTGATCGGTAGAAAAAAAGTTACAAAACCTTCAACAAGATGGGCCAATGGTATGGATGCCACCACTTGCTCAATGTGATTAATTGATTTTGAATCCACCACCATCTATGGTTAGGCTGACCAGACTGTCTAGCGTCGTACTCTTATCCCTAATGGTCTTCTGCAAAGCATTTAGGTCTCTTGTGGAAATGAACAGTCCTACCAGTAAGACTCCAGACAGTCTCCAGAAAGCATTCTGTTGGTGTTATCTTGACCCTGTCCTTCTTTTCTGCTAATTGGTAACTCTCTCTTTCTCGGTTTCAGGCACTTCTCCCAGTTGAATGTCATGTTTGTTGGTGGCCCCAACATCAGGAAGGATTATCACATCGAGGAAGGAGAGGAGGTAAAATTCTACTTGGCAACCTTGAGCGATTGGCAGCAGGGGTGATGGTGCTGATAGAGGGCATAGAAAAGAGGGTGTTGGATGGCAGGGTGGTGATAGATGGTAAAACCCTAGATTATTTGTTTAATCCCCAATCTCCGGCTCATTAAAAGACCCTGAAAGGGTCACATGACCCACTAGTGATCCAGCTCTTGGTAAAATATATAAAATAATTTTCTGTACGTTGTGGAAACCAGGGGTGCGTACAGCCGCCCTAACCCGACACAGATGGGCAGAGACACAAGTGCACCACACAAGGCCCTTTATTTCAGAGTTGGAGAGGTGCTTTTTCCTTGCTCCCCAGAACACAGTACAGTAAAGCACCAAAGTGTGCAAACACGGCCCTTTCATTCTTTTCTTTTCCCACTCCTTCTGCCTCCACTCCTCTTCCGACAAACTTCGTCTTTCTTTATCCCGACTCTTGCCCTTTGAGTAGTAGCAGCTGGCTCCTTTTATAGGGCACCTGAAAGTGCTCCAGGTGCTTGTCGACCCAGAACTGCTACAATCAAGGGCTCAGCAAATGTCCAGGCAGGGTTGAGCTTCCATGCTCCAAACCCATGGTCCCTCTGCAAGCTGGTGGGGCTGCCCTCTAGGGTTCCAGGGGAGATCATGTCCTGGATAAACTCTCTCTTTTGGTCCTTCCAGTACAAAGACATCCTGGCCGGGCAAGGGCCTCGGCCGACCACAACAACTGTAAAGATACTGCAGAAATAAAATGCTTTATTGTTTTTCACCAAGATATAACCCACAGTAACAGTTTGCTACTTCCATCTCTTATTGGCTTTGGGTAAAGTTCCCCTGTCACCCCTGCTGCTTTGTGTGATTCACCCGATCCTCTCCTTAACTTGATTCATTCGATCAGACACGCAGCATTAGAACATGGCACCTACTTCAACGTGTTGTGCCAATACAGACAGACTGTAATGGTCCGTGCAAGGAGCATGCTGAAGGTGGAGGTGGGTGGACATTTCACCCCTCAATCTGCCTAGCTGAGCCCTGGCAGACATTATAACAAGTGTTGCTGCCAGTCTGGTGTGGAAATGGGTGATGAAAAACCTTTGACCCCAAAGGAGTAGCCCTTGATGTCTGTTTGAGTATTATCGCATTATTGATCTGCTCTCTTTTTGGGTTCACATGAGGTAAATGAATGCTATTAACCCCTGGGGGGGTGGTGTGGGTGCCACACCAATAAATCACCAAGTCAGCTTCTACCCTCATGGATTCAGATTAGTGTTTAACTCTGGATAAACTGAGCATGAAGTGAACTTTATCCCTGACATATCTGGCTTACAGCTTTTTTACCAGATAAGAGGAGACATGTGTCTAAAGGTCATTGAGAATGGCAAGCACAAGGATGTCCATATTCGAGAAGGCGAGGTGAGTCCAGCTGTTCCCAATGGCTGATTCCAAGTCTGCAGGCACACCTCAAATCAGTCCTCCTGTCTTCTGTTTCACAGATGTTCTTATTGCCAGCCAGAATTCCACACTCCCCACAGCGACAGGCTAACACAGTGGGTCTGGTCATTGAAAGGCGAAGGCTAAAGTCAGAGCTTGATGCGCTCAGGTATGCTGTACCCAGTTTCACCTGATGGGGTCTTGCAGGGGTTTGGAGCCTGAGTGGGGATGCTTTCTAATCTTGTTTTTTTATTAACTTGTGGTTGTCTAGACGAGAAGGGTCTAACTGCAGCCTGCAATATGTATGACACAGGTCAGGTAATGCCCACAACATCAGTCACGAACTGCCCTTTGAGTCAGATAACCCTCCCATAACCATAGTGTAACAAGGCCCTAATGTTAACCATAGTGTAGCTGGACCCTAATGTTAACCATAGTGTAATGGGGCCCTAATGTTAACCATAATGTAACAAGGCCCTAATGTTAACCATAGTGTAACGGGGCCCTAATGTTAACCATAGTGTAGCTGGACCCTAATGTTAACCATAGTGTAATGAGGCCCTAATGTTAACCATATTGTAACAAGGCCGTAATGTGTAACTGGGCCCTAATGTTAACCATAGTGTAACAAGGCCCTAATGTTAACCATAGTGTAACGGGGCCCTAATGTTAGCCATAGTGTAACTGGGCCCTAATGTTAACCATAATGTAACGGGGCCCTAATGTTAACCATAGTCTAATGCAATGGGTGTTTTGTGACTGATGTTGTTGGCATTTTGTGATGTAAGCACATTACATGACTTCACTTATAGATACTGCAGTCTGCAATTACACTCTGTTGATCTTGTCTATGGGTGTGCAATGTCGGTCCTGGAGAGCTGCAGTGGGTGCAGGTTTTTGTTCCAACCTAGTTAATGAGCAGTCAATTATTGCTGATGAAGTACTTATTGCTTAAGTTATAGCTTGATGCTTCATTTTAGTGGTCTCACCTGTTAAGTTTCCCCTCCCTTAATTGCTTATTTCAATCTTAAACAGCTACATTCAGTGTGTTAATGGTTCTTGATTAGCAATAAGATGTAAATGAGAAAGCGGCCGGCAGTTCTCCATCTAGCTTGTTTCCGTTTGTGTTCATCATGCACTTTTTAATTTGATTTAATAAAACACTTAATAGAAGAATGTGACAGACTAAAAATGATCAGTTTTAGGCTTCAAATCATTTGGACACAAAATAAGAATCTAACATTGTAGACTAACAAGCCATAAAATGTAATAAGGTCTAAGATTGGCAATCATTGGTTTCTAATGAAGCAATTGGGTTGGAACAAAAACCTGCAGCCGCTGCGGCTCTCAAGGTCCGACTTTGCCTACCCCTGGTCTAGACGCACATGCTGCAGGTGTGCCAACTGCCAGCAGAGGGTGCAAATGGCTGCCTGGCCTGTTCTTAGGGTTGCGCTCTTGTCTCTTGCAGATACTACATGGATGGGACCACAGATGTGCTGTTTGAACGCTGGTTCTACTGTGAAAATCTGGGCGTGCAGCTGGTTCCAGTCATCCAGGAGTGAGAGATTTTCTTTTTTTAATAATCTTTCATTTGTTGGCCACCCTGTTTCATGAATCTGGTTGATTGTGTGTATGGAAGTAGCAAATACCTCAGATGACAGGTGTTGTGTCCTCCAAGCTATGGCTAACATTGCCTTCTAAGCTTCTGTTTAGTAAAGTTAGGACTATTGGGTGGGAAAGAAAAGATGATTTTTGACCATAAAGAGTCCATCAATCTATCAGATTCAAATTCCTTGTCAGTGTTACATGATGCTATAGCAAAAGACAGTAGCTGGAATAGAATGAGGTACACAGGTACGCAAAGTCACAAGGCATGACAGAAATTCTGTAAAAATAATAATAATAATAATAATGCATTTAAAAATTAGTAACAAGATTGGAAAGACACAAACTAATGGAAGATAGCAAAAAAAATTGCATGAGTTAAACAGGCTTTTGAGTTAGAAAAATTTATAGAAAACCAAGTGGCTCTGAGGCTAGGGATTGCTGGTTCGAATCCCATAAATGCCAGAAGTGAGTGACTCTACTCCATTTGGGCCCCTGAGCAAGGCCCTTAACCTGAAATTGTTCTGTCGTTGGTATGACGTTAATCTTCATCCATCCCTACAAACATGGAAATGTGCAGGGTTGGTGGCAGGATTGGCTCTCCTGCCACCGTAAAAAAACTCACACTGTTCAGTGCACTCAGGTCCCAATCCAGGTGGTTCACCATGTGATTGGTGCGGCAACATGCTATCAGCACATGCTTCCAACCAGATTAGTGTAAAATTAAGGTAATACCAGGAGATTTAACCAAAATTACTAAAATCTGCAGCCACTGTTCATGCCACAGAGAAGTGGACTCTGGTCCAAGACACATCACATATGGTCATGGCTGCCATGCGCAGTGCAGTCATTTTAGAAAGAAAAAAGCATAATACATAAATTCAATACACATTTAAAGCAGTACCTTTCACATCATGCTATATCTGTGCACATGTAGACAATATAATGTGCTGAAGCCACACTAAAGGTTTTAGGTGCCATTCTTTAATAACAGATGACACAACTGCACCACTCTGAAGAGAGTACTGTACTGCAAGATGATCATCCCTCTGTCTGTCCTTCTCTTTTCCATTCCTCCTTTTCTGTTCCAGGACTGAGAACAGATGATCTCGGTGGTTTAGGGAGTAAGCCTGTGCCAGCACTGAACAGGGCAACAATCAGGTCAGGTTGGGGAGCGTGCATTGGTACAGCATGTTGCCACACCCACCACACAACAAAACAGCTTGGGATACTGGTTGGCAACCCCCCAGGCAGACACGTGGTCCAGTCCCTCCCTCCAAAAATGACCCTCTATCTGCCACAGCCAGCTTTAACATGGACCTTGGCCTGGTGCAGCCGCTCTGGTCCCCAACAATGAGGATCCTGTGAGCCAGATCACCCTTGGGAAACTGTGCCACATAGCTATAGTGCCATAACTGACGCTCCCTCACAATGCAGGTAATGTGCCTCATCTGGGACTCCATGTGAAACCGCTCATTCGACACAAAGTCAGACCAGCGGTACCCAAGGATTCACCGAAGAGACACAGTACCAAAGGAGTCTAGTCTTCGTCTCAGGTCACTGGATAGCATCCATGTCTCACAACCATATAGCAAGACAGGAAGCACCAGGACTCCAAAGACTTGGACCTTCGTCCTTTTGCAGAGATATTGGGAGCACCACACACCCCTTTCCAGCGACCTCATGACACCCCATGCTTTTCACAATCTGTCTACTGACTTCGTAGGACGAGTCACCAGAAAAATGAATGTCAGTGCATTCAGGAAAACAATGCATCACAGGAAATAAACGCCCACATTGACGCACACCAGTCAACGCTAGAGTGACTAGCTAAACTAGCATCTAAGTTTTTGAGGTGTGAAGGTATGAGAAAAAGTCCTTGTGGATTTCCCATCTGTCCCATAACTAGACAATGAATAGAACCCAAGTTAACAAATTTGTTAACAATTCCACCTTGAAACTGAACTTCCATATAATATTTTTTAAGCTGATGAAAATGATAGTACCTGCTTACCCAAAGGCCCACAGTTTTACATACTAATAATAATATTTTTTTACATTTATATAGTGTTTTTCTCACTACTGAAAGTGCTTTACATAGTGAGTGGGGAGCCATCTTCAACCACCACTAATGTGTAACATTCTCCTGGGTGATGTGACGGCAACCATTTTGCGCCAGCATAACACATTAGGTGGTTAAGGGGTGAGAGATAATTAGCCAATCAGAGACAGGGGATGATTACAGGTCACTGCACTAAGGAACTGGGATCCACATTCAGACCAGAGGGTAAGCTCCCCCTGCTGGCCTCACCAACAGTTCTTCTAACAGCAACCCAAGCTTTTCCTGGTTGGTCTCCCATCCATGTACTGGCCGGGCTTCAGGTGGACTACCTATTGTTCTGGTTATTTTGTTTTCATATTCTAGTAATAGTTTTCATGTTATCTAATAATAAAATGATGATTTCTTTTAGATATAGAACAAATAACTTCTCCAATTAAAATTAAACATATATTTACATTTTGTTTGTTTTCTTTCACTTACAATATGGAACATATTTTCTCACACCTCAGACTCTCGGATTTTGTCATCTCTCTAAAGCTATGATTCTAGGAAGCTTGTGGTGCCATTGTTCTGTGTGTGGACTGAGGTGTGAAAAGTTAGATTTTTAGCTGTCTATAAGCTAGTGTGTGTGTGTTTGAATAGAGAAGGTGGGATGTGTGAGAGGTGGTTCATTAAACAGCTCTAGCTCTCAGTGTCATAAAGAGCAGCTCCTCAAGATACCTTCATTCTGTTCCCTTCCAGGTTTTTTAACTCCAAGCAGAGCAGAACAGGCATACCAGATCCAGGTATACTGGCCATGTTGGTGCACAACATGAGAGGAAGGAAAGCACACGGCATTTTCTATTTCGGTTTTACAATGATCATAGGCTTCAATTGTCCATTCTGGGAAGCAGTTGTGCAAATTTCAGTCACTCCTTTCCATATTTTGGTCCAGCTCCTCATTGTTAGAATTTTAAGTATAACTCTTCCAAACAGTTTGACGTATTCAGTCCAACTCTGACCCACAAGAGTTTACTCGTTCCTTTTGACTCACGGTGCTGGCCTCATAGACAACTTCAGCCCTTCTCGAACTTCTCTTGTCTAATGACAGTTCAGCTATTTTGTTTTAACTCCCCAAGCAGCTTCTGAGACTACTTGACCCAAATTTCACTCCTCTTATCGAAAGACAACTCTCTAATTTGTCGTGATCCATGGCCCAGCTCTTCAGATCACTTGAATCTATCTTCCAGTTCCTTTTCTATATTGCCAATTCAGTAATTTATTTTAATTCATGTTTCATCTCCTAACACTACTTGACTCACATCTCACTCCTCTTGTTTAAAGACAGCTCAGTCTTGACTTGTGGTCTGGTTTTTTGGACCACTGTACTCAACTCTAGTGTCCCAAGTCCAACTGCTTCAATCCCACTTTTCATTAATGATCCAACCAATCAGGACTGAGCACTGGCCTTGTCTCATTTGGTCTTGCTGGTAGTTTGCCAAGTCTGTCTTGAAATCCTAAGGTCAGAGAAGCACAATCAACTTCTCTAGTTGGATAGACCATGACAGGCGTGACAATTAAGTCTGATGTTCCCCAACCACCTCTCGTGATAGTCGCTGTCTTCAGTGGAGCTTGTCTCATTGTGTTCCAGAGGATCTTCGCAAGGAGCTTCCCTTCCCCTTCAACAATACTCGCTTGATGAATCCTTTCTTGTTAAAAGAGTGGATTGTGAAGCACAAGAATGATTTGGCAAAAAAGCCCGTGGACATGTTTGGAGTTCATTTTGAAACTGAGGTATACACTTTTTTTTTTTCTCTCCATGTGGTCATGGGTGTTTTTTGGGTATGTACTAACTAAAGCTTATAGAATCCTCCAGTTGGGAACTGTGAATGAGGAAAACTGTGATTTCCCCAAAATTGCTCAAATGGTTTGTGTCCAATAGGTGGTGATGTATGGCGAGGGAGAGAGTGAAGGACAGAAACGCTCAGACATATGGATCTGGCAGCTGGTAGGTCAGCCCTTTACTGTTAGTTGTCTCTTGCATGGTGCGAAGAACCGGAGGGGCACGTTGCTTTCTCTTCTTTGCCTGATCATGTGAATAATAATTTGCTTCCTGCGTCTTGTTACATAGGTGTGATGCACACATCAAATAGAACTCAGAAAAACAAGATTTTTATCGCTTTCCCTATTCGGCTGGCCGTATAGGACTGTTTCATTTATGTTAGGTAGAATGCCCAGAGGGGACTGGGCGGTCTCATGGTCTGGAATCCCTACAGATTTTATTTTTTTCTCCAGCCGTCTGGAGTTTTTTTTGTTTTTTCTGTCCACCCTGGCCATCGGACCTTACTCTTATTCTATGTTAATTAATGTTGACTTATTTTATTTTCTTACTGTGTCTTTTATTTTTCTATTCTGCATTATGTAAAGCACTTTGAGCTACATTTTTTTTCTATGAAAATGTGCTATATAAATAAATGTTGTTGTTGTTGTTGTTGTTGTCAGCAACTTCTATGAAGTTCATTATGGGTTTGAATTGCAAATCAGCTGCCACGTGTACTGAACTCCATTTCAAGGGGCTGCAGGTTTTTGACCCAACTGGAATTACGTTTAATTAAAGGCTAAGTCTAGTGGACTTAATGACTGGCCAAGTCAAAGGTTCAGTCGGCAGGGTAAGGGTGGGCAGATTTGGGGATGTAGGTGAAACAAATCTAGAGGGGCAGCATTGTGTTATGAAATGCTATCATGACTCAGCAGATGGTTTTAAAAATAGCCTGCAAGATGTCACTGTGAGTTTCACTTTAGCACTGTCTATTCAGTGTTTCCGCTAAATGTTTGACTTCTGCTTTAATAATGATGGGTACTTATGGTGACTATAAAAACACAATGCTGAATCACAATGGATTTCATCTGGCTCTTTTGACACTGATCAACAGAAGAAGAATCTTTAACGTCAAAACATATCTCTGCCAAGTGGTCTAAATTACAAATGTAAAACACAAAATAATTAACTCTCCTAAGTATTCACCATCTTTAATACGATGCACCTAAATCAATACTAGTGCAGCAAGTCGGTTTTTATGTAGAAGTCCCATAATTTGTTCAGTGGAGGTCACCTGTCTGGGGTTTCAATTGCTTGCAGTATAAATGCAGTACATATCAAAGGTCCAACTTGTGGTGAGTTAGAATGGTGGCCTAACCAACACAATGAAGACAACTATGTGAAAAGGTGATGGAAAAGCAGGCGTTGGAAACAAGAAAATATCCAAGTCTCTGAATATCACTAGGAGTCCAGTGAAATCAGACATTAAAAGAAGAGTATGACACAGTTGTGTATCTGTTAGAGCAGGCTGTTCTCAAAAAGTGAAAGATTGTGTAAGACCACCCAGAGACGTGACAGGTCTGAGGGAGTTTTGAGATCTATTGGACGAGTCTGGAGAAACTGTGCAGACAACAACTGGTACCCGGCTGTCTCATCAGTCATAACTTTGTGAGATAGTATATATATATATAGTAATAATAATATGCCCAAGACATCATAAAGGTTTGGGGCAGCCACCCATATATTGTTTTTCCCAGCTGCAAAAGGGTTTGTTGTATCATAAATCTCAAGTGCATTTTCCAGAGTCCAAACTAGAACTGGCTATAGTAGCCCAAGATGGAGGCTTTAAAGGCCTGGAGAGGAACTGATGTCATCAAAATGGCCGGAACCAAAAGTGACGTCAGCAAAGGGGCCATCTTTGGAAGCGATGTCCGCAAAGGGGCCGGCTTCGGAAGTGACGTCTTCTGAGACGCCGGAACCTTGCAGGAGTTCCCGGGAAAGGTCTGTAGGGAACTGAGAAAGACAGTCAGCGCACTCCGCCACCCCCTGGTCAGATGTTTCGTTACACTTACTCAGGCCCTTTAGCTGCCTCCTACTCGCACGTGTGTGACTATATACATATATAATCCTAAGCCTAAAAGTGCAACGATTTATTTTATGTGACTTTTTGTGTCACGTTTTTTGCCACACTTTAAATGGGGCTTATTTTTAAAGCTAAATATATATGTTTGGTAGCCTTCTTTTCAGAATTTATCAAACTTTAATGTGATGTTGTTAGATTTTCAGATTCTTATTCCGTTTTTAAATTATAAACTAAAAAAATATCAAGAACTCATGTCCCTCAAGGCGAAACTTTGTGCCAAAAGATTTAACCATGCCTGGGGCCGGAAATAAAAGACAAAGAGTAGGACAGCTGCTGTACAGGCTTTTAAATGTTCAAAGCGCCATGCACCAGGGTGGCAGCCCCTTTTATAATGTGCTCCAGGTGCCTCCCCATAATCTTCCGCCGGCACTCCCCAGTAAAATTTGAAAATAAAGAGCACATCCTCTGGTAATGTACTACTCTGTTTGTTGTTACGGCTTTTTAAAATGGCTAACCTTGCTTGGCCAAGTAAATAATTTAAAAATTGAAGTTTTGATTTTTTGTTATATTTCATGCCCCAAATTAATCTCTGATCATTAAATGTAACAGTAAATTTTTCACATAATTTCCGAAAATGCAAAAACAGATTTTTCACTCTTGTGTAATATAAGAATAAATGATAAGAGGTTTCTTTCTCCCCACAGAAAGCACATTTGTCGGTCACATCACTTTGAGAAATTTTGAACTGTAAATGTAAAGAAGGAAACAATAAACAAGAATATGAAAAGACTTCAGTTAAAAGACAAAATTGGCATCCGATCAAGAAGACTGGCTGGATCAAATAAACAGCAGTAATTTTGTCTGAAATGCCTGGGCTAAGGGATGAGTTATACGTATATAAGTCAATAAGAGCTTTTTATGAATAAACACAAACAACATCTCCTTGTGGCCGAGAAAACAAAGAACCAGAACAAAACGTGACACAGTACTGTATATGTTGAACTGGAACCCGGTGCCAACACTTTGGTAGTGAAATGTCACTCCAGAGAGCCTGCATTTAAACTCTTGTCCAACTTGTTTATCTTGCAGGAAGGCAGCTCTCAGGTGACCCAAGCAGGAAAGAGTGTCACCCTGGCCTCAGGAGACAGCCTTCTTATCCCGGAAAACAACAAGTGAGTAAAATAATGAAAATAAGGTCCAATTGAGAGCATTTCTGTAGAAGGGGCAGGCTGAGATCTCATTTCTCCTTTTCTTTGCCTCGTTTGACTAGTTTCACTTCTCCTTTCATTGCCTGCATTTTTCACACTCAAGTAATGCTTGACATGCAAAGTATAAATCTCCCCATTTGCCGGAGATACTATTTATGCAGACCACTTGTGTGTGTTGGTTGCTCTTGTAAGAACACGCTAAGAGCCTGAGGTTGAGGCAGACGCGTGGGTGCTTTAATGTCTCTTAGCCAAACTGATCACAGGGACACAGAAGGAGAGCGGCTCCATCTGACACATTTTTAACAATCGCAAGGCCATGTCTGTTTGGTGGCCACATTTTCTAAGCCCCCCCATTAGCATTAAAACAAATATCCAACTGGAATGGTGATCAGCAGCAAGCCTGGAGACTTTTGAGGTAATCATACACCCCAAAACAATGCTGCATAGCTCTCTCTCTCAATTACTTTTAGCCAATGAATTATTCAATAGAAGTGTTTATCTATCTATCTATTGTTTTAGATAGGGGGCACTATCTCTCCGTGAGACCCTTGTCCAAGATGCCAGACACCAGATAAAAGTCCAAAAGATGACTTTATTTATAAGCAACAGTGCACAAAGCACCCCCACTATACTCATTCAATAAACACAATAATAAATCAATAATCACTCCTAGACGCGTTGCCACCCTTCCACCCAGCTCAGCTCGCCGTCTGGGAGCTGCCACAGTCCTTTTATATTCCCTGACCTGGAAGTGTTCCCAATCCCCAGTCCATGTGATCTCCCATCACCTCCTGGGTCAGATAAAAAGTAATTTTCTTCACCCCGGAAGTATGTCATTCCCCTTGTCCATGTGAATCGGACGTAGTTCTGGGGCGTAAGGCAAATAACCATCGTTCCTCCCTGCAGCGTCTCCTAGTGGCCCCCATGGTATCCAGCAGGGCTGTGTATAACAAATCTAAATGTCCATGATGCCCTGCTGGTCTTCGGGGCACCTCCATACTGCAGGGAGGGCTCCACCTGGCGGCTTGGGGGTATTGGCTGGGATGAACGGCCGGCCATACACCACACTATCTATCTATCTATCTATCTATCTATCTATCTATCTATCTATCTATCTATCTATCTATCTATCTATCTAATAATAGTAATAATAATCTAATCTATCTATCTATCTATCTATCTATCTATCTATCTATCTATCTATCTATCTATCTATCTATCTATCTATCTATCTATCTATCTATCTGTTGTGGACTTGAACCCAAACACAGACAGACGGACATCTTAAGTTCACCACACACATGTTTATTTTACAATATTTACAGTGCACTCCCCAGTGCCTCTTGCACCGTACCCCAATGTCCAGGCCTCACAGTCCTTTGTGCCTTTTCTTCTCCTGGTCGCCTCCTGACCTCTCTCCAGCTCCGTCTCTCTTCCACCCGACTTCTGCTCTCGACTGAAGGGAGGCGGCCCCTTAAATAGGAACCTGGATGGGCTCCAGCTGCTTCCCGGCATTCCTCCGAAGACACGCCCCAGTGTGGTGGAAGTGCCGGCTGCGCACCCGGAAGCCCTTCGGGTGTCCCCTGTCTTCTTCCCCCCAGTACTTCCTGGTGTGGCGGAAGTGCTGGGCTCCAGACTTCTACAGGCACCGGGGCGCCACCTGCCGGTGGCCACGGGCCCCTACAGGGCTGGGCTTTCAAACCCTCTACCCGTGGTCCCCAACATAACCAGGGTGATCGCCCCCTCGCGGTCTGCAGTAGGCACAAGCCCTCCTCCGGTCCTTCTGGGTGTCCCGGCCGGGCTCCAGCCTCAGCCAGATGCCACACTATCTATCTATCTATCTATTATATAGTGCCTTTCATATCTATCTATCTATCTATCTATCTATCTATCTATCTATCTATCTATCTATCTATCTATCTATTGTCAATATTTGCAGTGTTGGCCCTTCTTTCTTTTTCAAGACCTCTGCAATTCACCCTGGCATGCTGTCTGTCCATCAACTTCTGGGCCAAATCCTGACTGATGGCAGTCCATTCTTGCAGAACCAATGCTTGGAGTTTTTTAGAATTTGTGGGTTTTTGTTCTTCTGAGAGCAACTTCTCCCAACCATCCAAGAACAGTTTGGTGGCCCACTATGCCTTTGCCAACATGATGGAGTATTGTGCCATAAGACAACAGTGAGAACTTAGTGGCTTGGGGAACAAAACATCGAACTGTTTGGTCATTGGCCAGGAAACTCCCCAGACCTTAATCCCAGTGAGAACTTGTGGTCAATCCTCAAACAAAAACCCACCAATTCTGACAAACTCCAAGCATTGATTATTTAAGAGTGGACTGCCATCAGTCAGGATTGGGGCCAGATGTTGATTGACAGCCTGCCAGGGTGAATGGCAGAGATCTTGAAAAAGAAAGAAGGGCCAACACTGCAAATATTGACTCTTTGCATAAACTTCACGTAACTGTCAATAACAGCCTATGAAACTTCTGAAATGCTTGTAATTCTACTTCAGTATACTAAAGAAACGTCTGACAAAAAGACTTAAAAACAATAAAGCAGCAAACTTTGTGAAATCCAATACTTGTGTCATTCTCTGAACTTTTGTCCATGACTGTGCACAGCTCCCACACTCACACTATCACAGACACAATGAATACATGAACACGTCACACATCCACACTCACATAAGACAGGCTTGACTACCCATGCACGCTTTCATAAGCAGATATGCACAGTCCCCTAAGCATATTTCCAAATGCACACTCATTTACATTCCTTTGAAACTGCACATATTGGTTAACTGCTCAAACATGCACTCAAATGCATGTCTGTACAACTAATATATGCACTCAGATTTACACACAGTCATTCCCTGAGGTGTACATATGTCCATTTATGTACATACAGAGTGTCAAAGCTGTACATGCAAGTGTATATACATACCTGCATATACTGTACACACTGAGTCTCAGGCCTGCATGCACACGCATTTCATTTAAACATCCTTGGCAGAGAAATGCACACACGCACACTCTCATACATACGTGCTTGCTGACCTGCACCAGTCACGTAAAAGCATGCCCGCTCGACTCTCATATACACACGCCCGCACACTGAGATACCCGCACACTTTGACAAGTGCATACTCCAGAGGTGGCATTTCCGGGCACGGGCACATTCCCTCTGTGACTGGCACTTGTCTGGCAGGTCTGTCAGGATGTTGATGGACCCTCACGCTCACCTTTTCCTTGACTCTCACTTTATTTTTACTTCTTATTTCCATTTCTAACCAAACAAGAGGGTTTGCCCCCTTTGATTCCAAGTCCCTCTAAGCCGTTTAATTAGAGGAGGGCTCCACAGTGGCAGTTTTCGAGGAGTCGTCTGTTGCCTCTGCCCATGAGCACAATTTCTTCTCTCTTGTCTTTGCAGATACCTCTGGTGCAGGAGTGCGGGCAGCATGGCTCTGTTTGTGGTTCAAGACCCTGAGAGGAAGAGGCCGTACTGATGAGGAAACACAGCCACTGCCTCCTGTGGACACCTGAGAACTGGCAGAATGTGTCACAAAGCCGGTGCCCAGGCTGCCTGAATGACATTCCATTGCATTGATTTTTAGCAATGCGATTAAGTGACATAAAGGCTTTGGAAACACAACCTCAGTGTCTTGGCTCTAATGAATCTGGTGGACAACTCCATTATTATTGTGTCTGTTTTGATACTCAGGGTGGGCTTTTGGGTGCTGAAGAGAAGTTCAGCAGCAGACCACAAGAATAAAGACACAAGGGGCTGAGGAAGCTGAAATGGGCAGACAAAACGCGTCGCCCTCGCTGTCAGATGTCACCCTGAGGGTGTTCGACAAGTCACAGGCAATACAGGGGAACGCAATGGTAACCAATATCCCACCATTATAAAATCTCTCATCTTCTCAGACAGCATTTCTAAGCTTCATTTTTGCAAGAAGTCATTAACCTTGGATTTGTTACCTACACAGTCCCAATGAGGTGACGCCGTATAAAGAAATATATTGAAGCCAAAATGAGAGATGGGAGCCTCTAGGCCAGTCTTTCTCAAATTGTTTTGGGACCAAGGAGTCAAAGACAGGGAGGACTGCCTACGGTAACAGATTACTGTAAATTCTGGATAACAATTACCACATTCATTTTTCTGCATGTACTCCCTTGAAAAAATACTGTAGCGACCTGAGGTGTGAACAAGGAAAGTTGGCACACAGACTCAAATAGGCCTGAGCAGGCCTGTTTACTGGGAAGCACCTCCTTAATTTAAGTGGTCCTACCACTCCTGCGGATACTCCCCTAGAAAGACAACATGAAACAGTCCGAGCAGAACTCTGTCAAACTCACACATCTCCTCGGTTTCTTTCTCATACTGCTACTCTGTGAGCTGCCATACTGGCTCCTCTTTGTTGGTTTTACCCACAGGTCTCTGCCTCTCACTTGGTGTCTTCTCTCAGGTCTGGGGGCATCCACTGTCGCAATTTGAATCTCGCGCCTTAGAAAATGGTCCCATCAGAAGCCGCATGCATCAGCATCTATGTGGATTTAGGGGCTCGTTTGTTGTCAGGGGGCCGGCTCTTCAGGTAAGATACTCCTAGAAAGGTTGATTTAGAAAAGAACCTGTAAAATGAAGCGCCTCGACACCGCAAAAAGGAGCCCCGTATACTTGAAATTCGTCGGAAAAACTGGCAAAGTAGGAATTGAGGTCTTTACAGACAAGAGTCCAACACAGAACTAACTAACAGGAGGATTACGGCGGGTTTTTAAGGTCAGTCAGGGGAAGTGATGTCATCGGGCCTGGAAACGGAAGTGACATCATGACTCAGCCCCCCCCAAAAAACCACATCGGCAGAAACTGGAAGTGACATCATCGGGCCAGAAAACAGAATTGCATGTCATCGGGCTCAGAACCAGAAAGAAGTGGCATCCTTGGTTTCAGGCAGAATTTCCTGTTTTTGCATCTGCAGAGATATAAAAATTAAAGGATTAGAATATTCTGCCACAGTGCGCACGTGCGTGACAAGCCCCACATAGTCAAGGCTGGTTAAGAGAGACAGACTCTAAATATGAAGAAACTTTAAAAGAGAGGAAACAAATCACTACCAGTATACAGGATCAGAGTAGTGTAGAAGTAACTAGGTCCTTGGCCTCTGTGTTATAATGTAGCCTTATCAGTAAGAACGTTCTTCTAAGAAAGGCAAACCATGGACCACACTTTGAGAACAACTGCTCTAGACCACCACATGGTTTAATAGTTCACATTTTAATCTGAATTCTCTATCACCAAATAATGGTCAGTCCATTTCTCGCACATTAGAACATCAGAACACTCTGGACGAGAACAGGCCATTCAGCCCAACAAAGCTCACCAGTCCTATCCACTTGTTTCCTCCAAGAAAACATCAAGTCGAGTTTTGAAAGTCCCTAACGTCTTACTGTCTACCACACTACTTGGTCGCTTATTCCAAGTGTCTATCGTTCTTTGTGTAAAGAAAAACTTCCGAATGTTTGTGAGAAATTTACCCTTAACAAGTTTCCAACTGTGTCCCCGTGTTCTTGATGAACTCATTTTAAAATAACAGTCTCGATCCACTGCACTAATTCCCTTCATAATTTTAAACACTTCAATCATGTCACCTCTTAATCTTCTTTTGCTTAAACTGTAAAGGCTCAGCTCTTTTAATCTTTCCTCATAATTCAACCCCTGTAGCCCTGGAATCAGCCTAGTCGCTCTTCTCTGGACCTTTTCTAGTGCTGCTATGTCTTTTTTGTAGCCTGGAGACCAAAACTGCACACAGTACTCAAGATGAGGCCTCACCAGTGTGTTATAAAGGTTGAGCAGAACCTCCTGTGACTTGTACTCCGCACGTCAAGGCGCTATATAACGTAACATTCTGTTAGCCTTCTTAATGGCTTCTGAACACTGTCTGGAAGTTGATAGCTTAGAGTCCACTATGACTCCTAACTCCTTCTCATAAGGTGGACTCTCGATTTTCCGACCGCCCATTGTGTATTCAAACCTAATATTTTTACTTCCTATGTGTAATTCTTTACATTTACTGACATTAAATTTCATCTGCCACAAATCTGCCCAAGCCTGTCTGCTGTCCAAGTCCTTCTGTGATGATATAACGGATTCCAAATTATCTGTTAATCCACCTATCTTGGTATCATCTGCAAACTTAACCAGCTTGTTACTTATATTCCTATCTAAATCATTTATAGATATTAAAAATAGCAGCGGCCCTAACACTGACCCCTGTGGAACACCACTCTTAACATCGGCCAGTTCTGAAGCGGTTCCTCGCACCATCACCCTCTGCTTCCTGTGTCTGAGCCAATTCTGCACCCACCTAAAAACATCACCCTGAACTCCCACTTCTTTTAACTTGATGCCCAACCTCTCATGTGGCACCTTATCAAATGCTTTCTGCATTCTGGGGTAAAATGACGCAGGTCAAGCTACATTCTCACGTTGCACACATGGATCCATGGATACAAATATAATGAAGCAATCAATCGTTTTCTGTCATGGGATTCAAGACAACACAAGACTTGCTATATCTAAGCACTCTTAGGCAGCGACGTGGTCAGTAATCATTGGTCTGTGAAGTGCCTTGAGCATGGGAAAGGCGCTATATAAATAAAATGTATTATTATTATCCATCCATCCATCCATTATCCAACCCACTATATCCTAACTACAAGGTTGCGGGGGTCTGCTGGAGCCAATCCCAGCCAACACAGGGCGCAAGGCAGGAAACAAACCCTGGGTCTAATTCAAGTACCCTGCTCAGAGAAGGCTGGAAATGGTTGGTTCAAGAACTTTTTCAAAACAGAAGTTAAGATCTAATTAAATGCTAAACAGGACGGATGTGAAACGCTTTGTCGGTTTCTTCTGCTTTTTTGCTCTTCTGATCAATAAGAGTAAAAATAGTTTCTAATGTATCCATGTGCAGTCTGTACACAGAAATGGGCCCCCTCACTCTGTTATATACATTCATTGAATGAAACATTGACATCAAATCTAAATAAGAGGACATCCCAAAAGTAAGATCTTAAACGAGTTAATTCATCTTTTAGACGTGTGCACAAGGAGAGCTCACTCCACATATGGCTGAGCAATCAACCATCATGCAGCCTCAACGCTGTGGGGATAGATAGATAGATAGATAGATAGATAGATAGATAGATAGATAGATAGATAGATAGATAGATAGATAGATGTAAGGCACTATATAATACATAGATAGATAGATAGATAGATAGATAGATAGATAGATAGATAGATAGATAGATAGATAGATAGATAGATAGATAGATAGATAGATAGATAGATAGATACTTTATTTATCCCCAAGGGTAAATTCACCTACTCCAGCAGCAGCATACTGATAAAAAACAATATTAAATTAAAGAGGCAGTTATAACAATCAATAAACCTGTGTAGTGTTAACGTTTACCTCCCCCGGGTGGAATTGAAGAGTCGCATAGTGTGGGGTCTCCTCAGTCTGTCAGTGGAGCAGGATGGTGACAGCAGTCTGTCTCTGAAGCTGCTCCTCTGTCTGGAGATGATCCTGTTCAGTGGATGCAGTGGATTCTCCATGATTGTCAGGAGTCTGCTCAGCGCCCGTCGCTCTGCCACGGATGTCAAACTGTCCAGCTCCGTGCCTACAATAGAGCCTGCCTTCCTCACCAGTTTGTCCAGGCGTGGGACGTCCTTTTTCTTTATGCTGCCTCCCCAGCACACCACCGCGTAGAAGAGGGCGCTCGCCACAACTGTCTGATAGAACATCTGCAGCATCTTATTGCAGATGTTGAAGGACGCCAGCCTTCTAATGAAGTAAAGTCGGCTCTGTCCTCTCTTGCACAGAGCATCAGTATTGGCAGTCCAGTCCAATTTATCATCCACCTGCACTCCCAGATATTTATAGGTCTGCACCCTCTGCACACAGTCACCTCTGATGATCACGGGGTCCATGAGGGGCCTGAACCTCCTAAAATAAACCACCAGCTCCTTGGTTTTGCTGGTGTTCCGGGACGCCCCTGCTGCATATGTTCCAGGGGAGCAGCCATGGACAGCTCAATACTTCCACCTGGATGCTTGGTGGCAGCCTTCCTGGCTGAAAGTGATTTCCCAACCCCCTGCAGCGCTCCATGGGAGATGGAGTCCTACACAGCCTGTTTGGGAGCTGAGGTGGCCGCTAGGGGGAGCTGCATGGATTCCACAGCCCAGTTGGACAAATCTTCAGCCCTACCCGGAGGTGCAATTGGAAGCAGGTGGTCAAGCACCTGAAGCACTTCCGGGTGGGCTGTAAAGGGTTCCAGCCGCTACCACTCAGGGGCCAGAGTCGGGAGGAGGACTAAGCTTGTGGAGGAGTGGTGGTAGAAGAAGAGAGAATTGTGTTGTGGGACTTTGTTGTGCTTTGGGACAGTGTTGGGCTGTGGGACACGGGGAAGGGAGGTTAGATGGTGTTGAAGGTGCTAGAGAAGTCCAGAAACATAATTCTTACTGCACCACTGCCTCTGTCCCAGTGGGAGTCGGTGTAGCATGTAGATGATGGCATCCTCCGCTCCCACCTTCTCCTGGTATGCGAACTGCAGAGGGTCGAGGGCGTGGTGGACCCGTGGCCTCAGGTGGTGAAGCAGCAGCCGCTCCATGTTCTTCATCACATGTGATGTCAGTGCGACAGGCCTGAAGCATTCAGCTCACCAGGATGTGATGCCTTTGGGACTGGGGTGATACAAGATGTTTTCCAAAGCCTCAGGACTCTCCCCTGTTCCAGGCTCAGGTTGAAGATGCACTGTAGAGGACTTCCCAGCTCCAATGCACAGGCTTTCAGCAGTCGTGGCGATACTCCATCTGGACCTACTGCTTTGCTGGCATGAAGTCTCTTCAGCTCTCTGCTTACCTGGGCTGCTGTAATTGTGGGTGGGGGGAAACTCTCTGCTATGCTGGTATCAAAAGAAGGATGGGTGGAGGATGCAGTACTCTGAGGTAAGAGTGGGTTTGGGTGGTCAAACCTGTTAAAGAAGTTGTTCATAAGGTTTGCTCTGTCCACGTCTCTCTCAATGGTGTCACCCCGCTTTCAGCTGCAGCCAGTGATGATCTTCATCCCATCCCACACATCCTTCATGCTGTTATTCTACAACTTCTGCTCCAGCTTAGAGAGTTCAATCAAGAGGTGCCCTTTGTTTCTTTATGCATGTTGAAATGTGGATAAGCTTATTTTTGGATTAAATATTCCCAGATCAAGTGGTTATTACATTCCCAATGTGCTTCATATTGTCATTCAAAAGTTCATGCAATGGTGTTTAATGGGCTAAACCAAGCTGGACCATTTAAATTCATTCACGACAGTCATCTTTACTTTAAAATGAAAGACTCTGCCCAGTGTATCTCAAAGTTGCCATCGACTTTGTCAGTTAATTAACATGCAGGGGGATTCTGCTTGAACGTATTTAATTCAAATACTCTGAGCACATCTGAGCTTGCCCCATGTTCATTCAAAAGCACGTTTTGCAGAAGTGGTTTATTTAACAATATTTTAGAGATAATGCTTGTGCTTTGGGACATTGTGAGATTACAACTGGATGACATGACATGTGGATTATGCAACCTGAACAACATGAATTTTTTTTTTTTGTTGGCTTTTTACTTTCTCATATACGAAGTAATCATGAAAAAATTCTACCTCAATACTTTGATGAATCTTGACGTTTTAGACCTCCCTGATTCCGAAAATACCATTTTTTACTTTTTTGTATATGAAGTACAGTATAGGGTGTGGACTATGGCCAGCCAGTCATCCCGACAAATACCCCCAGGCCGCCAGGTGGAGCCCTCCCTGCAGCATGGAGGTGCCCCGAATGCCAGCAGGAAATCATGGACATTAGAGTTTTCCTTTACAGCCCCGCTGGATACCTTGGGGGCCAACAGATGATGCTGCAGGGAGGGAAAGAGACTCTTACGTGCCCTATAACCCGGAAGTACGTCTTAGTCACATCAACAGGGGAAATGACGTACTTCCAGGATGAAGAAGAGGACTTTTAATCTGACCCAAAAGTCACATGGACTGAGGGTACGGAAACACTTCTGTGTCAGGGAATATAAAAGACTGTGGGAGATCCCAGACGAGTGAGCTGAGCTGGGTGGCAGGGTGGCAAAGTGTCTGGGAGTGGAGGATTATTGTTTATTGATTATTGTGGTTTATTGTATGAGTATTCCGGAGAGGAGGGTGTGCACTGTATAATTATAATAAAGACAATATTTGGACTTTTACCTGGTGTCTGGCATCTGATCTGAGGGTTCAAGGGGATGACAGCGCCCCCTATCTGTCACAAGGGAAAGTATTGTAATTGTCCAAAGAATCAATGTCAAGATTTTGCTGAATCTCAACGTTTTAGACGTCCCTGAGTCCAATTAACTTTCTCGTAGGGAAAGTATTGTAATCGTCCAAAAATTCGATTTCAAGATTTTGATGAATCTCGACTTTTAGACCTCCTTGAGTCCAATTTACTTTCTCGAAGGGAAAGTATTGTAATTGTCCAAAAATTCGATTTCAAGATTTTGGTGAATCTTGATGTTTTAGACCTCTGAGTCCGAAACACCATTTTTGGAATTATGTCTGTGTGTCTGTCTGTGTGTGAGTTTGTATGTGAAAACATGATAAACTGAGTATGGTTTCACTTAGGTCAACCAAATTTTACATACAAGTATTAGGTACAAAACGTAGATTTCTCTCAACCTTTGGGCTATTTAAGCTAACCAGAAGTGATACTTTACCTTTTATTCATGCAGCTGCAGAGTCCGATTTCTGTGGACTCCACACAACGTGTAGAAACATGTCAATGATCAATAAAATTGAATGCACCAGGGCCATATTTCAAGTGTCATAGAGAAGGGTCTGAATATTTTTGTTAATGGGAAATTTCAGTTTTTACTTTCTTGTATAGGGAATGTACTGGAATCCTCCAAAAAGTCGATGTTGAGATTTTCATGAATCTTGACATTTCAGATCTCCCTGAGTCCAAAAATACTATTTTTGGAATTATGTCTCTGTGTGTATGTAAACATAATAACTTGAGTACTCTTTCACTTTGGTCAACCAAACTTTGCATACAAGTATCAGATACAAAATGTAGATCTCTATCAACTTTTCAGCTATTTCCGCTAACCAGAAATGGTACTTTACCTTTTATTCTTGCAGCTGCGAATCTGATTTATTCAACTTTACTTTTATAATAATTGTTCAATGTATTATTAATTTGATTCAATTTGTTGTTGATGGTTCTTTAATGTACATAATATAAAAATATAATCATTGCCTTGTGGTTTGCTCCTCAAAATCCATCCACATATCTGAGTATATAAGAAAGTGTAGGGGAGACCACTCCCGATTTTTGACAGTGTTTGCTGCTCTCTAGCAGTGGTCACCATAAAACGCCTATTCTATAAAAAATTTTGCTATATGTGTTCTGTATAAAACCATAAAATTAAAATGTATTTGCCTGTTGCTACAAAACACTTAGGGTAAGGAACATTAGATTAGATTAGCTAAACTTTATTAATCTCATGGGAAAATCAGATGCAACAGAATAGCAAATTCAGATAGCAGCAGGAATGACAGGACAGACAGTATAGTCAGTCCGTCGCTAGATAAATAAACTTAATGAGTACATTCGGTGGAAGCATTGAATTATCTGATAGCAGTTGGCAGAAAAGACCCTGAGAGATGCTTCTTGGCACACCATGGTGGTAGTGAGCCAGTGGCTAAAAAGTGCTCCATGACAGCGCCTCCTGAAGGGGATGGAAGGGATTTTTCTTGATGGCAGCCAATTCTGTCACCATCCTCTTTTCTACAATAGCTTCCAGTGTGTCCATTTTTCGCCCAGTGACGGAGTAGGATCTCCTGATAAGTTTGTTTAGGCCTAGTGCTTATTTTGAGCTCAGGTTGCGTCCCCAAGCGACTACAGCGTAGAACACCACACTGGCTACTATGGACTGGTAGAACATTTCCAGCAGTTTGCTGCACACATCAAAAGATCTGAGTCTCCTTAGCAAGTTCAGTCCTCTCTGGCCCTTCTTGTGCAGCACCACTGTGTTGTCAAACCAGTCCAGTTTATTGTTTCTGAGGACCCCCAGTTACTTGTAGCTCAGCACCACTTCCACGTCCTCCCCCTGACTGGGCTTCTTGGGGTATCCTTCAATAAGGGCACGTAAATAAAGGCGAGCTTCAAAAGGGTGACCTCAATTAGGTGCAGCGAAGGCGAGACGAACATTATCCAATCTTATATTCAGTGCATTTCAAGATGTGTTTCCTGTTGATAGTTTTCTCCTTTCTGAATGTGTAGCCTTCGACTACGAGTAGATCTGACCCTTTGTTGCTCTTCACATATTCCAGAGCCATTTGAACTAAATTATCTACGAACGCCTGTATTCGCCGTGCTCAATTGAGGTTGCCCTTTTGAAGCTCGCCTTTTTTGCGCGCCCTTATTGAATAGAGCCGCTTCATGGCACACTGGACGGCCACCACCAGCTTGTTTGTCTTCCTGCCTTGCTGATGCTGAATTGTAGGTTGTTGCCCCTGCACCACAACACGAAGTCCTTCAAAACCTCCTAATACTTTGACTCATCTCCATTGTTAATGTAGCCTAAGATGGACGAGTCATCTGAAAATTTCTGTAGCTGAAAAAATATCATTTCTGGGTGGAGTATTCGTTTAAGTGCACATTCAGATTGCTATCTGTTCGGTGTTTCACAGTCTCATGATGTCTGCCAGGATCGTCTTCAGGTGTCCTGTTTAAGTATGACTGGGTATGAGTGTGTGAGCCTGGTGAAGATGACCATTCACTGCTACAATCAAGCATTCACCTGAGAGAAATATTTTATTTGTTGCAGCTAGGTCATGACAAAATGCGCTTGGAGGATTTTTCAGGTAGAGAAACACAAAGGTTTGCAAGGTAAAGTAGTTCTACTGACTCATCATGGTGCCGAAGAGTGGCAATGGGTTCAATGTTAATTGGCACATGCAATTAAAAAAAGTCACTGTACTCTGTACAGGGTGGTCCAGATCTAATTCTGCAATTATGAAAAGGTGAACACATCACACCTGCTGATCGACTGACTGTCTCCCCGCCTTTTTGGAATGCAGGGCAGGTGCTGCCATCTATTGGCAACAAAAATTGTTTTGTGAATTCTCTATGTAATAAACTTAATAAGTTATAGCGTAATGAAAATTGCATAATTAGATCTGGACCACCCTATAGATATGACAATCAGGTCCTAGCAAATCCTAGCAACCTAATGTGTTTCTTAACTGTTTTATGCAAAATATCTTGGCTTTATAAGCTAAAATATCTCCCATATTAACTTAGTCCGGCATAGAGAACTGAGCTGTACGTATGCTAGGCTCCCACAGGCTTGTTGTAGTAGATGACGTCCATCTTGGAAACATCAGAATACTGTAGCTAACTTTCTGCAACAAATATACAGGTCCAAAAGCAGTGTATGATGCTGATAAACTCTTAAGAAGCAATGATCCCGGCCCTTCTAAAACTCTTTCTCTTACTACGACCCATCATTTTGTGATGTTAAGCAAAACCAACAGAGCAAGATTCAGGTTGTCGGGCAAGGACAGTGGTGTCCTGCTCTGTGGTGGTCAAACATGCAGATAGGAATTTCATCGCATTGAGTATCCATGGCAAAAAACTTACATTACCTTATCGTGGTATAGATAAGCCATGATAAAACGCATGCTGAGTCGTTGTTCAAAATATGGTAGAAAGAGAAGTGCTAAGGACGACATGACTGTTTCTTGATGGCAGACATTTTGTGGAAAGCCAGCCACTGGACACAGACAGACAAACACCAGAATATCCAAAACACACGCGTTTATTTTTATACAGCACCACAATGCCTCTTTTACCAACTGTCTCTTTCTCTGTCGCCTCTACTCCCCTCCTCACAAGCTCCGTCTCCTTCCTCCCAACTGCAGCTCATCTACTGGAGGGAGGTGGTCCCTTTTATAATTACCCATAAGGGCTCCAGGTGCTCTGTCCAATGACACTTCCTGGTGTGGTGGAAGTGTCAGGTGAGCACCCGGAATCACTCTGGGTGCCCCTGGGATTTCTTCTGGCAGCACATCCTAAAGTGGCGGACGTGCTGCCATGCAGGGCTCCAACAACATCTGGGCGCCCCCTGGCTGTGGCCACATCCTCCCATAGGGAGGAGCTTCCCAGCTCTGTTGCGGAGGACCCCAAGCAGACCAGGGCGGCTGCCCTCTCGTGGACCAGGGAAGGTATTGTCCCTCTCGTGGACCGCCCAGGCGTCTTGGCTGGGTAGGGTCCCCAGCTGTCTGCCACAATTTATTCAAGGTCATTTTATAATGGAGCACTTATAATTTTAAGGTTTGATGCCAATAGAGCATAAAGATATTGATAGAAGTATAAATACTTCTTCATAACCTCATCAAATATAACATAGAGACCTCCAGTAATGTTTGTGAACCCCATTACCCCCGGCATCCACTACTGTAGATGGCATGCATGGTCCATTAATTCAGTTATTCAACATGCCATCCAGTTTGTTAATGTGGTATTAAACATCTATTCGTGAAGCCAAACTAAACCAGTGAATGCAAAGAAGTTGTGTTAACTCAGCAAGGAGCTACGGCAATTATGAAATCCACTCAAACATGGAAAGAACAAACGCAGAAAACAGACAAATTAACAGAGAGGTCATACAGATGACGGGTGAGACACTGCCAATTCAGCCAGCAATGACAATAAAGTCAATATTTGAAATTTTATATGTTATATTATACATATTTACATCATACATATTATATAAGTATTTGCTTTCTGACATTATTCAAATACAGCATACTGTACTTGGGCAACGGTGGGTACTTTGGCTAATAAACCTAAAAGCCTAATTGCAGTGTGGTCCTAAATAAAGCGAAGGCTTATTCAGCGTGACCCTAACTACAATGTGACCTGACAATGTGTCACCCTAATTGATAAGCAAATAGGAGTCTAATCAATTAATGTGTAACTGCCTTGACTGTCACATCTTTTAAAAATGAACAACTCCCTGTTGTTGGCATTATTAAGCACACTGCCAGTATCGCGTCAGTTGATCGACAAACGTCACTTTTGCTCCAATCTTTTAAACACCATTCCAGAAAGAGTGGTCACACAGTAAAGTCAGTTGGATGCTAATGACTATGAGGTGAGCAGTGACCTGAGCCTGATTTACTGTACATGCAAAGGGTCACAGGGTGTATGCAATAAACTTGGAGAACAGAGTGCCACGAACACATTCCATTGATTTTTATTAAGCTCCCTTTATTGTGTACTGGCTGCATAGTTTGAACAGGCGACATGGAAACACAAACTTGATCTATAGTACTTCATGTCTTTATAGGCAGGTGATAACAAAGCAGACAACAACAAAACAAAGAAACATTAATTTAGCAGTCCGTGTCCTTGTAGAAACTTCAATGCCAGAGACCAGAGGACTCAGGCCAGGTGGTCACACTACCCCTCTGCAGTTTGCTGTGCCCACTCAGACGCTGTCTCATATCATGGAGGATTGTGCAGGATGTTTCACTTAGCAGTGTTTATTTTATATGATATTTATCATTGGGTTCAAACCTCGTGGCTGAATTTTGTGCACTCAGATGCTACACCAAGGGATAAGACCATATTGATTATTATCGGGATGCAAAATCATCACAGCAGTTACTATAGCAACAGGTGACAACACTCAAGGACATATAAAGGAGCAGGACTCTCCTGGCTGCTGGGTCAAGATTGTAATGCAAATATCAGAAAAAGCAGGAAGTGATGCAAGTGCCAGGAGACCCCCATCATGGTCATTGTGTCACTGTTCTCTTCATACCAATCATTATGATGCAGCCCAGCATCACAGCAGTTTCTGACACAAGGGAAGGAACTCACGAGGTATTCCTGTCACTGTCAGTGCCATAAATAGGTTTTCTTTCTACATCGAGTTGACAGAGTCCCATTGAATTGATCGACTTCTTCAACGCATTTAAGAACAAAGAGCTAGAGAAGCAGTAGATGATTGGATCCAGGACGCTGTTTAGGTACGTAAAAGCGATGGAGACGCTGAAGAGCATGGCAGAGATGTTATAAGCCTTGCAGGCACTTGGGAAGAACTTTATGATCAGAAGGGCAGTCAGTCCTGACAGAATGCCTGGTAGGAAGCAGATGGTGAAGCATAGTAAAATGAGCACAAGCACCTTAATAGCCTTCTGGACCTTGTTTGACTTGTCTAACTGGCGAAACTTCAGTATCCATATGATCCTAAAGGTGCAGAAAATCAGGATGCCAAATGGTATGAAGAATTCAAGAATGTAGACCCCATAGTGCAGCTTCTTTTCAAAAGTCAAGTCAATTGTGTGGCTAAAACTCCGGCATAGAGACATATTGCCGCTGACATAAATATGATTCTTGCTTAATAATGGACACCTCAACGCCAAGACCAGTGCCCACACAATAAACGAAATGGCAACAGAATACTTGATGGACAGGCGATTGAGCCGGTGGTGTGGTAAGACAATCTTGAAGTAGCGATCGACTGCCACTAGAGTCATGAATCCAATGCTGGCGGAGCGGTTCAGAGCCAGCGTGAAAAGATTAATCCGACAAAAAATGTCTTCAAAGATCCAGTGCTCTTTCCTCATGTTGCTGTCAATCCTGAAGGGCAGGGAGATGATAAGCAGTAGGTCAGCCAGCACTAGGTTCAGCAGATAGACGGTGAGGGGCTTCCGTTTTTTCAGGGAGGAGCCAAAGATCCAGAGAGCCATTGCATTCCCAGGCATCCCAAATATGAACTCTATGATGAGTACAGGGGTCACGATAATGGCTGCATTGGTTTGTTGGATCAAGCAGTGAGTTGTGTTATTCTGGACGGACATGGCTGAACACAAAAACAGACGTTCTTCAGAATATTAGAGGTGCCCTCAGATTTCTCCTTTGCTCGTCTGCAGGTCTGGAATTAAGGAGAGACAGGAATTAGAAGACAATAGGTTGACAGGTCAGGGGCTCTACCAGGAAGGCAGAAGGTATTGGAACAGTCAGTGAGAGACGTCTAGGAGATTGAACCACACTAGCAAAAGGAGAAATTTTATGCCAAGGCCATTAGAGGGCAGAATGGTCTGTAAATGTGCCGGACATTCTAGAAGGGAGTAGGGAGGGGTAGCAGTACAGAGAAGAGAAAGCAGCCAGTGGACGGAAATGTGACGTGCTCACCAAGCATACTCGAGGGCAGGTGTTCCTGCACATGTTAGGGACGTCTTACCTTCTCCTTAGAGACTGAATGACACCTAGAAGGGGTACAATAAGGCTGTCTGACCTCTAGCCAATCAGGACCATTTCCTATTTCAGATCAAAGGGATAATGAGCTATACGATTTTATGAGAGCGAGTGGTGAACATTATTTTAAGGTTGAACGAGAGGCGTAGCCGAGTGGAGACCAGTTTCAAACAACCAAAAGGGTAATTTAAACATTCTAATTCGGAAGCAAGCAAAAGGTGAAAACCAAAGCCTCAAACTGAAAAGCTTGAACAGCCATTCTTGCCTGTATTGAAAAGTAAATGCCGATGCTCCTTGGTCACGTGGTGTGCTCTTTTAGAAGACGGCAGCCAAGAAAACTTGACCATACCTGAGATCACATGGTGGTCATCATGTTGGTCTGTCTGTCTGGAGCAACTCAATAAAATTTGGTACAATTATTCTTCAAGGAAATTTATTTAAAAAAAAAAAACATTCAGATATTTTTATATATAATATGCTTCCGTGGCTGTTTGTTTGTCTGTCCAGGATTTTAAATCACCTGCAGCTCGCAAACCGTTTGAACGATTGACCTGAAATTTGGTACACGTATACTACATGATGTCTACTATCTGCTTTCGGGGTGATGATTGACCTCCAAGGTTTTTCCTCTTTTTATTTTTATTTTATTTTATTGTAGAATCAACACTTGGTAGCGGCCAGCAGGGTGGCCGTGCGGTACATGCATACGGGCGTCATTCTCATTCCCTACCACGTTTGCCGTCACTTCCTCTACCTCTTAATATCTTAAATCATTTTTGAGGCAGATTGAAGACTTAAGTGCCAGTTAAGTGAAAAATTAAAGAAAATGTACTAAGTAATTGCAACACAAACACTGACTTAATCAGTTTTAACTCAAAAGGATGCAAATTGAAGAAGAGAAGAAGCAGGCCACTAGGGTGGAGACAAGAAGAGCAGCTCAGGAAGCAGCAAGAGCATCAACCTCTGAGCAAACGAATGGTAAATGTACAGAGAAAGAGGATGAAAACTAGGAATGCTCAAGTCAAGTGTATTCACTGCACGTTATCGTGCAGTACGCCGTTACTGGTATTAAATACTAGCTGTGTAAGCCCGTGCTGTAAAAAGCCTGGGCTTCTAGAAACCATGGATTCTGGCACTTTAGACAATCAGTCAATTGCATCGGCTGTGCATTAGTGAGTACATGAGGTTCTCTCTCCTCAGAGGTTTCGTTTTGCCGATGTACTCGCCTCACTTGTGTATTAGCGGCTAAACGAGTTTCTCTTTACTTGATGGTTTCACTTTGGCAACAGAGTTGCTTTCTTTGAGCTTCATGCTATACCCTCTCAATTCCGGGCTGGACAGATAGACACACTCTCTTTCACGCATAGACGTTTATATACAGTATAAGATAGATGTTCTGTATACATTTTTGACATATGAAAAACTGTAATTTAAAATACATTGACGATTTTTTCAAAATTGTCTATCGTAAAACAGATCGGTTACTGATTCATTTTATGTTTTTCATTTACCTTGCGAAAAATTATTTCAGTTTATTTCAACTTGTATAGTTTGTCAATTTTCCACTTTTACACAGCCGATATTCACTTCTTAAGCTAAAACGGATCCCTAGTAAAATTTACTGAAACAGTAGAAGTGCCCGGTTCATAGGTGGGTGTTCTGATAGTTTAAAATGGTCGATGCACAAAACATCAAGATGAAGGAAAGAACAAAGTCCAAACGGGACAAGGTCATTTTCAGTCCAGTCAAAATCTTTTTGGATCAGACCTAATGAAATGTCCGACCAACGTCAATTTACTTACTCCTAACTTGCATTGATTGCTCTTTGACTTGTTTCTTTTAATATCTTTCTCAGTCTGCAATCCCGTGTACAGTAATTATGTCACTCATTGACATTTCTGTACCATCCAGGTACTCACAAGTTGTTTCATAATACACTCCAGGTGCTCAAACAATGCCAAATGGTAGTCTGAGCAGCCCGTATCTACCTTATGAAGTACTGAATATGCACGGTCTTGAAGGGACTTTGGCCAGGCTTAGCTGCCAGAATCCGGATGACACATCCCCTGTAACTTTTTAAAATATTTGGCATTTGCAAACCATGATATTCTTTCCTCTCTTGCTGGTGTCCTTAAGTGCTTTTTACTACATGGTTCAAGTCACTTAAGTCCAGGCATTTCCTCCATTTTCCATTCTTTTCGTCCACAATGACTAAAGAATTCTCCACCTACGTATCTTCATTGCCACATTTATCTTTTCCATTCTTTTCAGCTCTGATTTCAGCTATCTTAGAGAGCAAATGGTACCTTTCTACAATAAGTGAACAACTGACGGTAAGTTTTTGCCAATTTGTATTGTGTGATCTCCTGGTAGACCAACCTAATCCTTAGAACAAGCCTGTGTACTCCTGCATCAGCACCTCATGGCCTGTTTCTGCCTGCCTGGTCTTCTCTAGCAAGGCTTCTCTTTATTCAGTTCAGTCTGTCATAGGATGACAGCCTAGAATTGCTTTTATGTCTTTTCATGCCACCTTTTGAAAGTTGTCTCAGAAGTAACATTTACCTGTATATAGCTTAAAATTAATAAACGTCTTGGTTACTTCCAATGAGCACAGATCTCTGGTCACTCCCTTATTCCTGCGTTTTACTGGATTGAGATCCTTTGGCAGACGTACTGCTGACTTAGGTTGAGTCCTGTTTGTAGCAACGGGTCATAGAGGTGCTTATTTGTTTCCGTGTTGGGCTAATGCTGCCAGACAATTAGTCTTTTAAGTTTGTCTGCTGAAGTATTGGCTCCATGTTTCAGTCACATCGAGGAGCCCGCTGAGCCCGCCATCGTCTGTACTGTAACCGAGATGAGCCAGGCAAATGAGGACACACACAACGCAAGGGATTAGTGCAAAAAGATGATAGAGTACTTTTATTAAAGTCAATCAAATTAGCAACCAGTGTCCAGAAAGTGCAGTGCTCTAAGAAGTAATATTTAACTGTATCTAGCGTAAATTTAATAAACGTCTTGGTTACTTTCAATGGTGGAGTCCATTCATGTTCCTGTTCTGATTTCTTTGATACTGCCTCTTCATTTTCTTGAACTGCATCTGTTTGAAACTTTCTGCAACAAACATTCAAGTCCAAAAGCGGTGTATGCTGCTGATATACCCTTAAGGAGCAATGCTCCAGCCCTGACAAAAATCTTCTAAAACTCCAAAACACCTTTTTAAGTCATTTTTATGGTTACAAAATCACATGCAAAATAGAGTAAGCCGGACTTTTTCTCTTACTATGACCCATCATTTTGTATTGTTAAGCATAACCGACAGAGTAAGATTTAACAGTTTAAGCCCACATGACAGGCAGATAACTTGCTGGAGAGAACATGAAAAGCTAACCACCTTAAGGAACTGTCGCAAAAAAGAGGAAAAGGAGTAAGATTCAGGTCGCCGGGCAAGGACAGTGGTGGCCTGCTCTGCGTTGGTCAAACATGCAGATAGGAATTTCGTCACATTGTGTATGCATGAGAAAAACATTGCATGTATTTTCAAAGCAAAACCTTACATTACCTTAATGTGATAAAGATAAGCCATGATAAAACACATGCCAAGTCGATGTTCACAATATGGTAGAAAAAGAATAGCTAAGGATGAAGTGACTGTTTCTTGATGGCAGACATTTATTCAAGTTTCATTTTGTAATGAGGCACTTAGAATTTTAAGGTTTGTTGCCAATGGAGCGTAGAGATACGTAACAATTATAAATCAACTATGAATCATCTTCATAATGTCATCGACCTCCGATAAGGTTTGTGAACCCCATTCACCCCTGGCATCCCCTACTGTAGATGCTATCCATGGCCCATTATTTCAGTTAATCAACAAGAGATTAAACACTTTGATGAGCGTTATTCGTTATCAGGACAAGGTAGCCAATCAAGTGTGTGTAATGTCACATGTCCCGAAACCACACATGTCCGTTTTAACATAAATATGGCTTGTATCAGGGATCAAAACAAGTCAGAACATTGACATCTGAGATTAAGAGACGTGAAACCATCTGAATTGGACATCAGAAAATGTAACCTTTAAATAACGACAATCGCTAAACCAAAAGCTGTCCAGGACATCACCCCTTGACATTTCTGAGCTTTTCTATGACTGGTTATATCCAGACTTTGCTATTTATTTTATGTGCTATTATATTATTTTTCTTATTTGGTATTGTTATTCGTTAATAAATGCCAGTTTTGATTTTCATATTTTCTCTGTTTTGTCAAGAGTGATCGAAATAATTAAAGGGCACCAAGTGTGAGTTAGATGGCTTCTTTCTCATTCACAGGGTTTATCAAGGCTACTGAGGTCGCTCCTCAATAATTAGAACGACTGCAGTAAAAACAAGACATAATTGGGTTAATGAGTGGCATATGATAGAGAATTCCAGTATCAAGAATCTTATATAGAATATAGCCAAGTGACTGGCTATTGGCAAAAGTCGAGACTTTGTCTGGATTGGATCAATATGTATCTGTGTGTGTGTTGATCTTCAGTAGATGACACTCAATAAAAAAATCCTGGTAAGTCTTACAACAATACGGGCCATCTCTTGAGAATGCTACTAGCAGTTAAAGCAATGAGTTAAGTGCAAAGACCTCTGGTCACTCCCTGATTCCTGCACTTCACTGGATTGAGATGCTTTGGCAGACGTACTGCTGACTTAGGTTGAGTCCTGTTTGTAGCAACGGGTCATAGAGGTACAGTACTTATTTGTTTTTGTGTTGGTCTAATGCTGCCAGACAATTAGTCTTTTAAGTTTGTCTGCTGAAGTATTCCAGGAGCCTGTTGAGCCCGCCATCATATATACTGTAACTGAGATGAGCCAAGAAAATGAGGACACACACAAAACAAGGGATAAACGCAAAAAGATGATAGAGTGCTTTTATTAAAGTCAATCAAATAAGCAGTGTCCAAAAAGTGCAGTGCTCTCTTCATCAATAAATAATGCTTTAAAGCACTGATGACCTGCAACCGTAAAATACAGAATAAAATGAGAGTAAAGCCAACAGCCATTGCATCCTTAATGTTCCTTTTTGATCTTAGACAGGTCCAGCACAAATCCCTCTTCCTTTCCCCCATTACTCGTTCAGCCAATGGAGACAATCAGCAGCTGCGGTCCTCACCTTAGCTGCCCCCAAGCTGTGCCGGCCAGACTGCTTGGTGTAGGTTGTCCTCCCGTCTTTCTTCTCACACCCCTAGTGTGTCCCGGACCCCTAGGTTATGACCCTCCCCTCAATCGCACCCACACCACGACAAGAAATCAATGGGAACGATCTGCCCCTAGAGCACCAATCCTCTGCTCCTTCACAGGGCCATTGAGTGCGCTGCCTCTCACCCGCTGGCTAGCAGGCTTGTCCTGCCTCTCCTTCCGATGCTATTTTCATGGCTCTCTCCTCTTTCTTCGTTCTCTCCGTTCTTTCTTGCTCTCCCTTTCCATCCAGTGTAGGCTTCTTTTATCCCACCAGTTTGGTGTGACACACTGATCCACCTGATGAGTGGTTGAGATGCCCAACTGATCTGCCTGCCTCCACACATGTATGCGACCAGTTACCCCAATTAACCTCAGAGTGAGGCGTGTTTGTAGCCCTGCGCACGATTATTTATTTAAAAATATGCCCTGTGCCAGGGACCACTCATCACAGTATGTACAAACTGCCTGCTCAGTTTCAACAGGATTTTTCTCCCTTTTGGTCATGTTTTCAGTTGCCATTAAAATATCAGATTCTTGTATGCCATGTTTTTGTCAGTGTTTTTCCATTTTCTGTGTATTCCTTGTTTAAAATATCAATACATTAGTTGCCTGGGGTATTTAGCTCTAAGTAAGCTGTCTAAACATTGCGCTTTGAAATTTTTAACTTCATCTCCAGCTTTCTTAATGGGTCTGCTTAGGGTATGTCCACTGGGACCACCTCAGCTTCAGTTTGACATTTTGTTTGTCCTACTTTAGCGGGGGATTTTAATTTCTTTTAGTGAAATGTACCACTTCACCATCTCCTGACTTACAAGGCATCCCACTGGGAGGGAGTAAAAGGCAATTTAATGGGGTCACTTTGATGGTGTTCACTGTTGTAGTGGTTTAGCCAGTTGTCAGAGGGGAGCATTTTTTGTACACTGGGTGGTTTCTTTTTTTCTTAGGCAATGAAACATGTAAATATTATATGTAAAATACAGTAGATGAAGGGGCAGTAGGCAGGGCCATCCTAACAGCATTATAGCGCACTGGGGCCTCTAACTACACAACCACTCAGTAACTCACAACATATGTAGATTAGCATAGGGCCCCCAGGCAACTGCCCATCGTGCCCATATGTTAAGACGGCCCTGCTGGCAATAGGCACCCATTGTTGTGAAAATTTCCTGAATAATCCTGTTATTGATTATCATGACGGACATAGATAATTGCTGTCTTGCAAAAGAGTCACTGCTTTGAAGTATGATCCGCTTAAACATACAAACAATACAGAATTGTAATAACAGAACTGCTCCTTCCTAGGAAAATGTTTGTATTTACCTGACTTAGAAATTACAATGTCTGGGGAAATTGGTTTCTAATCAGCATATGTGTACTCATTGATAGTTGGCAACAATCATTTTTGTTAACCTGTGTTACGTTATTTGTTAAGCCCAGGAAATTTGGTTATGTGACATTGTTTAGTCCATCATCATGTTGAGCTAGGCAGGAGATGGCAGGGTGTTTTTCAGAGGGGACAGTCCACTAAGAACGCTGTCAAGAAAGACCACTCGCACAGAGCACAGGGGCTTGCTGGCAGACAAGTGTATGTGGCTGATACGAAGTGAGGCACAAAGACAGCAACACTTACCTCCAGGAAGGAAGAGACAGTTCCACAAGGAGACGCTGGTCGTGGGTCCAGCAAGAGGGGAAAGTCGCATTGAAAACCCGAGTGAAGCTGGCGGACGAGAAATGAAGTGTGCCTTGGTCAATACAGGGAACCCAGAGTGGACAAAATGAACGACAAAGAGGCACTGACAGGGATTCAACTTCTGTTTGGAAATGAGCTTCCGGTGAACAGAGTGCATCAGTGGACAGTTAGATGATTAATTGTCGGGGTATCACAGTGTGCAAACTGGACTCTGCACCACTAAAGGATCTATCCTCCACTTCATGTTTTAGAGTGTGGACTGTGTGCTTTCCTTATTAAAAAAGGGTTCCCCCCCTGGTATTGTTAGATTTTTATGTTTGTTTATCTTTTTAATGTACTTTATATTGTCTTGTTGTTATGGGGTACAAAATCTGTACATTTTGTTCTGTATTTTCATTTTATTTTGCTCAAGACAACAGATTAACTATTTTCAGGTCAAACCAAAGCATATGCTCTTCCCAGTTGTACCTTACTTTTAAAACAGCTGTCCCAACAAAGAAAGGAAGACATGCTGGTGCCTAAGGCTATTGATTAGTTTATAATCTGGGCATCAGGGACAACAAGCAGCTAAATTATTCTACAGCCTGGGAAAGGAAGACATGCCGATACCACAGGCAACAACAAAAAAGTTTTATTGTTTGGGAAAACGGACAATGAATTCATTCATCATATTGACAGCCAGCCAACAGAATATCTAACAATCACATCTTGCAAGACGCACCAGTAGAATTTTATAATAAATATGCCTCGTCTGAAGAGCGACATAGGAGGGAGAAAAAAGAAGGGACAAGAACAGAGCGACATCAAAAGAGGGCACCGGCAACGTGGGGCCATTTCCATCTGATTGTCAGAAAAGCATCTCATGAACAACAACGAGTGCTAAGATCTTGCGGCATTTATCCTTGACATCTTTACTTTTTCGTAAGCTTTTTCTAAAGACTATATATTTCCAGACTTTACTATCAGTCCTATTTTCTATTATTCTTTATTCTACTCGTATTATTATTCCTGCAACAAATTCCATCCTGCTTTTAACTTTCTATACTTTGTCTTAATGTCTAGAGTGATTGAAGTAACAAGGTAGGTTTCTTTGAGCACCTGGTGCAGGCAAAGATTTGCCATTAACTCTGTACTGCGAGGTTTATTAAGGCTGAAGGTGAGAGCTTCACCCAATAGTAGGGAACAGTATGTAAAGTAAGGTATTCTTGGATGATAAATGGGCTATGGTCAGGGATGCTGAGCCTTTGCATGTTTAAATGTATTCTTGGAGACCAAAGTAATATTTAGGTCTGAGATATCATTAAAACATCATATGTTGTTCGTGCCGATAATAAGTAAGTCTCTTGAAGTGCTGAGAGAGTGACAGGCTGTGTCATTCATAGGGCACTGCTGAGTTTCTGTGTGCATGTGTATATCTATGTGCATCTAGGTGCAACAGTAGACCAACCTGGTAATGAATCTAGGTAAAGGATAAGTAGAGGGGAATATCACGATAATACACTTGTATAATAGAAGTTATTAGATTACATCTTGCCTGAAGAAGGGGCCTGAGTTGCCTCGGAAGCTTGCATATTGTAATCTTTTTAGTTAGCCAATAAAAGGTGTCATTTTGCTTGACTTCTCACTACATTCATAATGGCTAACACAGTACAACGCCATGTTGCTTTACCTGAAATTGCTGCTGTGTCTTTCTTTATGTGTGTTGACTCACCACCCAATTTAAAGAAAGCTGTGCACTATTATCGGTAAAATTTCAAGAATTCCCAGTCTCTTAATAAAACTTTACTTGGATATTTTAACGGTGTCTAGGTGAGATTACCTGTAAGTGTGACCAGACACCTGTCACACATTTTTCACCACACAGAACAAAAAGAGTCTCAGCATCTAAACTCCTAATGCAAAAGAGTCACTTTAAATATTTCCATTTTTTTCACTGCTGCAGTAAATTACACATACAGGCTTTTGCTCAGTGAAAAGTGTTTCAGTAAGCCAGGCGTTTTCTTCTTTTCCTGTTTAGGTTTAGTTCAGCTATCTGATCCTGGAGACATACGTTACTTGTTTTTTCCTTTCAGTGAAAAACTGCTCGGCTGTTTCACTTAAGTAGTGCTTTGATAAGATTTGATAATGCCCTCAATATTTTTCATGGAATCAAATACGAGGCTTGCGCAAGTGTTCAGTGCTATCTGTTCATCTTTACCGTCAAGGCACATCAGATCTAAAAGTTTGTGCCGTATCTGTCAGGTCCATATTGTTCCCACGAGTGCAACAGTACAGTATCTTTAGTCAAATTCAGAAATGAATCTTGATGTGGATATCAAACCACAGCTGATAAAGCTATCTGAGCATGTACACCTCACAGGCATGGTCTCTCTTCTCTTTCATAAGCAATTTCTGCAAATTGGTGAGCAGAGTAGCCATGGCCTCATCTGCGGTTGGATTTTTCACTTATATTCTTGTCTTTTTGTGATCTTGTTGTTATATTTTGTACTCATTTTTCTGACATTTCCAATCAGATCAAATTGTTGCACACGTATTATACATACTAAATCAAAATAAAATGGAGGTGCTTATAGTGGGTACATCAGCTAAAGCCCAAATTGGTCTTGGACTTCTCGGCTCTTTCTCTGTCTTTTGCAAACCTCAAGTCCGCAGTCTTGGTGTTATCTTTGACAGTAACCTCTCTTTTGAGAAACAGATTAATTCTGTAGCTTTTTCCAACTTCATCTATTAGGTAAGATCGAGCCTTTTTTATCTTCTAGGAATCTTGAGAAAGCTACTCATGCTTTTATTTTTTCTCGCCTTGATTACTGCAACTCTCTGTATTCTGGGATTACCAAATCCCTGATATGCAGGTTTCAGTTGGTCCAGAATTTCTAGTTGGGGCAAGAAAGTCTGATTCTAGTTCTCCAATATTAGCTTCTTTACGCTGGCTGCCTGTCAGTTTTTGAATTGATTTTAAAATCTTGTTGCTAGTTTTTATATCTTTGCATGGGCTTGCTCCTGCCTATTTATGTGTATTGTGTGTTTGACACCAGCCATCGAGAGTGCTTAGATCTTCTGGTCAGTTGTCTCTTGTTGTCCCTCATACCAAGTGTAAAACTAAGAGGGACAGACAGGGCTTGTGCAGCTGCTGCCCCTCGCCTGTGGAACTCTTTACCTCATCATATAAAGGAGTCGTCTACAATTCAAAATGAGATTAAAGACTCATTTCTATTCACTTGCATTCCGTGACCTTCAGTAATACTGATGGTTTACTCTTTGTGATTATGTAACATTAATTCTATATATTACTTATTTTATTTATGTTCATTTGTTTTATTTCTATTTATGTTTTTCATGTTAAGTGTATGTTTTGTCTTCTTTTATTGTAAAGAACTTTGGCCACAGCATTCCTATGTTGTTTTAAATGTGCTATATAAATAAATTTGACATTGACATTGGAAATGCTTAGTTGCTCGAATCCAATGACTGTGCCTTTAATTAGAGTAACAAAAGGTCAACAGCAATAATTTAAGACTTTATAAATATTCAAAAAATCATTCATAAAGTTTAAATATGTGAAAGTAACTAAGTACTCAAATAAGTTATTGTAAATGAGTTAACAATAGGGCCCCATGTAGTTCAGGACACTTTTCCTGTTCAAGGTGTGTATGGACTATGGACAGAAGCTCCTCCTCAGTCTTTATGAACCGGACGTTCACCTGACTGCAGTAGAGAACAGTGGCTCTTGTTGGGGCGACTGGAATCGTTGCTAATTTTCTTTGCCCTGGTCCGACATCACTTGGTATAGATGTCCCCAAAGTTAGTGAGTGCACAGCCAATGATGGCTTCGGCTGACTTTCTGCAGAGCCTTGCGGTCCTGCTATGTGTCGTTCTCAAACCAGACTGTAATACTTTCTGCTGAGATACTTTCAATGGTGGATGTGTAGAAGTTCTGTAGTAAATGACAGTGTGGCCGGAAATCCCTGCAGTATCTGAAGTGGTAAAGATGCTGTTGTGCCTTCTTTACCAAGGTGTCGTTGGGGTGTTTGGACCAGGTCAGGTCCTTAGTGATGGGGACACTGAGGTATCTGAATCCCTATTGGAATGCTGTTAATAATGGGTGGGATGTTTTCTCTGTTGTTTCATCCCAATGTTTGCAGTTAGCAGCTTTGTCTTGCTGACATTCAGGAGTAGGCTGTTGTCCTGACACCAGTGTGACTGTGACAGACTTTGCATTTCATCCAGGTAAGCCTGCTTAATGTTGTTAGATATCAGGCCGACCACATGTAACCTGACAATAATAGTCATGTGCAGCCACACAGGCATGTGTGTAGATGGAGTACAGCAGAGGACTCAGAACACAGCCCTGGGGAGCCCCTGTGTCGAGAGTGAGGGATAATGAGGTGTGGCCAGCCACCTGAACCACCTGGGGTTTGCCTCTCTGGAAATTAAAAATTCAGTTGCACAATGAAGTTCTCATATTCTTAGAGCCAGCAGCCATATTATGTCCACTTCAGAAAAGGTCATCCACCTGAAGCTAAGCATGTTCGGACCTGACCAGTACTTGAATGGGAGACCAACCTGGAAAAGCTTGGGTTGCTGCAGGAAGAGGTGTTGGCAAGCCTGCGGTCTGAATGTGGATCTCAATTCCCCAGTGCAGTAACGGGGACACTGCGCTGTAAAAATATTGCTGTCCTTCAGAGGAGATGTAATATCAAGGTCCTGACTCTAAGTGGTCATAAAAAATCCCTGGGCATCCTTCACAAAGAGTTGGGTGGCTAAACAGCTCACCTCAGCCCAGTCATTCCGGTCCCCTAATCATGCCCTGTCTCTAATTGGCTAACTTTCTCTCTCTCACCCCTTCACCATCTAACACCTAATGTGGGGTAAGTGCTTTGGCACAAAAATGGCTGCTGTCACATCATCCAAGTGGATGCTAAACATCAGTGGTGGATGAAGTGTCTCCCCACTCACTATGTAAAGCTATTTGAGTACTGAGAAAAGTGAT